>NC_143137.1:56652500-57277500 GCF_059928025.1 Delphinapterus leucas | reverse complement strand
AATGCAAGGATAAGAGAACCAGAGAGAAATATGTACCAAAATTAAAAGATGGAATTGAATATTAAGATGAAATCAAAATGAAGAACAGGGAGACAATGTCCATAGTTGGGAAGGAATAGAAATTCTAAATTTATTTTTCATTAATTTCAGTGAGAAAAGTAACAAAAGAAGAGAGTATATTTTATATTTTTAGAATACAGTTTTATTTGAGAAAATGTTTATGCTTAGAATGTCATTATTGTTTTTACTTTATAACACTTAAAAACATTTATGAAAGTAATAATGTTTACGCTTTCTACTTTATAGCTTTCCATTGAAATAGGCCATGAAGTTAAACATCAAAATAAATTATTAGCTGAAATGGTAAGTGAATATGATTTTAACTTTAAGAAACTTGATCTGATATTCTCAAATCTGGTTTGGAATACCTCTAAGATTCGTTTTTGCCATCATTTTACATTTTTTATCTTGCCTAACACATACAAGTAGGAGGAGGAGGTGGAAGCCAATTTATCTTTAATCCTGTGCTTAGAAACACCGTTAAAAACTCAGGACAAATGACTATTTTGAGTCTTCTTAAAGATCTCTGGATATAGACTGTCAAGTAATCAAAAGCACTTTATGTCCAACCAACCAAATGTCTTTTACTTAAGGTAGACCTATTTCTTTTGCTTGATCTTCTAAAGATCACTGTGAACAAGTCAATAAGATTTGAACATAGTAACATCCCCAAGCCTTTTATCTCTAGTCTAAACAAACTCAGTAATATATGCCTGTTCTTGTTAGAGGCTTTTTTCATTCTCCAGTGTTTATTTTGTATGTCAAATTCCTCTGGGCCTTCCCTAGTTTCTTCAAATGCTTTTAAAATTATACTGTTCAAAAATGAATATTGCACTGAAAGCAATCGCCTTGTGAAAGTTGTACGTTAGAATCACTTGCGGAACTTTGAAAATATTTATGCCTGGTCCTCACTCTAAATATACTGATTCAGAATTTTAGGGGGAGGGGCCTAGGTATATGTATTTTGAAAAAAGGATCCCAGGTGATTCTGATGCATAACCCCACTGAAAACTATAGATGTAAAGTTCTTGAACTGCATAGAGCCTGAATTGTGCAAAGGCTGTCATTGTGCTAGGGCCTTACATCTCAGGATATTTAGATTTCTATGGAAATGCGGTATTTCTAATCCATACCTAGTTCTCTCATCTTTTTTTGTTCTTTTTTTTAACACCTTTATTGGAGTATAATTGCTTTACAATGCTGTGTTAGTTTCTGCTTAACAACAAAATGAATCAGTTATATATATACATATGTTCCCATATCTCTTCCCTCTTGCGTCTCCCTCCCTCACACCCTCCCTATCCCACCCCTCCTGGCGGTCACAGAGCACCCAGCTGATACCCCTGTGCTATGCGGCTGCTTCCCACTAGCTATCTGCCTTACCTTTGGTAGTGTATATATGTCCATGCCTCTCTCGCTTTGTGACAGCTCACACTTCCGCCTCCCATATCCTCAAGTTCATTCTCTAGTAGGTCTGTGTCTTTATTCCTGTCTTACCCCTAGGTTCTTCATGACATTTTTTTTTCTTAAATTCCATATATATGTGTTAGCATACGGTATTTGTCTTTCTCTTTCTGACTTACTTCACTCTGTATGACAGACTCTAGGTCTATCCACCTCATTACAAATAGCTCAATTTCATTTCTTTTTATGGCTGAGTAATATTCCATTGTATATATGTGCCACATCTTCTTTATCCATTCATTCGTTGATGGGCACTTAGGTTGTTTCTATCTCCGGGCTATTGCAAATAGAGCTGCAGTGAACATTTTGGTACATGACTCTTTTTGAATTTTGGTTTTCTCAGGGTATATGCCCAATAGTGGGATTGCTGGGTCATATGGTAGTTCTATTTGTAGTTTTTTAAGGAACCTCCATAGTGGCTGAACCAATTCACATTCCCACCAGCAGTGCAAGAGTGTTCCCTTTTCTCCACACCCTCTCCAGCATTTATTGTTTCTAAATTTTTTTGATAATGGCCATTCTGACTGGTGTGAGATGATATCTCATTGTAGTTTTGATTTGCATTTCCCTAATGATTAGTGATGTTGAGCATTCTTTCATGTGTGTGTTGGCAGTCTGTATATCTTCTTTGGAGAAATGTCTATTTAGGGCTTCTGCCTATTTTTGGATTGGGCTGTTTGTTGTTTTGTTATTGAGCTGCATGAGCTGCTTGTAACTTTTGGAGATTAATCCTTTGTCAGTTGCTTCATTTGGAAATATTTTCTCCCATTCTGAGGGTTGCCTTTTGGTCTTGTTTATGGTTTCCTTTGCTGTGCAAAAGCTTTGAAGTTTCATTAGGTCCCATTTGTTTATTTTTGTTTTTATTTCCACTTCTCTAGGAGGTGGGTCAAAAAGGATCTTGCTGTGATTTATGTCATAGAGTGTTGTGCCTATGTTTTCCTCTAAGAGTTTCATAGTTTCTGGCCTTACATTTAGGTCTTTAATCCATTTTGAACTTATTTTTGTGTATGGTGTTAGGGAGTGATCTAATCTGATACTTTTTCATGTACCTATCCAGTTTTCCCAGCACCACTTATTGAAGAGGCTGTCCTTTCTCCACTGTACTTTCCTGCCTCCTTTATCAAAGATAAGGTGACCATATGTGCGTGGGTTTATCTCTGGGCTTTCTATCCTGTTCCATTGATCTATCTTTCTGTTTTTGTGCCAGTACCATACTGTCTTGATTACTGTAGCTTTGTAGTATAGTCTGAAGTCAGGGCACCTGCTTCCTGCAGCTCCGTTTTTCGTTCTCAAGATTGCTTTGGCTATTCGGGGTCTTTTGTGTTTGCATACAAATTGTGAAATTTTTTGTTTTAGTTCTGTGAAAAATGCCAGTGGTAGTTTGATAAGGATTGCATTGACTCTATAGATTGCTTTGGGTAGTAGAGTCATTTTCACAATGTTCTTTCTTCCAATCCAAGAACTTGGTATATCTCTCCATCTATTTGTATCATCTTTAATTTCTTTCATCAGTGTCTTATAATTTTCTGCATACACGTCTTTTGTCTCCTTAGGTAGGTTTATTCCTAGATATTTTATTCTTTTTGTTGCAGTGGTAAATGGGAGTGTTTTCTTGATTTCACTTTCAGATTTTTCATCATTAGTGTATAGGAATGCAAGAGATTTCTGTGCATTAATTTTGTATCCTGCAACTTTACCAAATTCGTTGATTATCTCTGGTAGTTTTCTGGTAGCATCTTTAGGATTCTTTATGTATAGTATCATGTCATCTGCAAACAGTGACAGCTTTACTTCTTCTTTTCTGATTTGGATTCCTTTTATTTCCTTTTCTCCTCTGATTGCTGTGGCTAAAACTTCCAAAACTATGTTGAATAAGAGTGGTGAGAGTGGGCAACCTTGTCTTGTTCCTGATCTTAGTGGAAATGCTTTCAGTTTTTCACCATTGAGGGTGATGTTGGCTGTGGGTTTGTCATATAATGCCTTTATTATGTTGAGGAAAGTTCCCTCTGTGCCTACTTTCTGCAAGCTTTTTATCATAAATGGGTGTTGAATTTTGTCAAAAGCTTTCTCTGCATCTATTGAGATGATCATATGGTTTTTCTCCTTCAGTTTGTTAATGTGGTGTATCTCATTGATAGATTTGCGTATATGGAAGAATCCTTGCATTCCCGGAATAAACCCCACTTGATCATGGTGTATGATCCTTTTAATGTGCTGTTGGATTCTGTTTGCTAGTATCTTGTTGAGGATTTTTGCATCTGTGTTCATCAGTGATATCGGCCTGCAGTTTTCTTTCTTTGTGACATCCTTGTCTGGTTTTGGTATCAAGGTGATGGTGGCCTCGTAGAAGGAATTTGGGAGTGTTCCTCCCTCTGTTATATTTTGGAACAGTTTGAGAAGGATAGGTGTTAGCTCTTCACTAAATGTTTGATAGAATTCGCCTGTGAAGGCATCTGGTCCTGGGCTTTTGTTTGTTGGAAGATTTTTAATCACAGTTTCAATTTCAGTGCTTGTGATTGGTCTGTTCACATTTTCTATTTCTTCCTGATTCAGTCTTGGCAGGTTGTGCCTTTCTAAGAATTTGTCCATTTCTTCCAGGTTGTCCATTTTATTGGCATAGAGTTGCTTGTAGTAATCCCTCATGATCTTTTGTATTTCTGCAGTGTCAGTTGCTACTTCTCCTTTTTCATTTCTAATTCTATTGATTTGAGTCTTCTCCCTTTTTTTCTTGATGAGTCTGGCTAATGGCTTATCAATTTTGTTTATCTTCTCAAAGAACCACCTTTCAGTTTTATTGATCTTTGCTATGCTTTCCTTCATTTCTTTTTCATTTATTTCTGATCTGATTTTTATGATTTCTTTCCTTCTGCTAATTTTGGTGGTTTTTTTGTTCTTCTTTCTCTGATTGCTTTAGGTGCAAGGTTAGGTTGTTTATTCGAGATGTTTCCTGTTTCCTAAGGTAGGATTGTATAGCTATAAACTTCCCTCTTAGAACTGCTTTTGCTGCATCCCATAGATTTTGGGTCATCGTGTCTCCATTGTCATTTGTTTCTAGGTATTTTTTTATTTCCTCTTTGATTTCTTCAGTGATCACTTCGTTATTAAGTTGTGTATTGTTTAGCCTCCATGTGTTTGTATTTTTTACAGATCTTTTCCTGTAATTGATATCTGGTCTCACGGCTTTGTCGTCGGAAAAGATACTTGATACAATTTCAATTTTCTTAAATTTACCAAGGCTTGATTTGTGACCCAAGATATGATCTATCCTGGCGAATGTTCCATGAGCACTTGAGAAAAATGTGTATTCTGTTCTTTTTGGATGGAGTGTCATATAAATATCAATTAAGTCCATCTTGTTTAATGTATCATTTAAAGCTTGTGTTTCCTTATTTATTTTCATTGTGGATGATCTGTCCATTGGTGAAAGTGGGGTGTTAAAGTCTCCTACTATGAATGTGTTACTGCCGATTTCCCCTTTTATGGCTGTTAGTATTTGCCTTATGTATTGAGGTGCTGCTATGTTGGGTGCATAAGTATTTACAATTGTTGTATCTTCTTCTTGGATCGATCCCTTGATCGTTTTGTAGTGTCCTTCTTTGTCTCTTCTAATAGTCTTTATTTTAAAGTCTATTTTGTCTGATATGAGAATTGCTACTCCAGCTTTCTTTTGGTTTCCATTTGCATGGAATATCTTTTTCCATCCCCTTACTTTCTGTCTGTATGTGTCTCTAGGTCTGAAGCGGGTCTCTTGTAGACAGCAAATATATGGGTCTTGTTTTTGTATCCATTCAGCAATCTGTGTCTGTTGTTGGGAGTATTTAGTCCATTTACATTTAAGGTAATTATCGATATGTATGTTCCTATTCCCATATTCTAAATTGTTTTGGGTTCGTTATTGTAGGTGTTTTCCTTCTCCTGTGTTTCTTGCCTAGAGAAGTTCCTTTAGCAGTTGTAGAGCTGGTTTGGTTGTGCTGAAGTCTCTTAGCTTTTGCTTGTCTGTAAAGGTTTTAATTTCTCCATCAAATCTCAATGAGATCCTTGCTGGGTAGAGTAATATTGGTTGCAGGTTTTTCTCCTTCATCACTTTAAATATGTCCTGCCAGTCCCTTCTGGCTTGCAGAGTTCCTGCTGAAAGATCACCTGTTAACCTTATGGGGATTCCCTTGTGTGTTATTTGTTGTTTTTCCCTTGCTGCTTTTAAAATGTTTTCTTTGCATTTAATTTTTGACAGTTTGATTAATATGTGTCTTGGCGTATTTCTCCTTGAATTTATCCTGTATGGGACTCTCTGTGCTTCCTGGACTTGATTAACTATTTCCTTTCCCTTATTACGGAAGTTTTCAACTATAATCTCTTCAAATATCTTCTCAGTCCCTTTCTTTTTCTCTTCTTCTTTTAGTACCCCTATAATTCAAATGTTGGTGCGTTTAATGTTGTCCCAGAGGTCTCTGAGACTGTCCGCAGTTCTTTTCATTCTTTTTTCTTTATTCTGCTGTGCTGTAGTTATTTCCACTATTTTTTCTTCCAGGTCACTTATCCGTTCTTCTGTCTCAGTTATTCTGGTAGTGATTCCATCTAGAGTATTTTTCATTTCATTTATTGTGTTGTTCATCATTGTTTGTTTCACCTTTAGTTCTTCTAGGTCCTTGTTAAATGTTTCTTGCATTTTGTCTATTTCCAAGATTTTGGATCATCTTTACTATCATTATTCTGAATTCTTTTTCAGGTAGACTGCCTATTTCCTCTTCATTTGTTAGGTCTGGTGGGTTTTTATCTTACTCCTTCATCTGCTGTGTGTTTTTCTGTCTTCTCACTTTGCTTATCTTACTGTGTTTGGGGTCTCCTTTTTGCAGGCTGCAGGTTTGTACTTCCCGTTGTTTTTGGTGTCTGTCCCCAGTGGCTAAGGTTGGTTCAGTGGGTTGTGTAGGCTTCCTGGTGGAGGGGACTAGTGCCTGTGTTCTGGTGGATGAGGCTGGATCTTGTGTTTCTGGTGGGCAGGTCCACATCTGGTGGTGTGTTTTGGGGTGTCTGTGGACTTATTATGATTTTGGGCAGCCTCTCTGCTAATGGGTGGGTTTGTGTTCCTGTCTTGCTAGTTGTTTGGCATAGGATGTCCAGCACTGTAGCTTGCTGGTCGATGTGTGAAGTGAAGCTGGGTGCTGGTGTTGAGATGGAGATTTCTGGGAGATTTTCGCTGTTTGATATTATGTGGAGCTGGGAGGTCTCTTGTGGACCATTGTCCTGAAGTTGGCTCTCCCACCTCAGAGGCACAGCACTAACTCCTGGCTGCAGCACCAAAAGCCTTTCATCCACACGGTTAATTTGGGATAATTCGTTGTCTATTCATGTATTCCACAGATGCAGGGTACATCAAGTTGATTGTGGAGCTTTAATCCGCTGCTTCTGAGGCTGCTGGGAGAGATTTCCCTTTCTCTTCTTTGTTCTCACAGCTCCCAGGGGTCAGCTTTGGATTTGGCCCCGCTTCTGCGTGTAGGTCGTTGGATGGCGTCTGTTCTTCGCTCAGACAGGACGGGGTTCAAGGAGCCGCTGATGCTGGGGCTCTGGCTCACTCAGGCCAGGGGTAGGGAGGGGCACGGAGTGCGGGGCGAGCCTGCGGCTGCAGAGGCCAGCGTGACGTTGCAGCAGCCTGAGGTGCACCGTGCGTTCTCCCCGGGGTAGTTGTCCCTGGATCACAGGACCCTGGCAGTGGCTGGCTGCACAGGCTCCCCAGAAGGGGGGGTGTGGATAGTGACCTGTGCTCGCACACAGGCTTCTTGGTGGTGGCAGCAGCAGCCTTAGCGTCTCATGCCCGTGTCTGGGGTCCGCGCTTTTAGCCACGTCTCGCGCCCGTCTCTGGAGCTCCTTTAAGCAGCGTTCTTAATCCCCTCTCCTCATGCACCAGGAAACAAAGAGGGAAGAAAAAGTCTCTTGCCTCTTTGGCAGGTCCAGACTTTTCCCCGGACTCCCTACTGGCCAGCCGTGGTGCACTAACCCCCTGCAGGCTGTGTTCACGCCGCTAACCACAGTCCTCTCCCTGCGCTCCGACCGAAGCCCGAGCCTCAGCTCCCACCCCCGCTCACTCCGGCAGGGGAGCAGACAAGCCTCTCGGGCTGGTGATTGCTGGTCGGCACCAATCCTCTGTGCGGGAATTTCTCTGCTTTGCCCCCCGCACCCCTGTTGCTGTGCTCTCCTCCGTGGCTCCAAAGCTTTCCCCCTCCGCCCCCCACAGTCTCCGCCCGTGAAGGGGCTTCCTAGTGTGTGGAAACATTTCCTCCTTCACATCTCCCTCCCACTGGTGCAGGTCCCGTCCCTATCCTTTTGTCTTTGTTTATTCTTTTTTTTTTTTCCCTACCAAGGTACGTGGGGGGTTTGTTTTCTTTTGGGAGGTCTGAGGTCTTCTGCCAGCATTCAGTAGGTGTTCTGTAGGAGTTGTTCCACGTGTAGATGTATTTCTGGTGTATCTGTGGGATGGAAGGTGATCTCCGCGTGTTACTCTTACGCTATCTTCCCGTCAATCCTAGTTCTCTCATCTTAAGGACTTCTTTTCTAGCCTTTTTTTTTTTTTAACATCTTTATCGGAGTATAATTGCTTTACAGTGGTGTGTTAGTTTTTGCTGTATAAAAAAGTGAATCAGCTATATGTATACATATATCCCCGTATCCCCTCCCTCTTGCATCTCCCTTCCACCCTCCCTATCCAACACCTCTAGGTGGTCACAAAGCATCGATCTGATCTCCCTGTGCTATGTGGCTGCTTCCCACTATCTATTTTACATTTGGTAGTGTATATATGTCCAGGCCACTCTCTCACTTTGTCCCAGCTTACCCTTCCCCCTCCCTGTGTCCTCAAGTCCATTCTCTATGTCTACGTCTTTATTCCTGTCCTGCCCCCTAGGTTCCTCAGAACCGTTTTTTTTTTAGATTCCATATATATGTGTTAGCATAGGGTATTTGTTTTTCTGACTTACTTCACTCTGTATGACAGACCCTAGGTGCATCCATCTCACTACAAATAACTCAGTTTTGTTTCTTTTTATGGCTGAGTAATATTCCATTGTATATATGTGCCACATCTTTTTGGTTTACACCTTTATTGGAGTATAATTGCTTTACAATGGTGTGTTAGTTTCTGCTTTATAACAAAGTGAATTAGTTATACATATGTTCCCATATCTCTTCCCTCTTGCGTCTCCCTCCCTCCCACCCTCCCTATCCCACCCCTCTAGGTGGTCACAAAGCACTGAGCTGATCTCCCTGTGCTATGTGGCTGCTTCCCACTAGCTATCTATTTTATGTTTGGTAGTGTATATATGTCCATGCCACTCTCTCACTTTGTCACAGCTTACCCTTCCCCCTCTGCATATCCTCAAGTCCATTCCCTAGTAGGTCTGTGTCTTTATTCCTGTCTTACCCCTAGGTTCTTCATGACATTTTTTTTTCTTAAATTCCATATATATGTGTTAGCATACAGTATTTGCCTTTCTCTTTCTGACTTACTTCACTCTGTATGACAGACTCTAGGTCCATCCATCTCATTACAAATAGCTCAATTTTGTTTCTTTTTATGGCTTAGTAATAAGCCATGGTATATATGTGCCACATCTTCTTTATCCATTCATCTGTTGATGGGCACTTAGGTTGCTTCCATGTCCTGGCTATTGTAAATAGAGCTGCAATGAACATTGTGGTACATGACTCTTTGAATTATGGTTTTCTCAGGGTATATGCCCAGTAGTGGGATTGCTGGTTCATAGGGTAGGTCAACTTTTAGTTTTTTAAGGAACCTCCATACTGTTCTCCATAGTGGCTGTATCAATTTACATTCCCGACAACAGTGCAAGAGGGTTCCGTTTCCTCCACACCCTCTCCACCTATGTTTTAATGTGGTCGTTTTTCCCCATCCATATTTGTAGTCTGTACCACATTTTACCACCTCTACATGATATTCTCTTAACTTTTAATAGACTCTGCTGACCTTCAAAGTCAACTATGTAAATAAAAGGATCTTAAAAGTAAAGGTACATTTAACTGCTAACCATATTAAATTTTGGATGAATTCTGTACTAGGAAGCAACCCACCATTTGACCTTGGAGAGCAGTGCCCCAACAAAAAGTGGGAAAAAACCTGTGTGATAGTAGATAAACTACTTACTTTATTGTTAACATTTTTTAATCCACATAATTGGAATAAGACCTAAATACTTTGGGGTTTTGAATTGCTCTGGAGCTGAAAGAATGTTTATTGGATAATGAAAGAGCTTTTTATTTATTGAGAAAATTATTTTGCATGGAGTAATCAAGCTGATTAAGTTATAAACAGAGTCCTGAATTGATTAAACATAGAAAATGTCATTAAAAATGTATTCTAATAACAGTATATTAAATTACTTAAATATGCATGTGTAGAATATTAGAATTCAACTAGTATATTTTGTTTTCCTTTTCTCCTCATAGGATTCACAGTTTGATTCTACAACTGGATTTCTAGGTAAAACCATGGGGAAACTGAAGATTTTATCCAGAGGGAGCCAAACAAAGCTGCTGTGCTATATGATGCTGTTTTCATTGTTTGTCTTTTTTGTCATTTATTGGATTATTAAACTGAGGTGATGCAAGTCACTGAGTTTGGAATTTGTTCCAACTTAACGGCTTGGAGTACCACTTCAGTAAAAAATCAGCATCAAAACATTCCTAAATTTCAAATAACAGTATGGCATTTTCCATCGAACGTTACTGAATTTTACTTGTTTTATAAATCACATTAGATAATACAGTGCTCTTTGAATACTGTTTCTTAATGATTCATTTTTTGCCCCTATTTTCAGGGGTACTGAGATGGTCTGGGGTCAGCCTGGCCCTAATAAGTTTTTTTCCTGTTTTTTTTGCTGTCAGGTTAAATAGCAGTATAATATCCTGTTGTTACCATAAATGTAGGTTTATGTTCCACATAAAGAAACTTAGTGGGAAAATAACAGTGCCTGGAGAGCCTTGTGCTGAGCTCTTGAGGTGGTGAGAAAGTTTGTGATGGATGGTAAATGTATTTTCCTGAACTGTCATCACCCCTGATGATGTACTCTCCTTTCCTCCTTTCCTCCATAAAATTGTAGGCTGATTTCTTTTTACCTACAGGTTTCCTAATAATTTTTGATGATATGACTCTTCTTCTGCTTCTGCCCAAGGACCTCATTCTTTAATAAAACTTGTTATTTTGGCCTATTTCTAGTAAGGTTCAAAACAAATGTGTACCCGTATAGTTGTCATTTTCTATTAACTTTATAGATGTACCATTGACTTGGCTTATAATAGTTTTATGATTTTAGCTACTTAGGCCATTTGGTTATCATTTATGACAGAATAATGTGAAGCTAAAGTAATTGCTAAGCTCTGAATGGAAATAAAATGTTCAAGAAAAGTAATTGCCTCTGCTTTATTATGTGCTCAAAATAAATACTGTAAATACTCAGGCATTGACCTTGCAGTTAAGGGCACTATTACTTTAATCCAGTGTATTTGTCTATAGAAAACAAAATACAAAAGTGGACTGTTGAATAGAAAGAGATATTAAAATGTGAAATACTCCGTATTGCTACTATTTTGGAATCTGCCCATTTATGGGCTCCAAAAATAAAATTTTTAATGAACTATATTAATTGACTGTTGCTTCTTTGTTCAAGTCTCTCTCTCTCTTTTTCCTCCATAGACTGAGAAGTGGTCTGAAAACTCAGAACAAACTCAGGAAAGCTTAACATATTTGTATTATTTCAGAACTTGCTGCAAACAAATGAGATAAATCATGACTGGTTTCAAAATTCTCTTTAATTCTTTAAATTTTTATTTAAAAATCTATTATCTTCGATTTTGCTGAGTTTGCAATCCTTTTTTGCTCATCCCTACTTACCTATCAATTTAGGCCTATCTTTTCTTGCTCCACTTGTTGTCATTTGGGCTCCACCTGACAGGTTAAAACTCTAGACCTGAGAGGGGTTAAGTGACAGCATGTAAGAGACAGGCCTGAGGTGTGAGGTGAGGGACACTGGTTTGGGTTAGATGACCTGGGTTCAAATCTCCATTCCTTCACTTGCTCAGTGTTTGGGGGCCTGTTTCTTCATTTAATCATCTATTTCATAAGATTATTGTGAGAGGAAGATAATATATTGGAAAGTGCTTGACACATGATAATGACTCAATAAATGTTAGTTCTCCATATCATGAACAGACATGTCAGAAAAGGGAGTAAATTTAAGGGCAAGACAGTAAGTTTGAGGTGAGGATGTGACCTCCAAGTGGAAATTTGTATCAGACAATTAGAGATTGTTTTTCAAGAATTATTTAACTGTGTCCTCTGCCAACTATGTAACATCAGAGCTCAGAGAAAACTCAAAAATCATTGTCAATAATTAAAATTGCAGAAAAGGGAAGAACAGAAGGCTAAAAAAATGACCAGAAGATGGAAACAAGAGAATCAACAATGGAAATAGGTGAGATCAAAGCCTCAGGAAAAGCAATGATGGCAAGAGAAGGATGGATTTCAAGATTAAGGTTTGGCTATTATAAGAAAGTACTTTGTAAAGTATTAAAACACTATTTCAATGTTGGCTATTATCAAGGACGGGAGGATTTCAGGAAAAGGGGTTTGGGGTGATGTAAAAGTGATTCTCATCACTGCATTATCCAGCATTTCATATTTTACAATTCTTTTTTAAGAGCTGCCTAAAATAGGTCCCTAACCAGCATTTTATATCACCCCTCCCCATTACTGCCTTTGCTGAGAGTGCTGAGATTCCTGGCAGGCAGGGAACTCTGGAAAGGTCTGTCTCTGCCCTATCAGGGATCCTTCTGCCAGCACCTCTTTCTTCCTTCTGCTTAGGGACCCCTAGGAAAAAGTACTTCGAGAAATAAAATTTTGGGAAAACATCAAATATGGACAAGTTCTAATTCTTCATAATCCTTTACAAACTCATTGCTAAATCTGAAAAGGACTTTATTGCTATTGGTGTTGGGGAGGTTGATTGTAATAATTGAACAAAATATTCACATTATTTTGAATTTTTAGTCAGCGTAAGATTTGCAGGTGGTTGGGTGGTGGGTAACACACTATAAATCCTATATTTTAAATGGGAAAGCAGCTTTAGAAAAATCTCAGGTGTCCAAAGTTTTTTCCGCAAAATACCTGGTCACTTCATTTCACTAGGAGTTGGTCTTTGGAAGTGTGCTGACACATTTGCAAATAATAGAAAGTTTAACTTACCTGCTCCATCCCTTACAGATGCCAGGCATAGGTTTCCACAATGAGGAAAGGGAGAATTATACATAATAGTGATAGAATTTAAATCAGCATGTAAATTAATTCTTGACCAGAGAATCGTTGTCAAATCTAAAACAAATGGGCAACATTTGAAGCATCAGAATTCTGGAGCAGAAAACCCTAGCACCTGCACCCATAAAAAGCTTCTGTTTCTACCAAACTGGTTTTCCTAATTTTTCAGTGCTCTTAAATTTCTAATTATATGTATTGAATTTGCTTCCTTGTAGAAAAAGTGGGAAAAGTGCTTGATAATTTGGGTTTATTCAGTTAGCAAATATGTTTATCAGGCCATATTGATGGATAAACTTTGACTCAATATTTACTGGGAAGTGGAATAGCATCATAGCTAAGACCGAAAGCTGTGCAGTCACACTGCCTGAGCATAAATCCTGGCTCCACCATTTACATCATAACTTTGGGCTGATGACCTCTCCACCTCAGTTACTTTATTTGTAAAACAGGAATAAAAATTGTATATAGGTAGCAGTAATACACTCATAGGGTTATTATGATAAAAAAAATGATATTCCTTATAAAGAACTTCAAATGGGTTCCTGGCACTCAATAGTGGCTGTTGCTTTTGTGGGTCTGTGGATGGGCACTTGGGAATTTTAATCACACCAGCCAGACAATTTTGGCTGCTTTCTCCCGCTCTCAAAATCCTGCCAAGGATAAAAGCAGCTGTTGATCTTTTCTGGGAAGAGTCATCATTTTCTGGAATTTAGTTCATTTATGTTTCTTTGTATCCTTGGCAATCTGATGGTATTTTTTTTTTTAAACCTATGACTTTTGAGTGTATCTGGCTTGAATTATTGGAGTGAGAACAACAGATTTTTTAACTCTCTGGAAGCAGAATTTTGGAGGGAGAGAGCTTAGTTTTCTACTTGCTAAAAAGTTATAAACACTCCATTTCCTTTTTACTTTTTCTATAGTTAAATTTTTAACTTTCTTCTATTTTGAAATATTGATTAATGGTATGAGGTGAGGGGCACAAATGATTTTATTTTTAATTTACAAAGTGCCAACCAGTTATTCCCACAGTAAATATTAACACCTTTTTTTTCTCCTTATATGTTGTTACGGTACATGACAGGGTCATTTTCTTGTATATGTATTTTGTTCCATTCACTTTCTTTATCCTTGCACCAATACCACACTATTTTAATTATTGTAGTTTCATAGCATATTAATAGCCAGCACATATCTATTCAATTTATTCTTTCTGATGAACTTCAACGTAGTTTGATAATATTTTAATAAAGCATAGTGAATTTTGATAAGAATCACATTAATCTTTTATAACCTTCACTGAAAACAAAAAACGAAAACATTCCCCTACTGGAATGTTAGATTTTGACTCCAAGCAAATTTCACATTTTTTTTCATTATATATTTATATTTAATGATATATAGTGGTAAACCAGCTCTCTTGGGGGTGGGGGGATTGATTCATAGTAATTTTTAATTTCTGTGGTATAAGTATTTCCACCACACTTGATTTCAAGCTACCAAATGTAACACTGAATACAGAGTTATGAAAACAGACGGACAACTGGATCTAATAATGTGGTACAAGCTGGCTCTAGTACACCACTGGTTACATTGATGATAAATATTCTTTTTAAAAATGTAGAAGTTATTTGTTTCCTAAATGAGAATCTCACACTTACATTTTAATAGGAAAAAACTCAGGCAACATGAACTTAAATTGATAAATTAACCAGAATACTATTTTTTTCAATGTCATATGTCAACTTCTTTTCTCAATATTTATGGGTAAACTCATGCTACATTTATTGATCTCCCATTTTCTGGTAGTTCAAATACTGTGTACAAATTATATATTTTAAAAGGTAGCTGATTATTGTTGTTCTCTATGCTTTTCCCTCCAGTTAAATGTTCAAACAGTGCAGGAATTGTTCTGGATATTTTATAAAGCTTTCCTCTTTACAGACAAATGTTATCTTAGCTGAGGTGTTCGTGTCTCGCCTGCTCGCCCTTTGAGAAGAGTTTTTCATGTGCCTTTAAAGGACTACCATACGCACTGAAGAGCTCTGCAAAGGGCCAAGTCCAGGTCTTAAAATAATCTTTCCTAATCTTCAAAATGAACAGAATGATTGAAATACACATAAAGTGTTTTTGACCAAAAAAATCATCCATATATTAGGTGTGAGACTTGAAAATTCACAAAAGCTTAATCATCTGTAACTTTAATAGTAAAGGATAACGCAAAATGTAACCACATTATCCACTGTAAACGTTAGTATTCTACAAAGTGTTTACAACGCTTAAGAAGAAAAATTAATGTTTAATGGTTTCTTTTTACTAATAGGTCAACTTTGCAACTTCAACAAGGATCAATTTTATATACATAATTGTATAAAAATTGTTCTTACTGTGCTTTTTCAAAGATCCATAATCGTGGTGTGAGTCACATGAAAGCAGACAGCTGAATCTGCTTATATCAGTATTTATGACTTCTTTTATGCCTACAATGAATTTGGAAATGAGCAGAAAAATCATAGCATAGCTGAAGTAAAAGTCCAGATAAAACATATATTGTATAATGAAAAACTTTGCTGTCATTAATTTATATTTTATAAGTATTTATAATTATTCCTCCTCAACTTTATCTCATTAATGAATAAATCATCCTGTAAGTTGATAATTTATGAAGCTTTCTGCATTATTGAATAATCCATTGGCTTTAAAGCATATAAGCTAAGCTCTCTTACTTTCAAGAAAACTGGAGTGTAATTGTTATGTGAGATAACCTGTATTTCAGAAAATTTATTGGACTGGAATGCTTTAGTCTGCTTACGTACAGATTTAATGCTTAGTGTCTTCAAAAAGTCTTTTAAAATATTTTAATCTCACATTAATGTATATTTATGTTTAAATTATTTGAACATTATTTGAACATTTTTAAAGGTAAGTTGAATTTATTTTGTTTGTGTGCGTGTGCACACACACACACACACCCCAATTCCATACTATTAGATTAAAATTCCTTCAACATTAATGGATTCTCTTCTATGTTACTGCTTGAAAGACAAGCAAATTTCTGAATGGGGTATGCTATTCTGCTCCCTTAAACTATCTTTACTTTGCATTTACTTCTCGTGACTGAACAATTTAAAGTTAGTACTAAAATAGTTCTATTCACACAGAGAGCTTTTTAAAGGAGAGCAATGAGTATACATTCTTTTTACTGATTACATACTGTTTCATCCTCAAAATTCCCACGAAATGACCTCTTCCGAAGGCTTGGTGAAAAACTGAATGCCGAGGACAGGGTGTCTACCAATATTACACTGTAGTAGATCTCCAGAAGTGTCTGGTGAATAAGTTGATGTTTCCTACTAGAGAACATGTCGTTTTTATTACCTCTCACTAAAATTCCAGTGCTGAGACCATAGAAAGCCCTTAATAAAAATGTGTGGCATGATAAATAACATTCCAAGTTCAGTTATGAGCTGAGTTTCTCTGAATATCCGAGGCACAGTACGGTAGCCGTTAGGCTAATTAGGGACCAAAAATTATTGCTAATTTAAAATTCTTATGTTTTTGACTTTTTAAAGCTGAAGGAAGATGGGCTAAAAATTGAACGCTCTGCCTAAGAGGTCAAGGACGGACACCACTTAATCAGGCACAAGTGGCAGAGGAGTTGAGGAAAGCCATTTAATATTCCTCTTCTTCCACCACCAATCACATTTCAAAACAGAAGAGGTTTATCAACATCTCTGACCCAAGGTGATCAGATGGGTACAGCATTCTACTCCAGAAAACCTAGGTTGTTTTAAGAATTTTTTTTTTCTGTTTCTGACTAACTAGACTTGACTACTGTCCTTAGCCAAGATGTTTGCATGTAACTCAAAGCGCTACAACAAGATGTGCAATCCACCTAGTCATTAATGTAAGTGGTGGCTTCTCATTTACCAGAGAACTTCACTGGCACCCAGATCAAGGTCAGAGAATGGGACGTTCCATACTAGTGGAGACATGCACATCCAGTGACCATAGCATTCTTGGGTGGCCCACACTTTGCTACCACTGACAATATAGTCATCACTTTCTTCACATCTGTTATCTCAATATCTGCTGAAAAAGTAAATCAGAGGAAATGGAAGCTTCATTTTTTATCTTTCAGAACAGGCAGTCCATTTTCATCCATGAAAGGCAAGTGATAAATATTAACAACTTAGTAACTCTTCTCTTTTAAGTCTACCTTGAATTTTCAGAGCTAAAAATTTCTGGTCTGTTCACAGGATTATAGAATTTATAGTGATTTGTAAAATGAGAATTCCAACATATATCTAATATTCCCAAAGTGAAAATTGAGAAAATGGAAATGAGGCAAGTTTTGAAAGAGATAATGAATGAAAATTCTCCAGAAATTGAAAAAAATTACTGAGTTCTCAGATCGATATGCCACACTACGATGCAAACAGGTTATAAAGGAAAGAAAAGAAGCAAAGCCCCAGAGCTAGGCACATCATATTAACAGTGCAAACATTAAAGATGAAGAAGTCTTAAATGTATTTCTTTAGTAAGAGGACAATTGTACATAGAATGAAGAAGATGAACATGAGGAGAACATTTTAAAGAAAAACAGTACCTTGAGGGCTTCCCTGGTGGCGCAGTGGTTGAGAGTCCGCCTGCCGATGCAGGGGACACGGGTTCGTGCCCTGGTCCGGGAAGATCCCACATGCCGTGGAGCGGCTGGGCCCGTGAGCCATGGCCGCGGAGCCTGCGCGTCTGGAGCCTGTGCTCCGCAATGGGAGAGGCCACAACAGTGAGAGGCCCGCGTAATGCAAAAAAAAAAAAAAAAAAGTACCTAATTTTTCAGGCCATATTCTTGCAAATGTGAACTGTTCTTTGCCCTATTCTCATATCTTATAGACTAAGAAAAATGGGAGAAAATGGCTTGTGAAATAAAACCACTCCAATCTATGGAATTCCATAATGGAGACTAAAGTAGCACCACTTCAGACACATAGGTGAGGATTAATGGGAACAGAGATCAGAGAGGAAGGAACTAAGCTTAAATTTATACCCCAAATTCAGGTAATTATGTCACACCTGTTCTTGTACAAGGAGATAGTATGGCCTCAAGTGTGCTGCTCCTTTTCAAAGCCTTGTACCCACTAATACAAGGAATAAGATCCTTAAAAACAGTAATAAATACCGTTGGAAAGTCAAATCTAGGAAAAACACATAGGATTATGGTAGTTTAAGAAGACTTGTTTCACTCACTTTTAACATCAGATCCTGTACCAGTTTCACAGCTGCACAGACAAGAGGTAAACTCCCCAGCAATGGATGGAAAAGACTCTGCTGTTCTTCACTCCCATGCCTGAAGTTGAGGGGTCAAAGGAACAAAGGATTAAAACTGGACATATAATTATAGGCAAAGTAAATGACTAGTTCCATGAGAATCGGGGCTGGTTGTTGTGTGTCCTGGTCTATTCCCAGGGCCCAGGTGCTCGATAAATATTTACTGAGTGAAAGAATTAATGTAATCTGATACACAAAGGAAGACGTAATTTTAAAATACAATTTAGATCAATCTGAAATACATCATACTTTCTCAAGATAAATTTTAAAAGCAAACAGAATCTAGCTACTGATTTTTTGTGCAATCATATTTAAGAGGACAAGTTTATGAAAATGAAGAGATCATGTTAAGCTGAAGTTCACTAATTTATCACATGACACTTAAGGGAAAAGCTCACTCTTTTCAGGCGATAAAAGCATATTTTTAAGTAGAGATACTGATAATGCATCGTTCAGTTTGTTGTATGTTCTTGCCATTGTATTGAAAGTTGGCAAAGCTGGGCTTTCTTGGTGGACATTGGTTGTTTTTACGTAGCCAGCAACCAGGGACTTCCTATTATGGGGCATTCTCAGCTTGTAAAAGTGTTGCTTCCCACCCCAGAAGCCAAAGTGGCTGAAGACACTGTCTTCCTGCCCTCCTGGTAGCCTAGCTGTAGGCTCAGAATCCAGGCTTGACCAACCAGGACTTCAAAAGATGTAAGCAGCTGAGAAACTACTAATGGCAGAAGCCTCAGCATCAACTGTTGCACAGAGATCGATGTGCAGTCCAGTGGCAGCAGCCTGAATGTGCCATGTTGAATGGACTGGCAGAAAAAAGAAAACAATACGTAGCCTTGCCACCCACTAGTGGCAGTGCCAGTGGCAACCAACCATAGTGTTCATGAGTCATGACTGGCTATGCTTCCTGCTCTCTAGCCAAGCTTCATTTGTCCATATCCACGTTCTCTTCTTGATCCCCCAGATTCCAGAATGATTATGTGGGAAACCTTCAACCAGATTCATTTTCTCTTCAAGTTAGCCACAGCTATTTTCTTAGCATTAATAAACTCTTACTGATATACCTTACCATTTGTGATACAAGTTCATGTATTACAGTCATTTTAATATCACTAAGAGAAAACACACAAAATGGGCATACGGTCTCTTACCTTACATATTTGCCACCTTAACTTATAGAAGAAAAAGTTCTGTGAATTGTGGGGTGAGTTAATTTGTTAAGAAGTATTTCTAATTTGTCTTGGCACTACATAAACCATTATCTATGTAGACAGCAACGCATATCATAACAGCTGCAGGTGACTCTTTAAATTCAACTCAAAATCTGACTATGCTGCATCATACACTTTGTCTTTCAGATAATGCATTCTTAGTAAAAAGGCATGTTTCATTTTTAACTAGGTAACTTACCTCTCGGGAGTAAGATATTGATGATATTTTTAGTCTATACACTGGTATTACTTTCCTTTGAGCTATAAGTAGCAGCTATAGGGACATGCTGATCTGATTCATCATTTGAACATCCTTCTGGGTCATACATAAACATAAAACAGACAACTTATATTTGCTAAAGTAATTTAAAAGGCTCACATCATCATAGAGGTCTAGAGGAAGAAACCTGGATGCTATTCCAAAAGGTCTCACTTTGCTGAAGGAGAGAAAAAAAAAAAGAAAACAGACTTATATACACGTATGTATATATTCTATTACATAAAATATTCTGATTCTACGTGCACCTGCAACTGCACTTAAATTTCCTTTCACTCATTCATTCAGGGACATCATCATGTCAAGAGAGATTTAAACTTCAGTAATGGAAAAAATAAATAAAAACTTTCTCAATCTTAAATGGAAGGAAGTTGCAATCAAGTAAATGTTTATTTTCCAGAGGGCCCAAATGTAAAAATATTGATCACGATTCCTACAGGCAACACAGTGGGATTTTTGTCATATAGAAGACTTTTTCTTGTTCCACAAACTATGAGGTCTAATAGTTTCTTTTTGAGAGGAGGGAACACAGGAAGGTGCTACCTGTGAAGTCTTCTGTAAGCCTGGATAATGTAAGATGATGACTTCGCTTCTGCTCTTTTTTAAAAAAAGAAAAAAATGCCTTATTATAAGTAGATTCTCAGTCCATCTTTATGAATTTTGGATTCATAAGGGAAGAGGATGTTTTTTCCTTAACTAAGGAATGTTTTTTTCAGAGAAGAGAATGTTTTTTCCTTAATTAAGGAAGAATTCATTGTTTACAGGCTCTGGTACTCTATCTAAAGAACATAGGGTCTCTCTCTCCTTCAACTTCTCCCTAATTGCCATTCAGCAGCTATTAAAGTTCTGTACAATTCCTATCCATGCAACGGCCCTTTCTGCTTACTTGCAGCTATTTTATGTTACTTACACATAAGGATTTTACAATACAACTAAAAAAATAATTGGCACACAGAAATAACTGGTTAAGATCTGTTTGGGATAGAGGGGGAATATAGCTTTTATTAAAATGTTTTAAATGGCTAGATGAATGTTTTTGAGTTTAATAGTATCCAATGAAGCTTATTGTCTAGAATAAATTGTTTCTTAAAAGTTAAGAACTATAAAATATGTGGGAAATTGATATAACTTTTTAATTCATAGGATAAATACGTTTAATAAGTAGAATATCAACCTTTAAAAATTTTAAGTCTATAACTACATAAACTGCAGAAAAGATGTCATTAAGAAAAATAAAAGCCACATAAATTTTTATTCTACAAGAATTAAAGTAGTTAATTTTAAGTTATTATTTCTGACCCCTGCCTGCTTCTTTTATTACAAGAAACAGTAAAAATACTTTTCTTCTTAAAGCTAATGGTTGTGAAATAGATTTTAGGGGCAATGTGATCCAAGCCACCATTTAAAAAGTGATAAAACTACGAGATCATCACATGAGTTGAATTGCCTAACGTCTCAGAGGTCGGTGGTAGCAAAGTTGAAGCTAGATCTGGTTACCTTTTAATCAAGTGTTTTGTACATATCACCACCTAGACTCCCCCTCAAATGTGTTTGCTTTTCAACCACTTTTGTCATGTGAATGTCACTCAAAAGAAATAGAGTTGACAGCAAGTTTCTTTGTTGGTTTTAAAACACCTAAATATATACATCAGGCAAGAAAGACTTGCTTATGCTACCGTAACAAACCACAGAAACTTCTCAGTGGCTTAAAAGGCCAAAGTCTATTTCTTGCTCTTTGCCACATGCCCATGGCCAGTTGTCTAGGGACCTCTGCTCTGTGTTATCCTCTGTGCTTACATTGAGGGAGGTCCCATCTCTGAGCGTCATAATTACTGAGGGAAGAAAACTGGAATGCGGCAGACAGTGCTTTATGCTTTACGCTTTTGTCCAGCAGTGACATGTGACATTATGATCACACTTCACTGCCAAATCCCATCTCACGGCCACCCAAATATCAGAAGGCAGAAAGGGAAATCTTCCTATGTGCCTAGACAGAGAGAAAAATATTTGGTGATTTGGTGAGCAGCATTAATGACATATATAGATATATATATTTATGTAAAACAGCTATCTATTCTTTTGAGCTTTGCGGGCAAAATATTCACTTCATTATACATTCACTGAATAATGAATATTCATCTATCTGCAAAAATGCTACCAGAAGACAGAAGGCTAATGAAATTTGGTATCTGATTATACCTACCTGCTTCGTGAAATATATTACTAAACAGGTTTTTAAATGGATAACATATAAGACAAAAAAACTACAATTTAAACCAGTTTTAAAAAACCCATTATGTAAAAGAATGAAATTAGAACACTCCCTTATACCATACACAAAAAATAAACTCAAAATGGATTAAAGATCTAAATGTAAGGCCAGATACTATAAAACTCTTAGAGGAAAACACAGGCAGAACCTCTCTGACATAAACTGCAGCAAGATCTTTTTGGATCCACCTCCTAGAGTAATGAAAATAAAAACAAAGATAAACAAATGGGACCTATTAAACTTAAAAGTTTTGCAGAGCAAAGGAAGCCATAAACAACAAAAGACAACACAGAATGGGAGAAAATATTTGCAAATGAATTGACTGACAAGGGATTAATCTGCAAAATATACAAACAACTCATGCAGCTCAATATCATAAAAACAAACAACCCAATCAAAAAAAATGGGTGGAAGATCTAAATAGACATTTCTCCAAAGAAGACATGCAGATGGCCAAGAAGTACAAGAAAAGATGCTCAACACATCACTAATTATAGAGAAATGCAAATCAAAACTACAATGAGATATCACCTCACACCAGTCAGAATGGCCATCATCAAAAAGTCTACAGACAATAAATGCTGGAGAGGGTGTGGAGAAAAGGGAACCCTCTTGCACTGTTGGTGGGAATGTAAATTGGTACAGCCATTATGGAGAACATTATAGAGTTTCCTCAAAAAAACTAAAAATAGAATTACCATATGACCCAGCAATCCCACTACTGGACGTATATCCCGAGAAAACCATAATTCAAAAAGAGTCATGTACCAAAACGTTCACTGCAGCTCTATTTACAATAGCCAGGACATGGAAGCAACCTAAGTGTCCATCGACAGAGGCATGGATAAAGAAGATGTGGCACATATATACAATGGAATATTACTCAGCCATAAAAAAGAACAAAATAATGCCATTTACCGCAACAATGGATGGACCTAGATTGTCATACTGAATGAAGTCAGTCAGACAGAGAAAGACAAATATCATATGATATTGCTTATATGTGGGATCTTTAAAAATGGTACAACTTAACTTATTTGCAAAACAGAAACAGAGTCATAGATGTAAAAAACCAACATGGTTACCAGGGGGGAAAGGGAGTGGAGGGATAAATTGGGAGTTGGGATTGACATATACACACTACTATATATAAAATAGATAACTAATAAGGACCTACTGTATAGCACTGGGAACTCTACTCAATACTCTGTAATGACCTATATGGGAAAAGAATCTAGAAAAGAGTGGAGATATATATATATATATGTATATCAGATTAACTTTGCTGTACAGCAGAAACTAACACAATATTGTAAATCAACTATAATCCACTAAAAATATTTTTTTAATAAAATAAAAATGTTTGCTGAATTAAAAAAAACATTATGATTTGAAGATTCAATTTCTTCAGAAATACACTTATTTATTTATTAGACAAACACTTTGCAGACAAATGCTACCTTTCCCCTGAATTCAGTTTTACCCAGTTTAATAATGAAGTAGGGCAGAAAATTTATGCCATAGGTATTTTTTCTGTTTTATTGAAAAATCACCATGGTTTGAGGGAAGTACCTAGAGAAAGAATGAAACAGCCTTGGTGTAGAGAAGATCTAAACATCTGAATGGGAATATCATTAAAAACACTAAATGTTTTTAGGGGAAAGAAAGTTAGAAGGCAAATAAAATGCTCCTGCATTGTCTACACTGTATGTGCTATGTTAGCTCATTTAAGCATTTACTTTTTTTTTCAGGTGCTGTGCAGCTTATACAGGGTTAATATAGGAGAACAATTGCCTGCACAAAGAATAAAAATGTTATGACAATTTTAAGAATGTAATTTACCCAAAGTCTTAAAAGCCAACTAATTGAAGCTTTGATGGGGCAGGAAAAATTTTGAGTCAGAAACACTTGGTTTTAGATTGGGATGGACATATATACACTAATATGTATAAAATAGATAACTAATAAGAACCTGCTGTATAAAAAATAAATAAAATAAAATTCAAAAAAAAAAAGAAACACTTAGGTTTAAATTTTAGCCTTTCCATTTTTAGCTGTGTAGTAAGTCATGTAATCTCTCCGGCACTGTTTCCTTTTCTGTGAACTGGGGATACCTTTATCTCCGTCACAGGACTGTTGAAAGGATCTTTCATTCGTTAAGCAAAATATTTAATAAGCTGCTCCAACAGGCCACCCACTTTGCTGGGCATTAGGGATAAATTAAGCACAAAGCCGGCTAGAGAGAAGCTAAATCCAGGGATAATAAAAATAAGCATATTTTGATAAAGAAGTAAGTAAGTAGGGTAATCAGAGTGAGACTTACTGGGGAGGCCACTTTAGAGGGGATGGTCAGAGAAGGTCTCTCTGGGGTTGGGAGGATGAGACAACCGAGCAAAGAACTTGGGGTTAAGGCTGGCGGGACAGTGGACATAGAATTGCAGTGGTGGGAGGCTGACTCAAAGAGATGGTGCATAAAAAGCACCCACAGAACATCTCACACTTCTGCATCACCATTTCCCTACCCACTGCCACCTACTTACACTTGTAGTCACTCTGCTTTGCAGACAAACACTTGATTGGACGTGTGGTAACAGTTGCAGTAAGTTTCAACGGCATGAAATCTAGTGAGTAAAATAGCAACCAATAAAAGCCTTTGGGAAAATTCATTATTAGTATTAATATAATAATTTAAGTATAGTTGCCTAAGATATTTTCAAAGGAGAAAAAAAAGTAATTTTGAATAGAGTTTCTTAGGCATGTGTAATCTTACGATAGGTCACCAATTCTAAAATACTCAAATAAAAACAAGTTGATGTTTTCCTTTCTACAATTTAATTAATAGGTTAATTGAACTGTATTACAGTTATAGCAAAATAAATATTCTAACAATATATTCCTTTTAGTCTAAATAACATTCAAATTCAGTTACCTGATCTCAGAGGGTGGTAGCCAAAGTTGCTAAATTATCTAGGATGAGCTGAACAAATATCTTGCTTATAACAATTTTCATCTGAATGCCCCTTGAGGTGTTTGTGTATTTTTCATGTCTCGTTACCTTTACTTAAAAAATTGCTCTGAGGAAGACAGGCCAGCCAAATAAAACAGGCCAGCCAAATAAAACAGACCATCCAAATAAAATTGTCTCTGAAAGATGCAATAACAAAGCTCCACCACTAAGCTCCATCTAACACTTTGATCATGTATTCCTGTCAATTACCAGGCAATTGTCTCCCGACTCCACCCACCTAAAATTCAAACTTATGAGAAAAAACATGTATTAAAGACAAGACATATTCCAACTACTATCCTAGTGTTTAGATTAAAGCAAATTCTAAGTGACTGTCAAGCAGAATTGTCCCTTCACCTTTGAGCTGAAAGCCCTGTGAACAATGGACAAATCTTAATTCCATGTTATGAATCCTTGAAAGATCTAGAGGAGACCAAACTCGAGTATCCATGTGCCCATCATTAAATGATGACACTATTATTAACCACGAATAATCATGATGGGATAAAATGTGAAACACACTAAAGTGCTATAATACTAAGCTAAATTCCTATTTTCTAAAGTATAATAAAATTTTTTTCTTTTATATTTCCCCCAAAAGTTATTGTTCAGAGATCCTGCCTGCATTCATCTCCCCTAGTAGACAGAGTTGATAGTGTCAGAGCATAAGAATTTATGTTTAAATTGTCATTACACCACTTACTGTGAATATTATATATCATGTATACATATATATGTTTGTATATATACTATAAATAGACACCTTTCAAATATAGCCTGTTTAGTAAAGCTCTCAAAATAATCTTGTCATATCTTCTTTGCTCTACTTTTGAAAGTAAAAATGTTAACATCCTGGTCTTCCCTGGTGGCGCAGTGGTTGAGAGTCCGCCTGCACATGCAGGGGACACGGGTTTGTGCCCCGGTCCGGGAAGATCCCACGTGCAGCCGAGCAGCTGGGCCCGTGAGCCATGGCCGCTGAGCCTGCGCGTCCGGAGCCTGTGCTCCGCAATGGGAGAGGCCACAGCAGTGAGAAGCCCGCGTACCGCAAAACAAACAAACAAAGTAACATCCTTCCTTCACAATGTGAAAAATGGTTCCGGATGTGTGAGGGGATGGGGAAGAGGAAGGATAAAAGAATGATTTAGGTTTCCTATCGCATCAGCCTTCCATTCATTCACTGCTCAGTTTTTCCGCAGCTCTCCTGAAATTATATTTACTTTAACTTTAAACAAAATGTTCGAATTACTTGGAAACTAAGATGGAGGTGTTTTCACAGTGGACCACTCAGGTTCCACCTAATGATAACAGTGGAAGCCTGGTTCATCTATTCCTTGTCATTTGTCCAGAAGCCTAAAAGGAAACAGGCTTCCTTTCAGTCCCATCTACCACAGCTACATATCAGGAAATAATATGTCAAAATAATGGCTTGGAGACACTGTGAAATCCTACAGTGCCTCCCAAAACATCCAAGAAAGAGGTAAGTTTTTTTTAAAACAAATATATTTTGTGGACTCCTAATACTTTGAAAATTGAAAACAATATCTGGAGTTATAGTTGAGCATGAGATTGAAAGATGGTATCATGACATTCTTCAACTATTCGAGAGAAAGCAGCATTTTCCACATATACTCATTATATCAGGGATCGTTTTAGTTTTCAAAAATGGTGAGTCTGCTTGTAATTAGAACATAAAGGATGACTCAATGGCAATTTAAGTTTCTATACAAAGACAACATTAACTGGCAGGGGATCTCTCCTATCAAAAGCCAAATCTTTGCTGTTAAAGTTTTCAGATATTTTCTAACATACAGTATAAAATTTTTTGCATACCTTTTTAAAATAAAAATGTGTTAATTTTTCACAACCAAAGCCACACATAAGGAATTTCCTGACTAAAAGATAAAAACATGTCTTTCTCTGAATATGCATACTTGTAGAAATTTTAGAAAATGGAAAAGTAATGAAGGAGAAAATAAAAATCATCTATATTTTCACTGTCCAAAGATCACTGCTCTTAACATTCTGATACATTTTGTTTCAGTTTTAAAAACTTTTTGTTTAGAAAAAATTTTAGAAGGATAGAAAAGTTGTAAATACAGCACAGAGAGTTAACTTATTTTCTTCACACAGCTTCCCTTAATGTTAATTCCTTGCATAACTGTAGTACAATTACCAAAACTAAGAAATCAGCATTGGTATAATACTATTACCTAAGTCACAGACTTTATTAAAACTTCTCCAGTTTTTGTTTATTAATGTCCTTTCACTGTTTCTAGGATCCTGTTTAGGATCTCGTGTTGCATTTAGTTGTCATGTCTCTGACATGTGATGAAATTGACTTCTGAAGTGGCCTTGTCAGTTATTTTGTAGAGTGTCCATCAGTTTGGTTTTGTTTGATGTTTTCTCATGATTAGATTGAGGTTATGTATTTTTGGTGAGAATACTGGAGATGTGATGTGTCCCTCTCCATGTATCATATCAGGGAATATATGATGTCAACATATCTTATCATAGGTTATGTTAACCTTGATCACTTTGTAAAACTGGTGTCTGCCAAGTTTCTCCATTCTACAGTTACTATCTTCTCCTTTGTAATTTATAAATATTTTGGAAGAGGTACTGGATTCTCTTCTTCCATAGTATGGACCGTCTTTCATCCCACATGTGAAGTTTTGACATCTGTGGCATCCATAACTGCAAGTAGCCCAGGACTTTTTTTTTTTTTTTTTGATATCTGTTAGCTATATTTCAGATATCTCTGTAACCAACTGATTCAATGATCCTTGAAAGCTAAATGAAAAGAATCTCAAATTTTCCCACTCTTTTGTGGGCTCTTGATACTATTTAATTTTAGAGCCAACTTTTCATTTTTGAAGTTGAAAAGGCTGAAGAACTTAGCCCATTTACAGCATCAAAAAATAAATGAAATGGAGAAGATAAGGCCGTCTTGAGGCAGTACAATAATAGTCTTCCCACTGAAATATACAATTGTCTTCATAAAATGGTCAAGGGCAGATGGGAGAAGGAAAAAAGATAAGGATGATGCTGTCTGCCCACTTTTTTTCTAAGGCAAGGGTTGAAGATTTTTCAAGTAAAATAGGAATATTCAATTTTACCTCCACGCAGGGATTATTTCAGTGTAGCAGGAAGTGGTTTTCTACCCATCTGAAAACTCTTCTCAGCCAGACCATCAAAGATTGTAGATGTAAGCAGAGGTGGGGCAGAAGGAGCACACATGTGAATCAATCAGCCTGTATTTGAATCAACCATCCATCAATTACCAGCTAAGTGACTTCAAGGAAGTCACTTAATCTTTCTGGCTGTCTATTTCCCCACCCGTAAAGTAACACAGACCTCACAGGTTGTTATTAGGATCAAATAAAAAATTTGTGTTGAAAGGCCTGGCACATAATAGGCTTTCTATAAATACTAATTGAATTAGAAAACAACCTTGGGTCAACATGTTCTGCCTTTAAGCCAACACCAGTGATAGCACTTTGTGTATATTGGTTTTGTTGCCTGTCTACTTAGGCATTGTCGTGGACATTATAACACAGGAGAAACAAACTTCGTCTCTGACAGATGGGAGCTCACATTCTAGAGCTAACAGTTCACACTCAATCACATACGGACAGGATGATACACTAATGTCTACAGCAGAATTATGGCCAAAAACTTGATGTTGAGTGTCTGTCGTTCTCTGGGTAGGAAGAAATACAACCATAGGCTGGTGCCTCAAATAAAGCCCTATTTTAAGAAAAGTGAAGCCTCTTTCAGGAATTTTCTCAAGACTGCTTTTCTTTCTTTTTTTTAAAATTCCAATTGGAGTCTAAAAAAAATTTTTGCAGCTGCTAAAAAGGGCTGCAAAATCTCTTTAAAAAATTTATTTAATAAAGCATTTTCCTGCCTCTTTAAAAGAAAGCTTACTTCATGGAAAGTTACTAAATAAATAAAGCTTTCTTAGTTAAATCTCATTAGCAACCAACCCATATCATTAATAAAATTTCCTATTTGTTGCCTTAACCTAAAATAGGGTAACTCTATAATTTATTATCCAGACTGAGACACTGGGGAGTGACAGTGGGCTTCATTAATAATTACACTGGGACCATAAAGCATGTTTAGCGATGGTCTTGGGAAAACCTGGACAGAAGTTCACTCTAACTTTCCAGAAAGATTGACTAGCCTGATCACTGGTGTCTAAGAGAACTGGTGCACGAGGGTCCTGCAGAAGGGAGTAGGCTGTTTAGATTCAGCAGAAGCGTTTTATGATTCTTTTTCCCCCTGAATTGGAAGATTTGCATGTAATTTAAATTTTAGCATTAACTGTAGCATTAAGAAAAACTCTGTATACCTAAATTGTCCCCAAATTTCAAAGGAGGAATAGATTTCCTGTATTGATGTTCTGGACTTTGATTTAGTGTTTGCTGCTGCCTTAGAGACAGCATGTTAATTTTGTGATTATTAGATTTGAACCTCATTGTATGGCACCCCCCCACTCCCCCCGCCAAAGGGACACATTTTCTGCAGGTCTGAGGATAAATGGTTAAAAGACAAATCTGGGCTTTCAGATAAAGCTTGCAGAGAAACAGAACTACCTCTGTATATATTAGAGTTTATAGATATTTCTGTTTAAATATTACAGTGTATGCAGTATATATTTGAGTCTATTAGATTTATCAGTTAGGTGCACTGGGAGTTGAGCTAATATTGTGCAGTGTTCTTTCTGCCAAGTAATTTTCTTAATAACATAAATATCCACAGTAATTGTTATTATAACTAACTCACAGATATTTAAAAGGCTGTGATAATGGCATCTCGCCCTTTTCAGGGCTCAGACAAGGCCTGTTTATTCTATGTATGTCCTGCCTTTCAAGCTTTCTACGTTCACTTTGAAAATTCACAACATTTAGGTATACCTTCCAGCTAGTACATTACTGGAGACACTAAAAGGTTTAAAGAAAAAAGTGAATGACTGAATTTTGAAAACCTGATTAGTATTTTTTTTTGTCAAAAGTCAGATACTATATAATATTTAACACTTTTATCTAATATTTAACACTTTTATCCCCAGCTGCATTTGGAAATTTGTTTTCCTCTTCTTTTTTGTATGACATTTATTTTATAACCCAAGTAGTATTTTTGAACTGTTTTCTATGTGCTGAGCACGATTATCATTGTGAGGATGACAAAGTGAATAAGACATGTGTCCTGTCTCAAGGGGATCACTATCTCATTTTTGTTATTTAGAAAAAGGTAAATAGGGTAAAGATTATATTTGTATTGTATGTGCCCAGGGTTCAGAAAAAAATATGCAAATTCTAAAATTATTTTGAAGTCTAGCTATTTAAAAGGTCAAGAGAAGTGTTTTCTTCTCAAGAGCTGATAGAGATGGAGGAAAATCTGCCAACCAAAGAGGTTCAATTTGGACATGCATTCATTAGCTTCTCCATACACTGGCACTCTATGCAGACAAGAGAAGGTATTTACTGAATGTTCAGGGGGCTGTCAGCCTAAATGAGTGCATTTCCCAAAGGGGAAACACCATTTTCCACTAATATTTAATTATTTCTTTTTTTTCCCCCTCTATTAAAAAAAGGTCCTGATGAACAGTCTTTGCAAAACCCATTTATTTACCTCTTTCACGAATGTTAGATTGTATAAAATTTCATTTTGGAGTGAAATATCTTTACTGGAAATGCTCTTGTATAACAGCAATTTCATATAACAGATCGATTATGAATTTAGATATTTCACTTACAAGGAACCACTGACTGAGAATGACTAGTAATTTATACTCTCTCTGTGAAGACAGAAAAAAGGACTTGTAGAAATTCATCAAATTAGTAAATATTTGGGTAATTATCACTTACCTAAAGTTAGTTTAAAATAATATATGTTAAATCTCTCAACTTTGCAGAGGTTGAGAAAAAAAATGCAGATCCTCTAAACTTAATAGGAGACAAAAACCTCCTCAACTACACTTCTCTAAGTTGTATTACTCTCTCTAGCTACACACACACACACACACACACACACACACACACACACACACACTCTGGACCACTCATTCGGGTACAAAATCATATTTGACTTTCATTGTTACTTAGATGTTTCACATGTGTGTCATCCTTCCCCAATTATATGTTATAAATTCCAAAACGAAGACAGTATAGTACTGCAAAAGCATATGGGTTTTAAGTTCCCAGACAGCTGGGTGAAAATTCCAGTTCTGCCATTTACCAGGTGTATGACCTTGGCTAATTTATGAACCCTTCTGAGGCTCAATCTCCTTATCTATTAAATGGGCCTAACTTCTAGGATTATTATGGGGCATACAAATAATAAAGCACATGTTTATTGAATGTGCTTTAGACACACTGACACTCATATTTTTTCCCCACAAAAGGCATTTGTATCTCTTCTGAATTCTGTACATAGCATGATTTTCTGCACATTGTCAAGAATGTCAAATGACAATGAATATTAAGCTCTGGCTGCCCTGTCTTGAGAGCCACTACTGAACAGATACTACTTTTATATGTATGGTTATGGAATATTTCTATATTTTTAGTGTTTGACTATTTCAGTCTGGTAAATTAGGAATAATCTGCTTTGCAAATTAGATGTATTTTGTAAAATTATGCCAGCACATTTGCAGTTAATTGTTTTTAAGAATAATTGAAGGCTTATGACAAAGGGTACAAAGTTTCAGTTATGGAAGATGAATAAGTTCAAGAGATCTAATGTAGAAAATGCTGACTACAATTAGCAATATGGTATTGGATACTTGAAATTTGCTAAGAGGGTAGATCTTAAGTGTTCTCACCACCAAAAAAAAAAAAAAAACACACAAAAAAGTGATGTTTATCGAAACATCAAGTTGTACACCTTCAATATGTACCATTTTTATTTGTCAAATACATCTCAATAAAGTCAAAAAATCATATTTGGTTGGTCATGTTTACCATATTTGTAGATTTGATGAACCACCAAGAGAGTAATTATGATAAATTTGAAGTGGAGGCGGCGGGAGTAATATGGAGGAAATGGTTCACCACTAAACTGAAATATGTAAGAATTAAATATGTTCATTATTGTGTTACTGAAATAAAAAGGTCAAATGGAATATCATTTTAATGTTCCACGCAATGTAAACAATTCTCTGTTAATATATTCTGGTCAGTATGTGTCAAATGAGTTTCTGCTAGAAGTAAATTTGGTTATGTCCTTCATGGGCAAAGAAACTCAATAGAAATGCCTATTATTACTTTGTTTTTTCAAATACTCATGGAATATTGTGATAATTTTGCAGAGATGTCACAAATAGAACTGGATTCTATTCTTTCTGGTGGTTTATGTGATAACTTCTGTGGAATGGAAACACTAAACTAAAATAATGCAGTTCTTAATCATCTATGAGTAGCACAGCATTTTTGTCCTGAAATGCAAGAGAATTTATTAGAAATTGTTAAAGATTTGTAAACAAATGGAAAATTTGAGTTATTAATAGATTTTATAATGCAACATTCAATTCAGCTTTTAAAAATAGATATAAAATCTAGTTTTAGTTTCCTAACAATTATAAAGCAAAATCTGTCATTTACATATTCTAAGTATTTCCTTCCAGTCTCATTAATTCTTAGATCTGTGAGAATTGAGCCAACATGCCATGCAGGAATTTCACAGCTAAAGTAAAGTTGGTGGACTTAGGCCAAGTGTTTCTCAATAGTGAGGTAGTTAAATACAATATGGTATACACTTATAATGGAATGCTATTTAGTTACTGACATGATAGAGCAGTTATATCCACACAGATAACTTTTAAAGGTTCTATTTAAATATTATTCAAATTAAGTAAAGTATTTCATGTGTGAACTAAAATTTACATTTACAAAAATAAACCCCATGACATCTCTGGTTTATAACCTTTCACTGTTTAAAATTTTAAACACAAATAAAACCCCCAAATTGTCACATAGAGTAACAGAATTGAATTAATTCAAGTTCTGTTTCTTCATCCTTTTTGTTTTTTTGGCCACACCGTGCAGCATGTGGGATCTTAGTTCCCTGACCAGAGTTCAAACCCATGTTCCCTGCATTGGGAGCACAGAGTCTTAACCACTGGACCACCAGGGAAGTCCCTCTTCATCTTTATAATGATATAATCTATATAATTATAATTCATCTACTTATTGATAGTAAAATATTATGTTTATATTTAATATAAATTTTATATACTATATATTTATATAATATAAAATTTACAATATAAGCATTTTATAAATATCCTTCTTTATTTCTAACCTACTGCTTAAAAGCAGAAATTGGGGAGGTTGGAGATATAACTGGTACCCAAAGCAAGTTTGAATAATTAAATAATTTTGAACTATCGCAAACAGATTCTCGAATAGTGTGTGTGTCCGAGTCTGTGGGTGTTGGGATTGACTATCTGGGAGTTCTCTGAACTTACTTTTGTGTAAAATACAATACTTATCAAAAGATAATAAAAATATGCTAATTTGAGCATATTTTAAATATATGCTTTAATATATTAATGCATATTTTTAATATATGCTTTTAATATATTATTATTATTTAATTTATTTATTTTTGGCTGTGTTGGGTCTTCGTTGCTGTGTGTGGGCTTTCTCTAGTTATGGCCAGCAGGGGCTACTCTTTGTTGCAGTGCGTGAGCTTCTCACTGCAGTGGCTTCTTTTGTTGCGGAGCATGGCTTTAGGTGCACAGGCTTCAGTAGTTGTGGCACACGGGCTTAGCTGCTCCGCAGCATGTGACATCTTCCCTGATCAGGGCTCAAACCCATGTCCCCTGCATTGGCAGGCGGATTCTTAACCACTGAGTCACCAGGGAAGCCCTTAATATATTATTGAAACCCAACAGTAAAAAAGCAATTTAGAAATTAGATCAACAGGATTCTTTTCTAGGAGGGGTACTTTATCACTGACGTTTAAAACACTGCAGGTGGATGGTATTATTAAAAATAAGATGGATCTTTACTTGATTTTATTATTGTTTTAAATTGTTTTACACCAGTGCCTAATTTTTTTTAAATTGAGATATAATTGACACGTAGCATTTTATAAGTTCAAGGTGTACATGCTGACTTGATACATTTATACACTGCAGTATGATTACCATCATACAGTTAGCTAACACCTCCATCACATCACATAATTATCATTTCTCTTTTGTGTTGAGGACATTTAAGATGCAGTCTCCCAGCAACTTTGAAGTATGTAATACAGTACTGTTGATTATAATCACTGCACTGTACATTAGATTTCCAGAACCCATTCAACTTCCAGATGAGATGGTGCCTATTCTTACTGCCTGCATCTGGGGTGGACTACTCTCACCACCCTGGCTTGCTAAGCCACTACTAAAATATTTTTTAAAAAGTGAACATGGGGTTTCCCTGGTGGCGCAGTGGTTGACAGTCCTCCTGCCGATGCAGGGGACACGGGTTCGTGCCAAGGTCCAGGAAGATCCCACATGCCGCGGAGCGGCTGGGCCCTGAGCTTGCGCGTCCGGGGCCTGTGCTCCGCAACAGGAGAGGCCACAACAGTGAGAAGCCCGCGTACAGCAAAAAAAAAAAAAAAAAAAAAAAATTGAACATGGTCAAAATAGCCAAAGGAATAGTATTAATGTTCGCCATTGAACTTGAGAAGTTGGTTAAACTACCTAGAATGGCTAAAATTACTGATCTGATTCTCATATTTCTAAAGAGCCTCCTCCTCTGTTATGAAGAATGGACTGATTTGTCCCAAGTGAAAGGAGTTGAGAGAATGGGACTTCTCAACTGCCCTTTTGATATCTCCTCTCTTCTAAGCAGTAAAACACCTTTTGGCCATCCAAACAGATAGCTGCAAAGTGTTTAGCACAATGCCTGGCCCAAAGTAAACTCTCAATAAATTCTTACCATTACTATCAGGGGCCCATCCCATATATAGCCTAGTGACAGACTGTGGGGTGTCAACCCTATAGCCACTCCTCCTCCCTCTGCCTTACTCTCAGAACCTTGTGTACAAGTCTCAGATAGCCCTGTGCTTCAGAGTTAACTTCAGAGTAACTTGCTTCAGAGTAACTTCTCCACCTGCAAATCTTGATTCCTAAGGTCAGATTAAGGTTGCACCATGTCTTTTTTCCAGTGCTTAATTTAGAAATAAGCATATGATGCAATTCTGGCCAAGGTGACATGAAAATCTGATAAAGGCACCTGGGAAAGTTCCTTTTTGGGAGTGGAGGTGGGGTGGGAAAATAGACTATCTTCTAGTTCTTTAACGTCCTGTGGGAATGTCATGATTAGCTTGTGCAGCCATCTTAAGGGTATAGTGGTCTGGCGTGAGTAGGGGGTGAATCAACCCGATGGGGTTGTCAGTTTGACAATGTGGAAAGAATCTGGGTCTTTGGTGGCATCCTGGAACCACTGAATCAAACAGCCCTGGAACTTCTCTAACTCTGGACTTTGAGTTATATGTGTGCCACCTAATATTGGTTCTTCTATTTTATTCAAAAGCATCTATGAACTGACATGTCTCTCATTATCCTAAATATATGATTTCCAAACATGTTCCAAAAATGTACCTATGAATTAGGAAGCTTCAAGGATGGAAAGTATTACTCATTTGCTGCCCTTCCACTATAGCAGCTGTTCCTTCTATAGTAACGATTTTTGATACTTAGTAAAAAGAATCATTCATACAGTTGTGGAAGTACCTGCATTCTAAAACCATACAGCAACTTCTGGAATGCTATCTATTGCCACCCCATCTTCATAATCTCTTAAGGAGCCTTCTGTGCTTATTTACTCCACATTACAATGGGTATTCATAGATTGGGAACACTTTTCTTCTAATTCATCCAAAGTGGGTTGACAGTCACAGTAGTCACAGTTCTATACCATACTGGTCATCCTTCTCATATTACTTATCACCATTAAAATCACTTACATATTCCTCTTTGGAAGCTGGCATCCATAAAATAGTGAATACTAACTCATCCTAATTTATTGAGTCTAGTCTAGAAAAAGCAGTATCATTATCAGCATCATACTTTTTCTATTCTTCACAAATTATGGCAGTTCCCGGAATTGTCCTTTCCAAATCTGAAATTCCTCAAAGTATATTGCTCAACATTTAGGCTCCTAGAGACCAGAAGTAATACCAATACATGCAGCTCCTGGCATGTCTTATTGTACTGACTGGCTGTTAATGTCATTTCCAACTAGGTTTAGATATAGGAAAGTCTTCAAAAAGCTAATTTTGAACACAGCAACAGAAATAAGGTAGAAACCCAAAAGTAAATTTGTCATCATGTAAAACAACCAGGCTCACGCTGCCTTTTCTTGCCCATGACACAGTTTAAAAATGATCTTTTAGTAAACTGAAGACAACCTAAAGATCGGTTTATTTATTTAACAAATAATTAAGTGGCTACCATGTGTCCACTACTATTCTAAATTCTGAAGATATAGTAGTTAATAAAGCATCTGCCCTCATTGAAGAACGATTAACTTTTAGTGGAAGGAACAAAGAAATAGATAAATAAATAAAATATCTAGTAAATATATATGTCAGAGGATGATAAGTGCTATGGAAGAAAAAATCTGACTAATAGATTCAGCATGCAATATCCTGGCTTGCTATTTAAACTTTAAGAGATTTAGGAAATGTCTACTCATTTTTGTTCTATTGATATATGTCTACTCATTTTTGTTCTATTGATATACTGATATATTAAAACAATATATTAATGTTTTAGTCTTAAAAGGAAAAGAAAAAATGTTAAATATCTAGCTGCCTCTTGGCCCTTCTATTAACAGTAACTGCCTCTTTTGACCTATTAGAGAATAAACATCTTTGACATAGGCTTGACAAAGTCACAGCCAATACTGATTTAAAATACATTTGATGCTGTTTTTCTGACATCAGATCAGTTGCAGAGGATTTTTTTTTTTCTGAACATCGAAGTGAATGTACAAAAATGTCTGGTTTTCTTTCTGTAGAAATGGAAATAAGTTTCAGGGATATAGTTAAAGAGTCAAATATATCCAGTTTTAATCTCAGTCAGGGTGTTTAGAATCTTATTAGCTATTCTGTGATGTGAACTGAGGGGAGTCCATTAGCTCAATATTTTGAATTTCAAATAATGTATCCTATTTTATTTTACCATTAAATTATGAAATTTTTGAACCCTGTGTATAAAGAAATAATTCTTAGAACTTTATCTTAGTACCTGGAAATTCTCAATTTACATTCTTAAATATACTTTACAGGTCCTATTAGCTTTTGAAAGCTAACAACGTATTTTCATCTTTGTTTTGTGAAACCTCGCTTCCATGCTTATCAGAGTTGTTTTGTGGTCAGCTGTAGTTTCAGACTATGAGTGAATATAGAAGAACACCAAAACAAAGACTAAGTTTTTTTTTAATATGGCTGAATTTGCATAATTTTCCTTTGACTTTTTTTTTTTATTATGATCTATTTTCAATGACAACTCTTTGACAAGACTAGAAGGCCACTGCTATGGAAACTATACATCCAGAATACAGAGCATGAATTGTATTTTTATATATGAGGTAAAGCTCACCTATAAAACCTGTGTATAACCCTAGCAGCATATAACTGGCCTATAAAAATACTAGGAGATAGATCATTAAGAATTATATCTGTGCGGGGCTTCCCTGGTGGCGCAGTGGTTGAGAGTCCTCCTGTCAATGCAGGGAACACGGGTTCGTGCCCCGGTCCGGGAAGATCCCACATGCCGCGGAGCAGCTGGGCCCGTGAGCCATGGCCGCTGAGCCCGTGAGCCATGGCCGCTGAGCCTGCGCGTCCGGAGCCTGCGCTCCGCAACGGGAGAGGCCACAACAGTGAGAGGCCCGCGTACCACAAAAAAAAAAAAAAAAGAATTATATCTGTATGAAATGATCTCTGCATGAAATTAGAAATATCTAGGGAGTTCTTAGCATCTGCACTAGAACTAGAATTATTCCCATAGAGCACCGTATTAACTTTACAGTGTGATATTTTATAACAAAAAAATGTTGACAACACCCAATGAACTATGATATTGTTAAAAAACTAATTTTTTTGAGGAAACTGATTTTAAAAAACACATATATACTGATGAAAAACACACAACCTTTTAGAAATCTTTAAAATCTACTTCCATAACACTCATCCATAGTTTGGTACCTATTGGTGACAACGTTTTGATGAGTCAAAATTTTGTAAATACACACACACACGCACACACACAACACATATGTATGCATATATAAATTCGGTATAAGGTTAAAAATAGTTTTTAGGGCTTCCCTGGTGGTACAGTGGTTAAGAATCCACCTGACAATGCAGGGGAGGCGGGTTTGAGCCCTGGTCCAGGTAGATCCCACATGCCACAGAGCAACTAGGCCCATGCACCACAACTACTGAGCCTGTGCTCTAGAGCCCGCGAGCCACAACCACTGAGCCCACGTGCCACAACTACTGAAGCCTGCGCACCTAGAGCCCGTGCTCTGCAACAAGAGAAGCCACCACAGTGAGAAGCCCATGCACTGCAACGAAGAGTAGCCCCTGCTTGCTGCAACTAGAGAAAGCCTGCGCACAGCAACGAAGACCCAACGCTGCCAAAAATAAATAAATAAATTTTTTTAAAAAAATAGTTTTTTAGCAGGGAGAATTATCCTCTTGTATCAATTAGTGTGGTAGCCGGCCTCCAAGAAAGCCTGGAACAATTCCCACCTCTTGATATTCACGCCTTTGCAAAATTCCCTCTCCAGGACTGACTACTTAATCTCCAGGGATCAGTGCAATATGAGAACACAGTGCCCCATGTTCAAAATCAGAAAAAAATTGCCCTTAAAGGTACTAAAATACAGTGTATTTTTTTTCTATGGATACTCTCTCAATTTCTGATGGCATTTTTTATTTGCTATTTATTGTCAACCATATTATTTATGTGTGTGTGTGTAAAATATTTACAGATTGTCCCTTCAGACTTCACTTACAAAACATAAACTCAAAATATAAAATTATTATGCTTTTCACGATGGCATCAGCAGAGCGTCAAACCAAATGTGCCCTTCTGGGCATGGGGCTCTCTACAGCTACACAAGTTGCAAGCCCAGGAAACCAGTCCTTCCTTATTATCATTATACCAGGGATGATCTGATCATGGGACACTTCAGCCCCCATAACTGCATAAGCCTATTCCTTACAATAAATCATATATATGTTTGTGTGTGTGTATATATATATATATATATATATATATATGTATATATCTCCTATTGGTTCTGTTTCTCTGGAGAACCCTGACACTACAATGCTTTTGGATATCTCCAGGAGAGGTAGGAAGTGATGGTAAATAGCCACATTGGTACTGAGGGTCCAGAGCTGCATCATGAGATTAACGCTCTGGCAACACCGTGGAGAAAAAATGAAGGGGACCACAGTACATGGGGCTAAACCAATTAGGAAGATACTTGAGCAGTCCAGGTGGGAGATGACAGTAGCTTAGTTCAGAATAGTATCCATAAAATCAAAGTGAGGGTCTAAGGCAAAATGAGTAAGAGAATTTGCCTCAGGCTGTACCCCAGTTAGGACCTCACATGACCACTGACATGCGGCTTAAAGTAACAATTCCTGAAATTTGCCTTCAACTCTATTTTACACAAATTGCTATTTTCTCATTACCAATAAGTTCCCACCATCAGTTTTATTTGCTGGGCTAAAAAATGCAGTGAAATAATCAGTGACATTCTTGTACACCATGATTCTCAGACTTCTCATACAGTGACACAAAACCCAAATCTTGAAACACATGAAAAACTTCTCTCACTGACACTACTGCTACTACCACTATGAATCATACTTTTGCACATACACGTTTTAAATGTAAATGAAGCCACATGGTTTAAAGTTGTAGAGGGAATGGAAAGGAATGATAGTAAGGGTAAATTCGCACTCTTGTCGTCAAGCACGTGACTGTCCCCTAATAGCTATCCTTTTCACTTTTGTGTGAGGTAAAGTGTACAACACACTACTAGAGGCCCTATCCCATCTTCTGTTTCACTCTTAGAGACCATATGTGAAATTTAATACCTGCCTAAATTTACTGCATTTGTAATTTTTCAGATGAGGTTTTTTTTTTTTACCTTTAAGTACACTTACAGCATTTCTCTAGGGTGAATCCTGACTTGATTTAAGAAATACATTATTTATTTTGTTTCAAAATAGAGATTTTATGTATTGAACTACCAACGGGATGCTAAGATATATTTAGTCTTAATTATCAACCTTACAAGTTTGGGGGGAATTAACATCAGTTACCAAACCAGATTGTCTCTAGAGCGACTGCCTTTTGGTGGCTCAGATTCTTCATGTTTCCTCCACGCCCCTTCATTTAGAGGGCTGCACACCGGGCGACCAAGTTGGTATTGAAGAGCTGAATGTCTTAGCTGTAGATGACCAGGAAGTAACCCTAATAAACCAACTAGATTATTTCTCAAGAGTGCTAAAATTAGGGCAGTTTCTCTCTCACACACACACAAACAAACACAAACACACACACACACACACACACACACTCTTTCTCTGGTCAGAACTGTTATCCCTGGAACAGTTTCTACCACTGGGATGGAAAAGCAGCAGGGAACATGGGCATGCAAGATGGAGGGAAAAAGAAAACAAAACCAGCAGAATATGGGGGAAGTAAGGGACAGACAGTCTGGAAAATTTTAGTTCTTGGTTTTAGTCCTATCTGTCTTTGGCATCCTTAGAACATTTCTGTGTAATGGTTTCCTTTTTAGCTCAAACTCTTTCAAATTCCTTTCTCCCACTTGTAATTAAAACAGTTCCAAGTAGTATAATCTCCCAGTCACACCACTGGCACAAGAAAGCACAGACTGGTTGCCAGTATTTTGCTCATACTCTGAGACTGATCTATATTAACTGCAACTTTCCCAAAGAACCTGAGATGATAGCTCTGCAGGTAAATGCACAAAATGGGGAGGCGGTGGCTTGCCCTTTACCTCCTCCTGCTTCAACTCTCTGAGCAGTCTCTCTGGCAGTGCCGTATCCTCCAAGCCTGCTCAGTTCTGCAGGCAGCTCGGGCTTGGCTCATTTATCAAAACTGTCTGGTTTCTGTTCCCTGACTGGCCAAAGTGATTTTTGCTCCTTTGGCTACAGGAAAGTGGAAAGGAACGAATGGGCAGAAAATTAGGAAAAGTTGAAAAGTGTGAAGGATGGAAGAAGCAAGGGAAGCAGATTATGAAAAGGGAGGTCATGCGAAAGCAAAGAGTGTGGGGTTGGTCAGAAATAAAGGCCAACAGGTGGAAGTAATAAGAAATGAGAGTAAACTAAATAAGTGAGCATGCAGAGTCCACTGGATGCAAAGGAAAACTGCATGTTCACTCTTCCTTACTCTCTGGCCTCACTTCTTCCTGATTTTTCAGTCAAAAGATGTTATTCCTTAATGGCTCTTTAATCTCAACAGGTGTTCAAACCTTCTCTACCTACTCTAAATATGGGCACCCCAGCCTTTCCCTCAACCCTGGTTGGACATTAGAATCACTTGGGCGATGTTTTAAAATGCTGACACCTGGGCTCCACATCAGGCCACATATATCAGAACCTTTGGAAGCGTGACCCAGCACTGATTTTTTTTTTTTTTTGAAGTATAGTTGATTTACAATGTTGTGTTAGTTTCAGGTGTATAGCAAAGTGATTCAGTTATACGTATCTATTCTTTTTCAGATTCTTTTCCATTGTAGGTTATTACAAGGTATTGAATATCGTTCCCTGTACTATACACTAGGACCTTGTTGTTTATCTATGTTATATATAAAGTATTGATAGTTTGTATCTGTTAATCCCATATTCCTAACTTATCCAATTTCTCTCTCCCCCACCCGTTTCCCCTTTAGTAACCATAAGTTTGTTTTCTGCGTCTGACAGCACTAGTATTTTAAAATGCTGCCCAGCTGCCCACTTCCTACTTCCTTCGTCCAGAACCATACAATAAAAACTCTATTATTATATTTCTTCTGCCTCAAATTTCTTCAGCTATTGTCACTCATATGTTCTTCCTTCCCTATGACCTTAGAGGAAAATTGTCTGCTGTCCTTTCCAAGATAATGCTCTCGTGTGCGTCCACTACCTTCTATTTGCGATATTAACTTGCTTTATTGCCGCTTCTCTTTTTCATTTCAATTTCTCCCTTTTCTTAACCTAAAAACTGCCCCAGACAGCTTCTCATTAAGGAAAACTCTTCACCCAACTTCCTCTCCTGGTAGCAATTCTTCTTCATTATATTCACTATCAAATTTCTTCTTCCACGCTCTTATGCATTGTCCTCCTGTTTCACGTTTCAACATAGTTTTCACTGTCAACTCCAGTGACACTGCTCACTCAAAGACGAATGATGACTCTGGTGCTCAGGTCCCTCGACTTGCCTTGGTCCTCGTTCAACGCAACCTTCCTACACTAGGTTCCTCTGGTCCTCCTGATGCTCTGCCCTATCTCTCTTGCCTTTGGCTAAAATGCTGTATCTGCCTCCTCCTATCCGTCCCCCGAAGTCTCACCCCTCTTTTAAATCTCATTTCAAACGTTCCCTCATCCATAAAGCTTTCATGTCATAGAATCCTCATATCATAGAATCAACCTCTACAGCTATTAACAGCAATTCTTCCCTTCATAATTAATCATTTAAGGTGTTTTAAATGCTACCTTAGAAAAACTGTTATCTAATTTTTTGTAATAAAACTTAATTTTTTTTTTCATAAAGAAATACTAACAATTCTGGGAGGTCTATTTGGATGTGAGGAGTAGGAAAGGCATAAGGGTCAAGGTTGGTTCCCAGGTGTCTGGCTTGAGCAAACAACCTTTGAAAAGGAACATGTTAAAGGAGTGAGAAATGGAAATTAGTACATTTTAGAGCGGGTCCGTATGCAAAATGCCTGAGGGTCATACAGACTCATAAGTGAGATAAACACATAAAGTTCTGTTGGTGTTGAGGCCATGGAAGTAAGTCTGTTTCTCTGTTGAAAGCATTCAAAGTGAGAAGTGGTTCAGGACAGAAGCTTGCAGACACCAATACTTGAGAATAAGACAAAGGAAGAGATTCCAGCTTCCTATTTAACTAAAACTTATATAACGGACAAAATCAAATACTTTTAAACACTTGGTACCATGTAGATAGATTGCAACTTTCATTATGCTTATTTTATACACAAAACAGAGCACTGTTGAATGATGAAAGGAAATTAAGTCAGTCTAGCAGGAGCTGTGTTCATCACAAAGTCGCTCTAGTTGTTTGTTTCCTGCCTCACCCCCACCCAGAACCTTTGCTTGTAACTCTGCCTGTGGTGAAGTTTTCTATTTCTTCCAATAGAAGCTAGCAACTCCAAAATATTTGGTCCTATCCTTTGGGACAGTCCCTGTCCCTAGAAAAACCTAGGAACGGTAAGTGCGTGAAGCCTTAAATGCCTGTTGAAAGTGTGGCTACACGTCTGCTAGAGAATTTTCACAAGTTAACAGTAACAACAACCGTTACAGAAAATAATGTAAGAAGAGATTCTCTTGGGAATAAAATAACCTATTTCCTTAAGTATGATTACATCTTCTCGGCTTTGAAGGCTTCTCTGATATATCACCATCATCCTTAACATTTTAGGAACATCTTATGTGTCAGACATTGTGCTAAGTGCTTTACTCCTTATAACAACTCAGTTATGACCATTTTAAAAAGCAGAAACTGAGGTTTAGAACAAGTTACCAGAGGTCGCATCATTATTAAACACCTACAATAGTTACCATATGTAAATACAATCCAAGAGTCCCTAACCATCACAACTACGGTGATCGTTATGTTCAGGTTATGGTTAGTTTATGTTTGTGTTTCTCAAACTTGTTTATGCCATTTGTGCATTTTATTCTAATTATGTGACTTCATTATGTGAATAAGTGATATAGAAGGGTTAAAGAAAGTATGTTGTTTGATGAAAACAAAGTTGAATGGATTTACAAACAACATTGTAAAGATGGATTGCTGAACACTGCTGTTGAATTAGGTATGGGCAAGACAATAAAATTTCTAAAACTTTATGCAGCATTCAAATTGCTTTTCAAGTCTCTAAACTCTTGTTTCACATGTTTTCTTTTTTGAAATTGAGATTTAATGATGTATACATTATGTTATTTTCAGGTGTGCAATATAGTGATTTGGTGTTTGCATGTATTGTGAAATGATCACCATAATAAGTCTAGTTAACATCCATCCCCATCAATAGTTACAATGTTTTTTCTTGTGTTAGGGACTTCTGAGATCTATTCTCTTAGCAACTTTCAAATATGCAATACAGTATTATTAACTATAATCACCATGCTGGACATTACATCCTCATGACTTATTTTACTTTTTTAACAGCTAGAATTGGGCACTAGATATTGCATTATGATTGTGGTTTATGAAAAAAAAAAGTAGGCACTGCAATCAGCAGATACACACCCAAAGGAAATGTGTTGGCACTATATCAAATGAACATGCCTTTGTAAGTTTTAAATTTAAACAAAATATTTACAGTATACATGTATCACTTTTTATGACTCACAGCTTTAATCAGCTTTTTTGATGACGTGCCCAACCACTGGTCCCATGGCAAGGCTTCTACCAAACACATAATGCTGCAGTGTTCACAGTGGATCACTTGCTATCACACCTGTCTTCTAACTAGCTTGAGAACTCCTTGATTACAGCATCAGTGATCTCCCAATTATTATATATGACTTTGAAATGTATCTTAGTATTTAATCTTTTAATAATAAATAAGTCTGATAATCTGACAACTTGCAATAGCCTCAAGATAAAAATCAAGCGTTTTGCAATATTGATCCCAGGGAAGCTTAGGCACTCAATGCCCACATTCTCTACCTAATACACAGCTGCCTTTCTCTTTTCTAAATAGTATTTCTATATATCTTGAAACAGTAAATAATTGGTTTAATCTGAAACATGCCCTCTGCCCCCCCCATTTAAAATTCCCAGGTGATATAGGGGAGGAACCCAGTATTTATTATACACCTACTACATGGTAGAAATGGGTTAGGTACTTTACATGACATTTCATTGTTATAGCAACAGTGCATGGTAGATATTATTACACTCATTTTACAGATGAGAAAACTAAAATGCCAAGGAGAGAAATAATCACTCAGCATTACATATAAAATAGGGATTCAAACACAAGTTTGTCTAATTCCAGATTCTACAATCATTCTGATGCACTGTGGTACTTATGTCACCAAAGAATAATTACATAACAAGGGTAAATAACAGTAAGAATTTCAAGGGAATCGATTTTTGCACAACCTGCTTGTATTTATTTATTTGATTTATTACATTGTTTTAAAGGGTCATTTAAAGGATCTCATGCTGTTTTTTAAATAGGCCTTTAAAGGCTACAGCTTTAAAGAGAAATGATTTGCTTATTCTGACAATAGGAGTATCTTAATCCATAAATGTTACGACTGTGTAATCCTTGTCTAAAGAAAGAGATAGATTTGATAGATAGATAGAGACAGACAGGGAGAGGGAGAAAAGGAAGGAAGGAAGGGAGGGAGGGAGGGAAAAAAAAGGAAGAAAGAAAGAAAGAAAGGAAGAGGGCTTCCCTAGTGGTGCAGTGGTTGAGAGTCCACCTGTCGATGCAGGGGACATGGGTTTGTGCCCCGGTCCGGGAAGATCCCACGTGCCACGGAGCGGCTGGGCCCGTGAGCCATGGCTGCTGAGCCTGCGCGTCCGGAGCCTGCGCTCCACAACGGGAGAGGCCACAACAGTGAGAGGCCCGCGAACAGCAAAAAAAAAAAAAAAAAAAAAAAAAAAAAGAAAGGAAGTAAGAGAAAGAAAGAAAAAGGAAGAAAGAAAGAAGGGAGGGAGGGAGGAAGGAAGGAAGAGAAAGAAAGAGAAAAAGAGAAACAGAGAAAGAAAAGAAAAAGAAAAATTAATTTGCAGGCCATTTATATTGGATATATAGTCTATATACAAACATACGTACATATACACATTCATACCTAAATATGTACATTTCAACTTATGTTGCCACTTTTCTAGGCCAGATGGTTTTATATTATATTCATATATGAGCACATGTGTGTCTCTATAAATTCTCTACCTGCAACTCTTTCTAAGAATTTGCTACAATGTGCTACATAAAATACATAGAAATTCCTGTGAGCATCTATCTGTGATTTCACACAATTACATCATGCCAGGAACTCCATCTACCCCTCTGCGTTCCACTGGGTGCACTCAATTTTGTTTCCAGCAAAAGTTGTGTCATGGACTCATCATGCAAGGTTGACAGTCCAGAAAATAACTTGTTTTGATGAGCAGCCCATCTCTCACATCTCATCAGTCCTCTTGAGCCTTTATGAAATGCTGTTGAACCACTGTGAACACAACCAGTAGCAGGTTCCTGGTGACACATTTTTTGTATGTGTGTAGGAGAGAAAGAAGATTCAGGCATAGTATAAATTCAGCCCTCCTCCATGTTTTTCAGACCAACAACAGGGGTGGCCCACTTAACTCCCATTGTTGTCTCTCTAACAATGAGTGGGGAGAAGTTCTTCCTTTCTGTGATAAAAGTTCTAATCAAAGAAGTACTCTACTGAGAGTAGGCCTAAATATAAATATTAGGGATTTCTGTTTTTGCCCTGCACCAATATGCATATTCTATTAGTAAATGAATAACAAAAACATTATTTATTTTTTAAAGTTTATAATTTTTTAATGGTAACTTTTATATATATTTTAAATTAATTTATTTATTTTTGGCTGCATTGGGTCTTCGTTGTTGCATGTGGGCTTCTCATTGTGGTGGCTTCTCTTGTTGTGGAACACGGGCTCTAGGCATGCGGTCTTCAGCCGTTGGGGCACGCGGGCTCAATAGTTGTGGCTCGTGGGCTCTAGAGCTCAGGCTCAGGAGTTGTGGTGCATGGGCTTAGTTGCTCCATGGCATGGGGGATCTTCCCCGACTGGGGCTCGAACTCGTGTCCCCTGCATTGGCAGGCGGATTCTTAACCACTGTGCCATCAAGGAAGTCCCCAAAAACATATTGTAGAAGGGTAAAGTTACCAACCCTTGGGGAGGAAAGTGACTTGGATAATGAAAATGCCACCAGGCACTTAACTCCAGCAACTCGGGCAGGGACAATTATAATATAATTTATCACCAGAAAGCATACTAAGATGCAGAATACATAATCATCTCATCAGGAAGCTGGGAACAGTGGCGAAACTCATTTGAATTAAGAACCAAAAAGTGTTATTAGTCTCAAGGAAATTATAAGGTGTGAAACAATCAGTAAAACTGAGATAAATGCTAACAGCCCTTCCAGAGGTAATGTTAATTTGGGGGGGGGGGGCGATTCAAGTCTGTAACTATCAAAGGGTTAAAAATGTACCACAACTTTAGGAGTAAGAATGGCTTGTTAGGGATGTATACATACTTGAAAGAGAATAAAATTTTCTACTTTGCTTTCTTTCAGAGAGCTATGTATTTTCATATCACCACTATAAAAATCAAATTATTTCCGTTTGCTGAGAGCCTAAAAGTACCTCACCCAGGGTCTAAATTTCATTGAGTGCACAGCGTTTAGGTTTTCTCTGCTATAGTCAAATTTTCTTTTGTTTTTAAGGGACTCTGTGTTATGTATAAACCACACTATGCTCTTTTTTAGACTGAACTGAGAGCTACGCTAAAAATGTAGTATCTGGCACACTTTAATAGCACTGGATCCTTTTCAACCATTTTCACATGTGCTTTTGCAAGAGACTAGCCCTGGGTAGGGGAAGAAAGAGCAGTCTTTTTTGTCCCATGCATTCTCCAGGAAGAATTTCTTAATAAATGCCTCACCCCACAGGGCTAGCAGCATCTCTCAATGGCCCAGCCTAGCACTAGGTGAGCGCCCGCGGGCACAGCGTGGACAAACCAGCTCCCTTTCCTTTCTCTCCCCAGTGCAGACAAGCCAGGATGTAATTTCCAAAATGAATCATTCTTCAAAACAACAAAAATAAGCAAAGGAACTTTTCCTCAGCTTCTGCTAAGGTGCTCGGTCCTTCCGAGGAAGCTAAGGCTGCGTTGGGGTGAGGCCCTCACTTCATCCGGCGACTAGCACCATGCCCGGCAGACCCTGCCTAGCCCTCGCCCGCACCATGGCCTCCGTCTCGGAGCTTGCCTGCATCTACTCGGCCCTCATCCTACACGATGATGAGGTGACGGTCACGGAGGATAAGATCAATGCCCTCATTAAAGCAGCCGGTGTAAATGTTGAACCTTTCTGGCCAGGCTTGTTTGCAAAGGCTTTGGCCAATGTCAACATCGGGAGCCTCATCTGCAACGTGGGGGCAGGTGGACCTGCCCCAGCAGCTGGGACTGCCCCAGCAGGAGGTCCCGCCCCCTCCCCCACTGCTGCCCCAGCAGAGGAGAAGAAAGTGGAAGCAAAGAAAGAAGAATCTGAAGAGTCTGATGATGACGTGGGCTTTGGTCTTTTTCACTAAACCTTTAGTAGCACGTTCAATAAAAAGCTGAGCTCTTTAAAAAAAATAATAATAATAAGCAAAGGAAATGCAAAACTATAAAGATAAATGATATTAGTATAAAGTGGAAGTGTCCAATCTAGGACATCTGAAGCCTGCAAAGAAACAATGGTGGCAAAGGAGAAAAAACATAAAGAGTTAAGCTAACTCATCTTGCTATAAAGTCTTTTGCTATAAAGGTTTATTTTGGTCTTACACTGGTTATTTGTGCTTGGATATGGTATGTATACTGAAGACCCTCCATTTTTGTTGTAATGTGTTTTTGTTTTATTTTGTTTTGTTTTATTGAATTTTTAAATTTAATTTTATTTATTTATTTTTTATACAGCAGGTTATTAGTTATCTGTTTTATACATATTAGTTTATACATGTCAATCCCAGTCCTCAATTCATCCCACCACCTCCCCTCCCCACTTTCCCCTCTTGGTGTCCATACATTTGTTCTCTACATCTGTGTCTCTATTTCTGCCTTGCAAACTGGTTCATCTGTACCACTTTTCTAGATTCCACATATATGCGTTAATATACGATATTTGTTTTTCTCTTCTGACTTACTTCACTCTGTATGACAGTCTCTAGGTCCGTCCATGTCTCTACAAATAACCCAGTTTTGTTCCTTTTTATGGCTGAGTAATATTCCATTGTATATATGTACCACATCTTCTTTATCCATTCGTCTGTTGATGGGCATTTTGGTTGCTTCCATGACCTGGCTATTGTAAACAGTGCTGCAATGAACACAGGGGTGCATGTGTCTTTTTGAATTATGGGTTTCACTGGGTGTATGCCCAGTAGTGGGATTGCTGGGTCATATGGTAGGTCTATTTTTAGTTTTTTAAGGAACCTCCATACTGTTCTCCATAGTGGCTGTATCAATTTACATTCCCACCAACAGGGCAAGAGGTTTCCCTTTTCTCCACACCGTCTCCAGCATTTGTTGTCTGTAGATTTTCTGATGATGCCCATTCTAACTGGTGTGAGGTGACACCTCATTGTAGTTTTGATTTGCATTTCTCTAATAATTAGTGATGTTGAGCAGCTTTTCATGTGCTTCTTGGCCATCTGTATGTCTTCTTTGGAGAAATGTCTATTTAGGTCTTCTGCCCATTTTTTGATTGGGTTGTTTCTTTTTTTTAATATTGAGCTGCACAAGCTGTTTATATACTTTGAAGATTAAGCCTTTGTCTGTTGATTCGTTTGCAAATATTTTCTCCCATTCTGAGTGTTGTCTTTTTGTTTTATTTATAGTTTCCTTTGCTGGTAATGTGTTTGTTTTAATGTGGAAAATGTGATTAGTAACTCCTACTTTATAGGGCTGTTGTAAGAACTATAATTTGTGAGCAAATGTGTGGCATTTTTTAACCTATTGAAGCAGTTTTGATCAAGAACACCATGTTATACACTGTTACAGTTGGCACTGCCTTGCAGGGATGTGGAATGCCCCTATTGTTAGTTCAGAGCTCCTGAATCGATTCAATCACAATACTATCTGTGACATCTCCAGTGAGTGCTACTTTGTGTCTGAGAATCTGGCCATGACTCACACGTAATAAATTAAAAAAACAAAATGTTTTACCTGGTCCAACAGCCCTATGCCTTTTAAAGGCACACTCTCCCTCAAGATCTTGCCCCTCCCATCTCTATCTAATTTTCTATTTCTCTCTTAAGTGAGATTTTTGTGTTTGTTTCATTTGGATAGCACTGATGTCAGGCTCCTATAACCCACTGAAGCCAGCCAGTCCCTCCCTGGTTTAAGTGTCTCAATTCTAGACACACCTCCTTTCCCCTTTCCTATTCTTCCCATAAGGGGGGTGTTCTTGTCAAATGAGTGTAGTTTCCCAATATCTCAAGCATTTAAAAATAATCCTATATATGCATATATTATACGCAAAAATTCACGCCATCATATTGCCTGAGATCCATCCTGTGAACACAGCCAGGCATGTTAGGTCCCACAAGTCACCACCGCGGCCAATGCAAAGCCTCATTAAGGGCGTAAAGAAGGACTGAGAGAGACAACCCTCACCCTCTCCACTGGGAAGCAGGGTTAAGTCAGAGAGTAGAGCGGGAGAGCCAGGAAAAAGCCTCCTGCAGTCGGGGCCTTGCATCAAATATGAGGCAGTGATGGTCTACCCCAGAGGGAGGGGCAGGAGAGCTGAGAGGGACCCACAATGAGATGCAGGAAACTTAAGACCTTTTGTGTCTGAGTGTGAGGAGAACTGACCAAAATTCGCCAACGCTCCATACCCCACACTACGTCTTTTATGCACAATGGCCAGCATTCAATAAAAAAATATTACACTATGCATGAAAAAGCAAGAAAACACATTGTCAAGAATCAACAGTCAATAGATGAAAACCCAGGCATGGAACAGATGTAAAATGATCAGACTGGGACTTTAGAGTAACCATTCCTATCGGCCAGCAACAGCAGAATAGGATCGACAGCCCTCTCATCATTCAAGCAGTGGTTCTCAAAGTGTGCTTGGAAGATTAGCAGCAGCAGTAGCTCCAGGGAACTTATGGGAAATGCAAATTTGGGGCCTCACGCTATACCCACAGAATCTTGGAAGGGGGCTCAGCAATTTGGGGTTTAACAAGCCTGCCAGGTGATTGTGGTACATGCTAAAACTTAAGAACCACTATACCAAAAAAATTGAATTCACTACCGTGAATAAAGATAACATAAGGTTCAGCTATCTCCACTCGTTAATTCCATTAAATATTCAGAATGAAATAATAGCAATGCAACATGGACATTTTCAGAAAACAAAGGAAAGTGGAACAGTTTTGAACTCATTTCAGACCAGCCTAAGCCTGATACCAACCTGAGAGAGACATTATAGGAGAAGAAAACTATAGACCAATATCCCTCATGAACTCATATATTCAAAACATTAGCAAAATATTAGATAATTTAATCTAACAATATATAAAAAAGATAATACATCATGACCAATGAGATTTATCCCAGGAATGCTAAGTTGGGTTGACAATAGAAAATCAACCGTGCATTATTAACAAAATGAAAGAGAAATGTTATATGATCCATTTAATAGATGCAGACAAAGCATTTGACAAAAATTTATACCCATTAATGTTAAGGATTTCCCATCAAAGTAGGAGTAGAAGAGAAATCACAAATTTAATCAAAGGAGTCTACAAAAAACCAATGCTAACTTCCTACTCAATTGTGGAACATTAGTCATAAAGCTTCTGGAACAGTGCTTGGTACAAAGTAAGCACTACAAAAGAGTTTACAAAAATAAATAATTACACAGGTCTCTATTTTGCCTTGCCAGAAATGCTACAAGTAACTACATGTTGTGAAAATTTATGATATAATATTAACTTTTATCCTGCCAAAAATTAGATGTTCAGTAGATGTTCTTTTTTTGTTGTTGTTCTTGGATCCCTACATTTTTAAAAATTCTCGTTATATTTGGTTTTGAAATTTAATCATGTTCTAAACACTTTAGTACAGGAAAAGAGAGATTTTTTTGGTCATAAAATTATTTTTAAACATTATTACTCTTTTCTTCCTTTCTAAAGAATGGATAATGCCTTCCTATTTTCACTGACTGAAAAGCTTTACAGCAAAAATACAAGTTTCTGATGGTGTGACTATGTGTGTTTCTGAGAGAGAGTGAGCCTGTATGTATTTTATGTGTTCTGCACGTCAGGGTCCCTTTCGTCTTTTCCTGGTTTACGTGTCCACCTGAAAGCAGCTGGGACTTTACTTGCAGCATCAGATATCACTAAAGCACATGCATTTAGTGGTGGCACAGTAGTTCCAACTGGACCTTAGTGTCCCATAATGCTTCCCAATACGGACATTAAAAATCAAAAACCAATTTAAAGAAGTGGAATATCTCTCTGCTTCTCTTTAGGTGCCAGAAGGGTAAGAGGTTTTCTTTCTTAAGAAGTTATCTTAAAGAGTTATGAATTACTCCTAACTCCTATTTCACACTCACTGAACTTCAGTTCTCTCATCAGAAGGAAAAAGAAACCCACCTTTATCCATAATAATTTATATCCTCACTACAGCCCTGTGATATGATACTAATATTACCCCCATTTTATGGATAAGCAGACTGAGTCAACGTGAGATTAGGCAATTTAAAGTGCCGTAGCTAGTAAGTGGTAAAGTTTTGAACCCAGGTAGGCCGACTCCAGACTTCTAGCTCTTCAACAACTCATGTACTGCCACTCAAATTGAAATCATTTGCTTAAAGTCTTTATTAAATCATAGGTTTCACAAAGCCACCAACTATTTACCTGGCTCCCAGGGCATAGAATAGATACCTAAGAAAGAGATGAATGAATGAACCGTATCATGTAGCTACTCTTATCCCTGATTTACAAATGAGGAGACTGAGATTAAAGAAGCCAAAATAGTCTTCTCAAAATCAAGCAAACACAGAGTACATCCAGGATTTGAATCTAAACCACTCTGACTCCAAATCCTTTCCTCATTCCCTTTATAGCACAGCACACTAACTCTTCTTTAGAACTCTGGAAACCTCCTGATAATTAGCTGACAGCAAAAAAGCGCTGGGGAGAATTTGTCCTTTTGAGGGGTTGTATATTACATCACCTTTGTCATGAGGCCTTTATAAAAGAAGGCAGTCAACACCACCTGCTGGTGATGGCCGCGGCCTTGAGGTGCCTGACGATGATGATGATCCCTGTGATGAAGAACTAGTAATGGGGTGGGGGGAGAGAGCAAAGTTCTACCCCTAGGACATAATATTTTTAACCTCAATTAGTCCATTAGGCATTATGTACACAAACTTTGATATGCTCCCTAAAATAGATCTGCTACTTCAATGGTCAGACATTATCTGGGCAGGTGATAAATTCATTTAATTCAGTAATAAAACAACAGATACTGACTCTGAACTGTCATTGACATAGCACTACAGGACTTCCCTGGTGGCGCTGTGGTTACGAATCCACCTGCCGATGCAGGGGACACGGGTTTGAGCCCTGGTCCGGGAAGATACCACGTGCCGTGGAGCAACTAAGCCCGTGCGCCACAACTACTGAGCCCACGTGCCACAACTCCTGAAGCCTGCATGCCGAGAGCCCGTGCTCCGCAACAAGATAAAACTACCAAAATGAGAAGCCCACGCACCGCAACTAAGAGTAGCCCCCGCTCACCGCAACTAGAGAAAGCCCGTGAGCAGCAACGAAGACACAATGCAGCCAAAAATAAATAAATAAATTTTAAAAAAAAGAAATAGCATGCACAATCTAGTTTACAGTTGTTTATTTTTAAGAAATTTTAAACTTTTCACTAACCACTTTGACACTACATGAAATATCCTTAATACGAAAAAGGGTAAAATAAATTTAAGACAGGCTGGACTGAAAGATATCAGTACAATCATAATAAAATATATAAAGGAAGTAAATCAGATTTACTTGTATTCTTTACGGATTCAGAGGTAAAAATGAAAATTCATATTTTAGTAGATAGCTAATTATTAGTCTAATAAGAAGAGCATTCATGTCACCAGCAACAAAGTCAAAAAGACATTCTCTTAATGGTGATGCTCAATGTAGTTCTTTCCTGTTACGTCCAATTGTTTTCTTCTTAAAGAAGGAAACTAAAAAGAATTGGAAAAGCAGTTACCATTCAGAGTCAGCTGCAGGCATAGCCACAGGGTCTATGCACGTAAATAATGGTCTGATGCTGTCCAGACAGGCTGATGACTCATTCCCAGACTTGCTCTCTAGATAGAATCGTAATTACCGGAAAATTTCACAACTTTCGGCCTCATGTTGTGAAGACTAAGAAATCGCGCAAGTATGTTTAATGAACAAATAAAACATTTGCGTTGCTAGTTTGAGTGATTCAATCTAATGCTTCAATCTTCTGATCAGTAAAAGACTAAAATACCTTCCACTAACTCTTAAAGTAGCAAGAAAAGGAAGTGGCATCAGTAAGACGTGTGCTGACAAAATAACCTGTGACTCAAGGCCAAACTAAAGTATATTGTCCTTACTTTCTCTTCTTTCCTTCCTTGCTTCCTTTATTCACTCATTCAACAAATATTTACTGAGCACCTAACATGAGCAAGGTCAAGTGTGTGGCTATGTCTACTGTGCTCTCAGCACACATCAGGAAGCTAGGACACCATACTGAAATATGGTGGTACATGGTGGATGACGTTATTCTTTCCACTTATGTTTAGCCTATCAACAACTGTGATTAAGTGGGGTTGCTTGAAGAGAGCTTCTAGCTGGGTAATCAGATAAGACATCCGAGACCCTTCTTGCCTCTCCTCAGGACCAGCAATCCATTTACAACTCCTTTTTAAAAAATATACTAGCCTTCTGTTTCTCTTTGTTTTCCTCTTAACTAGAATGGAGATATTCCATTATCCAACATTTCAATAATATATTTAGGTCCTTATATTTTGATCTCATGGGTCTTGCAAAATACCAGCCTTGGATAAACCCACTTATTGATTCTCTACTTGCTTATATTCATTGTTGGCATTCCAATAACTTTTTTTTCCCCCCATATAATTCTGCAGTCACATTACTCAGCAGTGACTATTTTAAACCTTTTCCATTTTCCTGGAGCTTCCATCCCTGCTACTTTCCACATTGTCCTTGGTGTCAGTAGTTCATACTACCTAGTCTCTCAGAGGGAAAGTAGGTGCCATCAGGTAACATTTCCTCCATCTCTAAATCACCAAACATCCCTTCTCTCTTCACCCATCTCCACCCTCTCTTTTGGCAAGAGAGGAGATGGTCCTCCTCCCTGTAAAATTCAAAATGTCCCAGCTGTGACTGAGAGGCTACCCTCTCCCACCTTCCCAGGAACTTTACACAATCAAAAATTTTTTTCTCTGCAATAGTTTCTAATTTTCCCTTAAGCCTGAATATTTTCAATTGCTTTTAAGCTCTCTCAAGCCCCTCTCAGAGAAAAAAACTAAAACTCTTACCTAATCACTCATTCCCCTTCAGCTACAACAGACCTGTCAACAACATTGTGCATATTTTGCTGTTTCCAATTCTCATTTCATCATCACCAGTCAGCACTCTAATTTGGCTTGAACGCCCACCACTTCCACCAAAACAGCTTTCATCAAGGTCCCTAGTGACCTCCATGTTACTAAATGGAATTTTTTTTTTAGGTTTTCATCTTATTTGATTTCTCAGTAGCATCTGACGACGTTGAATATATCTCCTTCTTAAGACACTTTCTTCTCCTGGCTTTTCCCCTATGTTTGGCCATAGCTTCTTGGTGTCCTTTACACGCTCTATCTCTTCTACCCTGGAAGTAATTCTTGGCTTTCCTCCGGACCAAACCTAGGCTCTTTTCTGCTTTCACGCTTCCCCCTAAGCAATTCCATGGTTTAGTTACCATCCATATGTCTAGATTGGACGTAAATCTCATGTACCTCCTAAGATGTCTCCCAACTGCCTCCTTATTTTTTCTTGGTCAGCATCCCACCTAGACTCAACTACACCTCTACTTCAAGTTGAATATGGAGGTTAACTTGGGTGTTAAAGATTGAGGAGAATTTTACCAGGTGGAATACAGAAGTAGAGGAAATTATTCCAGATATTGAAAATGGCAAAACAAAGGCATAAATTCATAAGAAAAGATCAAGGTGAATTTTGAAATTGGCAAGTAACCTGCTTGACATGAGCACAAGCTTTAAAAATAGGGTCACAGAGGCACTGGGCTGTCAGATAAGGAGCCCAGTCCCCACTCAAAAGATAAGAGTATTCCCATGATGGTTTTCAGTGAGGGTCATATGGTATCAAAACAGTGGTTAAGATGACAAACCTCAGGGCCTTACACAGGGTGGCTTTAGGGAAAGAGACTGTAGAAGCTGGAACATGAAATTGGGATATAACTATTTTAGGTTTCCTGTTTTGGGGTGATAAAGGCCTCAATCAAGATGACAATGACAGGGCTTCCCTGGTGGTGCAGTGGCTAAGAATCTGCCTGTCAATGCAGGGGACACGGGTTCGAGCTCTGACCCAGGAAGATCCCACATGCCGTGGAGCAACTAAGCCCATGCGCCACAACTACTGAGCCTGCACTCTAGAGCCTGCAAGCCACAACTACTGAGCCCATGCACCACAACTACTGAAGCCCTTGCACCCAGAGCCCGTGCTCCACAACAAGAGAAGCCACGACAATGAGAAGCCCACGCACCGCAACGAAGAGTAGCCCCCGCTCACCGCAACTAAAGAAAGGCCACGCGCAGCAACGAAGACCCAACACAGCCAAAAATAAATAAATAAATAAGTAAATAAATGAATTTATTTATTAAAAAAAAAAAAGCTGACAATGACAACTGGAAGAATTGGCCCAGAAAACATACTGAAAGACAGCAACAAAATGTGATATGCGGGACATGCAGCAGATGAAAATTCAGGCTGAAAACTCTCCTGAAGGTTGAAAGTAATCACAAAAGGGGAGTCACTATTTAACGCTTAGAAGGCGATTTGAAAACACGGATCTAGCATCTTGGAAAGAGGCCTGGGGTGTTCTTATTAATTTAAAAGTCACACTCCAAGAGATGGGAGCTGAAAATTTCACAGCTGAGTTTTCCAAAGAGAAGCATAAGTAGAGAAATGGAAGAGAAGAAAGTCAAGGCTAAAATCTTGGGAGGTATATAAAATGTTAAGGAAGGAAACAAACAAACAAAAGACAAGCAAAGATGAATGTAATTTGTGCAGGGCCAGAGAAGCCAAGGAAAGGAAGCACGTCAAGAATGCTTCTGAGGAGCCACAGGGAGAGGAAAGGACATGGCAAATTCCCTTGCAAGGGGTTAGGAAGAGATTGATGAAAGCAGCTCAGTCTATGAACAATGTTGTGGTTAAAGGAAGAAAAAAGTTACAACATACTAGTCTAAGGAGAGAGTCAAACTGGGGAAAATTTATGTTTTTGCTTGCTTACTTTAGGCTAAGGAAAACCTGACAGCACATTTATACAGTGTGGAGGGGCAATTATTGGAGAGGTTTTGGCAAAAACAGCTCAGTTGTGAGGACCTGAGAATGAGGTACTCAGGAGTCTGGATGAGATAAAGTTTTAGGGCACTGTTGGAAAAGAAAGATAAGGGAGGAATCAGATCACCTGCAGTTATTCATCTCCTAAAATGGCCACGTACAAAACAGAAAAGAGGGGCTGCCAAGATAGTTTTTTAATATTTCTTTTGAAAAGTGATTAATGAGTTTTGCCCAAACAATTGTTGTATCTGTTATGTTTAGAAAAGTCTGACCCTGGGAAGGCAAATAGGTTTAATCTGTCACGTCAATTCCAATTGATTAGTAAACCTGCAGTGCTATTGGACAGGATTATGAAACCTGTTCTGGCTCAGCAGGAGAGCGCCCTGTAATTGATTAGCAATGTCTACTTTGGGCCAAGCACAGAGGGTTGATATATTTGCTAACTCTGGAACCATAACTATTAGTTATTTAGTCTAATCTTCTGATGTACAGATCAGAAGCAAGACAGCATTTAGATATTCATCACAGGTTTATAGGAAAGTAGAAATGTTAGGCAAAGTCATCCACTTTAAGATTCCTTAGCTGAAAGATGTGGACTTTGGAACCCAGGTTTTGAAACCTGCAAAATTCAAGCAGAAATACCAGACCTCACTCATTTTTCTAAACTGTTTCAGATTTCAAGTCTGTTTCTTCCTCCCAAATTCATCTGGGATTGGCTTGTAACACATTTGAACTTTACATTTAAAAACTATACATACAACCAAAATCTGCACCACCATCCAAGATTGGTTGTCTGATATTCTTTTCAGTAGAAAGAATACTATTCTGGATCAAAAAGCTTTCAAAAGGTACTCTTTTCAGTGGGATGAAGCAAGAGAGGATGGCAGAGAGGGAAGAGAGCAGCAGCATCTCTGCGTAGAGGGAGGTCTCTGCAGATGAGGCAGGGCTGGTGGAATCACCATGACAAAACACCTTCTATAGCGCCAGCCCCTATCATGTAAATATTGGTCAGGGGCCCTGGGAAGAAGGCAGGGAGGGTATGGTTGGGACAGCACAGTCCTGTTCATTTGCTTCAATGTCTCAATTTAACTGGAGGTAGAAGTTATTTATAGGAAAGAAAATCAGAAGGTCCATCATTTTAGTAGAGATATGTTACCAACAATATAAATATTGATATATTTCTTGAGTATAGTTAACTTTTTGGTTAGCACTGTTGAAACTAAGCTCTATACTTAATAGTTGCATTCTTGTTTTCTATACTTGTGTTATAAAATTCCTCTGCTATTATGTAGTACATTGTTCATGTGAAGCTGTTTTTAAAGGAAACACAGTTCTGTCTTGATAAATATCAGGAAACTACCAGATGTTTCCTACTGTCTAAGCCAAACCAGCCAACAGTATGATCATGCTGTCCCTGACATAGTCATGAACTGTATAGCACCCACGGCCTCCCCTGTAATACAGAGTTCAATGCTCTGGCACACAGCAAAATGTGCAATTTAAATAGTTAGAAAACAAAATGAAACAAAAACAAGAGGAACATCATTCTAATGTTATTTTACCTTTCTTACCTAAAAAATGCTATTTTTTTCTACTCAAATTCTTAATCCATAGAAGAATAGACTTGCTTTCTAATATCTTCCAAAAATAGAACAGAATTTACATTTTTTTCTCTTCTGAAAGTGGAGAGTTATTTAAGAGATTAGAGAGAGAAAAAGCTAACTTGTTCTTTAAGAATAATATATTAAGAAAGGCTAGTTGTTAAGCAAGTTTCTTATTTTAATAACCCAGGCTGAACCCTTGCTCAGCCTGCATTCTAGCCTTGGGGCTACCTGGACAGGGGAGAGATAGGGAGGGAATACAGGGTTTCAGACAGAGTAAATGGCATATGTAATGACTGGGAGACAGAAAAGCTTAAGGCTTACTTAGCTATCAGCCAGCGGTCCCCTGGATAGGTATATACAGAAAAACAATGGGAGGAAAATATAACATGGTGGATTCAAAATGTGTGGTGTGGAACTTTGAAGCCAAGCTGAGTAGTTTCTACTTCTATCAGCAGATAATATAGGGCCATTGAAGGCTTTTGAAAAAGGAAGTGTATTATTGGATCACTAGTGAGATTCCTCATGAAGAGGCGTAGACAGAGAAGTGTGAAAGGCAGGGGTCATGGCATGTCTGTGTATAAGAGCCTGGAAAGAGTTGCTAATAAAGAAGCTGGAAAAGCTCCAAGAGGCAGAGGCAGCTGGAGGAGCATGACCCGTGAGATTTCAAGATCAAAGGAGGAAAGGACTTTGAGTGTAAAGCAGATTCCAATGATAGAGAAGGTCACGAGGGATGAGAATTTAAATGCCCTGGATTTGGCAGTTGGAAAGTCATGTGGAGATACAAGCAGCTCATGCAGCTCAATATCAAAAAAACAAACAACCCAATCAAAAAATGGGCAGAAGACCTAAATAGACCTATCTCCAAAGAAGACATACAGATTGCCAACACACACATGAAAGAATGCTCAACATCACTTATCATTAGAGAAATGCAAATCAAAACTCCAATGAGGTATCACCTCACACCAGTCAGAATGGCCATCATCAAAAAAATCTAGAAACAATAAATGCTTGAGAGGGTGTGGAGAAAAGGGAATCCTCTTGCACTGTTGGTGGGAATGTAAATTGATACAGCCACTATGGAGAACAGTATAGAGGTTCCTTAAAAAACTAAAAACAGAACTACCATATGACCCAGCAATCCCACTACTGGGCATATACCCTGAGAAAACCATAATTCAAAAAGAGTCATGTACCACAATGTTCATTGCAGCTCTATTTACAATAGCCAGGACATGGAAGCAACCTAAGTGTCCATCAACAGATGAATGGATAAAGAAGATGTGGCACATATATACAATGGAGTATTACTCAGCCATAAAAAGAAACGAAATTGAGTTATTTGTAGTGAGGTGGATGGACCTAGAGTCTGTCATACAGAGTGAAGTAAGTCAGAAAGAGAAAAACAAATACCGTATGCTAACACATATATATTGAATCTAAAAAAAAAAAAAAAAAAGAAACAAAGGTTATGAAGAACCTAGGGGCAGGACAGGAATAAAGATGTAGACATAGAGAATGGACTTGAGGACACGGGGGGGGGAGGGTAAGCTGGGACGAAGTGAGAGTGGCATGGACATATATACACTACCAAATGTAAAACAGCTAGCTAGTGGGAAGCAGCCACATAGCACAGGGAGATCAGCTCAGTGCTTGGTGACCACCTAGAGGGGTGGGATAGAGAAGGTGGGAGGGAGACACAAGAGGGAGGAGATATGGGGATATATGTATATGTATAGCTGATTCACTTTGTTATAAAGCAGAAACTAACACACCATTGTAAAGCAATTATACTCCAGTAAAGATGTTTAAAAAAAAAAAGATAACCAACAAGTACCTGTTAAAAAAAAAAGTGAATTGGAAAGGAATGACCTTCTATGCAACATTTCAGGTATCCAGTTAAACATGTGATTCATTATGGTCTACCTAGAGTAAAAGTCACAGGTGAGCCTGGAGGATAGGAGTTGAGTTTATACCTTTCTTCTGATTTGAATTGAGAAAGCGTAAGATTTGTCTAGTGCCTAGAGAAGGTTCAATGCCTGGCAGTTTTGATTCGACATAGGGAAGTTGTTTCATCTTGAATTTTCAGAACAAGTATGTGTATAGAAGAGAAGACTTTGGGCTTATCAAAGTATTTTTTCTTTCACTTTTCACAAGTTGCACTTATTTTCATAAAACAGAAACATATTTCAAAAAAAAAGAAAGTCATGTGGAGAAAGTGGTTAGTGAGAATGGAAGTGAAATTGCAAGATTTCAAAGATTACTCAGAGAATGAGTAATTAGTAAGGAATGGAGTCAGGCAAATGATACAGGCGATGCTCTAAAAAGTGGGAAATTGAATAAAAGCATGGAGAGTATTGCTCTGACAGGAAGCAGGAACAAGGGCAAGTTTCTCCTTTTAGTAAAGTTTTACTATTATGATTGTTGTTAATCAATTTGGGTAGAGAATCCAAGTCACACTTTTAGGCAGAAAAGAAGAAACCAATCAGGGGAGAGAAAGAAAAATCTAAGATATGGCATACTTTATAGACTTAGGTCCTAGGAGATCCAGGGATAACAGAGCTCAAGAAGATAGGCTTAGCAAAAAAGGGAAAATATTTGCTTCTCCATCAGAAAAGAAAGGGATCAAGAAAGATGAATTTGACACATTCTCATGTAGAAAGGAGAAAAAGTAGGGGAGTGTACATCTGCTATTCTCAAACTCTCCTACTGAATAAAATGGTAGGACATTTGCCAGCAAGATGGTCAGTTGAAATAAGGCTGGACTCTTGAAGAAAAGACAGAAAGTTGGCAACCGATGTAGTGGAGAATCCAGGCGAGAAGTAAAAGAACCCCACTGCAGCAAAGGGCTTTGCCAAAATTAGTCAGGGTTTCTCCACACCTCGTCATCATCCGGGAAACTGGATAGCAAGGCTTGGAGAGGAATATGGTGGAAAGACAGTACCAGAGATACCTGATACTTCACTTGAGATTGTTTCTTCTTTTATCTTATAAACTCCTCTTCACTCAAGTCATGGATAATATTTGCTACATACAGAAATGTCCTGGGAGGGCTTCCCTGGTGGCGCAGTGGTTGAGAGTCCGCCTGCCGATGCAGGGGACACAGGTTCGTGTCCCCGTCCGGGAGGATCCCACATGCCGCGGAGCGGCTGGGGCCGTGAGCCATGACCGCTGAGACTGCGCGTCCAGAGCCTGTGCTCTGCAAGGGGAGAGGCCACAACGGTGAGAGGCCTGCGTACCGCAAAAAAAAAAAAAAAAAAAAGAAATGCCCTGGGAGAAATGTTTTGGGGAAATGAAGAAAAGACTCAGAGAAGAGAATATTGGCCCGAAGTGGAATGTGAGGGAGCTGGAGGGATAATTGGGTAGAACGCAGAACCAGAGGCGACTTGAGAAAGTAAGCCTCGGGAATTCACATACATGGGGATCGACTTCCCACGGGGCCTACAACAGGGGAGCTGAGTGATTTTTGTCCAACTCTTAAAGGACGGTATGAAATTATCTGATGTCAGAGTAATACAAGTATGATGCTTAAAATGGGTGACTACCTGGGCCCGGCTGGATAGAGGCAAACAAGTTCAAAATGTGGGGAAAAAATATTGGGAAAAGTAGAGGGACTATAAAGGAGAAGGTGGATGAACAGCAAGATTTCTATAAGGGAGAGAAAGAAAGACGAAGGCCTGAAAAACTCACAAGTTTGGGATTGAAGGGGAAAGAATTTTAAGATAAGCCAGTGCTGGCAGAGATTAAGTGAAAGAAAAGATGAAGGAAACAAAGTAGTGACTGCAATCCTGCAGCAAAAGAACAATACTGGAGTTTTGATATTTCAGTTGGTAATTTTTCACAAAGCAGCACGTGGTTGCCATTATATTGTACATTCTGCCCCAGATGCTGCTTCGCCTGAAAGAGGGTCAGGGTTCAGGCCTGAAGTCTCTTTGACCTTGTGGCTTCCGTGATTGAGGAATAAAGTCCTGGTTTAAATAAATCATATAAGAGCACCAGAGGTCAGGCCCCTGACAATGCAGCAGGCTTAGAATAAGAAGAGGAGGAGAGTGAAGTGCATCAGTAATCAGCCTGAGAGACAGCCTGGGAGTTAGACAAGGTAATGACCTCCCACCCTTCATTGCTCTCTTCAACTCCTACAATCCCCCTGCCACACTCCTCCTTCTTAGTGTCTCTCCCCGCATGTTTTTAAGGTCCTATCATGGACCTCAGGAAGCATGGGACAAACTGTCTTTGGGGAACCCCAAACGACTAAAACATCAGATTCTCAACTCACTAGTAACCTGAGAAATTAGAATGAAGACAAAAACAATACCTTTTAGATAGCTTAAAAGGTATCACATATTTGCTATGTGATGGCAAAAAGAGTACATATCATGAGTATACAACACAAAAAATTTTCACAAAGTGAAAACAATTGTGTAATTAGGGACCTCAACCTATACCCAGCATTCCAGAAGCCTTCCTGTCCCCCTTTCAGTCATGCCGTGCCCCTAACAGCAACAACAATCTTGGCTTTTAACACCATGGATTGATTTTGCATTAAAAAGTACAGTGTTATTTTGTTCATATTTTTAATACTTTCTGGGCATAGTTCAAGATAGAAATTATTAATATCCCAAACTGGTAACATACCAACAAAAATACTAGTATTTGAATACCTTAAATGGCATGGCACAAAGTAGGCCTGTATAATGGAAGGGTATCATGGGCAATACTAGTATTGTAATCACTGGGGTTAAGGAGATTGAGAAATTCTAAGGTGGGAGTGTCAAAAGTCACCTCATCATCTTAGGTTGGCGGGAGACCAGGGGGAAGGGTGGAGGCAAGGTCTCTGATGTCATCAAGGAAGAAGCAAGGCTAGCAGGTGACTACATGCAGGGAGAGAGGATGGCAAAAGAGAGCAGCTTGAACTTCGAACGTGGGTGAGTGAAGGCAGTCCGGTGGTGGTCAGGAAATGGCAGTGGGGAGCCCTCGGCCCATGAAGGAAAACCGGTGAAAGGAGGAGAAGTCTCTGAGTGATTGTGATAATGGGGAAAGCCACGGGAAGGAAACAATTGAGAAGATGGGTCCGTTTGATTACCGCAGAATGGAAGGTAGGCAGGGCTCAGCAGAGGGCACACGGGACTGGGCTCCAAGCCTCCAACACAGTGAAACAGTAACAGGGTCTAAACTGAAGGCAGAACTTTCATATGGATTATATAAGCAACCTCCCTGTCAAGGTAAAGAATCCTAACCGTTTTTTGGCTTATTGACACTTTTGAGATGAAAATAGTAGATTGTCTTACCAAAGGGGGTAGGAGGTGGGGGAAGCATATACAACAGCATTTTAAATTAAATTTTAGAAGGTTGATTAACTCCTAAAACTCATCCGCACATGCTTATGTATATTGCAAGTTATGACAGAGAGAGAGAGAGAGAGAGACAAGAGGAGAAGGGAGAGGAGGAAAAGATGGAGAGGAAGAAAACCAATATGCCAACAACAATGTGGGAAACCAGGAAGATATATGGGATTCTAACCCAAGACCCTACATCTTTTATCCTCATTCATTATCAACCTGTGTTTATTAAGGGTTAACTGTGCCGTGTACTAAATACTGAAGATGTATATGATTCAGTTCTTTGTTATGTACATATCTACCAGGTAACTAGGTGGTTTCTTGTGAAATAAAATCAACATCTCTAGAGAATGGAATGTACAACATACAAGGAAACAATACTGAGCAATGAGATTCAGGTGGAATCAGAGTCTCTGGCTTTGAGTGCTGGTTTCACCATTTAAAACCTGTATGGGGCCTCCCTGGTGGCACAGTGGTTGAGAGTCCGCCTGCTGATGCAGGGGACACGGGTTCGTGCCCCAGTCCGGGAAGATTCCACATGCCGCGGAGCGGCTGGGCCCGTGAGCCATGGCCGCTGAGCCTGTGCGTCTGGAACCTGTGCTCCACAACGGGAGAGGCCACAACAGTGAGAGGCTCGCGTACCACAAAAAAACCCAAAGAAACAAAAAACCTGTATGACCCTGGGAAATGTACCTAAGCTCTCCAAGCCATAGTTTTGTCACCGTAAAATGGGGCTAATTCTAGTACAAATGTTATAGGGTCCTTGTGAGGATTAAATGACTTAATGTGTAGCAAGCCCTTAGCATAAAGTCAGAAAAACTCAACAAACGTTAGCATTTGTTAGCAGGAATGACACAGGAATAGGAAGAAGCCTCTGAATAAGGAGACTTACAGAGCTGATACTCTCACTGTGGCCTTGCTACTACTTAGCTGTACAGCCTTTATTAATGTCATTAGCCCATGGTTTCCTCATCTGAGAATTTAGAAAGACACAGTCCACAAAACCTCCCTCACTTCTGATGCTAATTACAAGTTCAGGAGTCCCCAAGACCACCCTTAGAGTCAGTAATTTGCTAGAAGAACTCACAGAACTCACTGAAAGCTGTTACACTCACAGTTACGGTTCATTACAGCTAAAGAGACAGAGTAAAATCAGCCACGGAAAGTGATGCACGGGGCAGAGTCTAGGAAAGTTCCAGATTTCCAATTGTCTTCTCCCAGTGGAATCACGGCCAACACTGCTCTCTGAGAAACAGTGTGTGACATGCATTGGGTACTGCCAAGCAGGGAAACTCACCAAAGCCTTCACATGCAGAATCTTTGTTGGGGCTCCATGATCAACTGCCCCCATGGCTGGCCTGTCTCCAGCCTCTCCAGAGATCAAGCTGATACCACGTGACTCAAAGATTCCCCATAAGTCACACCATTAGACTGTCTGACATGGCCCAAAGTCCCCAGGTAAACAGACACTCTTATCAGGCAGGACATTCAGAGGGCTTAGAGATCACCCCCAGAGGTAGGTAGGGAAAGGCCAGACCTCTCTTTGGATGAGGTTAAATTCTTTATACTATCAAAAGCTGGGCTTCCAGTTCTAACACTCTAGACCAGCAACCTTCAAATTTTTGTTGACTGGAACCTACGAAAAGAAATGAATTTTACATGTTGATTTCAACATATACGTGTTTCATAAGACAAATACCCTTTTACTATACGGAATGTATGCTGATATTCTAGTTTGTTTGAATTTATTTTATTAACAATATTGGTAACTTTCCACTAAATTGACCACTAATGGGCCTTAACGTGCAGTTTGAAAGACAGTGATTCAGAGCAGGGCCCTGTGGGCCAAATACAGCCTGCTGCTTATTTTTATAAAAATAGCACTGGAGTAGTTGCCACAGAGGTAGTACTGCATGTGAAGGCTAAAATATTTACCACCTGGCCCTTTACTGAAAAAGTCTGACGACCCCTGATCTAGTGTAGTATTATGATTTGTGACCTCAGGAAAATACATTTATGATATTGCCTTATATCTGTTCCAATATATGACAAATTCATAAACTTACCCATTTTGTAGTTTGTACAAATACATGATAATAACACAAATATTAGATTCCAGGGGATACTTTAAGCTCATGATTTTTGTGTTCTCCAATGTGTGATTGTGCTACTCGCTATTCAAAAAGCATCTGCAAACTCCCTCCCTTCTAGATAACCTGCACCCTTTTAACTATAGCAAAGTATGAGAAGTTATGTGAGAAACATCTGGCACCGTAAAAGACACCAGAAGCCAGAGAAATACTGATCAGTATTAAAGAGAAGGAGTTCAGCCTTCCTAAGAGAAATGTACCAAGAAAAAAAATTCCAACACATACACCTAAAGAAATGTCAGTAGGGGTCCCTCTAAAGTCCACATTCAGACGAAATGTTCAGAAGAATTAAAACAAGAGCAAATTTGGGAGGAGAGGAGTACCCCCAATTCACTCTGGACATCTCTCTCATCTCAGCCCTCTAAGACTGAGTATTAGGAAGAGACGAGAAAGAAATGCAGGCTTCCCCAGAGGGTGAGCTAGGAGTGGACTGAAATATTAGCAGGATTGGCTTTTGGCCTCACCAGACTGACTGACCGGTGTTGGGAACAGAAATAAAAGCTTGTGACTTCACGGGGTTTGACCCTATTGAAAATGAGCCCCTCTGCTTGAAGAGGTGATCAAGTCGCAGGGGTCCTTTCTACTCTCTAACCTAAGGTGCGAAAAGAACATAGTCGGAACCTGTAACCTTCCGCTTTCCAGAAATTGGTGTGTCTGTAAACGGATTTAGTAAAATTAATTTTCAAGAGGCTGCTCATTTTCTCCTTAGTGCAATTCAGCTTTGCCACACTAGCTGTGAAGGTTTGTCAAGTTACTGAAACTCTCAAATTCATTTTGATACAGATTTCTAATCTTCCCCTTCCCACCTTTTTAAATTACTGCCTGAGTCTGTGCCCTAAACATGCCCATGTTTTGCTTTTAGCACCAAAACCTTCTAGTTTATTCTATTGGAGCTGCTTTTCCCCTGTATCCCTAGGCTATTCCTGTTGGCTTCCACGGTCCAAAACTGAGACCAAGATCCTCACCCAATGATGCAGCTAGATGGTGAAATACCCCCAACTTTCCGCCCTTCTTTGTATCTGTGCCCTTTACCACGTGACTCTGAAGCTCCCTCATTCAAGAGGGGGCATCTATTGTCCTTTCCTTTGAATCTGAGTTTGTCTTGTGTCTTGCTTTGCACAACTGAACGCAGTGGAAGTGATGGTGTGCTTGTTCCTTCCCTAGGCCTTAAGACACTGTTTTTGCTTCCACTCTCTTAGAACCCTGCTGTACTATGACAACAAGCCCAGGCAAGTCTATTAAAGGATGAAAGTCACCAACTTTGCCACAGCCAACCCCTAGCCGAAACCCACTGACTAGTCAGCCCGGAGCTGATCCATCAACTGACTACAGATGAATCAGTGACACCCACCAAGATCAACAGAGCCAGGCCCAGATAGATTGACTGGTGAACTCAGAAACAATAATAAATGCATTGTTTTAAGTCACTGGATTTGGGGTAGTCTGTTGCCCACAATAACTGAAAAGCATTTTTAAAGACTTTCTATCAATGACAGTGTACCCAATTAACTATAAGTTCCTTCTGTTCTTGCGATATAAATTTGATAAATGCCTTCTTAGTCGGCCAAGCTGAACTCAGTAAGTGGAATTTCTCTTTCTTAGTTTAATACCACAAATTCTTTTCCTTCACTTATGCTACTGTGTCTCTCTCCATGAAATGTTCCCAGAAGAAAAGGTAGAAAACGTCCTAGGTTTACCCTCATCATTCACTTATTACCCCTCCTTTTCTCAGACACTTAATCCACTTACACTTTGCACATAAAATTGGCTTCATTAAGTAAACTTGATAACCGTCACCACCATTTGTCTCGACTGCCAATTCCTAGAATGCAGGCAAAATGTTGGCAGAACTTGTCCATAGAGTATCATGTTTACAGGCCCTTAATCCGTTTGTCAAATCAAATTAAAATGAATGGTTTTTAAATGTTTGAATTACTCCCTGCTCCAAATGGAAAAGTCCAAATATTAATTTATTCTATCTTATATCTGTTTTTATATTAAAATAATATATGTAAATAAGAATCAGTTGAAAACCCAATCTTTCAACAATTACTTAAAACAATAAAAGAAAAGGCAAGTCTGGACATGGGCAATTAAAGAGCAAGTGCATCCTTGTTGTATGTTCCTCATTAATACATGACTTTAGTTATAAAAAGGAAACATTTAGCAACAATGGTCTTTGAACTGTTCTTAAGTAATCAGTGAACTATATCAGTATTTATCAGAGTTTTTAGATGATGTTTTCAAAATATTTAATATCGCTTTAAATGTTTCTCTCCTTTCTTCTTTGTCTCCCTTAGATTGAGACACACCCAGGCTTTAATACTATTCCAAAACACCCAACAAGGCAAGACCAACTCCTTCCCCTTCCTTCTCTGTACTGTGCCCATCAGAGCTGTGAAAGTCGGAGTAACTATGCCAGGTCTGTAGGATGGATAATTCTTTATATATTTATATTTAATCGAATTATTTCCAAATGGGATTTGAGGGTGTTTGTTGATAAATACTGATCATCATCAATACATGAGGACTTTTTATGAATTTAAGGAGCTCTACTCACAATCTAGACAATCAGACCCATTAATTCCCAAAACAACTCTGTGATGTAGGTCATTTACTTCGTCTGTCTCAGGCTGGCTGTAAGGAAAGGTTGAGATGACACAAGCTAAAACCTATGGCTACTTTTACTAAAGAAAACTCAGTTTACAGAGACTGAATTTGATGACTTCTTTGAAAAGATTCCTTGGTACCTGTTCTTTAGGGGTATCAGTTCTCTAGGGGTATCACTAATAATTTTGGTATTTGCAAGAAAGTCTTTATAGAGTCTGATTTATCTCTTCTTGGCACTCTACCATAATTCATGTAGCTTCTATCAGATAAATTCTGGTACTAAACAGAGACATTATATTATTCAGCAAAAGAGCAAAGCTATTTGATTGTATAATTAGAATTCATCACTGTTATAATTATAATTCAGAGTTGTGATATGATTTTAACAAAGCAAAATTCACCCCTTTGATAAGTTAAAATTGTTATGCTAGGCTGTGATTACAAAAAAAATCAACCAACCAACCAATCAACCAACAAATGAAAACAATTAAAATAAGTGACGATAAAACTCTATGTCATACACAGGGCAAAAATTTCTGAGGCTATAGTAGCTGGCTACACATATGCCAAAAGCCACCTCGGAAAATTCTTGAGCTAATAATTCTTTTCACTTTGAATATGTTTTGGCTTCTAAAAGAGAGTACGACTGCATAATGTTTAAGGCCCAGTCTCTGTTTTGCTAGTTACACTAGCTATATGATTTTGAGTGAATTATTTACCCAATACATAAGGTACCTGTGAGAATTAAAAGACACGATCTATGTCAAAACCTTACTCCAGTGTCAGACAAATATTAAGCACTTCATATATATAAGCTATCAGCATCATCATTTATCACCATCATCATAATCATAATGCAGGGGACACGGGTTCAAGCCCTGGTCCAGGAAGATCCCACGTGCCACAGAGCAACTAAGCCCGTGCGCCACAACTACTGGGCCTGCGCTCTAGAGCTTGCAAGCCACAACTACTGAGCCCCCGCATGCCACAACTACTGAAGCCTGCATGTCTAGAGCCCATGCCCTGAAACAAGAGAAGCCACTGTAGTGAGAAGCCTGCACACCACAATGAAGAGCAGTCCCAGCTCGCCGTAACTAGAGAAAGCCCACACACAGCAACGAAGATCCAACACAGCCAAAAATAAATAAGTAATTAATTAAGAATAATAATCATTTAAATGTAATCATCATGCCATCATCAGCATCACCACTGAAAAATACAAAACATACTTTCCTGTTTCTCCTTAGAGATCATAATATACTCTGTCATTTCCACCTATATCTGAGTAAGTATAATTTCTGTAAATTCCATGATCTTAAGGGTTTTATCTAATTCAATACTGTACCCCTTAGGCCTAAACCAGTGCCCTGTACATAGAGGGAGCTCCAAATATTTTTGTTGTTGAATAAATAAATGCATACATACCTTTACATATTTGTTAATATGGATTATTTCTCATGACTGTAGAATTTTACAAGGATCTATTTCCTTAAGTGTAACTTTTGCACAATAACTTTGGAGCCAATTTCTGAAATTTATAATCCACCTATTTTAATCCCTCCCTGTCCATTTTCATGTTCAATGAAATTATGTACTCTTTAATATTAGATTTTATTCTTTGTTCAAAGAAAAAGAGGTCATCATTTAATGCGTGTGTGAGCCAAAAGGAAAAGGAAGCAATGGCATCAGTGAGGCTCTACATTCTCCCAATGTCAGTGAATGGTTTTTAATGGTCTGTGGATTCCTCCCTTCAGATTGAGTGTAGCTTGACTGGAAAAGGTGCTGAGGATGTCCTGGTCTTCCCTGGTTAGGACAGCTCAATGCACAGAGTACGGTATGAGGTTTCACCCTAACAGGAGAGGGCCCCCAGCACTTTCCTTCTGTGATCTTCCCACTCCTTCTATTAAATCAAAGATATCTTCTCACTGGTCCCTGCTCTCCTAGACTGTTCTAATAGAAATAGGGGCTTACTTCTCATTGATCATCATCCTTCTAAGACTCAATTAGAAGAGACAAAGGTGGAGTATAACTATTACTGACTCAATATATTTGTCTTACTTGGTGGGATAAGCTTAACAGATCAAACTCTATGATGATTAGTCATATCCTGTAAACTATACAAACTTATTACTGATTCATATGATATTAATACCCAATTATACTTACTTTCAAAAGGCTATACATAGAAATATGAATTTTGCTCTATTTTTAAATTACTTTTATTTTTAAACTAGATAATATATTTGCAAGATCCCCAAATCAAAACTTTATACAAAAATATACAATGAGAAATCTCCATCTCATCCTTTCCCACCTGACTGTACCCAACATTGGCCCTAATAGGTAGCAATTTTTATTAGTTCCCTGTACAAACATCCGAAGTTTATTTAAACAAATAAAAGCAGATGCAAATAGGTATAATATAATGTGCTCAACATGACTAATCATCAGGCAAATGCAAATCAAAACCACACTGATATATATCACCTACACCGGTTAGAATGGCTATTATCCAAAAGACCAGCAACAGCAGTGTTGGCGAGGATGTGGAGAAAAAGGGACCCTTGTGCACTGTTGGTGGGAACGTAAATTGGTGCAAATAGTACAGAGCTTCATCAAAAATTTAAAATAGAATTGCCATATGATCCAGCAATTCCACTTCTGGGTATTTATCCAAAGAAAATGAAAACATAAGCTTCTAAAAATATATGCATTCCTATGTTCATTGCATCATTATTTACAATAGGCAAGATATGGAAACAATCTAAGTGTCCACTGATGGATGAATGGATGAAGAAATTGTGTTATAGATATACAATGAAATTATTATTCAGCCATATCAAAGGAAAGAAATCTTACCATGTAACAACATGGATGGACCTTGAGGGTATTATGTTTAGTGATATAAGTCAGACAGACAAAGATAAATACCATATGATCTCACATATATGTGGAATCTAAAAAAAAAAAGGAAAAGAAAAGAAAAGCAAACTCATTGATACAGGAAACTGATTGGTGGTTGCTAGAGGTGGGGTGTTGAGAGAGTGAAATAGGTGAAGATGGTCAACAGGTACATGAAAATCTGACTGCAAAAATCACAGGAAATCAAGGAAGTGCAAATTTAGACAATAATGAGATACCAGTTTGCAACCAATATACAAAATAAATTGTCTTGAAATACCAAGTATGGGTAAGCTTCATATTGTTAATTCTGCCTAGAAATAGAAAAACCAATTTTGCTAATATGAGTTCATAGAATCTAAGTCTCAAAGCACAAAGCACAGTAACTCTTTAATCAGATACTGAATGATTACAGAACTAGATATGTGGGAAGAAATTAAACCCATGATTTAAATTCTACTTAACAAATTCCCACTTACTGAAGGTTACTTTTACAATATATCCAAATACACAGTTACCATATTTTTTCATTTTCTTCCTAATGTAAGCTAATACATTTTTAGCAGCTGAACACTCTAAAATCAAGAGGATTTTATTACAATTCTACAGGTTTGCTGATTTACTATGATGAAACAGTGAGAAAAAAACATAATTAGATTTAGTAGAAACATCTGTGAGATTGGATATTTATTAAGGAAAAAACTGAAGTGGGCTGACTAATTTGTCATACGGTTGAAAGTACATGAAAAGCAAACGCTAGGACTTGGAGGCATACATGACTGAATAGGTGAATGTGACTCACAGAAATTCAGGATCAGCCTTGTAATCCACAACTCTCAAGGAGTTAGGGGATACAGGTGCTGACTTGGCCCTCCCTGAAGGAAACAAATGATTTGACCTATCTTCCCAATAACCAGAATACCAGATGTTTGCTTCCCTATACAACAGAAGAAAACCTTATGACTTGAAAGAAATGAAACAGCTCATTAAAGTAAAACTTTTCAAGCACCAAGGTACTAATCCCATGCCACTTTAAATGTTAAATAACTAATAATAGCAATACATCCCCAATACTAATTGTTCTATGGTTGTTGGAAAAAATATCTTTACTTTTTTAAACTCTACCATGGAGTTGATCATGCTTTGTGATAAAATTATCCCTGGGCTCCCAGTAATCCCAATTGACGTCAACACTTGGAAAAAACGCAAGAAACGGAAGGAAATCGTTCCAGCTCTTGGTTTGCTATAACCTGCTCTTTCAAAGGCCTGGGGTATCTTGTTCCTTCTCTGAGAGGGGAAGGAAGGTAATTTCGGAAGCAGGATGCTGATATACTTTAGGAAGCTACTAGAGGTCACTGGCACCTCTCTGGTTTAATAAGGTACACCTATGCATATAAGCAGGAGAAAAGGCCTCCTTGAGGAGAAACCTGGGCTTCCATGCCACACTGAAAATTGCAGAGCAAGTTAGTAACTAAACCCATTTCAGCTGGAGCTAACCTGTCACGGTTTTGCTTGTCTTTCTTTTCACTTTAACCTGGCGCAATTTGCATCCAAAAAAACAGAGGGAGAGGGCAAAAATGCTCAAAGAAAGGAAGAAAGGTCCGTTTCTTTGAGGTCGTGCTGCCGGTGCCTTCATGAAAGACTTGAGCAGGCCATATACTTTGTTGTCGGTTTTTTTGTTTGTTTTTTTCCAGCAACAGAGACATCAATGATTTAAAGAACGGGGGAGCTTACACGTCTGAAGCAAGGTCCCGGAGTGACACCTCACCGGATACTGCGGACTGCAGGCAGGACGCGACTGCAGGAATCTTCCCTCCGGGGAAGGGCGTGTGGGGAGGGGCTGGTGGAGGGTGTGCTGGGAGAGGTTACCAGTTATAGGGGAATTGACGTCAGGCCGGCTCATTAGTTACCAGGGAAACCAGTAGAGGGGCACGCCCCTCACAACCCCTTTGCTGATAACAATCACCAGCTGGGGCCTGGGGCAAGGACATAGGAAGGTCAGTCAGTACCCTGCATAGGGTGTAGGTGAAGCAGGCCCTGGTCTGGCAGCGGATGTACACAGAGCAAGGGAACAGCCATCTTGAGTGGCCTGACCATACATTCCACACCTACATACCCAGCAGAACCCTTACAATCTTGGTCCACAGCTTTTCTGAGATATCTTTGGGGCCAGGCCATATACTTTGGCGTGCTGCATCCTCAGGCTAAAACTTCTGTAGCTAGGATCCCATGGTGAAAAGTTAAGCTGTGAATCGGGAGAAAGTATTCACAACACCTTTCACCAGCAAAGGATGAGTGGCCAGAATACATGAAGAATTCCAACGAAGCAATGAGAAATAAGGCAAGCTAATTTTAGAAAGTGGCAAAAGGTTAATTTGTCCCTTTGGAGAAATAAAGGAGGCGAGCTTGGCCCGGGCCTGCTGGAAGAGGCTGGTAGGCATAGGCGCAGAGCTAAGCATCTGTGCCAGTGCCCAATGCCACAGAACTGGAGGGTCGCCACGCCAAGGCCTGGCAATCACGTTGGAGATGCAGCTCCCTGCGGGAGGACAGACCAGCGCTGGCCCCCAGGGGGTCCTCCTGATTCCCAGCCCACTCCTTTTCTCCAGGCCACTATCGTAGAAACACTCTGAACAAAATCTGTATGACGATAAACCGGGAAGTGCTAGTGTAGACGTGGCTTGGCCTGGTTCCTGACTCAAATAATCTGACTCCATCAACTTTAGGTACTCTACTCACTCAGTTCCCTAATAGTTAATGTTAGATGAAAACATTCCAGGAGTCAGAACTCAGTGCTGTAAACCTCCTGAGATTTGAAGCAGAGAGAGCTGGATCTGAGACCTGATTTATCAAACCACCTAATCTTTAGATACAGGTCCCAAACACCCAAAATGTTATGGGAGAAGTATAAAAGGTAATGCACAAAAACCAACCAAACAAAAAAAATCCCCCAAAACAACTTCTTAAATCGCCCACACTCATTTTCCAGAGAAAACTTTATTTGAGGCATCAAGCAATATACTGAAAGAGGTGAGTCATGCACAAGTGATGTCCTTATTCCCATAATCGTACATTTGATACTCTCTGTCCTCTTAAAAGGGGTGTGTAGTGCGCAAGATGAGAAGCACATAGCTTTCAGACAAAACCATATCTCTGTGAGCACTTAAGAAAGTCTCCTTTAAATTTTGTTGTTCCTTCTTTAAAAGGCACGTCGGTTTTATTTCAGAAAACTACAACAAACTACTTCTTCCACTGAGGAGGAAGTTTCTCCCCAGAGTTATTTATGAAATAATGCAGCTGCCTTTTTCTTTAAAGGGATTCTTGTCTTCTGGAATTCCTTTCACCAGAGGATCTTCTCCAGAACGTTCTTCAATATAGTTCTTTATTTCTTCAGAACATTTAGACACCTTAAGGAGAAAAAGAAAGGAAAGAAAGAATGCATCAGGTCAGGATTGTTCAAACTTTGTCACCACCCTTCAGTGAAATTAATATAATTGGGTACAACCAGAAGTTTTTAAATGAAATAGAATAGAATAAAAATATTAGAGTACAGCACAGAGCCTATATAATATATATGAATGATACAGTCTATGTAAAATATATTTCTTACTATGGTCAGGGTCAAAAAAGTTTGAAAGTCACTGTATTAAAAAAATTGCCTCCAAATGGACTTGAGGACACGGGGAGGGGGAAGGGTAAACTGGGACCAAGTGAGAGAGTGGCATGGACATATATACACTACCAAATGTAAAATAGATAGCTAGTAGGAAGCAGCCGCATAGCACAGGGAGATCAGCTCGGTGCTTTGTGACCACCTAGAGGGGTGGGATAGGGAGGGTGGGAGGGAGACACAAGAGGGAGGAGATATGGGGATATATGTATAGCTGATTCACTTTGTTATACAGCAGAAACTAACACACCATTGTAAAGCAATTATACTCCAATAAAGCTGCTGAAAGAAAAAAAATTACCACCAGCATTTTCTATCCACTATGCCTCATGATTTCCTTCCTCTGCTGAAATACAATTATGACGTGTCCACCATATTTTAGGAACTGAAACATACTCCACTTTCAATTTTGCATGCTAATGAACAGATGCAATAGTAGATACTCCCCAAATGTTTTGGGGTGTGACCTGCAAAAAGTCTCACTTACTGGGTATGTGCCAGGTTCTGCAATTTCATAAAATGATAGAAGCACTGGAGAAAGTCTGACTCCGGAGAGGCTAATGTTGTCCAAAAGTCACCCCCATCCCCACCCCATGTTTCTGCTCAGAATTGATCATAAGAAAAGACTTACCGGAGGCTTAGTAGACTTATCTGAGGCTTGTGTTTATGTAAGTAGTTTAAACTTTTTCTGAATGGAGGAAGGATTGAATAGTTTCTTCAGAAACTCCATTCAAAAGAGACAGTTTGTAAGACTGATTTTAAAAAAGGGAGGGGAATAAACAAGAAAGAAAGAAAAAAAGGATTACTGTCTTAATGAAGGCCTGCATTAGTAGTAAGAAATTAGAAGTAAAAATTAGAGAAGTTCCAGAAAATTCCAGTGGAGTCCTCTTAAAACTAGGCAAATGTTCCCATTGATTTTGTAATCTAGATTAGTAATCTTCAAACTGTTTTAATGTTGATCACTAAAAAATGTTTGCATATGTATCCCAAAATGTACATAATTATTTACTTATACCTAAGTGCAGTTACTACTGTGTTAATACATCATGTATAATCATAAAATATAAACTAGAAATTATTAAAAGATGAGATTCTAAACTAGCCAAAAATATATCATTTTGCAATATATACACATATCAAATCACTATGTTATGTGTCTAAAATTAGCATAATGTTTCATGTCTATTATACCACAATTAAAATTTTTTAAAAATAAAAAATTTAGTGTTTTACTCCCACACCTCAAAGATTCTTGGCACGTCAGGGTGGAGGCCTAGGTGATACAGTTAAAATGTGGCAAAATAAAATCTTTACAAATCTTTACAAGTACCATTCTCTCAGGTAACATTTGCTGTCAATCATTGCTGACATTCATTGTGCGGGCATTTTAAGTGAATTCTCAGAGGTGATGATGTAAGTGTCCATAAGCTGGGCTCTGTGGCCACAGAGACATTTGTGGATAAGACTCATGTTTCCCCAAATTGTATCTGTTCTTAGAGAGGCTTCTTCATTAGGTTTCCAAAAAGATGTGTAACCTCCAGAAGTGAATAATGACTTCTCTGATGCATTTCCTTCCACAGTCAAGAGGATATGTTTGAACAACAACTAGCTAGAGCCAGAATTCAGCCTGTGAATTTTGTATCCTTGGCCTGAGCAGAGTACACAGCTCAGAAGTGAACAATTTATTGACAAAATAGTGGACTGGGCATCAAGAAGATACGTGTTTGAGTGTTTTAATAACTGCTCTATCATTATCTCTGGGGTCTTAAATAAAAGGCTGGTTAGCCTCCTCAGGATTCAGGTTTTTTAATCCTTAAAAGTGAGTGGGTTGAATGATCTCTAAGAGCCATAATGTTTTTCTAGCACTAAGACTCTATAATTCAAAGTGCATAATAAAATGCTGGAATCTTATTATTAGGACGTAGATGCCTCTCCCTCTACCCTCTAAGGTTATCCCTGAAGTTTTCTCTCCCTCTGGCACAGACTTGGGGTTTCTGGAACTGGAAAGCCAATCCAGCAGGGTGTGTCCTAAGGAGTGGAGGGAGCTGGCAGGGAGGAAAGGCTAATGAATGATACCTTTAACTTCCACACAGTCAGCTGCATCCAGGCCCCTGCCCAATTTCTAATTTGAAGCTTGATAACTGGAAGACACTTGTCTCTTTTTTTCCCTATATGTTCTGTATAGTGATACCAAATTAAGATATTTCAACTTGGCACAGACAATGCTTTACTTCAATATATGCAACTCTGTTTAATTTGTAACCTCTGAGGTTCAATGCGTGAAAAAAATCTAAGTGATCAACAGATGCCAAACTGTGGGCTTTGCCATCCACAAAATGGATCCCTTAAAGTTTCAAAAAACAATCCTATGCACTGGGTCCTGTAACTTTGGTTTTTCCTTTAAACACAGCAGTATTAATAAGTCACAGAAACTTTCAACATGTACAAAAAGGACTGTGAACTTCAAAATCCTGGAAGACTAGGGATTTGGAAGTTACAGATTAAATTTGAGAAAAGAAATGTATAAAGAGTAAAACACAAAAAAGCCTGCACATTCCAAACATCACTCAAAATGTGCCTTCTGAGTAACAAGACTCTTGTTATGAACAGATTTACCATAACTAGAGCAGGAAGGTAAGTGAACGTATTAACCATACCTACTTCCTTTCCATTTTTTCCTTACCTTTTTCTAGTATTAGACCATAGAGAAATAAAATCAGTTTAAATTTTTCTTGCTGGGGAGAAGGGACTATGTTTCTTGTTGGGGAGACAGGACTATTTTTCCCTTAAAAAATTATCTATCCAAAAACCTATTCCTGGACTACAGGTTGCCTGATTGAGGAAAAAGGGAAGAAACGAAGGTCTGTATTCCCAGTAAAAACTTAAAGTAAAAATTACAAAGTCTCCAACAAATTTCAGTGGAGACTTCTGAACACTGGGACATATGTTCTAACAGAATTTGTAATCCACTTCAGTGGTCTCTAAAATTTCTAATCATGATCACAAAAAAGAACTTTTGTATGCAGTATAATTATTTGTTCATAAATAAATACAGATACTACTGTATAGGTATTAGTTCATTGCACATACTTACAAACCATAAAGTGGAAATTATAAAGGGATGAGATTTACAAATAAATAAAGATAGATACTGTAATGTTTTGCTCCCAAGCCCCAGGGGACTGTTCATCACACACTTCCTAGAGAGCCCTGAAGAAACTCAAAACTAGGTAATTCAAGACTTACATTGTGATTTTTTTAAAATACCGTTCTTTCCCATTATGAAAAAGATCAAGGAACTAAGTAGCCATCTGCCTTTTCCCTACAGCTTGAGTAGTTTTTAAAACCAACTAACAGCAGGCAGAATTTCTTGTCTGTTCCCCTCATTCTCAAACATTTGGCTTTAAAATTACTCATGAGATCCTTGCTCCCTCCTTTACCTCCTGTGATTTCCCCACATCAGCTGGCAGTTCCCAAGCACCACCAAAGCCCTTCTTCAAAAGAAGCTGCAGAAAAAAGGAAAAAAAACCAAAAACAAAAACCCAAAACAAAACCCCAACCCCCACCCCCCCAGCCCCCGAGCCAAAAACTGTTTTACTGCAACAAACTAGGAAAAGCTGACTTTGGTTCATTTCAGAGAAGGAAATATTCTGGGACATCCAACTTACCTGTTGTCTCTGCAACTTGACTTCTTTGCGAAGTTGCTCAACTTCCATCTTCAGCTTTTCCTTTTCTGGCAAATCTTCGATGTGAAGGGCCGGCATTTTCGCCCCAGACTGCGCGCAGGGACAGCTGTGGAAGGGGGGCGGCTGGACGTGCCGCAAACCAGGGCGCGCCCCGAACTAACTACGTTGCCTGCGCACCCGGCCAGCGCAGGAGGTGACAGCCTCCCCCAGCGCCCCGACAACTTCCCCTCACGCCAGCCCTGCCTAGCGTCCCAGGATCTTAAAACCCCTGCTCTTTTTCTCAGATCTCCACAACCCCAGGAGGCCTGCCCCCGGGAGCCCGGGGAGGGTTGAATTTGCGAGGGGGCCCAAGGACGCAGAGAGGCTGCGCGCTGCGCTGTGCGGTCTCCCGCGGGGATGCTGGCCGGGCCCGCCCCGGCTCCCGACCCTGCCACGCCCGCGGGAGACCGGCCTGGGCTGGGGCCAAAGGGTTGGAGTTGAGCGAGCCCACTTTCCTGGAGAAACAACAAAAGTTTTACTTTTTGTTCCATTTTTTTCCCCCCAAGTCACATCCGGGTTTTGTTTGTGAAGCAAGAAAAGGAGGACACTAGCCGGCAGGAAATAACGGCCCTTCACTTCTCCAAGAGTTTCAAAAATATACAGCATGTAACTTTCCTCCAGCTACATACATGTTTACTGTGGGAAATGTGGACGCTTAAGAAAAGGCCTAAGAGGAAAATGAAACTGAGCTGTAATCACAGAAACGCCCATCACATCTGTTGATGTATACACACCCAGTCTGTTAAATGCCTGAAGTGGATTAACAAGTTTTGGAATAAAAAAGGCATCGGGATGTGAATATTGTTTATAACTCGCACGGCCATTTTCTGACATTAATAAATTGTCATCCTCAACAACAGAGTTTTATTCTTTCTTCAGGGGAATGTTTTATAATGTTCGAAGTATAAGCGGATGATCCTAGAAAAGACAGAAGCAGAAATCTTGAAGTTCTTACCAGAAAGTATTTCTCCATTCCCCATCTGTCAAGGTTTGGGTGACACTTGACACCGAGGGTTTTGAATTCCTGGCTCAAGCATCTTCCTGGATGTTTGCAGTGGATTCGCTTAGTATTGGTTACTCCACTTTCTGGAAAGCAACATGCATCTAGCTGCTACTTTGTGAAGCCAGGAACAATGTCTGATGTGACAAACGTTTGCATGCAATACAAGGTTTCCCTTTGACTATCTAAAATGTTGTTAATGATGCTCAAAAGACTAGAAGAAAAATAAAGCATGTAGGAAGAAAAAATAAAGTATCCCAAGCAGTCAGATACATATTCCTTTCTCCCCAGAGATTACCTCCTGCCTATAGAGTCAAATTCAAGTTGAGTAGAGGCAGTAACTGAATATTTCAGGGTATTCGGCCTTAGACACCATAGCCATTCCCTGTTTTGTAAGCAGAGGTTTTTGTTTGCTCATAATTCCTCACCAGGCTCCACCCACTTATCCTCAATAAATATATTAGAATGAAAAGAACAATGAGCCCCTTGATGAGTACTCATGGGTTGCAGTCCCTGCTCTGCCACTGGCCATCACTAGAAAAGTCACTTATTTCTTCCCGGATTTTGGTTTTCTAGTTTGTGAGATATGTCATGGGGTAGGGGAGGGGTGAATTAGCTAAGGTGAATTTCATTTCTAATTGTATTTATGTATCTACATCTGACACATCACTTTCACAAAGAAAAATATTTAGGAGCTTCATTTTCTGTATTTGAAATACCACACATTCCAGGATCTCCCAGGCTCAAAAAACTTGGATCAGCTGCAGGAGTTTTCCCTGTTAGCAAGCAGTGAGCCAAGACAAAAAGCTCACATCTGTTTCCAGAACTGATTTTTTTTTTTTAATTTCCCCATTGCTTAAATTTAAAAGGTTGGTTAAAACTAGCTTAAATAAGTTAGTGAAAGTAAGTTAATGTGGCCTGAATTAAATAAGTTCAGCACCCAGATTAAATAAGTTGGTTAAGTAAATAAATGTTCGTCTGTTCCAAATCATAAGAATAGAGTTATTTTGGCCTTGAAATTTCTTCCCTGTGAAATCATCTAGTTGCATGCAGTGATATTTATAAATCCATAATGGTTCTTTAAATGGTTCTTTAACTTCTTCCACAGTATTATGAGACTTAAATTAGAAATGAAATACATATTAGTATAATTTTAAAAATTTATTCTTATCAAATAATTCACATGCTAATAATATCATATTAAGTAAATTGATTAAACTGAGTTGGGAAATGCTGACATCTCATGATCACATGGCACTGAAAAACATTTTGCTGTTGTTTGGTTTTAAATGGTAAAATGATGGGTACTTTTTTCTTTAAAAAACAAAAAAACAAAATACAAGAGTATGTAGCTCCCTATTCCTAAGCACTACTTCACCTCCTGGGGGCAACCATGGTAAGCAACTTCTCGTGTATTCTCGAAGACATATTTCATCAGCAAAATATTTTGGATAAACAAATGTTAAAATCCATTATTAGTTGTATCCAATTGTGTTAACTTTTTACTTATATTGTACATATTACCTCTAATGAAGTTACTTTACAAAATAGTATGTGTAGAAACCATTCTGCAATGAAGATGACAGATGTAATCAGAAATGAACCTTTATTAGCCCACTGTCTCTTGACAAATGTTTTAAAGAATCTGCTAAATTAAAAAAAAAACTTAACCATGTGGTTATTTTCACTTTTAAAGTATAAAAGAGCAAAGACTATGACATATTTACCTTGGCATGTAAAGAAAGGGAAAGCTCTTTGACTATTTTTCTAATGTATTAAGTATGCTGTTAAAAATCCATGTAAAGAAAAGTCTATAAGCAAATGTTGAGGTTAATTTTATTGGAGTTGATTTAATATAACATGAGCTCAAAAAAGCAGGGTTCTGGTTTTATTTTATCTTGTGAGTTTTTCAAGACATAGATCCCTTCTGCCTCTGTGCTGTAGTATAAATAAAACTAGGTTACCTCCCAAATTCTGCTCTTCTAAAATTTATAAAGTAAATGGTGACTGTTTAGGCCATGAAAATGATTGTTTCTTTAAGGGAAATATTTAACCCACATTTGATGCACTCGGTTCATTTGATATTGGTTCAATTTATTATAAGATTCCGTTTCCAGATAAAAATAATAGGAAATCACAAGATGACCAGGTCTGATGTTCCAATTTTCATTAACAATTACTTACAATTCATCGTATCAAAATGATTTACCAATTCGGTCCATATAAGAGTTTAATTTCTACTGCATATAATTGGTCTTTTTCATTACTCAGTTTACTGTCTTCCTTGTGGCAATATATTCTTTTAAGAATTTAGGAAGTCTGAAATTAGCCTTATTTTGAAATTGGGCTAAAATCAAATCAATCCAAATTAAAATAACAGTGAGCGTTTTTTTTTTTTTTTTTCTTGCTGAAGTTTAAACTCACCTATATGTACACTGGTGGCCCTGGAGTAACAACTTCTGAAAAAAACCCAGAGTCACTGACTGCCAGTTGTAGCTGTGTAGGCTGAGGGACATTCTGATTTTATTACCTTCTTCCTGGACCATCTTTCCTATAATTTTTATCTTATTCAAATTTCTGCTGACAATCTGTATTTTTAAGCAACAGGAATTTTACCCTATGGTTGATTTAATCATTAGTTAAGCCAATGAGAATTCTGAGTTATCCAATATAAAAAATACCTCCCTTGCCTGCTTTTAATTGAACACTTATTAAGTTAATTAAATTGTAGAGACAATTTATTAGTTGATATGGCAGTTTCAGATGAACACTTTCTGACTTGGGAAATTTACAGTATAGCATTGATACTAAGACAACCATATAAATTAGAGTAAGAGAAAGCAAAGTAATGTTAAATGACTTAAGAGATATACGCTGGGAATGGAATGAGAGACTGAGATAGTTTTTAGTCAGCCTCAGAAGAAGGGTAGGATTTCAAAAGGCTGAAATGAGATGGAGTGGAGGGACATTTCGGGTGGAGAGCTCAGTATGACTAAATCCAGGTGAGAAAATGAGGTGGCACGTCAGGGATTATTTAATAGTTAAGTCTGTTGACTACAGGAAGTCTAAAGGTTTTATAATAATAGAAGACATTTATTACTTTTTTTCTATATGTTTATCTCCTATCTAAATGATTTTATATAGTCACATAAGGATCCACCTTAATCCATTTTACAAAGTTCAAGTGTTGAAATTACTTATCTGAAGATCTCAGCTATAAAGTGGATGAGTCAGGGTTTTAATGTAGCATCTTCTGGCTCCCAAATCTATTTCCAGTTGTTAGATGAAAGGTAGAGATGTTGTTAGGACTATACATGTTACTAAATGCCAAAGCCAAGACTTCATATTTTTTTAATCAGAAAAAAAAAGATATATTGAACACTTAATAAACATTAAATGGCACATGGAAAAAGCTCCTAGAGACAGACAACAATTAAACAAACAAATAGATAAAACATATAGGATGCTAGAAGGTGGTGGGTATTATGGACGAAAATTAGAGTGGGAAAGGGAGATAGGGAGTGCTGGGGGTAAGGGTGGAGAGGGTTTCTGTAATTTTACACAGGGGAAAAAAGCTTCTCCTGAGGAAAAAAGATGAGACTCCTGTAGTTTATCTTGGAATCCCTTAATACACAAAGCATGTTTTGTAATAGGGAAGAATCTTTTGTATTCTATTACAAGTTAATCACTAAAGGGATATTGCCTATAAGCTTAAATTATACATAATGGCCCATATTTGGGAACCCTGCCTCCTAGGTAATATGCATTTAGCTAAAATACCTTTGTTTAGCTCACAGGAAACATTCTGACCAGGCCCACCTGTGAACGATGGCAGGGAGGAAGAAATGAATACATCCCCTCCAGAGGCTGATGGGAACCAGGAAAGGTTTGACTTTACTCCCTCCCCTTTTAGTATAAAAGAAGCCAGAATTCTAACTCAGGCAAGATGGTTCTTTGGGACACAAGCCCACCATCTTTTTTAGTTTGCTGGCTTTCTGAATAGAGTTGTTTCCCGAAGAACTCATCTCTTGATTATTGGCCTGTCGTGCGGCAAGCAGTATGCGCTTAGACTCAGTAACAGTTTGATATGTGTTGGAGTGTGTTGCTAGTGATTCTTCCAGAGATCCAGAATCTGGCCCTGAGAAATTTGCCAATTCATTTCTCTGATCCTCGATTTTCTCCACTCCAAGATGAAGGGGTTGGACAAGTGTCAATAGATCTTTGCTGAACATTTACTCTGGCCAGAGTAGGAGGGCACTGTGCTAGGAGCTAAACCTGAGACGACCTTTAGATTCCCTTCCAGGCCCAATCATAGATAACTCTTATATTGGTTTTTTTTTTTTTTTTTTTTGCTGTACGCGGGCCTCTCACTGTTGTGGCCTTTCCCTTTGCGGAGCACAGGCTCCGCGGCCATGGCTCTCGGGCCCAGCCGCTCCGCGGCATGTGGGATCTTCCCGGACCGGGGCACGAACCCGTGTCCCCCGCATCGGCAGGCGGACTCTCAACCACCGCACCACCAGGGAAGCCCTTATCTTGTTTTTAAAAGGATGACAATCAATTAACATTTGTGAGTATTCTGATTACTAATGTATCCAAAAACAGCACTGTAAATGTGGGATAGCAACAAAGAGACACTAACAACAAAAATAGTTTCCGAGTTGTGGTATTTTACACTTGTCATTTGTTACAGAAGCATAGGCAAGTTATCTCTTAGTCATTAGCACAAAGGTAGTGAAATTTGGCTTATGAAAACTCAGTTAAGATGCCGGGAGGAAACTGATTAGGAAGGTGATGCAGGTGATGGCTATCATTCTATCATCTTGCCCTTACACTGCTGCAGAAAAAAAGGACTATACTGGTGAGTCTCCACGGGGAGGGGATGGAATAGCATGCATCTTAAAGGATTCTAAGTGTTTTGTCTAGTTCTGTTCCCAATAATAATACTAGTTAACACTTATTGGGTCTTACATGTCAGACAATATGCTAAGTGCTGTAGTTACCCTAGTATAATATTTAACCACCATGAAAAAGGGGGTTGGATCATTATTATCCCTATCCTACAGTAGAAGAAACTGAGATTAAGTAATTTATCCAAAGTCAGGCAGGCAGTGAAGTGCCAGAGCCAGACCTTTCTGGCTTCTCATGACCTTTATTTGAGGGCTGCTTAAATCCACCATGCTCCATGACCACAGACTGAACCCTTAATCCAACTGGCATTCTGGGAAAAAGTCATGTCATTGGTGACAAGTAGAATTGGTAAGAATGCAGAAAGAGGTTATGGTAAAACCACTGCTGCTGACTGGGGGTTGAAAGAGGGAAACAAAAAACAGAACATCAACAACAAAACTCTTCACAGCATACATTCTGCCAAGATAGGTTTTCCGTGAACCAAAACAATAGATTTCTTAATTCTCTAAGTAAGTGAAAGGTTGGGGAAAATACAAGTCTAACCATGAAATTAAGAGTGCTGAAAGGGTAATGGAGAAACATAAAACATTAACTATATGCTGGCATCCAGAATAATATAGACTCATTTATAAAACATATTATTGTTAAAGAAATGGGTCAATCAATATTTGTTGTCAATTATGTGTTAAACCCTGTGCTAAGTACTTTAAGAAAAGCATAGACTTATGCATTATCACAGTCCAAATTTTATTAAATGCTCATATTTATAATTTAAAAATTCATGTACATGCTTAATAGTATTATTACATATGACCAAACAGTATGTCATTAAAGCTCAAGGTATTCCATGGAATTAAAAAAAATTTTTTTTATGAAATCACACAGCCTCCTTTGAGCTCCTTGAAGGGATTTTTGTCCTCTGGGATACCCTTTACTAATGGATCCTCCCCAGATCTTTCTTCAACATAATCCCTTACTTCTTCACAACATTTGGACACCTTAAAGGAAAAAAGGAAAGAGATGACTCATTTGGCTTAATAGAGAATACTGCAGAATCCAAGAATGCATTTATAATAATAATTTTTGTGTCTGTTCTATCTTTTTAATGTGATTCTGCTTTCTGCCAATGCATTTGTACTTTCTACGAGAGAAGAAGAAATAGCTGCTCCCTGCCCTGCCCTTGTGGATATCTCTGGGCAAAGGCTAACCAGCCGCCATACTCCAGCTAAGGGCTCTCAGCGCACGCTGCCTCCAGCTCCTTTAGAGGAGACAGGGTCCAGGGATCAGAACACAGCTGACAGCACAAGTCAAGAACGTTACCAGAGTGAGCATTGATTAAATCGTTGACTTCATTCCAAAAATATGACCTGTGAAGGTGGAAGGGAATGAATAATTGTTAAATTCCAGGCTTATCACCACTCCTGGATTCTCAGAAGTATACACATGTAATTTTATTTTAAGCTGGTCTACAATGATTGATCATGATTGTAAACTTGAAGGTGAGCTCCAAAGGGACCTTTGGCTGATTTGTTCACATGTATCCCAGGCATCTAGAACAGAGCCTGCATTTAGTTGGTGCTCAGTAAATAAATACTGGCTAAACTAGGTCATTTGTTTTGCTTATGAGCTTGCTCCTTAGTCATCTGCTCCATTATAGTAATGACCCTGTGAAAAATCAGGCTTTAGTATTTTAATGGACTCAGCCAGAGCCTGTTAATGTACCATGTAACATACTGTTTAGAGAGAGGCAAAGTTCTATACATGCGTAAGTATGAGTATGTGTACGTGTGTGTGTGTGTGTGTGTGTGTGTGTATACACATGCATATACAAACATGGGACCAAATTATTCATTTCTTTTAATGGTCAACTTGTTTTGTTTTCACTTAATTTATCCTTCATGACATTAACACAAAACTGCTTCATTTTTGGCAGTCCATGAAGTGACCATTCTGTAAGTTACCTAAGGAATTTATTATTTTGTTTTAATAAAATCTTCACACCATTTTTGCATGAAAGTTCTAGGCAACATTAGACAGAAGACTTAAGATTACTTAGACTCTGCAAACTCATTATCTACATATTAGAACAGATCATTTCTAATCGGGGGCAGGACATTGTTCAGGTGGCTCCTTCACAGGACGATACTTGGAGTTTATGCACACATTTGAAATATGCAATACTTTAGATTCACTTTTTTCCCCTCAAAATTCAAACTTGAGATTTAGATTCACTTCTTCCCCTGTCTTCCAAACACCAGCTCTTTGGGCCCCAACCAGTTGTCAGGAATAGGACTCAGTGAGGGGTTAGTTTTGATAGTGCCTGGCTAGGATCTGAGGATCCTGAGGAACAGACTACCTAAAATCCTATGTGGGTGGATGTGCTTCAAAATTATTTCACGGAGCCTTATTATAAGTATATATAGTTTAATACAGGATTACATGGCATGGTAGAAGGAGCATGGGCATTGGATTCAGGCCATCCCAGGTTTGATTTTGACTCTGCCCACTTACCAGCTGTGTGTCCTTAGTTAAAATAGTTTATCTAAGGTATAGTTACTTCATCTATGAAATATGAGAAGCAGCACAGATTGCATTAAGTACCTGGCATACAGAGATAGTCAATCAAATGGTAGCTATTACTATAAAGATTGCTTTTAGTTTTTGCCTATTATATTCGCTTATAGTCATCGTAAATCTTTCAGCTTTAGAAACTGGATGCAAAGAGTTGTCTTACTCTGACAATAATGCTGCCTTAACAGCAAAGTAGGTTGAGGCACATTATGAATCGGTCTGGTTCATAGATATAAATAATAATTTTTAAAGTAATAATAATTACATATTGTTACTATTCCCATTTTATAGAATAAGAAACTGGCACAGATGAGTTAGCTCATTTAAGTGAGTATTACACAGGAAGTAAGTTGTAGAGCCACAATCTGAACCAGGAATATGGTTCCAGAGGATACCCACTTACCCGTACTATGATGACGCTGTGCTATCCTGTGTCAGAGCTCTGGGTTCAGGCTTGGAAAGTTCTGTGTGTGTGCATGTGTGTGTAGTTTTGGCAGTCTGATATTAGATTAAATTGACTTCCAAGAGCAAAGACACATTGAGTAATAGGGCAAAGGAACCCCAAAACCTGACAAATGGGGGTGGATGCGATATTTATCCCAAACAAAAATTCCCAGGTGAACTTGCCACAAGTGAAGAGTAAACATGACGACAAACAAACTGCCTACAAAACAATCCTGAGTATATAAATAACAAAACAGCTTTTGGATGTTTCAAATAAAGAAGAAAAAGATAACCCTCCTTTACCTCAAAACTTTATTTTCCCCCAATTATAAACATAAGGATTTAAACTTTTTTGGTGTGCGTTCCAAGCTTCTGTGCTGTTTACAGATTTAATTTTATCTTTTAAAAATTACATGTTTTGCCTGTATGGAAAGGGCAACAGGGAAGTTTGAGACAACTATAAACATAAAAGAAGCCAAAATTCCAATTTTTACTGGGAGTAAGAGTTTTGAGCAAAGTATGAAGATAATACAAGCTTCTTTTATTGCTTTGGCCTGATGAGGTTTTTTTTTTTTTAAGAAATATGAAATATACTCTTATCACTTGTGGAGGAGTTTTTGTTCTACTGATGTTCCCAAAACAAAGAAATCTAAAATACATATCTACATTTTCTAAGCTTCAGTCACTGTTTGGTGGAAACTTTTATTCCTTTGCCATTTCTCCTCCTTCTACTGGCAGAGGACTTTTGGTAACCTTTTGTAAGATCTGACAAATATTTTTCGGAGAAACTAGTGAGTTCTTGTGCGTGAACTCATTTTTATTTGCAAAGAAGGAATAGAATGTATTCATTCATTACTTGCCATGACAGTGCTGGAGGGGATGTCTTGGCTAAAAGTATTTGAACAATATCAAATAAAGAGAAGCTTATCAATTTAGAAAAGTAAAAACAAAATGCCTATATGCATTGCTTTACTTTATTGCTAAGCTAAAATATGATGTCTCATATTCTTCATTTTATTTTTCTTTCCCTTTTATTTAAAACAACTCTATAGGAGGACGCTTCAAGATGGCAGAGGAGTAAGACGTGTAGATCACCTTCCTCCCCACAAACACATCAGAAATACATCTACATATGGAACAACTCCTACAGAACACGTACTGAATGCTGGCAGAAGGCCTCAGGCTTCCCCAAAGGCAAGAAACTCCCCATGTACCTGGGTAGGGCAAAAGAAAAAAGAATAAACAGAGACAAAAGGATAGGGACAGGGCCTGCACCAGTGGGAGGGAGCCGTGAAGGAGGAAATGTTTCCACACACTAGGAAGCCCCTTCGCGGGCGGAGACTGCGGGTGGCGGAGGGGGAAAGCTTTGGAGCCGCGGAGGAGAGCACTACAACGGAGGTGCGGAGGACAAAGCGGAGAGATTCCCGCACAGAGAATCACTGCCGACCAGCACTCACCAGCCTGAGAGGCTTGTCTACTCACCCACTGGGGCGGACAGGGGCTGGGGGCTGAGGCTCGGGCTTCGGAGGTCAGACCCCAGAGAGGACTGGGGTTGGCTGCATGAACACAGCCTGAATGGGGCTAGTGCACCACGGCTAGCCAGGAGGGAATCTGGGAAAATGTCTGGAGCTGCCTAGGAGGCAAGAGACCATTGTTTTGAGGTGCGTGAGGAGAGGGGATTCAGAGCACCGCCTAAACGAGCTCCAGAGATGGGCGCGAGCCACAGCTATCAGTGCGGACCCCAGAGACAGGCACGAGATGCTAAGGCTGCTGCTGCTGCCACCAAGAAGCCTGTGTGCGACCACAGGTCACTATTCACACCTCCCCTCCCGGGAGCCTGTGCAGCCACCACTGCCAGGGTCCCGTGATCCAGGGACAACTTCCCCAGGAGAACACATGGCACACCTCAAGCTGTTGCAACGTCACGCCGGCCTCTGCCACCACAGGCTTGCCCCGCATCCTGCACCCCTCCCTCCCCCCGGCCTGAGTGAGCCAGAGACCCTGAATCAGCTGCTCCTTTAACCCCGTCCTGTCTGAGCGAAGAACAGACACCCTCAGGCAACCTACACGCAGAGGCAGGTCGAAATCCAAAGCTGAACCCCAGGAGCTGTGCGAACAAAGAGAAAGGGAAATCTCTCCCAGCAGCCTGAGGAGCAGCGGATTAAATCTCCACAATCAACTTGATGTACCCTGCATCTGTGGAGTACCTGAATAGATAACAAATCATCCCAAAATTGAGGAGGTGGACTTTGGGAGCAACTGTAGACTTGGGGTTTGCTGTATGTGACTGACTAGATTCTCATTTTTATGTTTACCTTAGTATAGTTTTTAGCACTTGTTATCATTGGTGGATTTGTTTATTGGTTTGGTTGCTCTCTTCTTTTTTTAAATTACTTTTTTATTTTAATAATATTTAAAATTTTAATAACTTTATTTATTTGCTTTCTTTCTTTCTTTTGTGTTTTTCCCTTTTCACTCTGAGCCGTGTGGCTGACAGGGTCTTGGTGCTCCAGCGGGGTGTCAGGCCTGAGGCTTTGAGGTGGGAGAGCCGAGTTCAGGACAGTGGAAAACCAGAGACCTCCTGGCCCCACGTAATATCAATCGTGAGAGCTCTCCCAGAGATCTCTGTCTCAACGCTAAGACTCAGCTCCACTCAACAACCAAAAGCTCCACTGCTGGACACCCCATGACAAGCAACTAGCAAGACAGGAACACATCCCCACCCATTAGCAGAGAGGCTACCTAAAATCATAATAAGTTCACAGACACCCCCAAACTCAGCACTGGACACGGTCCTGCCCACCAGAAAGACAAAATCCAGCCTCATTCACCAGAACACAGGCACCAGTCCCTTTCACCAGGAAACCTGCACAACCCACTGAACAAACCTTACCCACTGGGGGCAGACACAAAAACAATGGGAACTATGAACTTGCAGCCTGTGAAAAGGAGACCCCAAACACAGTAAGTTAAGCAAAATGAGAACACAGAGAAATATGCAGCAGATAAAGGAGCAAAGTAAAAACCTAGCAGACCAAACAAATAAAGAGGAAATAGGCGGTGTACCTGAAAAAGAATTCAGAGTAATGACAGTAAAGATGATCCAAAATCTTGGAAATAGTATGGAGAAAATACAAGAAACATTTAACAAGGACCTAGAAGAACTAAAGAGAAAACAAACAATGATGAACAACACAATAAATGAGATTAAAAATTCTCTAAAAGGAATCAATAGCAGAATAACTGAAGCAGAAGAACGAATAACTGACCTGGAAGATAAACTAGTAGAAATAACTACCACACAGCAGAATAAAGAAAAAAGAATGAAAAGAATTGAGGACAGTTTCAGAGACCTTTTGGACAACATTAAATGCACCAACAATTGAATAATAGGGGTCTCAGAAGAAGAAGAGAAAAAGAAAGGGACTGAGAAAATATTTGAAGCGATTATAGTTGAAAACTTCCCTAACATGGGAAAGGAAATAGTCAATCAAGTCCAGGAAGCACAGAGAGTCCCATACAGGATAAATCCAAGGAGAAACACTCCAAGACACATATTAATCAAACTATCAAAAATTAAACACAAATAAAAAATATTAAAAGCAGCAAGGGAAAAGCAACAAATAACATACAAGGGAATCCCCATAAGGTTAACAGCTGATCTTTCAGCAGAAACTCTGCAAGCCAGAAGGGAGTGGCAGGACATATTTAAAGTGATGAAAGGGAAAAACCTACAAACCAGATTATTCTACCCAGCAAAGATCTCATTCAGATTCAACAGAGAAATTAAAACCTCTACAGACAAGCAAAAGCTAAAGGAATTCAGCACCACCCAACCAGCTTTACAACAAATGCTAAAGGAACTTCTCTAGGCAAGAAACACAAGAGAAAGAAAAGACTTACAAAAACAAAACCCCAAAATTAAGAAAATGGTAATAGGAAGATACATATCGATATTACCTTAAATGTAAATGGATTAAACGCTCCAACCAAAAGACACAGACTGGCTGAATGGATACAAAAACAAGACCCATATATTTGCTGTCTACAAGAAACCCACTTCAGACCTAGGGACACATACAGACTGAAAGTGAGGGGATGGAAAAAGATATTCCATGAAAATGGAAATCAAAAGAAAGCTGGAGTAGCAATTCTCATATAACAAGAGACAAAGGACATTACATAATGATCAAGAGATCAATCCAAGAAGAAGATTTAACAATTATAAATATATATGCACCCAACATAGGAGCACCTCAATACATAAGGCAAATGCTAACAGCCCTAAAAGGGGAAATCGACAGTAACATAAGCATAGGAGGGGACTTTAACACTCCACTTTCACCAATGGACTAATCATCCAAAATGAAAATAAATAGGAAAAACAAGCTTTAAATGATACATTAAACAAGATGGACTTAATTGATATTTATAGGACATTCCATCCAAAACCAACAGAATACACTTTCATCTCAAGTGCTCATGGAACATTCTCCAGGATAGATCATGTCTTGGGTCACAAATCAAGCCTTGGTAAATTTAAGAAAATTGAAATCATATCAAGTATCTTTTCTGACCACAACACTATGAGACTAGATATCAATTACAGGAAAAAAATCTGTAAAAAATACAAACACATGGATACACTACTTAATAACCAAGGGATCACTGAAGAAATCAAAGAGGAAATCAAAAAATACCTAGAAACAAATGACAATGAAAACACGATGACCCAAAACCTATGGGATGCAGCAAAGGCAGTTCTAAGAGGGAAGTTATAGCAATACAAGCCTACCTCAAGAAACATCTCAAATAAACAATCTAACCTTATACCTAAAGCAATTAGAGAAAGAAGAACAAAAAACCTCAAAGTTAGCAGAAGGAAAGAAGTCATAAAGATCAGATCACAAATAAATGAAAAAGAAATGAAGGAAACGAAAGTAAAGATCAATAAAACTAAAAGCTGGTTCTTTGAGAAGATAAACAAAATTGATAAACCATTAGTCAGACTCATCAAGAAAAAAAGGGAGAAGACTCAAATCAACAGAATTAGAAATGAAAAGGGAGAAGTAAGTGACACTGCAGAAACGCAAAGGATCATGAGAGATTACTACAAGCCACTATATGCCAATAAAATGGACAACCTGGAAGAAATGGACAAATTCTTAGAAAAGCACAACCTTCCGGGACTGAACCAGGAAGAAACAGAAAATATAACCAGACCAATCACAAGCACTGAAATTGAAACTGTGGCTAAAAATCTTCTAACAAACAAAAGCCCAGGGCCAGATGGCTTCACAGGCAAATTCTATCAAACATTTAGAGAAGAGCTAACACCTATCCTTCTCAAACTCTTCCAAAATATAGCAGAGGGAGGAACACTCCCAAACTCATTCTATGAGGCCACCATCAACCTGATACCAAAACCAAACAAATATGTCACAAGAAAAGAAAACTACAGGCCAATATCACCGATGAACATAGATGCAAAAATCCTCAATAAAATACTAGCAAACAGAATCCAACAGCATATTAAAAGGATCATACACCATGATCAAGTGGGGTTTATCCCAGGAATGCAAGGATTCTTCAATATATGCCAATCAATCAATGTGATACACCATATTTACAAACTGAAGGATAAAAACCATATGATCATCTCAATAGATGCTGAAAAAGCTTTCGACAAAATTACACACCCATTTATGATAAAAACCCTCCAGAAAGTAGGCATAGAGGGAACTTTCCTCAACATCATAAAGGCCATATATGACAAATCCACAGCCAACATCATTCTCAATGGTGAAAAACTGAAATCATTTCCACTAAGATCAGGAACAAGACAAGGTTGCCCACTCTCACCACTAGTATTCAACATAGTTTTGGAAGTTTTAGCCACAGCGATCAGAGAGGAAAAAAAAATAAAAGGAATCCAAATTGGAAAAAAAGTAAAGCTGTCACTGTTTGCAGATGACATGATACTATACATAGAGAATCCTAAAGACACTACCAGAAAACTACTAGAGCTAATCAATGAATTTGGTAAAGTAGCAGGATACAAAATTAATGCACAGAAATCTCTTGCATTCCTATACACTAATGATGAAAAATCTTAAAGGGAAATTAAGGAAACACTCCCATTTACCACTGCAACCAAAGGAATAAAATACCTAGGACTAGGAACAAACCTACCTAAGGAAACAAAAGACCTATATGCAGAAAACTATAAGACACTGATGAAAGAAATTAAAGATGATACAAACAGATGGAGAGATATACCATGTTCTTGGATTGGAAGAATCAACACTGTGAAAATGACTACACTACCCAAAGCATTCTACAGATTCAGTGCAATCCCTATTAAACTACCAATGGCATTTTTCACAGAACTAGGACAAAAATTTCACAATTTGTATGGAATCACAAAAGACCCTGAATAGCCAAAGCAATCTTGAGAAAGAAAAACAGAGCTGGAGGAATCAGGCTCCTTGACTTCAGGCTATACTACAAAGCTACAGTAATCAAGACAGTGTCCATCATCGGATGAATGGATAAAGAAGATGTGGCACATATATACAATGGAATATTACTCAGCCATAAAAAGAAACGAAATTGAGCTATTTGTAATGAGGTGGATAGACCTAGAGTCTGTCATACAGAGTGAAGTAAGTCAAAAGAGAAAGACAAATACCATATGCTAACACATATATATGGAATTTAAGAAAAAAAAAATGTCATGAAGAACCTAGAGGTAAGACAGGAATAAAGACACAGACCTACTAGAGAATGGACTTGAGGATATGGGGAGGGGGAAGGGTAAGCTGTGACAAAGCAAGAGAGAGGCATGGACATATATACACTACCAAACGTTAGGTAGATAGCTAGTGGGAAGCAGCCGCATAGCACAGGGAGATCAGCTTGGTGCTTTGTGACCGCCTGGAGGGGTGGGATAGGGAGGGTGGGAGGGAGGGAGATGCAAGAGGGAAGAGATATGGGAACATATGTGTATGTATAACTGATTCACTTTGTTATAAAGCAGAAACTTACACGCCATTGTAAAGCAATTATACTCCAATAAAGATGTAAAAAAATTTAAAAATAAATAAAAATAAAGCAACTATAAAAATTTTAAAACATTTTTAGCTTAGTGGCCATAGAAAAACAGGCTAAGTGCTGGATTTGGCTTATGGAAAATAGTTTGCCAAACTGTTGATTTTAACTCTAAATCAAAAGATAATTATGATTATTAATTTTCTTAATTTCTGATGAATTTTATCTGAACAACTTATTTTCAACTATATTGAGTTTCTCCAGTCAATGATGTGGGAGAGGAAAAATAATTTTCCCTCTACACTTCTAGGTTCTTGACTGAGATAATCCTGTAATAAGAAAGACAGATTAACAGGAGAAAAACAAACATAAGTTTAATAACATGTATACCTTCTGTATACAAGGGAGAGACTCAGGAAAACTGAGTAGCTCCCTGAAATAGTCCAAGCCACCATCTTAAATCCCACTGCAGTGAAAGACCAAAGAAGATGGTAGGTGTGGATGACAGGGGTGTGGGGAGCCAGTTATGGGCTTAAGATAATTACCAGAACCTTACCCTAAAATAATTCACGACAGCCTACCCCTTAAGGACAAATATTTCCTCCCTTATGTCAGAGTACAACCTCTTGGCTTTGCCTTTGTAAGCCCCTGACTCTTTCTCTTCCCTGGAACACTCTTTCCGTTTTACCCAAATCTGTCTCCTGAACTGTAATTCTTAACACCCCAAATACACGTTTTTTATTTGGGAATAAAAAAAAAAAAAAAAAAGGAAAAGCACAGTATTAAAAAAACAAAACAAAGCAAAAACAAAGAACAGTCCCTAAATGGACAAAGCTCCACATCAACAAACCAAAACTTAATACCTAACTTAACTGCAGTTTCAGCCTTTCCCAGGAGTGGAATTTAAACCTATCAATCTGTAACTTCCTGATCAGCACTAGTGAGGTAATCTGCATGATAGACCCCTGCTCTTCCCACAAAGGAAGTTGCTCCTGCCTGAAATAATTCTTTCTTTTGTTTATGACTTCCTTCTCCCACCCCTTTGTGCCTATAAAAACCTTCCATTTTGTACAGTTCCTTGGTGAGCCTTTCTACTTGCTAGATGGGATGCTGCCCAATTCATGAATTATTTAATAAAGCCAATTATATCTTCAAATTTACTCAGTTGAATTTTGTTTTTTAACAACAGCAAACAAGGGTAAGGCTGTTAAGCAGATCTAATCCTTGTGTTCTCCATGATAAGAGTTTCTAGAGATTTAGAGTCATGCTTCTCCTCCTGATACAGAGAAGGAGACACCCTTACTAATGGAGATTTCCCTTATAAATGTAACTGTCTCTTAGGAAAGGGAAACTTCTAGTTGGTTTTCAGAGCTTCCCCTGCGTCTGCTATTTTTCAAAAATAATCAGCCTAAAATAATCCATATGCCAAAAAGGCATATTTTGGGGTGGCAAATTCTGCTCCCCTTCAATGGTTTTTAACCTGGTAGTGCTACAGTTATCTCTAGTTTAAAAATAAAATTCAAAACAGAGCAGCAGTTTACCAGCATTCTTTCCAGTGTCACTTCTTTCTTGAGCTGGTCAACTTCCATCTTCAATTTGTCCTTTTCTGTCAGGTCCTCAATATTGATCACTGGCATCTTTTGCCTGCTGAAAAGGTAGAAAGTTCATACACCTGAATTGCTAGACTCACGTCAAGTTAATGTTAGCCAACCCTTCCCTCAGCTCTTAACTTACTAAGTGAACTGTTTGTTTTAACTTCCTGTGGTAGTCAATTTCTCTTGAATGCTCTTTGAACAATTCTAGCACTGCACACTAGCCTTGAGGTTTTAAAGCTTCCTTATAATCTTCATTAATATGATTAAACTAAGTATTTGACTCTAAACACCTGCTAGTAGGTTTGTGGGGAGAGGTCAGTTCAGTCAGTAAATAATCTTAAATATCCAATGCTCCTCCTTTTCCCTGTTTATTTGACACAGTGTAAAAACTTGAGGTTCCAACCCTTATCCCCAACTCCAAAGCCCTCCCTCATATGATTTATGCCATTTAAGTTAGTTTGAGGTCATTCTGAGGACTACCCATTAATCCCCTAATTCGCTGGAGTATCTGATCTGGTATTAACAGAGAAACATACAAAAAGTGTCATTATAAGTTCCTTATAAATAATGGATTGAAATATAAACCAATGGAATGAAAATATAACAAACAAATAACCTTGTTAGAAACAAACTAGCATACTACTTAGATGTGTTTCTCCTGGAATTTTTTTGTATGTAATTGTCACAACGAATTGGACAGCAATGATGAGCAAATGCAGCAGGATAAAGGGGATGCGGGGAGTCTGATCTCCTGATGTACATCATAAAAAAACAGACTCTTCTGCCCTTTTAGCAATGTCTTCTTCTTCTTAATTAGATCAATGGGCAATGGGAAAGACGGCACAGTAGCTAGTGATTCCTGTATGAAATTGCCTGGAAAATATTTCATTGTAGCCAAGTGGCATCATGCTTTATAATCTGTCCTCTTTAGGTCCTCTCTTCTCTTTTGTTTCTCTGGTCCAACTTCTATGATGACATATTTTTATTAAAGTAGACACATTCAGGTCACATGTTATTTCAGAAAACAACATCATACATCTACATAAAAATGCACTGCTAATCACATTTCAGCAATTAACTTACTTCCTTGCATTTATATAGTATTTTCATTTCCAAAACATTTGAGGAAATATTATTTTCCTTCTTTGTTTTATAATATCCTGTTCTTCTCTGGAAAGGAGGTAGTTTAACCTATTTTTTAGGGATAAATACCTACATAGGCCAGCACAGAGGTACCCGATGGGTACCCAAAGCCAATGTTTCCTATCCTTTTAATTTTTATTTTATTCTGTTCTTATTTTAAGAATCAATATGACAACAAAAAAGTTATTTCTTCCTGTGTAATTATTGCTTGGTATTCAAGAGCCCATTCTCAGGGTTATTCTTACCTTCCTTCTTACTCCCTTCAGACTACCTGCAAAAATTCACAAGCACCTCTGTTTCTGCTGATCATTTTTACCTGTTGATGTTGTCTTTTGCACAACTTTTCTCCATCTTGGAAAATGTTTTCCACTTGGCAGTGACTTTGAAGAATCACTTTAAGAATTTGTTAAAATAGAGGCCCAACTTAAGGGATTTTGATTTGGGGTAGGGGTTAGAATTTCATTTTCTCTGTTCCAGAGAAGCTTTACCATATATTGCCAATGAAATGATCACTCACTGGCACTTGCTGGCTGTGTGGTCCTGATCAAGTTATGTAACCTCTCTGTGCCTCAGTTTACTAGGAAATAGGAGCAATAATAGTACCTACATTGTAGATATTTTCTGAGAAGAATAAAGATCACATAACACTGCATAGCATGGAGCAAGCCCTCAGTACATGTTAGCTGATGTTACTCACTCTGTACCTCTAGAGTTTCAGATTGTGTTGTCTTACATGTCACTTGCTGATAGGTGGCTTTATAAATGCTCTTAAAGGATATCATGTGGACATGATTTAGCTCCTTTAATACCATGTGTAGTAGATGCCGTTGGTGCCCTTCCCAGACCCCCCTTTCCCTTTCCAGGTTGGGGTATTTATACCTCCAGAAGCTGCAGTTGTTGACCACCAAACCTTTACATACGTTTGTCCTTAGCTGATGGAAGCCACTTCAGCTGGTGATGTCTGGAAGATTATGACAACTGGCCCCTGTGGGTGTCCTGTAGCAAATGGCTGGCTGAAGTGGGGTTCTAATAGCCCAGACAACTTGCCTCTGGGCTGAAAAGCCTTGGTGTAATTGAGAAACTTCCTGAGCACCCCATGGGTTCAGGATGAAGCTAGACTTCTGAAACCGCATCTTTGCCTGTCTTCTCCTCCTTCATCCTGCTTTCCTCCTTCCTTCAGAGATTTCTCCTGAGAGCTCACCATCAATAAATCACTTGGACAAGTGTCCCTGTCTTAGGCTCTGCTTCTAAGAACTCTAAGACACGAAGGATTGTAAAGACCTTTACAAGAGCATCCGTATCTTTCATAACTTATGTCCTTATCACTGTGTATTATTTTGTATATTGTTTGGTATACAGAAGAGAATCATGAAGTATTGATAAAGTCACTTGCAACTTACGTCAGAAATATTCACCTAAACATAGAGAAAAGTGCATGATGTTGCAGGGGAGGAAAAATAATTTTCCCTCTATACTTCTAGGTTCTTGGCTGAGACCATCCTGTAATAAAAGATTAATAGAAGAAAAACAAACAAAAGTTTAGTAACGTATATACCTCCTGTATACGTGGGAGAGACCCAGGAAAACTGAGTAACTCCCACAAATGGCCCAAGCCACCACCTTAAAGGCTGCTTCCAGCTAAAGACAAAAGAAGATGCTGGGGAGGGGGAGGGGGAGTCAGACATGGGAGGTTAGCAGGCAAAGCACAGTAAACAAGAGTTATGAGAGTTGAGTTGCTGCCTTCTCCATTGATAAGAGCTTTTAGAGATTTAGATTCATCCTCCTCTTTCTGGTACAGAGAGGGAGACACAATTACAAATGGAGATTTCCCTTATAAATGTAAATGTCTCTTATAAGAGGATAACTTCTACTTGGTTTTCATGGCTTCCCCTGTGTCTGCTGTTTCTTAAAAATAATTAGCTCAAAATACTCCTTATGCCAGAGAGGAATACTTTGGGGTGGCATATTCTGCTCCCCTCCAGTATATAACTTCATATTAATAACAAATGATTTCTTAACTCTAAAATGCTGTGATTCACCATATTTAATAATAATTTAAGCAAAACACACTTCATTTGGTGGAGGTGAATCTTAGAAGATTTGAGAACGCTTGCCAAATTTGATACCATGGGTCTTGTATGAAAAATTTCAAAGAGTGAGGATCAAAACTCTCACCACCCTCAAGGACACCTAGATACACAGAGAAGCACAGCATATATTGTCCGCATGGAGAGTTCAAATGCTCAGAGTTGTATTGAAGTCAAGGATTTAAAAGGATTCAAAGAAAACATACAGATGGCCAACAAGCATATGAAAAGGTGCTCAACATCACTAATCATTAGAGAAATGCAAATCAAAACCACAATGAGGTACCACCTCACACCAGTCAGAATGGCCAACATCAAAAAACCTAGAAACAACAACTTCTGGAGAGGGTGTGGAGAAAACGGAACCCTCCTACACTGATGGTGGGAATGTAAATAGATACAGCCACTAAGGAGAACAGTATGGAGATTCCTTAAAAAACTACAAATAGAACTACCATATGACCCAGCAATCCCACTATTGGGCATATACCCTGAGAAAACCATAATTCAAAAAGGGTCATGTACCAAAATGTTCATTGCAGCTCTATTTACAATAGCCAGGACATGGAAGCAACCTAAGTGTCCATCGACAGAGGAATGGATAAAGAAGATGTGGCACATATATACAATGGAATATTACTCAGCCATAAAAAGAAATGAAATTGAGTTATTTGTAGTGAGATGGATGGACCTAGAGTCTGTCATACAGAGTGAAGTAAGTCAGAAAGAGAAAAGCAAATACCATATGCTAATGCATATATATGGAATCTAGAAAAATGGTACTGAGGAACCTAGTGGTAGGGCAGAAATAAAAATGCAGACTTTGAGAATGCACTTGAGGACACAGAGGGGGAAGGGCAGGCTGGGACGAAGTGAAAGAGTAGCACTGACATATATACACTATCAAACGTAAAATAGATAGCTAGTGGGAAGCAGCTGCATAGCACAGGGAGATCAGCTCCATGCTCTGTGACGACCTAGCAGGGTAGGATAGGGAGGGTGGGAGGGAGGCTCAAGAGGGAAGGGATATGGGGATATATGTATGCATATAGCTGTTTCACTCTGTTGTACAGCAGAAAATAACACAACATTTTAAAGCAATTATACTCCAATAAAGATGTATTAAAAAAATAAATAAAATAATATAGAACCTTCAAAAATTATAAAAGTGGAATCTTTAAAAATTATATGTAAATTTATTATACTGAATATATAGTTATATACATATATTAATTTTAATAATAGTGAAAATATAAAATTACAAACAAAAAATAAAAGATTCAGATATAATATGATTTAATTACTCTTTTTAAAAAATATTTTTATTGGGGTATAGTTGATTTACAATGTTATGTTAGTTTCAGGTGTACAGCAAAGTGAATCATTTATACATATACATATATCCACTCTTTTTTAGATTCTTTTCCCATATACACCATTACAGAGTATTGAGTAGAGTTCCTTGTGCTATACAGCAGGTTCTTACTAGTTACCTATTTTATATATTGTAGTGTATATATGTCAATCCCAATCTCATCCCTCCTCCACCTTATCCCCTGGTAACCATAAGTTTGTTTTCTGTATCCATGACTCTACTTCTGTTTTGTAAATAAGTTAATTTGTACCCGTTTTTAGATTCCACAAATAAGCGATATCATATGATATTTGTCTTTCTGTGTCTAACTTACTTCACTCAGTGTAACAATCTCTAGGTCCATCCATGTTGCTGCAAATGGCATTATTTTGTTATTTCTTAATGGCTGAGTAATATTCCATTGTATATACGTACCACATCTTCCTTATCCATTCCTCTGTTGATGGACATTTAGGTTGCTTCCATGTCCTGGCTATTGTAAATAGTGCTGCAATGAACACTGGGGTGCATGTATCTTTTCAAATTATGGTTTTCTCCAGGTATATGCCCAGGAGTGGGATTGCTGGGTTATATGGTAGTTTTATGTTTAGTATTTTAATGAACCTCCATACTGTTCTGCATAGTGGCTGTACCAATTTACATTCCCACCATCAGTGTAGGAGGGTTCCCTTTTCTCCACACCCTCTCCAGCATTTATTGTTTGTAGATTTTTTTGATGATGGCTATTCTGACCAGTGTGAGGTGATACCTCATTGTAGTTTTGATTTGCATTTCCCTAATAATTAGTGATGCTGAGCATCTTTTCATGTGTTTTTTTGGCCATTTTATCATTTAATTTCTCTTTGTCCCATTTTGCAGATGAGGCAAAGGGGATCCAGAGAATTGAAATGCCCCAAATCACACAGTTGGTGACAACAGAGCTGGGGTTATAACACAAGTGTTTGTTTTCTGGTCTAGGATGTTTTCCACTCTAGCACACTTCTCTCAGTTACCCTCTTCAAACTAGTTTAAAAGAGTAGGTTTGCTTTTTTTTTTTTTTTTTTAATATATATATACTCCATCACTCCAGAATTACATAGAGAAAGAAAGCACAGAGTTGACAACCAAGGGCACTAACCACCTCCATCCCCCAGTGCCTCCACTAACTAGGCCACTTATATTCTAAACTTCCAGGTTGGGCCACCCTCCATGGGAAGACCTAAGAGAGGCTAGATCAGATTGCTGGAACTTTTACCAAGTATCCCCATTCCCACTTTCACCAGAATATAACGGGAGGACTGAAGACTCATAGACCAACAAGCTAAGGTAGCAGTTACAGCTAATTCAGGGGAGAAACATACCCTCATTAGGTAGAATATATGTCACCTTTTACTTCTTCCTCCATCCTGCACTACTACTATCAGAGGAGCTAAGGCCCAAAAAGCCCAAGAAGAGAAGAGGAGGGGGAGAAAGTATCTTAGAGCTGTACCCCATCCACAGAGCACTGGTTCTCAATGGGAGCAATAGTGCCCCCTACTGGTTTTGTAGGTACCGGTTAGGGATGTTGAGGATAGAACTACGTAGAGTAGCTCAGCGTCTCACTAATGTCTTCCAGAGTTTCCATAGGTTTCTTGATAATTTATTTAGAACTAAAACGGCCTAGTGTAAAGTCAAAAGGCTACTTGTTTCCTGTTTGCTTTTACCAATTATAGACTAATGTATTTTGAAGTAAGAAAACTTGACTAGGGCTTCCCTGGTGGTGCAGTGGTTAAGAATTCACCTGCCAATGCAGGGGACACGGGTTCGAGCCCTGGTCCAGGAAGATCCCACATGCCATGGAGCAACTAAGCCCGTGTACCACAACTACTAAGCCTGTGCTCTAGAGCCCGCGTGCCGTAACTACTGAACGTGCATGCCACAACTACTGAAGCCCACATGCCTAGAGCCCATGCTCCACAACAAGAGAAGCCACCGCAGTGAGAAGCCTACGCACCACAATGAAGAGTAGTCCCTGCTCGACGTAGCTAAAGAAAGTCCACGCTCAGCAACGAAGACCCAATACAGCCAAAAATAAATAAATAAATAAATTTATTTTTAAAAAAAAGAAAACTTGACTAATAAAATATTTAACTTATAAGGGCTATATTAGGGGGAATTATTAAAATTGATTTTTAAAAGTCCTTTGTTTTATACAGAGGGTCAATCACAGATTCTTTGAAATAGAAATGTTAGCACTTTAAATATGTTGATTCATAAACATTCAGTTTGACACATTTTTTTCAGAAACAAATCCACTCTGTTATGTACAATAAGCTTGTAATCATATGGGTATAAATTTTGTCTCATACTGTTCTTTTTCATCCTGACATTATACTCGGGACTATTAAAGAATAACAGCTAACATTTTATTCATTCATTCAACAAATATTTACCAAGTGCTATTATGTGCCAGACACTATTCTAGATGCTTGAGGGTAGAGCAGAGAAAAAAAAATCAGAAAACTTTGCCTACAGGGAACTTATAGTCTAATGAAGGAGACAGGCAATGAATAAGGTTAAAAAAAAATTAAATGAGGCAATATAGTGTGATAAGTCCTAAGGAGAAAAATAAAACAGAGAAGGAATAGGAAGTGTCAAGAGAAGTATTTCAATTATTGAGAGAGTGGCCAGGGCAGGCTTCTCTGAGACAATGCTATTTGAATGAAGACCTGAAGGAGTGAGCCATGAATGCTTATTGCTTATTGATTATTATTGATTATAAGAGAAGATTATTCCAGGGAGCAGTGAGCTAGTACGACTGGGAGGAGCCAAGTGAATATGGGGAAGAGTAGTTTATGGTATCAGTGATCACGTGGGTCTTTCGGGCCATTGTAAAGACTCTGGATTCACTCTGAGTGACTTAGGGAACACTGGAGGGTTTTGAGTAATAGAGTGATACTATCTGTCATATATTTTAGTAGCATTATTCTGGCAGCTATTTTGAGGTTAGACCATAGAGGGCAAGGGTAGAAGCAGAGAAGAGACAATTTCGGTAATTAAGGTGAGACATGATGGTGGCTAAAACCAGGGTAATAGCAGTGGAGATGGGGACGGGTGGTGAGATTCTAAATATATTTTGAAAGTAGAGATAATAGGATACGCTGAGAGATCAAAAGTCAAGAAAAAGTCAAGATAACATCAATGATTTGGGTCTGAACAAATGAAGAAGGAATGCTGTTTCCTGAGATGAGGAAGACTTGAGAAAGGGAATCCCATGTTTAAGATGCTTGTTACACATTCATTTGAATGGGCAGTCTGGAGTTGAGGGGAAAGGCCAGAGCTTAGGAGGGAGCCATGAGAATGGATGGGAATACCCAGGATGAATAGGAAAGAGAAGAGAACAAAGGATTAAACACTAACCCTCTAAAGTGAGGGAGATGAGACAAAATTAATAAAGGAAAGTGAGTTTGTTGTGATGATTAGTTAATAACTTCTGAGCATTCACCATGTGCCAGACACTGTGCTGAACGCACATACAATACCTCTATCGCTTTATATCTGTATGTATCTACTCTTCTTCCTTCTGTCTTTGTATGTGGACCAATAAAATGATAGCAGCTAACAAGCATTTGTTTATTCAGCAAATATTTATTGAGTAACTACCACAGACCAGGCACTCTTGATTGCTAGGGGTTGAAGCAGCAAACAAAATCAACTTTCTCTCTTACTGTGTTTATACTACATCACTCTATAAATCATTCTTTTCAGCTGAGGGTTTTTTTCTTATCACATAAAAGGTAGTTTGTATTTGGGTTTTTTTCTTCCATCTAATCAAGTTGATCACACATTTTATCATATTTTGTTTTTCAAAGCCAGTTGAGGGGAGAATGGATACATGTATATGTATGGCTGAGTCCCTTTGCTATACACCTCAAACTATCACAACATTGTTAATCAGCTATACTCCAACATAAAAAAAAAAAAGCCAGTTGCTTTTGTATATGTTGCTATTTTTGTTACATGAATACCAATCTCTCTCAACCTACAGCCTATACTTAACACACATGTGACTCATAGACATTCAAATATATTCTATGACAACTCGCTTTCTTCCCCAGAGCAACTCTATTTCTCTGTTTCTACGGAGCCAGATGGGTTTTCAAGACATTTGGAAAGAAGTGTGATTGTGGCAATAATAAGTAATTCGTTTGTTCCACAGACATTTATGAGATCCTACTTTCCAGGTCTTGTTCTTAGCATCGGGATACAATGGTGAGTATGACAGGTAAGTTTCCTGTTCTCATAGAACTTATATAATAGTGAGAGGATTAGACAAGTCAAATTAAAATAATAAACATAGTGATTTCAAATGATAAAGCTATAAGGATAGTTTGTGATACCATGAAGTCATAAGGAGTGACTGAGATATTGGGCAACATCATATAGGCTGATTAGAGGTAGTACCAGTGGGACCAACACCCAAATGCCAAGAAGGAGTCAGTGAAGTAAAGATCAGGAGATGAGCATTTCATGCAGGGATAAGGGCTAAGCAGAGGGAACAGCTCATGCAAAGGACCCGAGGTGGGAACGAACTTGTATGAGGAGAATAAAACACACAGTGTAACTTGAGTCTCGTAAGGTCAAGAAAGAGTGATGGGATGAGGTCAGTAAAGGGAGACAGTGGTCAGATCCCATAGTCACTCAGTTAGTGACTTCCACGGTGAGAAATAAATAAGGAGCTAAATGGGGGGCTTTATTTTTATTTTGAAGGCGTCAGGTGTTGTGACATAGTCTAATGTGTTAAAAATACTCTGCTCTGTGGGGTTTAATGGAGAACAAAAGTGGAAACTGGGAGTTTCCACTAAACTAACATAATGGTCCCGTAAGAACAGATAGATTTGAACTAAACTGGTGACTGTAGATATAAAGAGATATGGGCAAATTAAAAATGTGATTTGGAGGTAGAACTGACAGGACTATTGATAGACTGGGCAATGAATGGATGGGAGGTGTTAAGAATGATTCCAGAGTTTTTAGCTTGAGAATCCAAGTGTGTCATTTACAGAAATGAGGAAGATTGGGGGTTATCACCAACACACCAGTTTAGGACATATAGCATTTGAGATGCCTGTTAGACATCCAAGTGGATATGTTAAGTAGATAAAAGTGTTTGGAATCCAGCGGTGAGATCGAGACTATCCATAAATATATGTATATGTTACGTGTATGTAAAGTTTATGTGTATATGTACTTGAAATCACATAAGGAGAGAGTAGAGTTAGAGCCTTGAGTCAGCCCAACCTTTAATTGGCAGGCAGAGGAGAAGGACAGATTGATTGAAAAGCAGTCAACTAAGTAGGAAAAAAACAAAAGAATGTGGTATGGTAAAGACTAAAAAAAAGGCATTTCAAGAATGACGAAGGATTTGAAATTGTTAAATACTGCTGAGAGGTTAGACACAATGCAGATGGAAAAGTGTGTTCTTTGGTGACCTTAGGGCCAGCTGCTTCGTCATACGTATTGAGAGGTCCAGTAAGATGTGGCAACATGATGAGTTGCTCTTGACAAGAGCACTTCCTGTTCTTCCTCTTCCCAGTATGAAAGTTTACTAAGTGGAATGTGGGAAAAAAGGGAGAGGAAGTGGAGGCAGAGAGCGAAGATAACATTTTTGATAAGTTTTGCTGGGAGAGGGAGCAGTGAAGTGGGGTCCTTACAGGAAAGGGATGTAGAATCAAATAAGAATTTTAAGTTTGGGATGAAAAAGAATCAGAGATAGAGCACTCCAAATGGAAACGTAAAACCTGGGTGTATGTGCTGAATGTCGCAGAGGAGTGAGTGAAGTCCTTGAGAAGGCAAGAGAGAAAAGGAACCAGAGCAGTAGCCAAGGGGTTGGTCTCTGACCAGACCAGGGCATGCCCTCCACTGTAAGAAAAAGCAAGACAGAGAATACAGGACATTCAGTTGCCCAGTAGGAACAACTGACCCTTCTCTGGCTGGTTCAGTATATCTAGTCCAGACTAGTGTACTCAATTCTCTTCTAATACAGACATTTCAGTTCAATTTAGTTTTTCCCTCAGCTAATAGATAGTCAATAAGAGGAAAAAAATAGTGGTAGTGCTAGGAGATGTATGCCCATTTCAAACTGCAACTAATGTTTTCTCCTGCCCCCAAATGGCAGGTTGTCCCTCCTGTGTGATTTAATATACAAAGCTTTTCTACATAAAGCTAGAACAAATGAACATTTGGAGGGCTTATGACACTTTAGTAAGTAATGTATAAGCAACATGAGATTTGGGTGAGAGTATAAAAATAACAAGGCATTTTCATGAAAGGGTATCTTTATACTTGAAAGGTCAAGATCCATTACTTACTGCTAAATATAACCCTGATAATAAGGTCTTTAGGGATTAACTCTCTCAATCCTCTAATCTGATTACCAACTTTGGCAGATGTTTCTCTTAGAGCATTAGAGCAATGTATTAAATTGTAGCTATCTGTTAGTTCTCAATTATAAACTTCATGTTTGAAGTAAAAGGAAATCTGAGATAGAGCTGTCCACGTACTGAACGAGGGTCACGAGCACATGCTCTATGTAATGAGCCTGGCTTTGGTCCCCACTAATGTGGAAGAAAAGGATGTGTGCACAGAGACCAGGGGACCAGAATTCAGACTGCTAGTTGTATAGTTTTGACCAAGTCATGTATCTATCTAAAGCTTCAGCTTCTTCATTTGCAGAGTGGGGAGAATAAAGTACCTGTCTCAAGTGGTTATCGTGGGGGGTTTAATGAGCTAATGAATGCAAGGTACAATGCAATCTCTCAATAATAAACATTTTATCCAGTATTGTAGTTATTGCTATTGAGGTTTCCACATGGTATACAAGAGTTAGGGGAAAATTTCCCCTTCTTCTCCCATTCTTAATGTATCACTCTCTAGTGGACTGGTAACCCCAGCTAGAATTCTGGGTAGGTGGTGAAGCTGCATTATGCCAGAAAAGTCTTGGATAAAATAGTCCAAAATCTGTTCCAACCTTCTGTGTGCCCTACATAGTTAAACGTGCAGCACCTGAGTGAGAAAAAAGATGGTCCGCGTCCTACGTAGGCACGACCTTTGAGGGAACATACATCTAGGAAGAAGAGAAAGGGGGTTTCTGAGATTCTGCCCTTCTGCAGAAGGCAATGCTTTGTCATAACCACAGCTGCTAAAAGAACCAACCAAAGCAACTAGATGATGAAGAAAAGTGTCTGTGTCCCACAGGCACTGAAGATGTAATGTGAGATATGTTTGTGTGGATTGGTTTTTATTTCTAATTGAACTCTTGCTTAAGTTTTATTTATTTCATCCTTCATAGTCCCATAGAACCTGGTACATATTTTTAATATTATAATAAGAACACTATATTGTGACTGGGTCATAGAGTGTTCATCTGTCTACCCTATTTTGCCGTGAGATCCCTAATGTGTTTATTCATCTTTGTATCCCAAATGTGCACAAAGGCACAAAGTTGAGCACATTTTAAATGTTTAATCTGCTTATTTTTAAAATAGGTGAATGAAAGAATGACCATGGTAAGAGACACATTATACACTCCATTATCTTGTTCTGCCTAGGGAGAAGGAGAATAATAAAATTAGGCATGGGGAATGTCTCATCTTCTAAGTGACTCCACTTTATTACAACACTGACAAATGCACTCTGTGTCCGACAGAGGGTGCATTAGAGCAAACATTTCCTACAAGGCCCAACCCGCTGGAAAAATGTCTAGTTGGTGAAGGAGCTGTCTAAACTTTAACAGAACTCTCATGACCCCTAATCTCTCAGAAGAGATTAACTGCCTTTCTTAGCAGATGTGCAAACTCCTTGTTAGTGCCAGCTGGACTCATTTCAGATTTTATTTTGACAGGGCTAAACTAACGGGCAGCAAGAACTTTGTTTATTAAGAAGTTACCAGTGGGCTTCCCTGGTGGCGCAGTGGTTTAGAGTCCGCCTGCCGATGCAGGGGACACGGGTTCATGCCCCGGTCCGGGAAGATCCCACATGCCGCGGAGCGGCTGGGCCCGTGAGCCACGGCCGCTGAGCCTGCACGTCCGGAGCCTGTGCTCCGCAACGGGAGAGGCCACAACAGTGAGAGGCCCGCGTACTGCAAAAAAAAAAAAGAAGTTATCAGTGTAACTCCTTAAGTCACTATGTTATGTTATACGCAACCCCAAATCACTGGGCTAAATTAATTCTCCTCATTCACTCGTAAGTTAGACATGCCACCTCTCCCTAAGGTACCTGACAGAGAGGAAGACCATCTACCTCAATCTTTTCTTTAAATTCACGGTCACCTTTCAAGACTGTGGAGCTCTCAGAGGGTAGAACAGCATGCTCAAGGCCTGGGAATTCTAGGAGCTACTGTGTTCCAAGTCAACTTCACATCTACTTGTTCTGGGTCCAATGCGGGGGAGGGTGTGGAAAAGAACAGAGGCAAGGGTCTGACACCTCAAAGCTGCTCCTGAACTCATGGGAGCCTTTGTGTGTTTCAATTCTGGAGTTTAGTGTTCTGCTCTACGGTCTTGATACAGTAGAAAGAGCCTAGGTCTGGGTATGTCAGAAAGAATACAAGACTGAGTGAGTATCAGGAATTCTAGTGGGTTCTAGTCTCAGCTCTGCCAACAAACTAAGGTAATTAAACATGACCAGCCATTTTATCTTTCTAGGTCTCAATTTGTAAATGTAAAATAAAAATACTGTAACAGATGGTATTGATAGTTCTCTTCAGCATTCAAATTATAAGAACTCCATGCCTTATTTTACAGAGATCTAAACTACTTTGAGCCTCTGTCTTTAGCTGCAGCCACTAGAGCTGTCACTTGGTCTGGCAATGACAAATCAATCTGGGTGACTGTTCTTCCCTGATCCCTCCACCCTTGTACTTCCTGTTGACTTTGGATTAAGGAATTCTTTTCCTCAGCTGTGGTAACCTTTTGGCCTAGACACTGGTTTAAGGAAATAGAAGTACTATGACATCCCTATGGGGAGGCTGATCGTGGTGGTCACATGGCTACTTTCACATAGTCCTAAGGATAAATCCAGTAATTTAAAGTAGTCCCCGGAATTTTAGATTCCTCTTATATAGGAAAATATCTTTTTCATGGATATAAAAATACTCAAGTGTTTTGCAATTGAGGAGTAATTTCCTTCTTGATCATCTGGCTTGACAATCTCAAACTTCTGACTCCCCCCGCACTTGTTCACTTCTTCTTCCCTGTCCCTGCTTAGCGGTCACAGAGGTGTTAGAGACACACCCTATTTGGCATAGAACAAGGGAGGAAACTAACATCTCTAGAGAATCTCTGAATACAGATTTCAACCTGTGTCTATAGACTCCATACCACAGAGGGGTGAAAAGCCTGGTTTTGAACCCCTCCGCCTTTATCTGTTACACAGCAGGCCTGAGTGGACTGAGTATCTGCTGGGGCTGAGAGAACCCTGAAGCTCATTTCCCCAGAAGAGACTATCACAAAGTGGTATCTGATTGTGTGACACCTTCCTATGTGGAGAGGTGACCTCTGAGCACAGCCAAAGAGGAGAGCTGATGGGAGCAAAGCCACAGGTTGTAGTCCTGCAAGGCCAGATCATGTTGCTGTGTTTCTTGATTGTGGTTAATGCTCCATCTTAAAATGCTCTGCCAAGGCTTTCAGTGGTAACTGAGACATGGGATGATTCCGATGGATTCTGTGCCTGTATGTGAGAAGCACATCTCTCAGAGTTCCTAGGCGCTTTCCCTTTAATCCTTATAGCACACATGTACGGGACAGTGATTATATCCATTTCACAGATAAGAAAACTGAGGCTCTGAGATTTTATGTAACTTGTCCAAAGGAACAAGGAATAAAATCCAGGTTTCCTCAGACTCCCAAGTCTGCTTTCCCATTGCACCATGCAATTTCCCAAAATAACCTGCCCTAATTCCAAAGATTTCTCTTTCTACATGAAGCAAAAGATGATTAAAAACTGCCAGTAGCTGAGAACAAAGAACAGAAGTGACAATAGTTAATGCTAAATGGTAAGTCTGACTGAGTCTCCATCCTTGAATTTGTTTTAGTCCGTTTCGGAGATATATTTAATCATATTCAGAAGAATGGAAATAGGTTAAGTTTGACGCTGAATTAGCTTTTCTTCCGAACATGATCCTGTATAAACGTGTGGTAAAATTTTCCTCCCCTAATAATATTTGGGAGATATTGGGAAGGTCTTATCTGATTCTCATATGAGTGTGTTTTTCCAAAACCAGCTGGCTGCCGCAGGGCTTGGCGTGCTGGAGTCAGCTCACACTGGCTCTGGTGAACTGACTGTATCCATCTATTTCCAACTCTGGCAGCTTGAAATCAAGCCAAAGTGAGAGCATTTACTCCATGGAAATCAGTAAAATATACAAACCACCAATTGCCCTCCCCCGCCCCGCCGCCCTTTTTTTTTCTCCTGGTGAGCTTGTTGTTAAACATGTATCCTTACATCTCTGTCATTCTTAATCATAGATATCTAGTAATCTGACAGCATAAATGACACAGTATTTCCAGACCAGGTTAGTTTTCCTAGGAATATGGTTCTCTGTCATGGCATCACGATAACTGAAAACTGGCCCAAGGGGTTATAGTGTGAAAACACCCCAGACTATTAACTCGCTGTGAGCATAGAGATTCTCAGAAACTTGAAAGAGAACTCCTGTAAACTCCCTCCAGTATCTTTAGGAGAAGCCAAGGATAATTATTCCCTTAAGAATATTAAAGAGAGCAAGAGGAAAAGGGGGAGGAAGGGGAGACACATTCATCAAGAGAACCCATTAAAACCTTCTCCAAAAATATCCTTGATATTTCATGTAAAATCCCAGTGTAGATAATTTGTTTTGTATAGATAAAAAGTTAGGCTCAGGCTAATATATCAAAGGAACAATTAACTATAATAGATGCACTGACACTAAGAAATGTATGGGAAGGGGCTGATCTGGCCAAAGCTTCAGGATCCCCCCCGCCTAAGGCCACCTCTCTTTGGACTTTCATGTTCCAGCTCCAAAAACATAGTTAAAACACTGACACATAGCTGATGGCGGTGTAAAATGGTATAATCATTCTGGAAAACTGTTTGGCAGTTTCTAATATTTTAAAATATTTTACTCGAGAGTAATAAAAGTTGTTTGCACACACAAAGCAGCTTTATTCATAGTTGCCCCAAACTAGAAATAACACAAATGTCCAATAATAGGACCTTTGTTGTATACTCATACATTGGAAGACTGCTCAACACTTAGAAGGAACAAACTCTACAATAGCGTGTGTGTCTTAAAAACAGTAGCGGAGTAAAAGAAGTACAAAACAGTAAATATCTTATGATTCCATTTGCATGAGATTTACAACAGGTGAAACCAATCTGTGGTGCTCAGAATGGTTGCCCCTGGCCTGGGGTTGGAAGGATTGACTGGGAAAGGGCATGAGAGAATGTTCTGGGGTGATGGAAATGTTTAATTCTTGATTGGAGTGGTGATTACAAGGGTATATATAGTCAAAACTGATCCAACTGTAATATTATGAGTCTTTTATGAAATGTAAATTAGAGCTCGATTGAAATATGAATGTGTATATCTATGTATAAATGTAAAGAAATACATATACTTAAATTTCTATTAAAGGGTCTAATGCAATGAGCCCAGCTCCCCTTGGCCCTGTGAATTTCACACTTTCTGCCCTTCAAAGACGTGGACTTTGTGCTTTCGAAGTGTGGATTCAAGCTTCAGCGTGATGCTGCAAGTTGGAACCTTGTGCAATCACACCCAGGTCATTTCCCTCTAGCCTGTGGACTTCCCATCTCTGACACAGTGCCCCATCTGGTCATCCCCGCTCGGCCACTGGAGAAAGTTTGGGAGGCAGGTTCAACTTGGTGGGGAATTCCTCTCCCCCGCCCACACTCTCCAACGCCCAGGGGGCGGCAGGGTCAGAGCTCTCAGGGCATGAATCAGTCTCCCCTCCAGGCTCCGCAAAGGCACGCTCCGCCCTGTCCCGGATCAGAAGGACGCTCACCCCACATAAAGCAGCGGCACCCACCACGCTGGAACTCAGACTGCCTCGAGGTTGGACGCTGTGCACCTTCCTCCCGCTGGCACATTCTGGGGACGCCTCACCCCACGGGCGGCTTGAATCCAGACACCATGTACTCTGTTCACCCCCTCCGGCTGGTGCTTCTGCCGCTGCTCCTGGTGGGAACTGCGCTGGGAGATGCTCCTCAAGCGCCGCCAGGTATCTCCCTGCCCAGGGGACCCCCTTATCGCCCCGGCCTGGCGGCGAGGGCTCCGCGGACCCCTGCACTCGCTCTCTGTGCCCCGCTTTCCCCGCTCCCTGCCGTGCACCATGCAACGGGGCACTTGCACCCAAGTTTGCACTGTCTTTCTCTGCAGATGCCCTTCTGCTGTGCTGGGAAGCTGCCGGGACAGAACTCCCCGGGAAGCCTCTCCCTCCGCGGAGATGTGGCTGACCTCCTTCTCTCACTCTCTGGCTCTCCTTCTGCCCCTCCTGTAGGAAATAACGCGGAGATCTGCCTCCTGCCCCCGGACGAAGGGCCCTGCCGGGCCCGGATCCCCAGTTACTACTATGACAGGTATACGCAGAGCTGCCGCGAGTTCATGTATGGGGGCTGCGAGGGCAATGCCAACAATTTCGAAACTTGGGAGGCCTGCGATGAAGCTTGCTGGAGGATACAGAGTAAGTGCTCGCACGCACACTCAAGACTCTTGTGCTGCTCCTTGCACTGAAGGGCTAGTAGTAACTTAGCTTATTTTCCAGATCCCATCTTCTACAGTAAGTTTTAGCCTGAATTTTCTCAAATATTAAGTAAGGCTTTTAATGCTTTTCAGTTTACCACAAGTGATCACAAAGTTTACAATGCCTAAGACATCTCCTCTCTCCTAACTGGCATTTATCATAATTCACTGCGTGTGCAGACTCAGGAAAAGATTTCACCAGTAAGACATAACACTGCAAGAGTATAATGTATTAGGTGCAACATAAGGGCTTGTCTGTATTTATTATAGTTCTAAACCTATGGTTTTTATGCCTCCTTGAGAACAGCATTTTCTCGTGTCCACTATCTATCAATCTGAAATACTTTTAGTGGATTTTGTTATTAAAGTGTGATTTAGCTAATTATAACCTTATTTTTGTCCCCGATACCCCATCAGGTCTTAGATTAGTATAGAGATATAGTGGAGATTCACGATGCTGTTTTCGATTTTATTTTAATTATGTTTATTATCTCTGTTAAGGCCTGTAACAGAACCTGGGGCTCTGCTATTCAAGGAATTGAGCCAGGGAAAAATGTGTATTCCTATGAATAAGTCTGATTAACTTCGTATGTAGAAACAATCAGAATACTCTGAGAAAATAGTCTTTCTACTGAAGTTGAAAATTTATCATAGCTGAGCCAAGTCTGGAGACACTGTTAAAAAAAAAAAAAAAAAAAAGCCGAATCCAGTTGCCTCTCAGTGTCTGTGGGGATTGGTTCCAGGACCCCACCCCACCCATACCAAAATCCACAGCGTTTGTCTATAACCTATGCACATCCTCCCTTATACTTTAAATCATCTCTAGATTTCTTATAATGCCTAATACAACATAAATGCTAGGCATATAGTTGCCACCATAGGACAAATTTAAGTTTCGCTTTTTTTTTTTTTGAACTTTCTGGAATTTTTTTTCCTGAATATTTTCTGTCTGGGGTTGGTTGAATCTGTGGATTCTGGACCCAGAGATACAAGGTCTCACTGTAACTGGACTAGTGGGCAGTCTTTTGGGGGTTTACTAGCCCAGCACTAAATATGATGCCTTCCCCCACTCCACCCCTGGCCACCACCAGTTGTTTCTGAAAATACAGTAAAGTTTTGAAAGTAATACTAAGAAGGTTAAATTTTTACTAACATTGTTTTATGCTCTTCTTGTCCTAGAAGTTCCCAAGATTTGCCGGTTGGAAGTCAGTAAGAGGCAGTGTGGGGAGCTCAGAGAAGTGTACTTCTTCAATCTAAGTTCCATGGCATGTGAAAAATTCATATCTGGCGGGTGTCACAGCAGTGAGAACCGGTTCCCGGATGAAGCTACTTGTATGGGCTTCTGTGCACCAAAGAAAGGTAAATATTCTTTTTACAGTGTTTCTATTTCATTTCTTTATTAGGGTTTTAGGGTGAAAAAGTTAACAATTTGATGTGGAATGAACATGGTTTGCGTTCTGGTGATTTCACATATAATATGATATCAATCTTCACACTATTGCCCTGTGAGGGAGTATTATTATCCCCTGTTCTACATATTAGAGTGCAAGCTAGAAGTTAACAACTTGCCAAGTTCTCAGGGCTGGAAAGTGACAAAGCTATGATTCAAGTTTTGCTTCCTCTTCTGCATTGTTTCTTTAGAACTATTTCTCATCTACATAATTTACACGTAAAAAATTACAATCTTCATTAATGACATGACCTCAGGTTTGTATGAAATCAGTTGTATATATGAGATAGTGTGATAGAAAGACTTCATGGTGAAACCTGAAAATTTCTAAAGTTTTTGGTTAGATTTCTGTGTTCTTTAGTAGTTACAAATTGTAGCACAAATTGATCTCTATCCCTCTTTTCTCTCTTCCCCATTGCTTACCTACATTCCCCCCACACAATCCCTAAAATCATGGGTTACTTGGGTAGTATGTAACGTTTGTACAGGCATTTTCCGTAGGCACAGCAGAGACACGTACACAGAGATAAATAAGTTCAACAAACAAGGAAAACTTGCTTTGGCAGAGACTTTGATAAAGCTCTGTAGCTATACAGTGTTGAATATGCAAAATCTTGAATTAATGAGGAGATGGTTGTTGCTGGCGTTCTTTTGAATTGTTTATGTAAATGTAAGTGTTTCAGTGGCTACCTGGGAATTAGATACATGTATTCTTGATTAATAATGGAAGGAGAGCTGATAAAAACATTTTAAATAAAACTACCAACACAAGAGAGTTTACCAAAGCATGTCACATATTTTCCCATGAAATGTAGCCCATTTTTACCTGGCCATATCTGTTTTTCAGGTTTAATTTCTTTACACATTCAAACGATACAAGGATATAGCTTGATATTCTGTCCACTTTATAAAAATTTAGAGTTAACAAAATATGGCATGTAAGCTGTTTTGAAATTCAAGGCACACTTTTTAAATGGCGTAGTATATTTTGGATTCAGAACGAAGCTTCTATGGGATTAGATTTTCTTCAGTTACTTCAGTAATCAGCACAGTTTAGTAAATATGCTATTACTGCATTTTTAATTTTATTTTCTTTTTCATTAAGGTCCATCATTTTGCTATAGTCCAAAAGATGAGGGACTATGCTCTGCTAATGCAACTCGCTATTATTTTAATCCAAGACACAAAGCCTGTGAGGCCTTCACCTATACTGGCTGTGGAGGGAATAACAATAACTTTGTTAACGTGAAGGACTGCAAACGCGTTTGTGTAAAAGGTAGTGGATTTTTTTCTTATTCAGTTTTTAAACTAACTTTATAAATAACTCATAAGTAAAATTATATTTTGATGTATCCATTTTACTAATAACATATTGCCATTTCTAGACTACTTCTACATAGATAGCACTTTAGTACTGGTCAGTTTTGTCAAAATGCTGATACTGGCTAGGTAGAGTGTTATTGACTAAGTGGATAGTGAGTAAAACTGACTTTATAATCATTAAAATTAAAATGAGGTGAGTTTGTAAGCATGTCGTAAGTGGTGATTTATAGCGAGCCTACAGACTGGGTAATACGATGTTTATTTTTATTTTGTTGACCTTAGCCTTGAAAAAGGGAAAGAACAAGAAGATGCCAAAGCTTCTCTTTGCAAGTAGAAGACTGAAAATTAAGAAGAAGCAATTTTAACCCCTTTTTTTTTCCCCGTATGTCATCTTGTGAATGCCTTTATGATTATATCTGAAGGATAATATGGTAACACAAGTAAGCGAATCATTAGTGATTTATTCACCAGTTCTTATATTTTTAAATTTGTGTATTTTTTATACATAACTAGCTGCTATTCAAATGCGAATCTATTATTTTAAATTTAATGTTCAACTATTTTTTTATGAGGTTAAATTCTTGCTGTGCATAAGATATAAAAGCAAATATGACTCACCCAGTTCTTGGGGTTGCTCTCCCTGACTTCAGAAGATGATAGTAACTGAAAAATATAAGACAATATAATCATATTCTTTTAACACATAGGATTATAAAAAGGACCAGCAAATATATTTAATTTTGCATTTAAAAGTCAGATTATATTTTGGGGCCAAGGAGACAAACTTGCAGACTTACCAACACTTCAAAAAATGTTACAAATGCTACTATGTAGACACTGCTAACTTACTTCTATTTCTACAGTGTCATTTAAAAGATAATAAAATAAAGTAACTTTTTTGACTGAATTAAAAAGCTAGTAAAGTAATTACAACCAGAAATGCACTCCTCGGGTCGGGGTGGGGGGATTCTCTGTCTCTCTCTCTCTTCATCTATCCATCCATCCCCACTCAGCGTTAAAATTTTTGTACTGTTCAAGGTGCTTATTTATACTATACCAGAGACAATGCATAAATTTAATAATTTAAATTCCACTAATAAAATATTCCTGATAAATATGATCATCCCATTTTAAACAGTTTTTTTTCTTTCTCTGTAACAACAAGAGTTTTTAAAATTCCTACATTTTCTTGGCAAGATTAATGTTTAAAAGTATGCCCCTGATATGGCCAAATTATAAGTACATTTGCCCTTTTCTTGAGCAATCCCTCCTTTAAAAATCTATCCCAAAGGTATTGTGACAAAAAAAAACCCCAAAATGCTATATGTCATAGTTGATATATTATTTGGAATAACTGAAAACTGGAAACAAACCAGATACTCATCAATAGGGGGTTCGTTGAAGAAATTATGGATGAAAAATCAGCAAATTATCAATATGTGGATATCATCTGATCCTCAGGATACATTAAAGAAAAACAGGGTCTAGAACAATATGAATAAATACACACACACACACACACACAAATCACAGAAGATACAAAGATATTAAAAATGTTTACCTATAAGATGAGGTAGGAGACAAAGGATTGGACAGGTATGGAAGTGAAATTTATGTGAATGTACCTTACTATAGTTTTGATCCTGGATCATGTAAATATTTTGTGTAATTAAAAAACAAAATTAAATCAAAAAGAATAAAAAGCATTCCTTCTAAAACTGGAAACAAGACAAAACAATTGAACCTAAATGAATATCAAATAATGGCATAACTACAAAAAGGGTATATAATTATTTTCAGTGACTTTCAAAACTAGTATTTTGACTCTGTATCTTTTGGAGGATATAATCTAAGAGTCAAATAAATTCTGAAGATATCTAATAATACATTTTTTAGTCTGATTAGTAATATTGTTATTTTGAGCCTATCATACATAGAATACTATATTATATATTTTATAAAAATGTATTTGCCACCCTTTCATTGAAAAGTCTTTTGACAATCCAGTAGGAGTAAGTACACCTACTGTCCAGATTATGGTCACTAAAAGAAACCAGAGCTTGCCGAGTCTAGGTCTGGGACAGGAAATGTGTAAGATGAACCTGGGCCATCTTATACTGTAAAGCAAGGAAACTATCAAAGACTAATGAATTAAAAAAAAAAAGAAGACTAATGAATCACGTCACAAAAACAGAAGAGTAACATTAGGGGACTTCCACTGACCTAAAATGAGGCAATATGAGCATCAAAACAAAAAATGACCACAAATATATAAGTATACGAATATGAATATAACATGAGTTAATAATTACACATACACCTCCTTGGTGACACTTAGAGGTTGCTAGGGCATTATCTCATTACTCTGAAAACTGATGAATTAGAAAAATACTAAAGTACTTATCCTTTTTTATTTAGTCTTAACAACTAAATAGTGTACGAGAGAAAGTTACTCATAGAAGAATCCCACCTAATACATGCAATAAAATGTTAGAAGATACCCCTAATGAAGTATGCATCTAGGTAATGATCATCTGTGGATGCTGAAACCATGGCATGAAAGGTTGATGGTGAACAGTATCATGGAGAAATCAGACTAATGTCTCTGAACCCATGGATAATTTTAACATTACTAAAAGTGTGCCAACAGACATTATTCACTTCTGGATGTGATGCAATAAGAAGTGTACACCCTTTCTGATGAAGTAATCTTTCAGAAAGAAAGAGAGAAAAAATTAAACCTGAAGTTAGGCCAGTCTCTAGAGCTTACTATCATATTGCCAGATTGTAAGGTACTCTTGGTGGGTAAAGGAGCAAGTTGGAAGAAACCAGGGAAAGTCAATCAGCCAAATACATAATATTGGACATTCTACAGGACAAATATCCTAGTTTCTCCAACAAACCAAAACAATTTTTAAAAGGAGGAAAAAGAGGAGACAGTGCTTTTATAGAGTATGAGATGTAACAACAACAAAAAGCCTGTCATTAAAAGGTTTTCAGTTGAATAAGGCCTATATTTATGACTGCTTTTGGTGGTTTCTGAGAATGACTACAGCAGAAGGATCTTGTGTGTGCTCTGGGGTTGTCGAGTGAGCGATACAGAGCCTCTGGGCATGGTGGTTAGGGGGTTTCAAGCACTACAGGGAAGCTTGATTTATTTGTTGACTTTAACCCACCCTGGGACCAAAGCCCTTTGGGGATCATGGACCTGACTTAGCTTACAGCTACAGCTTTCTGTTCAGCAAGAGTAGGAGGTAGACTTTCTGATATAACTGTTCTAATAGCCCAAACCTCTGCCATTTTAATTTAATGACAAAATAAATAGAACTGTCGTAGGACATTCTGCAGTTGAAGGGAAATTCCTTTTTGCCACAATCAGCTTGAAGACAGGTCACTACTGTGATTTTACCAGACAGCTGTTTAAAAGGAATGTCTCATTCCCTGACACAAAAAAAGGAATGGCTAGCTTTCAAATATCACAGCCTCTTACTGAAAAAAATTACTCTGGACTACCACTTATGCACACACATTGTCACATGTTCACCCACAGAAACTGCAGTGGAGCCTTCTAGATTGCCTGGATCATGGTACCTCCAAGTGTACATGTTATCTCTGCCAACAGTCTTGTAGACATTTAGCTAATGATGTTATTCAGTAAGGGACTGTCCTTTGGCATGTCCTTCCCTGCATTATAAGAGTGGTCATAGAAGCTTGTCTTTAGAAGCTTCATGTTTCTAAAAAAAAAAGAAAAAGAAAAGAAATGTCTTGCGATAAAAATAAGAAAAAATAGAAAAGTGCAGAGTTGTAGCTTTAAATATTTGTTGTCTATATATTCTGTTATAAATATAGAGATGGAGGCAAGTAAATATGGGAATCAAAATCATCTACAATTATTTCTTCTCCCTTCACCCTTGTATCAATTGGTCACCAAGTGTATCTATTCAAACCTATTCTAATCCTCCTTATCTTACTCCAGAAAATTAAAACATTCTCCCAAGTTTCCTCCCTGCCTATGTCTGCTCCATATCCAATCATCCACACTAAGGCCAGGGTAATCTTTCTTAAAAAAAAAAAATCTTATCAGGTTACTCTTCTGCTTAAAACTCTTTAGTGGTTGAATTGGGAGATTGGGATTGATATATATGCACTAATATGTATAAAATGGATAACTAATAAGAACCTGCTGTATAAAAAAATAAATAAAATTCTAAAAAAAACCCTAAAACAAAAAAAAAACACTCTTTAGTGGTTTCCTATTAAATCTTCATGTTACTGTCCAAGCCCCTAGTATGTCATTTAAGACTTCCTACAAGTAAAACATGACATTCTGCTCCAGCTTCATCTCCCCGATTACACCATCATCTATAACCTACAATTCAGTTGCACTAAATTGTGTTCAATTTCCAAAGCATGTCATAGTGCTTTATTTTTCTATAATACAGTTATTAAATTTTGTGCATGAGAGCCATCTGGGCAGCCAGGCACAGTACAGACTCCTAAGCCCCATGCCCAGGGGTTTTGATTTAGTGGTTTGTGTTGGCACTCAAAGATGTACATTAAAAACACTGGATCCAAATGATTAGAACGTATACTTGCATGACACGTGAGGAATACAGTTTTATGCCTTAGAATGTTTACTTTTCCTTTGAAAATAGTATCCATCCCTCCTTAAGAACTACTTGACAAGTTGAATCTTCTTGTTGGCACAGCATTCCTTCACCCTCCTCAAGCAGGTTTAACCATTTGTTCTGTGGGCTTGGCTATATCCAATACAATTCCTAGTCGCTCTAACACAGTATTTAATTATTTTCCCAGGAGTTTTATTGTTAGGGTGTTCGGGTTTTTCAAGCAAAATTAATAGGTTTTTTTCATTTTAAAATATATTATCATACTCACTGTACAATATATATAAAATAAAAGAAAAATATAAGGATAAAAATAAAAACAATCCAGTATTTTACCACTAAGTGATTAACAACATTTGTCTCCTTGAGGGAGAAATAACTTAGTCAAGAGATATGAGCATTTTTATGCTCTCAGTATATACGAACAAACTGCATTACAAAGTTAAATCAATTTATCCCCACCTAAGAATCTATGCAAATGTCCAACAATTTGGTTTAAAATAAACAGAAAAATAAATCACTTCTTTATAATTAAGTGGTATCTAATCATTATTTTAACTGGTATTTCCAAGATTATTGCTAAATGTTGCACTTAAAAATATTATACATTTTCTCTCATTAAAGGTTAATACTTCCCTTTAAACTTAGCTTACAACGTTAACATAAAAATAGAGCTAATATTTTATAATCGAATTTTTAATAATGAATTGTTTCAAACATAGAAAATTACAGAAAACATTATAACTGATCCAATTTAAAATACATGATAGGAGTTTGCCAGATTTGTTTCAGGTGCTTTTTCTATTTTAAGAAATAAGATGTGGCAAATAGAGCTTAAGACTCAAATGTTCCTCTGTCATCCCATCTCTCCCTTACTCTCCTGAGAAGTAACTGCTCTCCTAATGTTGGAGTATATACTTTCTGTGCATATTTTAATGCTTGTATTATAAATATATTCACCCACAGCAATATGAAGTACTCTTACACATTTTAAAATTATTTATGATGTCACACTATGTATCCATTGTCATCATGCATTGCTACCATTATGTTTTAGGTATAGTCTATAAATCCACATTGTTTCATGTAGATCTGCTTCATTTATTTTGACTACACAATGTTATTCCAGTACATGAATACAGTATATATATTCATCCATTTCCCTATTGACGTATATTCCCAAATTTTTGCTTTTATAAGCAATATAATAACAAATGTTTATATACATATCTCATATTACACACACATGGACCTGGAAGTGGAATTGCTAGTTAAAGACACGTTCATCTTCAACTTACTATATTTTGCCAAATCACTCACCAAAATATTGGTACCACTAAGCACCAATGTATACAAATTTCTATTTCTTCAAGTTTTTGACAACACTGAACACTGTCAAAGTCTTTAATTGTTGCCATTCATAAGTGAGAAATTGTACCTCACTGTTGTTTAATTTTTATTTTCCTGATTAGTAATGATGCTGAGAATCATTTTTTTATATTTGTTGGCCATTCTCATTTCCTCTTCTATAAATTGTCCATTTGTATTTCTTCCATTTTTCCCTTTGACTCTGTATCATTAATTTGTATATTTTTATGTATTCTGGGTAAGAATCTTTTGTTATGATTTACAGATATCTTCTTCCAATTTGTGTAAATAGTGATGTTATTTTGTTTTTCCCCTGCAAGTTGGATTGTGAAGCTACATTATTTCATGATATGTCATTAAGCAGGATTCATTTAGCACTTTCTCAACTCTTAAACTGATTATGTGACATCCTTACAAGAAATCAGGAAGTATGATATTTGTGCCAAAGCCCAGTAGATTGTGAGATATTTCCTCAATAAAACACTGCAACATTTTGAACAAAGTGATAAGGAAAGTGTTATGTACTATAAGAATTATTATAGAGAATATAAAAAGAAGCAATATTGGAAAAATTACTGGCTAAGAACTTCTCCTAACTAAAAACATATGACTATATATTCAAGAAGCTCTACATGTTCCAAACAGAAAAAATTCAAAGAAAAATACAACTGGCCACGTCTCAGTCAAACTTCTGAAAACTAAAAACAAATTGAAAATCTTCATATAACTAGAAAAAACAAGTATCTCCAAATGAGCATCAAAAAGACTGATGACTGATGATATTTCAACAGAAACTATGGAAGTCAGAAAATGACAGATTAACATTTTAAAGTGCTAAACAAACAAAACCTGCAAACCAATAATTGTACACCCAGCAAAAACATCCTTCAAAATGGAAGGATAAATGAAGATGTTTACATATAAACAAAAGCCAAGAGAATCTGTTGTCAGCAGATCTGCACTACAGAAAATATTAATGGAAATTCTGAAGGAAAATGATCCCAGAATGGAATGAGAGCACTAGAAGATAGAAGTGTGAAAAACTATAAATGAATATTCTGTTTAAAAGTATTGAGTATTATATCTTATGAATTTAAAACATGTAGGTTTTAGATATATGGAATTAATAGCACCAAAGGTAGGAGTGTTGGTTAATAGAATTAAACTTTTCTCAGCTTCTTGTATACTTTGGGGAGTATTACAACTTACTAGCTAGAATACATACAGTAAGTTAAGGGTAACTGGTGAAAGAATAACAAAACAGATAGGGCTAAAAAGTGAGCAGAGGAAAGAATGGACTAATAGGAAAAATGGAATAATGATTAATCCAAAGGAAAGCAGGAAAAAAGAAATGAAGAAACAAAAGATGGGACAATTAGAAAACAGTGGCAAGATAGCTGACTTAAACTCAACTATCTAAGTAATGTTATTAAATATAAGTTGGCTAAACACTCCAATTAAAGGAAGAAATAGTCATATTGAATTAAAAAACAAACAAAAATCCAGGATTCAACTCAATACTGTTTACAAGACACATGCTTTATATACATGTTATAAATAACTGAAAATAAAGAGTAGAAAAGGTATACCATATAAATACTACTAAGCAAAACAGTTTATTAATCTCAGACAAAGAAGATTTTGAGACAAGGAGAATAGCCAAAATAAAGAGGGACTTTCACAGTGATAAAAAGGTTCAATTTAAGCAATAGGAGGATATAATAATTATAAATGTCTACATGTCTAATAAAAAGTTCAATACATGAAAGGAAAACAGAGATAACTAAAAGGAGAAATAGACATATCTATAATTGTAATTTATATAATTTGATATTTTAACACAGTTCTTTCAGTAAATGAAAAAGTAGGAAAAATTAATGAAATAGGAAATTTAAATAACACTATACCCAACAGATTCAGAATAAACATTGTTTGTAAGTATATATGGAATATTTACCAAATGGACCACTTGCTGATCCGTAGGTAAGTCTCAATCTATTCCAAAGAATCAAAATCACATATATATATATTCCCTGATTACAAAATTAAACTAGAAAGTTAGAAAGATGGTTGGAAAATCTCTGAATTTGGAAATTAAACACATACTATTATATAACACATGTGCCGAAGATGAAATCACAATGGAATAGATTTCAGCTAAGTGAAAATAAATCTGACATATCAAAAATCTGAGATGCAGTTAAAATAGTGATCAAAGGGAAATTTATACTTCTAAATTAGTAATTAAAGAGAAGATTGAAAATCAGTGTTCCAATCCTCCATCTCAAGAAACTAGAAAATTAACCATATTAAACACATTATTTAAGCACCCCCCAAAAATGTAGAAGAATGTAAGTTAATAAAGATAACAGCAATAATAAAAATGTTTAGAAAACAGACATAAATTTTAAGAAAATAAAGTCAAAATTTTTTCTTTAAAAAAGTTAATCAAGTATTTTGTTAATAGCAAGATTTTAAAGAAAAAGAACATAAATTATTAATATCACAAATAGAAAAGCAGACAATATTACAAATCACAAAGTTGTTGAAAATAGAATTAATGGATATTGTTAACAAATTCATAACAATACATTTGGTAACTCAGATGAAATAGGCAAATTCCTTTAAAAACAAAAATGACGGGGCTTCCCTGGTGGCGCAGCGGTTGAGAGTCTGCCTGCCGATGCAGGGGACGCGGGTTCGTGCCCCCGTCCGGGAGGCTCCCACATGCCGCAGAGTGGCTTGGCCCGTGAGCCATGGCCGCTGAGCCTGTGCGTCCGGAGCCTGTGCTCCGCAACGGGAGAGGCCCGCGTACCACAAAAAAAAAAAAAAGACAAAACATGAAAAGCTATGTAATTTTGAGGGGTCCAGTGCAGAGTGAGAATGGCAGATTCCTTGCTGAAACACTAATTAGGAATTTAAAGATGGTGACAATAAAACATTAAACCAAGAGCAGGACCTTTGTAAATGCATGTGACCACATGGAATGCATGCCCATTAAGCTGGTCCTGTTTCCAAAACTAACATGAAAATAGGAAGACATTCTGGACGTTCCCATATCTGTTAAAGAAATTGAAGCCACAGTTCAACTTTAGCACAAAGAAAACTTCAGGCCCAGATGGATGATTCATTGGTAAATTATCCCAGACTTTTAATAAGAAATAATCCTAACTTCCAAAATCTCTTCTAGAAGATAATAAAAAAGAAATACTTTCCATTTTTCAAGACTAAAACTAATTGGGAAAGGCATTACAAGGAAGAAAAATTATAGGCCAATTTCTTCTTTGTGAATAGATGCACAAAACTTGAACAAACTATTACAAAGTCAAATGCAGTAATATACAACACATCATGACTAAGTGAAGTTTGTCCCAGTGGTGTAAGACAGTTTCAACATAAGAAAATCAATCATTGTAAATGACCACATTAACAAAATAAATGACAAATCACATAATCATCTTAACAGATGCAGAAAAGGCATTTGATAAAATTCAGTATCAATTCATGATAAAAAAAATCTCAACAAAGTAGGAATAGAAGAGCTCCTCCTTCATCTGAAAATGGATGCCCACAAAAACCTACAGTTAACATCATATTTAATGTTGAAATCTATGAAATTTAAGCTATATGAAAAGAGGAAGGAAAGCACCAAGGGGAGAGAGAGTGAAAAGGTGGTAGGATCAATAATGCTGTGAAATCTATTGTTGATATCTGTTTTCCTCTGTGACTTGGTCTTTTAGCCTGAAGTCCCAGAGGTTTGTTCTTTAATTTTTGAGTCTAATAATTTACTGAGTAACATATCAAAATTGACCCAAATTTAAATATTTTATAGTTGTTTTTCTTCTTGCCACTTTTGTTATTTATACATACACATGATTTGCTTGGCCTATTTTCTATATCTAGTGTTTTCCTTTTGAACAGCTTGTGTCTTGCTGTGGTCCCCAGCCTTTTTGTTTGGCACCAGGGACCGGTTTTGTGGAAGACAATTTTTCCACTGACCAGGGCGGGCGTGGGGATGGGGGTGGGGGATGGTGGATGGTTCAGGCAGTAATGCGAGCGCCAGATGAATTTTCGCTTGCTCTCCCTCCGCTCACCTCCTGCTGTGCGGCCCGGTTCCTAACAGGTACCCATCCACGGCCCGGCCCGGGGTTGGGGACCCCTGATGTCTTGGATATTCTTGAGTCAACAATAACAAGCATCCCACGGAGCACTACAAGGGGTATGGGTGGCTTACTAGGGTTCTTAGTTCAGGAATACTCTTTTCTGCTGGTGCACAGAATTATAAAGACTTTACACTGTGGTGTGTCTTCTACTGCTGTAATTCTTGAACTTTCTATGAGATTCTTACTTTCCATCATTTTCTTCCTTCTTACCATTCACTGTCAAGTCTATCAAGCCTCCAAGGGCTATTTACTTCTTTTCGGTTGTCTCACTGCCACCCTAAGCAATGTCTTCCCTAGTCTGCCACCTTTGGTTCTGCAGCTTCCATGTCTTTTCTCCTTCCCAATTCCCCAACAGCCGTGGCTTTGATCCAGATCTCACAGTCCAGTTTGGGTAAACCCCTCTTTTTCTTGGGGTAATATTATCTGTATTTCACCAACTGCAGGATCCCACTACACTCTCCTCTTTTGGGGGCATAATCTTCACATTATTTCCCCAATTACATGTAAATTGAAGTTTGTGTGTTACCTTTCTCTTAGTTTTGCTCTAGATGTAAGTTATGGGTGGTTTTATTATATCTCCTTATGGATCCATATAGTCTTTGGAGGATGTGTAGAGAGATTATTACTTAAGTAACCACCATTATCCTAGGGAAATCTGACAAACACTTTTAAAACTGAAATAATATTTAAAGTTTTAAGAACCACAGATCAATTTTCCTGTTCTCTTTTTTAAACTTACTCTGATTTTTACATTCGTAACTCTTAATGTGTACAGAATATAAATTACAGTTGACTCTTGAACACAGGTTTGAACTGCACAGGTCCATTTATATGCAGATTTTTTCCAATAAATATACTACATATATTTTAATTTTACAGATCTTTGAATTAACTAAGTGTGGGGAAAAGTTTGTTTGATTAGAGATCACATTATGTGGAATCAAAAGAACTGGGGTTTGAGTTCTGATTCTATCTAAACTGTTTCTGCTTCCTGCCCTTGAGTGAGTCATTTATTAATTCCTTTGTTTTTGAGGCAGAGATAGCAGTATACAGACTTTTGTCTGCACAGGCATGGGTGCTCCTAACCCCTGAGTTGTATATGTTGACACTACCTTCAGAGCCTAAGCCCCTTAACCCCACAGTTGCACTTATAACTTTATCTTACCTAGTGTTTGAAGCTAAGAAATTCTTCAGCAAAGATACAAATTGATATGGTCCTAGATTAGAATTTTGCAGTAGAGGCCAGCTATTCCCCTCTGAAACTAAAATGGAGGTTAATTTTATATTAATTTTATATTTTGCTTAAACAGTTCTTTTATATTTGATACAGAAGAGTTCTTTTATATTTGATACAGTAGAGGCCAGCTATTCCCCTCTGAAACTAAAATGGAGGTTAATTTTATATTAATTTTATATTTTGCTTAAACAGTTCTTTTATATTTGATACAGAAGAGCTCTGTCTTAGTCATCCTCTCCCGGAAATTTTTCATCTGAATCACAGCACTATAATTCTCATGACAAATTGATATTCTGCATTGTGTTTTAAAGTTAATCTTTTCAGATAACTTTTACTTGTAAAATACATTTTTTTTTACATAGAGCAGTTGTTCAGCTATAATTTTAAAGAATATATTCTCAGTCATTTTTTGTTTCTTGAGTGTACTGGAGTGAGATGAATGATGGTATACCATCAGTTTAATGATTACCTGCTAAAAACTTTTGTTTCAAATAGTAGTCTACAATTTTAAGTGAACAACCAAAACTATTTACAACTTTTTAACAAATATTGCTGTCTGTAATAAAATGTTACTTTATAAATCAAACTTTTGTATGCAAATGTCATTTCTTGTAACTAATAATCAAGGCTAGCCTTATCTCAAGATTACGAGTTATGCTTCAAGGAGACAATTACCTTTAAAATCAGGATATTTCTAAATTATGGTCATTAGTTCAAACATTTAACTACTAAAGACCAGTATTTGCCCTTCTTAGAAAATAAATGGTTATTACCTAACTTTCTTTTCTCAAGATTTATATTGATTTTTACAATAATATCACAGTGTTTTATTCTTCTTTAAAAGTAATTTCTTCACTATTTGGATACATTTATTTTCCAGGTTAATTTCAGAATCTGTTTTTCAAGCTAAAAATATAACCCCATTCCATTAATTGGGTTTGCATAATATCTATACTTTCATTTGCAATAAAATTGTCATCTGTAATATAAGAAATTTGTCAGTAACACAAAGCATGCATTTAGGGTCATATTTCTATCTCTATTTTGTAAAATCATATTATAATTTTTCCAGGTCCTCTTATCAAGACAGATGGTCCACTACAAATCTGAGAATTCTCTTGCTTCACTTGGCTAGTTTAAGATTACTGGGAGATGGAAGCCTTCTTCAGCTGCAAATGAGAGCTCTAGACATTCAACTTAGAGACAGGGAGAAGCCTCCTCTCCGTCCATGACCCCTACTTATCCTTTTACAGAAGAGAATGCACTATCAGCAATCATCTGCAACGCTGCCTGGCTTCTCCATGCTGTAATGTGGTTGTTTTTCTCAGCCACTTGTCCAAATCAACTGGTCCTACAAAGGAATTTAGGCTCAGATTGAATCCATATCCTGTTTCCTAATGTTGAAATCAGTGATATTCCTCACCTGAAGCACATCCAGGCCTTATGGGCTCACTCATAGCCACCCTCTCCTGAGGTGTTCTTTGGAGGTGCTATGGCTGAAAGGAATCAGATACGTTTCAATAGGGGCATCTGTAACCCCTGCCCTTCTGCCTGTACCAATAATTCTCCAGGATTCCATGATTTCTTAAGCCCTATGGAAATAAAAGGCTTATGAAACCCTCTCTTCCTGTAATGGAGTTAGGTCCAACAAAGGATAGCTACTATAAATCCATGCATCTCACTCCTTTCTAGGGATGACAGCCCTAAATACCTACCTGATTCCTTCAAAGATATGTTATCTTTACTGTCTTAAAGATGAAGAAAGGGGTGAAACACACATGCACCTCTCTGGTAGGGTATTATATCAGAATAACAAAAAAAATCATTCCTTGGTGCATCATTATTTATTTATTTTATATTTAAAGTTTATTTTTCATGTTTTTAAAGTTTTTGTTTTTTGTGTTAGTGAAAGTATCTTATGATTCATACATTCTAACTGGTAATTACTGTTAAATAGGAAAGATGATTTTTGGCCTAGTTATTTTCTGATTAATCAAACACAATAAAGCTTTACTATCTGTTACACTATTTCAGCTGATTTTTTAAGTTTTTCTACAGAGAGATTCACAAAATTTGCAAATAACAATTGTATCTCCTTGTCACTAATATCTAAACTCTTTGTTCTTTTTCTTGCCTTGTTGCATTGCCTAAAATTTCCAGAAACAATGATACATAATAGTAAGGAAAGTCTATTTGTGTATTCCTGACTTTTATCAACATACTTTGTGTCTTATAGTTAACTATGCACTGATTGCAGGTTTGAAATTAATATTTATCAGATTAATGAAATATAATCATCTTCCTTATTTACTGAGGTTTTTCCTTATACGAGGAATATATCATGGTTCTAGTTACACAGATTTTCAGCAAATAAATGTGATATTTTTTCTCCTTTGAAATTTTGATATGATAAATTATCTAATAGATATCTCAATATGAGCTTATGTATAAATTCTTAAAATAAACCTTATATAAACATTAAGGCTTTTAATATAGCTCTGAATTCAATTTGATCATTTTAAAGGAATTTTATCTAAAATCTGTAGCTTTTCTCTTTCTAATGCTCTGTCAGATTTTGGCATTAGTGTTATATGCTGGACCAAAAAAATAAAAAAGGTGTATTCTAAAGTAGTCTATCTTTTTCTATGCTCTGGGATTTTATAATATTATAAGATTTATTTATTTGTGTTAAGAATGGTTTTACTAACTCACACATTAAACTGTCAAAGCCTAGCACTCTTTCCGGACGTGCAAGCTCAGCGGCCATGGCTCACTGGCCCAGCCGCTCTGTGGCATGTGGGATCTTCCCGGACCGGGGCACGAACCCGTGTCCCCTGCATCGGCAGGTGGACTCTCAACCACTGCACCACCAGGGAAGCCCCTAGCACTCTTTTAAAGGAAGTTCTTTGTCAACTTTTTTCATTTTATTTATGACTTTTGATTTATTCAGGCTTTCTATAACTTCTTGGGCTGATTTTGGCAATCAATATTTTCCTTTAAAGTAATTTGATGGAGGCTTTCAAAATTTTTAGCAATGAAATTTACATCAGATTTTTAAAGACAAACCTTTCGTTAATTTTATCCTTGATTACAGCTTTATTATACTTTTTAATAAACAAATATTCAATTAAACGATTCTGCTATTTGTATGTGTTCTAGTAAATTAACTTTTGCTTTTATCTTTATTAATTCCACCATATTCTTTTTGTAAGTTTTTCCTTACTTGAAATTTTTTATATGGAATATTTGAAATATAATAAGTGAATTAAAAAAGTAGAAATCTGTAGTTAAATACAAATAAATCCATGCAAAAAAGAAAAAAACGGTAACACCAATTTTAGGGGAGGAGGTTAAAATATGACAGAAATAAATTGAAAAATTATGTTTAAGTGGAAAGTAAACTGAGTAGAATGAAAGTATTCTAAGAAAGTAAAGGTACATGATTCTGTTAGGTTAAAGAGAAAAAATAAAATTAGAAACAATCATTTCAAATGAGGGCAAGAAAGGGGCAAAAAAGAATCAAAAGATTCCAAAGCCAGGACAAATACAAAGTCCAATATAAGCTTTAGAAATAAATATAACAGTAACTACATTAAATGCACATGGAAGAAATTTTCCTGGAATAAATAATAAATTCCAGTTCTCTGCTGTTCAGCAGAGACAGATCGAAAACATAACTACACAGAAAGATTGACTATAAAAGCATTGAAATACATACCAGGCAAATACCAAACAAAAAGGTTAGTATATGTATATTAATAAAAGGCCAGAATTCCATCCAATATTCAAATTTACAAAATTAATTCACCTGAAAAATATAACTATTCTAAGCTTCTGAGCATCTAAGAACAAATCATTTATCTGTGTATCTATCTATCTGTCTACAGCAAAACTGAAAAATTTTACAGAATTATAAGGTTAAATGAACAAATATACTATATGGAACACAGAACACTGCCCCCAAACTGCAGAATACATATTTTCCTAAAGTAGGGATCAGCAAACTTGTTCTGTAAAGAGCCAGATGGTAAATATTTTAGCCTTTGCAGGACACAGAATTTCTGTCACAACTTCTCAACTCTGCCACTGTAGTATAAAAGCAAACACAGACAATACATAAATAAATGGGTGTAGTTGTGTTTCAATAAAACTTTATTTACAAAAACAGGTACCTGGCTGGATTTAGCCTGTTGGCCATAGTTTGCTGATTCTTGTTCTTAAGTACACATTGAACATTAATGAAAATTACCACCTAACCCTAAAACAAGACTCAACCAATTTCAAGGTATTGCTATCATATGAGCCACATTCTTTGAAAACAATACAGTTAACTTAGTTAATAGCAATAAAAAGTTAACTGGAAAATCACTTTTGTTTGGAAATTTAGAAAAACACTTATGGGTCAGAAAGAAATAATTGGAAATTAGAAAATATTTTGAACTGAATAATAATGAAACTATTACATAAAACTCATAGAAAGCAACTAAGAAGCTCCGAGACAAAAACTGTTAGCATTTAATGCATATATTAGAAAAATATGAAAGGCTTAAATTAATGAGTTAAACGACCAAGTTAAAAATCGAGATTAAAAAGATTGGATTTTCAAATAAGACTCACATGAATAAGAGGTCAAGCTTTATTAAGGATGCAAACAGTCAAAGAGCATAGTCAAATCACAGAGAGAGGTCTAGGACCTCTAGTTGGGCATTCTCAGGTCTTTTTTTTTTTCCAACTTCATCAGAAATTCTCTGGCTCAGAGCACTCATACTGAAGGTGCTATCTAGGCCATAAACCATCTCTGCTTTCTACTCAGATGCTTAGAGTTTACATGATATTTTCTAGGCAATCATGTCCTATAAATCCACAGATTCCAAGTTTCTTTACTTTAAGCAATTCTTAATAACTAGGCACACCCTGATAAAAGCCTTTCATAGATAAGGCCTATTTTTCTGCAAAACCATTTCATTTGTTTACTATTAAGTCTATCATCAGTATGTTTACAAGGAGATTAGACTGGGACATCTGCCTTCATTCTTTTCCAGGGATGTCTCCTCCCCTGACCAGCAGAGTAAATGCAGTGCAGACCTTCTGCTTTAATCATTTATTTCCCAAGAAACTAGAGTCAGAACAATGAAGTAAAGCTCAAAACAAAACCCCAAAACAGAAAATGGTAGAAGAATGAAGGAGGTAGAAACAAAGATAAAATGGACAGAATACACAATGCCAAACACAAACAAGCAAACGCTGATTAATTGGAATTATTAGTAAAATTTATAAACTTCTGGAAAGATTAACAAAACAAAGAAAAAAGTATAAAAAGACTTAACTGCAGATGTGAATAGAGATTACAGGGATAATAAGAGCTTTTTTGCCACAATTTCTATGAAAACAAATAAGAAATCTTTTTTTTTTTTTCTTTTGCGGTACAAGGGCCTCTCACTGTTTTGGCCTCTCCCGTTGCGGAGCACAGGCTCCGGACGCACAGGCTCAGCGGCCATGGCTCATGGGCCCAGCCGCTCCGTGGCATATGGGATCTTCCCAGACCGGGGCACAAACCCGTATCCGCTGCATCGGCAGGCGGACTCTCAACCACTGCGCCACCAGGGAAGCCCAACAAGTAAGAAATCTTAAATGGGCACAATTCTAGAGGAGAATCTGCAGTCAAGCAAGTAACAAGAGAGAAATGTGAGAAAAATTATTGTTGGGAGCTATGAATGCTGTTAACTGTAGACTAATTTTTAAAAAAGGTGGGAATAAGGCTAACAGAATGGAGTGATTTTGTTATATGCTCAATGTAGAAATGAAACTAGTAACACAAATCAGGAGCCAAAGAAAAGACGGTGGAAAACAGAACCAGCTGTGATACCTGGGAGTCAAAGGATATCACTTACAGCTGAGAAGTCAAGTAGTTGGAATAGTAACACCTTCACAAATACAAACACTAAGATCAAATTCTTGACTGTGCAGTTCAACTACCAGTGGCGGGTAGAACGTAAGTTAATTTTACTGTAGCTCATAATAGGGAACTGATAGGTAGCAACTAAAGAAAGAAGGAACTAAGAGCATTTTATAAAAGTAAAACTGTCAAGTATCCAGTAGAAAAGAAATAAACTTCTTAAATATTAGAGAATTGGAATAAAAAGCAAAGAAAATAGAACATCTAGTGAAATACACATATTTATAAAAACAGAAGAGACTTGCAGTTTCCAGTCACTAATAAAGAGCTTGAAAGTTGTCATTCTGTCCTTACAACAAGATAAAAGCTGAAAAAACTGGAAATTAACAACCCTTCTTAGATCTATCAAATAATTGACGTCACAGTGTAAACTGCCACCCTGAAAACTAAAGAGAGAGGTGAATACAGAGAATCACAGCTCACCAGGAGTAGAGGCCCAGGAGCAGAATCCCACAGCTCACACCAGTAGCTGGTAGGAACACTTAAGTAATAATTGACTAATTGCTGGAGACTGAGCATGGGCTAGTTTGAGAGATTAAAAACACCTGGGGGCTCAACTTTGCAAAGTTAAACCATCTTACCATATGGTCCTGCCATCATGCTCCAAGGTATTTACCCAATAAGTTGAATTTATGTCCACACAAAAACATACACACAAATCTTTTTAGCAGTTTTATGTACATTTGCTAAAAACTGTTAACAACCAAGATGTCCTTCAGAAGGTGAATGGATAAACAAAGTGTTGTTCCTTTCCATAGAATGGACTATTATTAGCAATAAAAAACTATCAAGCCAAGCCACAAAAAGACATGGAGGAAACCCAAATGCATATTGCTAAGTAAAAAAGCCAGTCTGAAAAGGCTACATCTTATATGATTCTAACTGTATGACATTCTGGAAGAGACAAAACTATAGAGAATAAAAAGATCAGTGGTTGCCAGGAGTTTGAGGAGAGGGAGGGAGGGATAAACAGGTAGAGTACAGTGGATTATTAGGACAGTGAAACTATTTTGTATGATACTTTAATGGTGGATACATGACATTAAGCATTTGTCAAAACCCACAGAATGCACAACACAAAGGGTGACCCTAATGCAAACTATGGACTTTAGTTAATTATAACGCACCAATATTATTTCATCAACTGTAACACATATATCACACTACTGCAAGCTGATAATAATAGGGGAAATTGTGAGCAAAAGAGGGGTATAAATGGGAACTCTCTGTACTGTATGATCAATTTTCTATGACCCAAAACTTCTCTAAAAAGTAAAGTCTATTAATTAAAACAGAATAAGTAATGTAACACTATGAAAGGATTCAAACACACCTGTCGTATAAGTGAAGGTAACGATCTAAATCATGTGGAAAAGATTGGATCACAAAGAAAAACCTACCTCTGTACTATACACAACAGACAAATCTAAAAGTAATCTGATTCAAAGTTAAAATTAAAAAGAGTAAAGGCAAGTAAAAAGAAAACAGATTGTGTTCTTAATATGAGACATGGTAGAATAAGTGGATATAAACTAGGTTTAAGTAAGACAAAAAAGGACATAAAATAATGTTAAGGATATGACTCACAATGAAAAGATAGCAGTTATGAATATGTATGCACCTATAACATAGAATCACTTTTCATGCAGCTGAAATTATAAGAGATGTCAGCAGGACCAGTCAGTCATACATGTTAAGCCAGCAAAGTGTACAGCATAGCTCTTTAGTTCAGTTCCAGTCTTCTTCAGGACTACCTAAGTGGTATTTTCCAGGTGACAGATCTGAAGCTTAGAGTTTTTGAGACCATCTTTAGATAAAGAAGGTAATTTACAAATTCAAAATTAGGTACAAAAGTGCTTATTTTGAATGAGAAAAGAAATGCCAGTAAAATATTGGAGCCTGGGAGACACAAATTTCCTTTTTTTTCTGAGGTCTCTAGTAAAACTACACAGATATGCTTCTTGATTGCACCCTGGCTCCCCCTCCTGCAAAACACTCTGTAACTCCCAACAACACCCACTATTCACAGGTGAAAACCCTTGAATCTTAGTCTTCATTAGCATCACAGTAAATCTGTCTCTGTACCATGACTATTATTCTCCAATTCTCAAGAGTCCATAGGACCTGGGGGTTCCAGAGTATCTCTGAGAGCCCCAAGCTTCTCCATAACCATGAATGCCTTCATTCTTGACTCTCAGGACATAAATTGTGGCCTTCCCTCTGGGGTCACTAACGAAAACTTTTCTTCTTGGAAACTCCTTTCCTTATAGGCTAATTGCTTTAAAACCTTGTTTCCCACCTCACTGTCTTGTCTCCTAGCCTTGGCCTTCAGTTCCAGTTTGCAATCACTGAGTTTCTGAAGGGAATCAGAAGGAAGAGGCGGAAGTTGGTCTTTGGGGCCAGTAAGTTTAAGGAGCTGATGGTGAAAACGGGTCCTAAGAATGAAGTAGGTATAAGATATTGGTCTCAGGTCTTTCCTTTCATTAAGTTTGACCTCCTCTTAACCTACATCCTAAATAAGACTATATTATACTTTCTGTCTACCTGGAGTTGTAAAAAAAAAAAAAAAAAAAGCAAAACTTTACCCCCCTACTTCTATTATATGGCAGTTTCCAGTAACAGGAAAAGTAAGCAATTCTGACATTATTATGTCTTTATTCATCTCATAGCTTGAGGAGGTAGAGTATATCTTAAATACATTTTTTCAAGAAGGTTACATCAATGGTATATTTTCTGAAAAACTCTGTCTTTCTTTGTCTTCATACATGAGGAAGGATATGGCTGGGATGTCATTCACTTCCAGTTCATAGATACATTATTTAATTGCTTTTGTCATTTAGCGTCTTGGAGAAAAATCCTGCATATGTCCGGCTCTGTTCTTTAACACTGTAGCAATCTATGAACCTTTCCTACCCATATACTTAGGAAGGCTTTCTGCCATGGGCATACCTAGAATTCTACAGTAGTCTTTTTTTTCTTGCTTGTCTATTTACCTCTCTCTCTCTCTCCCTCTCTCTTGCATTCGAAAAAAAGCTTACATAGTTTTTCCTCTTTATTCATTTTATTTTGTCAGTTTCAATTCCACTCTTTCTTTTCTTCTTCCAGTTTTCCCTGAAATTCTGGTACTTCATTTTTCATTTTCTTACAATCTTATCTTGCCTTTTACCCCTCTCTTCTAATTAAGATTCTTCTCATCACAGTCTGTGCAACCTATGTGCACAAAGGTCTTCTTTTTCACAAAGGCTGTATATTGGCATTCTGTTTTCTGAAATGTTTTTCCTGCAGTAAATCATGTTTGCTTTTCCTTTGAGTCTTTAAGGACTTGTTCATTTAATATGAATTGAGTGTAGTTTCATAGATCCCATGCTGGTTTTTATACCTTATGCCTTTTTGTAGGAGAAGAAATCAATTCCTCCATTAAGATAGTATATGTAGACTTCCCTTGGCATTTTTAGTTACTACCATTCTCTTTAGTGCCCAGATCTCTACCTCAGAATTGCAGCTGGAGATGCATCTATGTACAGAGAGCAATTATCAGAGTTCAGCAGATAATAAACTGACCCAGATTTCTTAGGTGATATAAGGTATTCTTGTGTTCCCACTTCAAGATGCTTCCCGAGATTCTGAACTGGAATAAAAAACGAAGACAAAACAGAAAACCTCACGCTATAGCTCTTGTTGCAGGCTTGCCAATAGCATTTATTTGGAAAACCATAACTTGCAAGATGCAGTGTTTATTGGTGATCCCTCTTCTCCCTTCTCCATTTCCTTTTGCATTGTTTACCGGGAGTCACAAATTCTAACTGATTACATATAGAAAGAGTGCTGCCGATGAGGGATTGTGATTCCCTGCTTCCAAGGTAGCCCCAAGACTTCCCTGCTTTGTGCTAGGCCCCTCCTGTGTGGTCCCTTTCCACATTGGACGAGGGTTGGTCTCTGAGAGCAACAGCATACAGCAAAACACCATGGGATTTAACTTCTGTGATTCGAAAAGCCTCCATCTTGAATATTTTCTCAGTCTCTTTTTCTTTCTCTTTTCTGGTTACTCATTCTGGGCGAGGCCAGTTTCCACATCTTGTAGACACTCAGGTAGCCCATGGAAAGAACCATTTGGTGAGGAATAGAAGCCTGTCAGCAGCTACGTGAGGGAGCTAGGAAGTGGATTCTCTGGCACCAGTCAGGTTTGAGATGACTGCCGTCCTGGCTGGCAACTTAACTGCAATCCTGTGAGAGGTGCTGAGCCAAAATCCTCCAGATGAGCTGCTCTCGGATTCCTGACACTCAGAAACTCTGTGACGTAAGAAATGATAGTTGTTTGAAATTGCTCGATCCGGGGATAATTTGTTATGGAGCGACAGATAACTAATATAAGAATGGAGAAAAACATTTTGGGTAACCTCAAAAAATAGCAGTCATAAAGTATATGGATAGTTGACAAGATGTGTGGTGGTTTACCCCAAAAATGTTTTTTCTAAACTGGGAAACAAAGAATAAGGGAAGAATAAAGTCTCTTTCATTCAGAAAAGGGAGTTTTCTCCTTTCTAGCATGGCTGCTGAAGTGGGCAGGAGTTTTTCAATCTAGCTCTTTTAGTATCACAATTAATACAAATTTCTCTCAGACACTGATAACAGATTTTCTAAAAATGTTGGTTTATAGCATCATTATGAGTTTCTTTATTTTTCTATATCTTCATAGGTATTTTTGTGACTATTTGGGAAAATCTATAACAGGATTTAGTAAGCCAACTCAATTTTGAAGTAGAATTTCTGTAATAAAATTAATTATATATGATTTCAATTATTTTAAATTTACTTATGTTCATTTTAGGGGTCAGGATATGGTATCTTGGTGAATGTTCCCCAACTATGATGGTCAATTTTTCTATTTCTTTTGTCAGCTCCATCAGCTTTTGCTCTATTCATTTCAAGAATTTTGTTTGGTGTGTACACTTGGCATCATTATGTGTTTCTGGTAGATTGATCCTTTTATCATTATGTAATGTCATTCTTTCTTTTCAGCAATTTCTCTTTCTCTGAAGTCCATTTTACTGGACATTAATAAAACTAATCCCTCTTTTTTTAAATTCACGTTTAAGTGGTATAACTTTTCCATCCTTTTACTTTCAATCTACCTATGTCATTGAATTTAAAGTGTCAGTTTCTTGTACACAGTTTATAATTGGGACATGTTTTCTTTATCCACCCCGTCTTTTGCTCAGTGTATTTAGACTATTTACATTTAAGGTAATTATTGATATGCTACAACCAATTTGCCATTTTATTTGTTTTCTCTTTGTTTCTTCTTGTTTTTGTTCCTTTATTTCTTTTTTCTGCCTTTCTGTAGGATATTGCAATACATTTTTAGGATTTCATCTCTATTTATTTAAGGTCTGCTGAGCAGAGAGGAGCAGGGAGAAATGAGTCTATGCCATCTTACTTGGAGTGTTAGCCTCATTCGTCTACTCTTGATTTCTTGACACACTACTCTTGACATAGTACCTGATATAATCCACACCTAGTCTAGTTGAAATTATACTTCCTATTTATTCAGAAAATGTGCAGTGTTGGGCTATTCTTTTTGTAGGGCTGGCCACAAGGCATATTATATGAAAAAGAGCAGTTGCAGGCTATTCATTGACTGTTTATTGGTCAAAAAGAAAGGGCATTGCTCAGTGGGGGGAATTTCCTAGATCAATCAGATTAGCTCCATCCAAAAATCTTGACAGATTAATCTGTATAAAACTATACAATTAGCAGTAAGAAATGTCAGTGATGAAGATCATGAAGGCAAAGAGAGAGACAGAGAGAGACAGAGAGAGAGAGAAATTGGCAAAAACCCATCTACAGAGTTGCCTAGAAACCTAAACATCTATGTGTCTTCATACAATAAGCACCCACACTTTGTCTCTAGAATGTGACTTGAATAAGTGTTTGTCCCTGTCAATAATATTATAGAACCACCAAAATAATGCACTATACCTAGAAACTCTAATGAGATATGATTGGGAAATATTAACCTATTCTTTTATCTTGATCTTTCCCCCCATTCAAGAACTAGATTGTGGGACATCCTCAGGAATGGGACGTTACAACAGAAAATCAGGGGAAAGGTTTTGTAATTTCAAAAGCTCAGAACATTAAAAAAAAAAAAAAGAATGTGGTAAGGCTGAGCTAGACTTCTTACTCCTAGAGGAAATACAAGACTTCAGATAGCCTCATATGTCCTGGGTACAGCATGATGATTCTGGTGTGTCCAAGAATGGAACAAAAATGTCAAGTACAGAGCAAAATCTGGCAACACACACATTCTATTGGCCAGAACTAATCATATGATCCAAACTAGACACAAGGAGGCTAGCAAATTCTAGTCTCTGGCTGGGCAGCAGCTTCCCAACGATTCTACATTATGGAAAGGGAGCATAAATTTGTAGTGGTACTGAAAGTGGGTTCTGCCACAGATAGGTTGTAACGTGTTCATGGCAATTTTGTCAGATAATTATAATTTGCTTTCTAAGAGGTGATAATAATTTGTATTCTCACTAGCAGTGTAGGAGTTCCAGTTGCTTCATATCTTTGTCTGTGCTTGATACCATGCAAGTTACTTCACTGAACAATTATACAGATCATCAGTTTGTAAAGTTTTTTATTTAAAATGTGAATTCCTAGAAGGCCTTTCTTAAATAAATCATTAACTGTTTTATGATGAAGCAAATGAATAACAAATCATATAATTTATTAAGGTCAGGCCAGTAGTACCCAGACTTTATTCTCCATAGCCCAGCCATCTTTTCTGAGGGTTTTAGTAATTACAAATGTATTCAGTGAAAGATTTTTTTATTGTTTGTTTTTTTGCCCCTATGGATTTAAATATTTAGCATAGTGCCTTGTAAATTATTGGCAATTAATAACTATTCTTTGAATGAATGAATAATGAATTTCTAGGAAGCAATCACATTTCAAAGCTTCATAATATGCTTGTATTATAGTCCCCTCTATTTCAGGTTGGACTCTTTGGTCTTTAAAAAGGACTTGAAAATCACCAGTTGGGGGCGGGTATGTGTATGTGTGTATGTGTGTGTGTGTGTGTGTGTGTGTGTGGCAATGACCTGATGGTATAAATGGCCAATTTTTCCCTCCTTGGGAATAAAAAGCAGAAGTCAGTTTGTGTCAGACTGTGATGCTTCTTGCTTAATCACCATAGTTACCTATTTTGAGCAAGAAATAACTAGTGTGGCTTCCTTCCCCTGCCATGTTTCTATTCTCACCTAGAGATTAATCACTACTGGCACCACAGAGGCTTGTACAAATAGCACTTGTTCACTGTGAAACTTATAAATCAAATACTGCAAACATTCTTTCTTCCTCAGAGAAGTCAGGAGCAGGAAATGCTAAGTTCATAGAAAAGTGACATGCCCTTCAACCACATAGAGTGAGAGAGTAGATCAGTTTAAAATCTATGGGGCTTTTATTACTTTTAGAAGGTGTAAAGGAGAAAGGAACTAAAGAAATACAAGTTAGCCTGCAGTAGTGGTTACTTTTTGCCTTTTCTTATTAACACTTTTCCTAGGCTATGAATAGATGATTACAAATAGATACTTTGATTTTCTATAGGACTTGCAAAACTGTATTAGGGGAAAAAAATCAATTTTGTTCCTTCAGAATAATCTCACATTTCTTATTATGTTAAAAAAAAAGGGGGGGGGAAGTAACTTTTCTTTCTTTGTAATGTCAAGCATAATTAAAGAGAGAGATTTGGATTGCTCAATGCTGAGACTCATACTCCCTAGTGCATAAATCACCTTTTGCAGAGAAGTGAGTTGTACACTATTTAATGGTGTGGCAGCATAATTGCCTCAGATCAGTTTGCTCAGCTTGCAAGGCCAAGGGTTCATGCGTCAAGGAGCAGTCAGTTTTACTCCGTTGCAAAACAGACTTTTGGCCTGAGGTGGGTAGGGCTGAAGGGGAGAGGCGGATGTATTCACTCTCCCAGGAGAAGAGCAGAGAGAGTTCATGACAAAGGAGACTTTAAGGCAGAGTGAGGAGTTCTGTTTTAAGAAGCCTTGGGGGCAAGTCTCTCCAGTGTTCTAGCATGGTAGATTTGGACACATTGAGTCTGGAGTCAGTACATTTTCCCCCATTAAATATGATACTTCATTTGATTTTAAGGAATTTTAATTGTTATAATTCTCTATTTCTTGGAAACATTAGCCTGAGACCACAGTTCAGTTAGGATTCCCTTTCCTTATCCTGCTTTTCAATTTGAAAAAGGAATTTTATTGACCTTTATTGGTAACACAGATGCTAAATTGCCAAATGTCCTACTTCTCCCGTCGGTTTGAACTTTGAGTCTGTCAAGCTATTGATTTGTTTTTGTCAGCATGAATCTTAAATAGCACCTAATGTTGTTCACCCAAACTTTTTACCAGATAAGCACACTTTTCCCCATTATTTCTTCTTCCCATGAACTTGTGTTTTTAAAAAATATTTGTAATCTAGCAAACCACATTTGTTAGGCAGTATCTTGTTTTGCCTTATAACACAAGATATATCTATATCTATACATATATATATATAATATTAATTTTTTACATCATGGAAAATAACTTGTAAGCAGACACTACTTTTGGATAAGTGATATAATGCAGGGATCTCAATGGGGATATGGTAAGTAAAAGAGCTAGAATACAATGGTTTCCTTGAAAGCAACATCTATTTCATTAGAAACATTTTGAAGACTGAGTTTAAATAAAGAGACATCACTAACAGGGTCAATACTTTCTGCTGATTTCTAGGAAAGAAAATTGGCTGCATGACACAGTCACAAATAATATTTTATGGTGACATTTTATTGAATGTATTTAATTTTTAAGTCAATAAGTAAGGTAAAAGTAAATCTCACAGAATATTAAATATTTAAATGCATCTAAATACCCTCAACATCATTGTTTCCACAAATTTTTCATTTCCTGATATGTCAGTTGTTTCAGCTTTCATGGATCTGCCTTGGTACAAAAAAATTCTCCCTGTTAAGAGGTGACAGGAATGCACTCTCTAAATAGGTAATCCTCATGTACTTTCATTTATAAAGATTACACTTACACTCTATTATAGTTTGGTGAAATTATAAAGTTTACATCTGTACTACTTCATAAAATTTCTACAGTGTCCCTGTGGGTTTCCAGATACCACTTCTCCTGGCCTTGTGGTCCCTTATCTGTAGATTTCTTTCCTTATTCCTCTTCCAGCCTCCATCAAAACTTATCCTTTCCATCACTGCCACCACACAGTGCTAGCTCTAAGATGGTATAGGGCTAACTCATATAATAAATGCACTTAGGTTTTACATCCCTCAGTAGAATGTGAACCCTCTGATGGTGGAAGTTCCATCTTTATCTTCAGTTTTCCTCAAGAACAGGAAATGTGGTCTTCCCTGGTGGCGCAGTGGTTGAGAGTCCGCTTGCCGATGCAGGGGACACGGGTTTGTGCCCCGGTCCGGGAGGACCGCGCGTGCCGCGGAGCGGCTGGGCCTGTGGGCCATGGCCGCTGGGTCTGCACGTCCGGAGCCTGTGCTCCGCAACGGGAGAGGCCACAACAGTGAGAGGCCCGCGTACCGCAAAAAAAAAAAAAAAAAAAAAAAAAAAAAAAGAACAGGAAATGTAGTTAGTATTTCTACCTACTTCACTCTCCTAAAACTGCTCTTGTAAGAGATCCGCTGATCTTCTAATAGTCATATGTAATATTTAAGCTTTTACTTTACTTGCCATTTCCTCAGCATTGACAGATTGGCTACTTCTTTTTTCAACTGTCTCTCCCCTTGTGTTTGAAAATACGGCTCTATCCAGGTTTCCTTCCATCTGTCTTGACTTCTCTTTCTCCATTTGCTTAATTGGGTCCTCTGCCCTGAACTAGCGGTGATTCCCAGGCTTCTATCCTCACCACTTTTTTCTTCTATTTTTTTTCTCACTCCCTGAATAAACTGATTTATTTCATTCTTTCTGTGTATTTTAGCAGACTAGGACTTTTTGTTTTTTGTCTGTCAAACTCTTATAGTCTTTCATGATCCAGTTGGCTGTCAGTTCTTCTTAATGATACTTGACAGCCCAACTCAGGCATCGCCTCGTCTGTGAACTCTTCCCTGATCTTTCTATACAGAGCAAATCAACCCCTATTCTACAAGATGGCTGATTAATATATATACTTCTGTTATTGTTCCTATTATACTATTAATATATTACCTTTTTCCTGTGACTCTGTGAGCTAGTAGATGGCAAAGTTTGTGTTTTATTTATCTTTGTATATGCAGTGCCTAACACAATGCATAATATATGGTACATTCTCAATAATTGTATGTGGAATGATTGAGGGGGTACATGAACAGACACGCAAATGAAAAAGTAAATGCTACTTAACTATTGATTCAAACTGTTTTAGTCACCACAGCCAGTTTACACAGCTACAGAAGCAGTAAGGAATTGGAACATTCCAGTCCCAGATGTATGTAAGTGGTAAGTTTGACCTGAAAATCATTCCTCATATCTGCTTCCACAGTATATAAACTCATGTAAACTAAGCAAAGAAAGTCTTCCCTTTGTTCCTATCAATCTTATAATTTGCATTGTCTAATAGTCTTTAGAAAGGTTCTACTGACAAACCCACCATGTCCCCATTCTATGTACTATCTTTACTTATGCTTTGTTTGTATGACATTTAAGTACTTTTAACTGTTTGAATTCATTTGGCTGCAAATTTAATCTGACTAGGAAGTAAGAAAGAAATACCAAAGGAGAGACTATTTTCTTTTCAGAAATAAAATATGATATAGTTTTTTTTCACTTGTTAATACAATCAAGCTTTCAACACTCAGAAAAAAAAAACATGCATTTACTGTCAATGGTTAGAGACTTCATGATAAATAATTTTGTGTTTAATAATACATTTGAGATAATTTCTTAATGAGTCCATTGGAAATCTCTGGTGAAATTAACTGGTCTTTTAATATTGTGCCAGCCATTTTTAAGAAATAACCTGACACTTTCATTTAAACCACCCTAAAAATAGCAACACTGACAAAAAAATTTAATCCTTGGCACACACCATCTCGTACATTCTTAGATCAACCATTGCCAGTTATCTAGCTTTAGAGAAATAACTAATTTGAAGTAATTGGTTGCTTTTCCTTAAAAGAGGTCCAGTTTTGTGCTTCATAACTTCATGTCTAAGACGAAAATATAATTTTCTGAAGTTGGTTTGCACAGCAAGTTAAGGAGATAGTAGCAACATTTATTTTATTGGATAAGATAAACGCAACGGGCAGCAGGAAAGTTTTCCTCTGTTTCCTTCCCTGAATCTGCTTTAAAGCCCAGCTTATAAAGGAAAGAACTAAAAGTCCAACTACTATTTCTCACAGTATTGGGAAAGAAAAGGATGGCAGCCACATATAAGAAAGAACAAAATTATAATAACTGTGTGGTTACTTCATGGTAAAGTGCAAGAAAATCTCTGGAAACATCTCAAAGGAGTAAATGAATTTTCCTTGAATGTACTTAGAGTACAGACAACTCATCACAGAGATCTTCCTTTGGGATTTCTATAATGGACATAATGACAAATCTGGTAAGTTCACATATGACTCTAAGATATAGCCATGGAGTTGTGTTTTTATATCATATTCCCTAAAGGCTCTGTGCATAAGCCAGCAGCTGGAATTGGCTTTGTCATGTTGATTAAAATCCTAAACCCAGTTCGTTATAGATGGTTATGATGAGTCAATTCAGACACTGAAGAAATATCTGAAGATCTAGAAATCTTCCTGATATGCCATTTTTGTCTATCAAAGTCCAGGTCAGTTGGAATTCTGTGAACCTGGATATAAGAAGCGGATCATCGTTCAGCATTCATAGTCTTCCTAACCCAAGAATGCAAAATATTTTAAAGGCCAAATCAAATGCAAAATTTGGGAAAAACTCAAGGCTAAGGATAATGCAAAGAGATGGAAAGAAACTAGAAGTATTGTGTTCATTTATTCTCAAAGAGCAATGATTCCAAACTGAAGAAGAGGATTACAAAATGCAATACGGATGTCATGTTATCCTACGGAGTTCTGATAATGATAGGAATCAACTTAGATCAGCATCCACAAACCCTAAAAAAAATTATCCCAAAACCCCCCAAATCAAACCATGCAAAACTTCATTGTACATAAACCAAAATAGTCTAACTAAATAACTTATAAATCATAGTTACAGAGGAAATGACATGGTCTTATCAGAGAAGGGACATAAGTTTTTACATAATGTCAGAAGGGAGTCCACTATAAAAACCTCTGAAGAGATCACCGTCCTCTGCAGGAGGCTGGCAGAGCTGCTTCTCATCCAACCTCCTACAAGGCAACATAATGTTCTTTTGCATTTTTTTAGGAAGCAATAAATCCCATGTGCATGCCCACTTGTGTGCATGAGCACATGCATACATACACACACACACACACACACACACACAACAGAGTTATATCTGCATTAAGCCTTCCCCAAACGATTAAAACTTTACTGAGTTTGCTGAGAGAGTTTAATATTTTTCTAGACAAAATCCATCCTAGATACTGAAGATTACTTTGTTTGGAAGTTTCATTGCTGCGTGTAGAAGCATGGGAGATTTTCCCATATATATACTCAAAGAAAGAAAATGAGGTGAATCTTGGGAACATGACCTTATATTTCTGGTGGTATTTTTAATTCTAGTCTAATTAACATGAAGTCATATTTTCAGAAGTCCCAGAATATGTATTGTGAATGAAGATGCTTGAGATGTACATAATTGCCCATGTTAAGTAAATTATAGGTCCCTTAATCAACAGTCTGAGAGAAAATATGCAAATTAATTATTTTTCAGTTAGAGACTAGAGAAAAAATTATCAAAAGATGAATAGCTGAAGCAGTTAGGTAGCTGGTTTTATTTATTCTCAATTTACCTTTGAAGTGATAACATATACAACATATTTAAAATCAATTAACTTGTGAATACTATAATTCAGTTTTCTAGCAAACATATCAAACTTACACTTACAGTATTTCAAAATAAATTTCTTAAGGGAGACTTGGCTTCTGGCTATTTTTAAACTGTTTAATCATTTGAACTACTTGGATGAAATAAGATAAACAGACGTTAGTAAATAAAAGTTCTGATTTTGTTGTTATACGTGTAAATCCCTGATGAAGTCGTACTTATACAATGGACTTTTTGCTTTAGATGCTTTCTTATGCCAAAAATTATTACCAGTGAACCCTTTATGAGAATTGAGAGAAACTAATGGGCTGTAATGCAATCACCCCTCCTAGAGTGGATTTGGTGAGATTAGAACAAGCCAATCTGCCTGGGTACACACACAGGTAATACATCTTGTCCATGGCAACCTGGAAATCTTTCACTTGGCAAATTACCTTCCCTGACCCCACTCGTATAATGGTATCTTAGCAAACATATAGTAACCTAAGTTCCAGAAAAAAATAACAAAACTACATAAATTATATTTTTATAATGCTAAAGAAAACTGTTGCACATTGTATAAAATTAAGGTATGAGGACAACCAAACTGGATAATTTTGGACAAAAGTCCATTTGGGGAAGGAAGTCACCCAAATCAATATTTCGTAGTCATTCTATAAACCACATATTTGCTAAATAACTCCTTTAATTTGGGCATAGACAATCTACAAATAACAAGGGATAGTTTACAAGAAAGGTTAATACAGTATGATAGATTCCTACTGGTGAGGTAAATTATAATCTTAGTAAGGTTTATCAGCTTTCAGTAAATACTTGGAGCGAGTTTTTGAGATATTTTCCTACCTGAATGCCTCAGAGCCTGTCATTCATATAATTATAGTCAGTATTCTAGGTCAGAAGGAGCTTACAGCCTGGGAGGAGAAAGATGTTAATATTTTATAAAGAATTAACTGTTATTAGAAGGATGTCACCCAGCACATCATATTCAGGGTTGTAAAACAGAAGGAAAATAAGAGATTTTGAACACAGAGATAGAAAGAGTAGAAACTTTACAATGTCTAGGGGAAGGCTGGTCATTGAAAGACAGAATGGGGGACTAGTACCAGAACACCCCTCTCAAAAAGAAACCTGAATACCTATGGAGGAGGAGGGATACGAGAGGGCAGGAAAAATAGAGCATAAACTTTGAATATCCAAATTTGGGTTTGGAGATGGTCTCTATTGAATCATCATGAGAGGAATGAAGTCTGGCAGGAAAATAACACCTGTTAGAATTTGTCATTAATAGAGCTGAGAGTGGGTTTCTAAAGAAGATTCCTTGTAAGCACAAAATCACAAGAAAGACTGGCAGATTCTGCTTCCAAATAAAGTCTGACAGGCAGAAATTTACAATGTATCAATCTGTGGGTGACCAAGTTTCCTCCTGTGAAGTACAGGAACCATGCCTGGATGAAAAAAGGAAATGGAAGGTGGCCATTAAAGTAGATAACATTTTTGTTGCTGGGTTTCCGCCTTCATATTGACAACTATTAACCACTTGTTGCTTTAGATGAATTAGGGTATCAGGACATCAGACTTCCCTTCAATCTCAGAACACCGTCATGGTATTTTCTTGGTTAGCCTCTTTCCTTTAATGTGGGCTTTAAATTTTTAAATATTATTACTCTCTTCATTTGCCTAAAGGGACATCAGTACAGCCATATACCTCCTAGTCAGAGGGCCCGAGGCTTGACAAGAGCCATTGAAGAGGACATTTATGTCTAACTTTTGGAATTGAGATGAGCATGGGCATGTTCCCATTATTCTGATAATCATGATATTCTGCCTAGGGCATAACATTTTTCACTACAATGAATAATACTACAATAAATATTCAGCTCTTATAATTCTTACATCACAGAATTTGATAGTTGAGAGAGACTACGAATACTATCTTAATCCAATGGTTTCCCACTTATAGTAGCTGAATTCTTTTTCTCAAATGAAATCCTACATGGAATTCTTTATCTCCATTCCACCTTTCTCTGATGTCATACAATACTTGTTCAGAGAAAGGAGAGACATATCTTTTACGTTCCATCTTTTAATGAACTTTCCATGACATCTGGTACCTTTTCCTAAAAGAGTTCCTCTATTTTCCATTTTTTCTGGGCGACATCTTTACGTTTCCTCACACTGGACCCTCTTTTTAAAATCCTGAACACATGGGTGGAGATGTCCTTCCAGTAGATTTCCTTTGACAATTTTCAGAGAGGAAAAGTAGTCTTCCTGAGCAATCTCAGTAACTCCCATGAGCCTCCTTTCCCCAAGCCTAAATAACTTATTTTTCATATCTCAGGGGTTCCTATTTTATTTACTGGGATGCCTTCAAAAGAAAGGCTCCAAACTTGACATATGGATTAAAAAAAATCCTAACACAGACTATTTTTATTATTAACAAACAGTGTAGAATGATGTGGACACAAAATTGTGTTCTTCCTGAAATCATACAGTTTAGAAAAATATTAACTCTTCAAACCAGATAATAATAGCAACCGTGTATGCAGACCCCCAAATAGAAGTATTTATCCTACAGTTCTGGGCATTGTGTATATAAGAAACTGGTTTTTGTTGTTGTTGGTGCTTGTGTAGAGGAGCACAACTTGCCACCCCAAAATATCTCTTTGGCATGCGATTGTTTCAAGCTGAAAACAATCAAGCTGTGTCCCATTGTCTCGACATGGTCCAGAGAATATTTGTTTATCAAACATTTGCTTTTCCCTCTCCATGTGAATTGCCTTTTTCCACTCTGAAGTCACAACCCACTACAACTAACATACTCTTTTGTCTTTAGCTGAAGATGGTACTGTAGGTGACGGCTTCAGCCATCTTGGTGAGTTACTCAGTTCTCCTGGGTCTCTCCCATATTTACATGTTATTAAACTTTTGTTTGATTTTTCTCCTGTTAATCTGTCTCATGCCTATTTAATTCTTAGAGGAGCCAGAAGAACCTAGAAGGGTAAAGGAAAATTTCATCCTCCCCGACACTCGTGTGTGGGTGTGTATTTGTGTGTTTTACTCACACATGGTTATATTTTCTACCATCTCAATCCAAAATAGGAATTTTTTTTTGAAGAGCACAGTGAGGGAGATAGATAGATAGATGATAGGTAGATAGATAGAGTTACATATATAGATTTTTTTCCTTGCAAAGGTGGCCACCTGAAACTAATAAGAAGATTGAAAAAAATCTGAATATTTAACATTGTCCTCATATTAAATAAGACTACATGAAGCAAAGATTTATTATATTGTTGCTTACATTCTTTCTTACCTTCTCTTTCTCTCTCTTTCTCGTTCCTTTATCCCATAAGCTAACTGTTTTTTGCTTTTGTTCTTCAGTGCTGCCATTTAGCCACCTATATATGGTTCCTGTGGAAAAAACAAATTGAATGTTTTCTTGGCTTTTGTGTCTGGCAGAAGTAGGACAATAAAATAATTCCAGCACAAATAGTTGGATGTCTAGGAGACCTTCCCACAAAACAAAAATAGGAAAGAGTAAAACAAAAGTTAGCTGTCAGGAACAGCTGTCTGGCAAACTTTCTTGCATTTACAAGTAGTCCCTGAAATGACCATTTGGGAGAAGCCATTCCCCTGGTTTGCATGGCTCACTGGGTCAAAATGGAATTTCCTTCCATACTTGCTTCGACCCCTCCAAACATCTACTAGTCATACCCCAATCAGTCTTCATTCTAATTGGTAGAGTCTTCAGTATCCAGGCAATAAAGATAATCCTACACCTTAGTTCTTGGGTATTCTTTCCACATTTGAAAAGCTGAACTGTACAATATTCAGAGCAAAATTTCAGTATTGAAATTCTTACAGGGACTTTGTTGACTCATAGTACTATTTCCCTCAAGTAAAGCAAATTAATTTTATGGTTGAATCAATACCATGCCCACACATAAAAATAAAAAGGAAGAAGTCAGCTCTCAAAATCAGCATTTCCAAAACGTATCTGAAAATTATAAAGAACTGATTGAAGTCTGACAGGATAACATGAGTATAATTCAACCTTGAATTTAGATAAATACAGAAGGTACTGATAATACATTTGCTACGGTGCAATGGGAAAGTGATGTTTTTCTCCTCTTTGGGAATATCCCTTCATCTGAGTGGATGAACACCAACGTGCTAGGATGATGCTTAGTGCAGCGAGAATCTCAGGAGGACTTGGGTGGGTGTTCAAGCCAAAATAAACTTTTATTGTTATTTAAGCCTTGGTTTTTCAGGATTATTAACTTAGTAGGGATTGTGGAAAGATGCAAATCGTTGATCTGAACAGAAACCCATTTTGTTTTGAAAGCAAATGTACTTCTTCTCCAGTCTCTTATTTCCACTAACCATAGTATTCTCTGGGGGATTATTTCTTACACTTGCCTTTGAGATATTTGCCATTTCCTTGTAAGCTGGAACTTTGATGATTAGCATTGCAGATGTTATATATTCTCCAAAAAAAATTTTCCAGGGAAAGAGTACTAGCAACTAGGCATTTTAGTTCCGACAGAAAAGCATTTCTATTAAGTTTGAAGTACTAAAATGTGAGAAGTCAAAATTGTCCCGAGTGAAAAGATGCAGAGTTTGAAGAAATGAAAAATTAATCTCACTGGGCTCTTTTTAGTTGATTTAAAATAAGTTATTTATTCATTTATTATTGAGCCTCAATTGAGCCTGGAGTATGTCTCCAAAGATAAAGAACTGGAATCCTTTCACATGTGGTCAATTTAATTCTTAGGCTATCTAGTGCATCAAATGAGCTCTTATAGTTATCCAAAGACAATTTTTAATATTAACTCTTGGTCAATCCATTTGATTTTCCCAATAATCTGGTTCATATTTGCTTATAAGTATTTTCCTGTCATGCTACTTCTTCCAGTATTAACTTCTGCTGCACATGCTAATATCACTCTAATGATTTATCTTCTATTAATAAATTGAACAAGACTTCTTCTGTCTCCTTCAGGGAAGCAGTCTCCTCACTATAATCATTTGTCTCTAGTCATAGAGGAAATGCATCTCTGTCTTAGTGACTCTCTTTCCCTCTCCCTCCTCTCTTACTAAATAAAACTTAACCTTTGAGGAACTTCCTGTTACATGATCATGGTAGCAGTAGTTCTTTAAATCTCCCTGAAACTCCTCCCTAAAACCAAACTGATTATCCATAAGAGTAGAAGAAAAAAGAACTCAGATGACATTTTCAACCAGTTTTATATCACAGTCCAAAATCCAGCATTTTACTTTATGGGGAAACACTAGAGGGTTTCTAACAAAAGCCAAGAATAATGCAAGGATGCTCACTATCAGCGCCTGTGTTAGACATGGTACTGAAGATATTAACCAATGTAATTAGGAAAAAATAATTAGGGGCCAAAGAGCGGAAAGTAAGATGTTAAATTAGCATTGCTAGCGGGTAATAATGTATGATTGAATTTTTTTCAAAATCCAAGAGAATCTATGAAAAAAAGTGGTAAAATCCATGAGAATTTAGTAACGGAGAATATAAAGTTAGTATACATAAATTAATCATCTTCATGTATGTAAACAATAATCTGTTAGAAATATAAGAAAAGGCTCATTTACAGTAGCAAGAAAAATAAAATTCTCAGGCAAAGCCATTACATAAAAATACCTTAACAAAGCCTTAACTTTAAAACATTACTAAAATTATACAAACTATACTTGAATAAAAAGATTGAATTATGTTTTTGAACAGAAAGACAGTATCAGAAATGTATCAGTTGACTGTTAATTTATGAGTTAATAATTAAAATTTTTTAATTTTTTAAATGTTTTAAACTAGAAATAATGTGGAAAAATAAACAAGTAGCCAAGAAAACAGCAATTCATGATAAAAGTTCTCAGCAAACTAAGTAAACATGGAAACTACTTAATCTGATAAAGAGCGTACATGGGGAGTGGTGGGAGGAACCCTATAGCTAACATCATACTTAATATTCAAATACTGAAGGTATTTCACCTAATATTAAGAACAAGGCAAGGATGCTTATGCTCATCAATTCTATTCAACGTCATACTGGAAGTCCTAGCCATTGTAATAAGGCAAGGAAAGGAAATATAAGTCATGCAGACTGAAAAAGGAAGACATAAAAGATTATTTATTTTAAAAATAGCCAGAAAAACTTTGGAAAGAAATAACAATATCAGTGAGCTTGCTTCTATAATTTAAAATGTGTGTTGATGCATGAAGAGACATAACAGTAGAATAGAATAGAAGTTCCAATAATAGAGCCAAGTATATGCAGAAATGTAGTGTATTATACAAGGGGGCTTCCCAAATCCCTGAGGAAAAGATGTACTTTTTATTACAGGGAGTTCTCACTTTCCATGGTAATATAGGAACACAAAAATATGACTATGCAAGCTGATATCATGTAGAGCAATCTTAATAGTTAATGGAAAACTTTATGTTATCAAGTATTTTTGGCTGCATATGTAGAGCTTCTCAAATGGCAGAAGTGTCACCATTCCCAAAGTCAGCTATTTTTTTATATAATGTCATTTTTGTTTGATTCAAATTTACTTCAGCATTATTATTTTTATTTCTTCAGCGCACTTTTTACTTTGTGCAGCAATTCTCTCTTAATTATCTATTTTTATAAAATGGCACATGGATTTATCACTGGAGGCCAAGAAGGCAAACGACTATATGCTTCACTGTGCATGAACTGAATAATTGATGTACAGTAACCAATTACCAATAGGCTTTGAAAGAAGTAACATGATTTGTCACTGACCAAGATGTCCATTTGTTGTTTATGTAGTGATTTATAAACTGAGGAGCTAGCAGCAAAGTTTGTACTGTATGTAATTATTCACAGTTAATATACTGTGGTAACTGAAATTTGAGCTACATTATTGAGGAACAATGTTATTTAACTAAACCGTGGTAATTGAAATCCATGCATATTTGAACCATGAAAACTGGGATTGCCTGTTAATTATTAGTATAACTGGTTAGCCATTTGAAAAAAGATAAAATCATATTTGTACCTCACTTCCACACAAGAATACATTCCACAACTGATCACAGTTCTAAATATAATACAATGAAAATCTCACATAAACTAGGAGAAAATATAGATGAATTCCTCTGTAACCTGAGTATTGGAAATATTGTCTAATCATTACTCAATATGTAAAATGAGAGAAATGATTGATAGATTTGACTACATTAAAATTTCTTCAGTGTGAAACACAAAACAAAGAAAATTTCCATAAGCAAAATCAAGGGACAAATTAACAGTTAAAAAAAAAGATATTTCCATTTATATAATGTCAGGCATATGAAAAACTGCGTAGCTCCACATATAATGAGAGAAATAAGAATTTAAACTATACTGAGATACCACTTCTCACCTATCACATTTGCAAAAATAAAAAAAAGATAGAATCTTGCAAAACTGTACTACTGTATCACCAGAGTATTAACATTGATACAGTCAAGATACATGATATTTTTATCACCACAAAGATCTCTCATCTTGTCATTTTATAGCTACAACTTTACTCCTTGTTTAATAACTGGCAACCAGTAATTTTCTCTTTTATAATTTGGTCATTTTAAGAATGTTATATATATGTAATTATGTAGTCTGTAACTTTTGAGGACTGGCTTTTTCTTACTCAGCATATTTTTCTGAAGATTAATCTAGGTGTTTTTAATGTGTCAATAGCTTTTTTTGTAGTTAATTAATTAATTTATTTATTTTTGGCTGCACTGGGTCTTCATTGCTGCACACGGGCTTTCTCTAGTTGCAGCGAGCGGGGGCTACTCTTCGTTGCAGTGTGCAGGCTTCTCATTGCAGTGGCTTCTCTTGTTGCAGAGCACGGGCTCTAGGTGTGGCGCACGGGCTTAGTTGCTCCGCGGCATGTGGGATCTTCCAGGACCAGGGATCGAACCCATGTCCTCTGCATTGGCAGACAGATTCTTAATCACTGTGCCACCAGGGAAGTCCCCCCTTTGTTTTTTAATTGCTGAGTAGTATTCCATGTTATAGATGTACCACCATCTGTTTAACCATTTACCCACTGAAGGACATCTGGGTGGTTTCCAGCATGGTTTCCAATTTTCGCACAGATTTTTTGTTTGTGAGTATAAATCTTGATTTGTCTGGGATTAACGCCCAGGAGTGAATTTGCTGGGTTTTATAGTAATTGCATATTTAGGTTTTTATTAAAGAAGCTGACACACTATTTTGGCAGAGTGGCTGTAGCAAGGTATATAATCCACTCTGATAATCTCTGTCATTTAATTGGGTTATTTAGACTTAAAATATCATATAATTACTTATATATTAGTAGTTAAGTCTGCCATTTAAATTTTTGTTTTCTGTGTGTTCTGTTCATGTGTTTTTTCTTTTTTTTTCTGCTTTTCTAAGGGTTACTTGAACAGTTTTTAGAATTTCCTTTTGATTATTTAGTGTTTTTCTCTAATTTTTTTTTTTTTGCGGTACGCGGGCCTCTCACTATTGCGGCCTCTCCTGTTGCGAAGCACAGGCTCCGGACACGCAGGCTCAATGGCCATGGCTCACAGGACCAGCCGCTCCACGGCATGTGGGATCCTCCCGGACTGGGGCACGAACCTGCGTCCCCTGCATCGGCAGGCAGACTCTCAACCACTGCGCCACCAGGGAAGCCCTTATTTAGTGTTTTGAATGTATTCTTATATGTTTTTTAAGGGATGCTCTGGAGATTGCATTATGTATACATAACTTATCAATCACAGTATGCTGGTGTCATCATTTGACCAGTTTGAGTGAAGTATAGAAACCTTACTTTTTGTACTTTTTATCTTCACTCATTTATAATGTAATGGTCTTAAGTATTTCCTTACATACATTTAGGACCCTGTCATACAGTGTTATAATTTTGCTTCCACTGTGAAACATAATTTAGGAAATTTTGAGAAGAAAAGCCTACTGTATTTACTCATGTTATTGTTTATCATTTGATTCTTTCTTTCTGACGTTATAAGCTTTCTTCATTTATTATTCCATTTCTGTTTAACAGATAACTTCCTTTAGCCATTAATTTAGGGTAGGTCTACTCATAACGAGTTCTCTTACTTTAACCTCATCTGAAAATGTATTGATTTTCCCTTCATTTCTGAAGGATATTTTCACCAGGTATATGACTATAAGTTATGTTTCTTTTCTTTTAGCACTTGAAAAATGTGCCATTTTCTTTTAGTTTCCATTTTCTGATGAGAAATTTTCTGCCATTCAAAATTTTTTTTTCTATAGGAAAGGTGTTATTTGTTCTCCTGCTGTCTTCTTTGTTTTTAGTTTTCAGAAGTATAATTATTAGTGTCTTGGCATTGAATTCTTTGAGTTTACCCTGTTTGAAATATTTTCAAATTTGTGTACTGTAGATTTATTTCTCTTGCTGAATTTGGAAAGTTTTCAGTCATTATTTCTTCTAGTACTTTTTAAGTCCTGCTCTCTTTGTCCTCTCCTTCTTACACATTGATGACACACAATTTACTTTTTAAAAATATAATCCCACAGGTCCCTGAGGCTTTTATGTTTCTAACTTATTGTCTCTCTGTTGTTCAGATTGATTTGTATTATTTTGTCTTCCAGTTCATCGATCCTTTCCTTTCACTTATTCTGTTGTTGAGCCCATCCAGTGAGCTTTTTACTTCAGCTTTTTTTTATTTCTGAAATGTTTATTTGTATGTTATTTATATTTTATAGTTCTTTGCTAAAACTTTCTATTTTTTCATTTGTTTCAAGTGAGTTTGTAATTGCTTGTTGAAGAATCTTTATCAAGGCTGCTTTAAAATCTTTTTTGTGCAAGTCAGATAAGTCTAGCATCTCTGTCATGTTTGTGGATGAATAATCATGTTTTAAAATATTGATAATTCTTTTTCATATGTATTCCTAGTGCAGCTCCATGAAGTAGGTACTATTACAACTACCATTTTCCAAGTGAGATAACCCTCTCCCCTCCAACTTCCAGTCTTTGACTTGGTATTTTGGTATATGCAAAAAAGAAAGAAGGTGACTACATAAATTTCCAAGAATGGAAAATATGCACACCTTGTGTATTAAATTCCTACATTAAAAGAAAAAAGTGTTACATTGGAAGCAATTCTAAAAATAAAATAGACAACATATTAGTTAATATTGTGGTTCCTTTCCTGGTCCCCCCCAAAAAGAAAAAAATCCCATTGTGGATCAGGATTGTAAAACAGATATGTGCTTTTGGTTAGGTTGACACCATCTTGAAAATCTATTGGTAGGCACTGACAGTCAGCAGAATGTCATCTTTTAGCTACAGTAATTGGCTCAAAGAGGAATATATAACTTATGTTAGCCCACTCATCCTAAAGTCCAGGATTTGTGCCTGAAGGTAGAGAAAGATAAATTTTTTTGTCTTCTAGATGGTATTACCTGGAGCTGCAGCCTTTTAGCTAATTTAAGGAATGTGAGACCAAGAATAAAGATAATTGAGAGGGGCAGAGACAAGAAAACAGCAAAGAAAGGAAACCGGAACTCTGATCAAACTCAGGTGAATCTAACTCTATCTCTAGAATTTTCAGTTAAATGAGTCAATAAATTATCTTTATGGTTTAAAAAAGTTTTAAGTGATCCCAAATGTCCCCAAGGATAAAATCTTTTATCTTTATGCTTTATTGAAGAGACAATGCTTCTACAAACTCTTTATCAGTACTAGTCTTGAAACTTTTTAAAAACATTCTTTAGTCTTAGCCTCAGGAGGCATAAGTGTAAGTAACTGCCAAGTCTTGTAATGTATCAACGTGGCTGACAGGACTTTACCAAAAAAAAAAAAAAGTATACTGAGAAATTTATAATGTGCTATAGCTTTTCTTTTTGAACTAATTTTATGAGCATTTGTGCCTTACATTTTAGATTTTCTGTATTTTTGTAAAGATAATACAATATGGAAAAAAGTCAAATATCCTAAGATATAATTAATAGGTTTTGTCCCACCTCTGATATGCAGGGCTATAGTTCCTTCACCTAGAGGAAATCACTGATATTATTTACTTGATTAAACACAAGGAAATACCTTATACATATATAAGCATACATGTGACTATCTGTCCATTTTTTGTGTACTCAAATGATTACTAGCTGCACATACCCTTCTGCACCTTGCTTCTTTTATTTAACAATATATTTTTATTTTCCAGCCATTCCATATTAGTACTTACTGGTCATTTGTTCATTCATATGAACTCTGTAATTTATAATCAATCTTCATTTTAGGGATGTTAGGTTTGTTTTCAGTATTTGATATTACAAGTAGTACTTTCATAAATAGCCTTGTACATACTTCTTTGCAAATATACTAACATATATCTACTATAAATTCCTAGAATGATAACCATAGTATAAGTACATTCTGAATTTTAATAGATATTGCCAAGCTGCCTTCCAGAGATTCTATTTTTTTCCATAAATTCTCCCCAATTCAATTTTGTTAAAATTTTACCATCTGATAGACAAAAGCCTGTTATATTTAAAATTTTTATTTATTTATTATGAGTGATATTTAGCATTGTTTTACACATTTATAAACTATCTGTATCTGTTTTCCTGGGAACTTTCTATTTATGTTCAACTTTTGCTTATTGATTTATAAGATCTCCTTATACATTAAAGAATGAGCCATTAATTGCCATATGTGTTTATGGTTGATAATATGGACTGGTTTACTTAAACTCTATTCCCCCTCTCTCTGGTATGCCTTCTTTTCTGCAACTATTGGAAAACTAATAACTGCTTTCCCAGACTACCTTAGAACTAGACTTCTGTAGTAAATTGGTATTGTACTTAGGTGTATTTGCATGAGATTTGGATGGAAGCAGTTAACAGTGAACCTGTGTTCACTTTCCTGACTGTTAAGCAAAATTTTGGAGATGTGAGGTCATATAGAGTATTGGCTATTCTTCATCTTCTTGATAAAAAGTGGCTGTTTTGGTGGAAGAAGCAATGGGATCTCATACTCCCATTCCCATATACCAGTTTTGTAGGTGGCAAGAGGCATTTTAGGAATAGCAAGTAAACTCATACACCAGTGCCAATTCACCAGCTTTGTAGCTTCCTGACAACATCTCCTAATCTCTGAATTCCAGCTACAGAGGTGTGTAGTTCACAGTGGCAGTTTTGGAGGTAAAACATCCTCTGATGGGACGTGTTTGGGGGATGATTCTTGATACCAGCTTCCAGCTCATTCCTCCACTTTCCAATGACATTGTAAAATGCATACTGTCCTTTATCAAATAGATTTCTTCTTAATATTTCTTAAATAGTTTCTGCTTCTTGCACCGAATCCTGCCTGAGACAATGTTGCAAAATCTCTTTTACAGTTTCCTGGCTTGAGTAATTTGAGTCTTTTCTCTCTCTCTCTCTCTCTTTTTTTTTAAATTAACCAGTCTAGTTAGAGTTTTAGAACTCTAGTTAAAGAACTAACTTTCGGTTTTATTGTTCTCTATTGTTTTTTCTGTTCTCTATGTCATTTAATTTTACCCTATCTTTATTGTTTCCTTCCTTTTGTTTGCTTTAGACTTAGTTTGCTTTTCTTTTCCTTTTTTTTTAAAAGTTTCTTAAAATGGAAATTTAGATCACTAAGAACTTTCTTTTTTCAACACAGTAAATTTTTTATACCTGTATCACAGCTGTAAATTTCCCCCCAAGCACTGCTTAGCAAAATCAGTCACAGTGTACAAACTTTTCTTACCTTGTCTATAATGGAAATTCCTCTATAATATCATTTCACCATGATATTTTAATTTTGACTCAAACTACACAGAGACATATAAAAACATACCAAATAATATATATTTACATTTTATATACTATATCATTAAGGAAATGCCTGGATTGCATCAATCTTTCATGATCTTGGAAGATAACTGTATATATATATATATATATATTTTTTTTTTTCTTTTGCAGTACACGGGCCTCTCACTGTTGTGGCCTCTCCCGTTGTGGAGCGCAGGCTCCAGACGCGCAGGCTCAGTGGCCGTGGCTCACAGGCGTAGCCGCTCTGCGGCATGTGGGATCTTCCTGGACCGGGGCACGAACCCGTGTCCCCTGCATCAGCAGGCGGACTCTCAACCACTGCGCTACCAGGGAAGCCCAAGATAACTATATTTTTACCTCACTCTCAACCTTATGTGGCTGAGCTGAGGCTATTAGCTGCTGAGATCCTGAGACAGCAGCTATCTGGAATTTTTATTTTGGGTGTCTGCAAACTCAGCAAGGAAGTTCAGATGTTGACTACCAAAAAAGTAAAAAAGAAAAGACAAGTGTCCAAGTCAACACAGATGTGGCCAATGCCAAAATGAAAATTCAAGTAGAAGCACTGAAGTCCTACAATTTCTAAAATTTATCTGCAAGACATTATTAATCCACTAGGTTATTCTTCAGCTATCTAGGTATTACTTCAGGTATAAAAACATAACTCAGCATACCTTATGAAGGGTAAAGGTATATTAAATAGAGCATTAATGGGGTACTGATGCTAACAACAAAAAAAGATACAACTATTTTCTAGAGAAGAAATTTTACTCTTCAGACACAATAAGATATAAAACACAGAAGAGAATTTGGTCTTTTCCTTATGAGTTGGAGTTGATTAGATAGATTGTGTGACTCTCAAAAAGTTTATATACAACAATCTTAGCTCAATTTTTCATTTTATTTTGGATAGAAGGAATCTGCTTTTACCAATCAATAAACTGTAATGTATCATCTGAACTTAAATGAGAACTAACTCCTATTGCTAGTTTAATGTCCTGCTGTTACCCTTGCTCTCTAGCCATGAGAACAGCACATACTATTTGCCCTCAGATTGACATTCATATGGAAACATTAATTGCCCAGTGGGTGGTCAAGATACTCTTGTTTTTCTTCTACAGCCTGATGAACAACCTCCTCTGCTGTCATTTTACAGTTTGTGCAGAGCTCTGAACCTTTCTATTTTAGGTGCATTACTCTGCTGATGCTTGAATGTTTGTATAAAACAGACCCAAGTAGGTGTTATCTCAACCCACAGAGAGTATTGGGTTCATTCTAATTAGTTAGCACTAGTAATTAATCTAAAGTCTTCTCTTATAATTCAAGGTTTGAGAATCCTGTTTATTGTTAAAATAGGGGTAGGTATTATTTTTTCTTGGTGAGCTAAGATCATTTCTTTTCCTAGATCATTTAACTCTATGAGTTGTAGATCATTATTATCTACTTTTTACAGATGATGAAATTCAGGCTTACAGAAATGAGATCTTTTCCCCAGGATCTTACAGCTATTATGAGGCAAAGGCAATATTCAAATCCAGAGTTTCTGAGCGTATTCACTTCATCTCTAACTTCAGATTCCTCCTAACCATTCCATCTGTTGTCCCTTCATTAGTCATTTCATGCTATAGATTAGGTGTTTCACTAAGGAGAGAGCAATGGAAAAGGAAAGAGGAAACTCAAAGGAATTTATCTCCTAATCATAGGAAAGAAGTAACATTATAGTGACAAGCAAAATGTTCCAGGTTTTGATATTTTGTGTATTTTCCAGTAAGTGATTTTCACTTTTGCAAACCAATAAAACCTGATAAAAATACCCACTCATCCTTTCATTGGGTATAAAGAATTTGAGATTTGCAATTGTCCCTTTTATTATCAAAGTCATGGTGAGAGAGACTAAGCTTTATCTATTAATACCTTTATTGACAGGCATTTAAAGGCAAAACATTGGAGAAAAGACATGGATACACAGTCATTTGTTTTCTACCCCCCATGTTGCGCTGTAAGATGCTCATTTTCCTTACACCACTCACTTGCCCTCGTATCGTGTACTCACTCTATTTCCTATTTCTTTGAAATCAGTGATAGAGGTGAAAGATTTATTTTCCCCTGGAAGCCAACAGAAGAAAGAGGATTTGTTTCATTCAACAAATATTTATTGAGCATCTATTGTATTTAGGCATACAAGCAGTAAAAAATAAAAAAGACAGAAAGGTCTCTATTCTTATGGAATTTACATTCTAGAGACCATCAGGCAATCAAGTCTGAGTATTTTGAGGTGGATTTCTCTAGATTTTATTTGTGAAATTTAACTTTAGGAAAGGTGTGACCATATTTTATCTCTTTGGTAATCAAATCTTTCCAAGAGTTGACTTTATCACCATAGATTTCTATGAGGCAAGCTTGGCTTAATAAGTTATTCATAAATAATAAAAAATAACTGATAGAAAAAAATATGAAATTAGCCATTGTTTCCCTATTTAACAATTGAATGTAGTAAAATTTAATAAAAGAGTTCTTTGGCTTTATAATTAGGTAATATATTATTTTTATGGCTATTACGTCCTGTTCATAGATAGATATTGTAGCTTAGAAGCATGATCTGTCACAGAATTTCATGGTGACACATTTTGCTTAAGCAAGGATAGTACCTGCTCTCCTCTAAAATCACATGGTTCAGGTGAATTTCCAGTAAACTAAATTGTGATTCTAACTAGTATATATACAGGATGAGGTAGATGAAAAAATGCTTTGAGGCTTTTCAAGCACCATTCGAATGTGAATTATCATTGTGAAAGACCTTTCCAAGGTCACACAAAGTTATCGGGAAGCCAGAAGAAAACCCAGGTTTTAGTTTCCTAGACTGGGGCTCTTTCTATTGCACAATCCTCCTTATAAGAGCATAAACCCGAAAGATGCACGAGGCACAATGGATAAGCTTTCTTAGTATGGTAGCTTAATTGTAAAAACTCCATTTTCACTCTATGAGAATGACTCAATTTGCCACATAGGCCCACTTAAGATTTTTTTTAAGTTAAAGAAAGTAACTAATGGCTTTTAAAATATGTCCTTCACATGGGCCAGACATGAAATAGTTTTTGAAATAAAATGCCAAAAGCACTACACTTTTCAATAATGAATCACTAACCATTTGTCTCTGTGCTAAAACTTGGCTTTTAAGAAGAAATTTTTAAAACTCTAATTACAGCTTACAAAAGCAAAAAGGTCAAAAAAGTGATGTTTAGTAGCTTAATGGGATTTCTTATTGAACCAATACAGCATTATGAGGAGGCTGTTTTTCTCTTCATCAAAAAGCTGCACACATAAACCAATATCACCGGTTCGAAATTATCAATGTGTCATACTAGCATGCTACTCAAATCAATTGTCAAGCTCTTAAGCACCTAAGTTATACACAAAAGGCTAAAAGACTGATTTTCTAAGTGAGCAAATATATATGTTGGGAATGCATGAAAATCTCTCTTGGAACTGAGAAGTGGAACCACTACAAAACATTTTCATCTCAATGAATCTACATTTAGTGATGCAAAAATCACTACTTGGTTGTAATGAAATTGAAAGCACAACTGATTTCTTCATTTCATTGCTTGAATAAATCAACTCTACAAAATATTTCTTTAGTACAAGTCAGGAAAAGTCATAATCCCTTAACTAATGCCTTTTACAGAGTTAAAACTTATGTTTTGCTTGCTATAACTTATTCTTTACTTCTTATATCCTATTCTTTTACTTGCTGGATTTTTATACTGCTCTTATACAATAAAAATGGTACAGCTTTGTCATTGTTCCTAAGAAGGAAAGTGATATGACTGAAGTTTTCCAGAAAGTAATCTTAAATATTGGTTCAATGCATGCTGGGGTTATAGTTTATGTAAGTCATGAGGTGTAAGTATTGATATTTTTTTGTGTCATTTTCAAGTCCAGAAGGCCTATATGGTATACTAGTTGTAGGGCTTTCCTTTGATTCTCTTAGATTATTCTAAACTTTGATCATATTAGGTTATCTTTTCTAATTTCCAAAAACATCCTGTATTAGAACAAGAAATGCCAACTACTGTGAAAAACAACTACCAAGTATCAGTGGCTCAGCATGATCAAAATTTGTTTCTTCCTCACATCACTGTTGACTGCAAGTTAGTTCTCCTTCAAGAATGTGTCAGGAACCTAGGCTTCTTCCATTTTATAATACCGGCATTTTAAAAACACAGCCACAGAAGGAAAACACTGTGGCCAAACACATAGTACATTTTCACAGCAGGCTTCAAAATGAATACATTACTTCTGCCTACAGCCCATTAGCCAGAATCCAGTCATGTGGCCATAACCTAACTTCAAGGGAGGCTCAGAAATATAGTCTTCCTATGTGTCCAGGAAAAGGAAAGAGGATTGGTGAGCTCATAGCTATTTTCTGTCACAATCCCTAAACAACAAATCTGCAACACCTAAACATTTCAGATTGTCATCCCAACCCTTGAAACCTGGTTAATAGTGGTAGGAGGTAGGGTTGTTGGGGACAGATAAATGTAGCAGGCAGGGCACATAAAGATATATGATAAACAAGAGCTGTCAGTTGCTGTCTGCCATAATGTCTCTTTTTCTTCATTCTGTCCTCCCCATCAGCCACCCCTCCTGGTACTTCCCAGAGTCCCCTTGAACTGACTGGAACAGTGTGATCTGGTCCGTAGAGAGCAAAGACTTTCCAAGGTTTCTAAATGCCTTGATTTCTACTTCGTGAGGAAATTAAATAGCCTTAGTAGAGGCAGCAGAAGTGAAGAAACAAAATACGCCTGGAATTTAAACTGTTAATAGAAATGAATGCTTTTTTTGTTGAGATACTGATGTGCACAATTCCAAATCACTCTTATTTAGCTGCATATTGGAATCAACTTGCAAACTACTGTTGTCATATTGAAACCTACTAAGAATCTAGTGAGCTGATAAACTGATACCTCAAAGAAAGGAAAAATGAAAATTAAATTAGAAATAAAAATTAACAACTGAAGGCATTCAAAAATAAATTTCCATCTTATCAGTTCCTTTCAAAGACACCAACGGCGAGTATTGTTGTGAATGGAAGAAGTGATTTTCTTTTCAAAGTTTTCCATTCAGTAAGATGACAAAGGTATCTGAAATTACAGATCTGAAATCAGTGCTTTTCCTGCTGGCAACTTAGCAGCTTTTGTAATTGATGTGACAGTTTCATTTCCCCACTGCTGCAGACAATCAGCATGTTACTCCATCTCTCAAGCAAATCTAAGAAAAAGATTTTCAGGTTTATTTTTTAGCAGATATTAACATTTTCCAAACAAGATATGGTGGCAATGACAGACTATATAGATTCAAGGCTTTGACAACATCCTGCTTTGGATGATACAAAACAAAAAGCTGTCAGTGTGACTTCATCAACATACCTAACAATTGCTTCAACAGGACAACTGATCATTTAAAATCTTTCTCTAGGGGCTTCCCTGGTGGCGCAGTGGTTGAGAGTCCACCTGCCGATGCAGGGGACACAGGTTTGTGCCCGGGTCCGGGAAGATCCCACATGCCGTGGAGCGGCTGGGCCCATGAGCCATGGCCGCTGAGCCTGCGCGTCCGGAGCCTGTGCTCCGCAATGGGAGAGGCCACACAGTGGGAGGCCCGTGTACCGCAAAAAAAAAAAAAGGGTAATATAAAGTTTTTCAAGTCCAAATAAAAATCATTTCAATAATGTTGTGTACAAATTTATATTAGAGTCTATCTCCACTGATTGTGTCAAGGATTGGCTTTGAGTTTTAAAAAATAAGCTAGCAATAACTAGTTGATTTTGGTCTTTTTTTCTCCCTTAGGAGAGCCATACCTGACTGAAGAGGATAGTTTTGTATTCCCCTTTTAATTTCTGGTTCAGTTCACTTTAACTAATAATTACTTAGCCTCTATTATGTACCACTTGCACTAGTGCTGGGGAGGCTAAAGGCACATTAGACATGACCCACATCTTTGAAGAACTTCCAGGAGATAGTCACAGAGATTTTTAAAAAAATTATAGTATATTATAGTGACTAGTTAGGATATAATAGGCATAAAATAAATACATTTCGATTGATAGATTAGAAGTATGTTCAGGATTTCAGGGAAATCTTTCAATGCAAAGGTTCCTACCTGCACCTTGGGCTTCCTGAAGGAAATAATAGCAGACATGAAGGATAGAAAGCTAGGTGAAACAAGGTAGGAAGTGTATATAAGGCAGTGCTCATTGAACTGTGAAATTCCTGTAGGTTTACTAGAAGCATTCTGGCATTTTGGGGGCTTACAGTGGTAGGTGATAAGTGATCAGACAGAATGAAACTGATCTTTGATTTATTATTAACAAGATTTGAATTTACTCTGTAGGAAATGAGTTACCTTGGGAAGGTTGAAAGCTTGAGAATAACATTCTTATGTTTATTATTAATACTCAGTGATTAAAATATTTAGGAGGGTAGAGTTGAGACTGGTAGCAAGGAATCTTCTTAGGATGCTAGCATAGTTAGTTGACCCTTGAACAATGTGGCGGTTAAGGGCGCCTACCTTCAGTGTAGTCACAAACCTGAGTATAACCCATAGTCAACCTTCTCCACGCGTGGTTCCTCCATATCTGCAGTTCCACATACATGAAGTCAACCAACCCTGACCCTGCAGTATTTATTATTGAAAAAAAATGTGCGTATAAATGGACCACAGATTTCAAACCCATGTTGTTCAAGGGTTAACTGTAAATTAATTCCAAGTGGGGGAAGATAAAAGTGTGAGCAAGTCCTATTTATCAAGGGATTTGAAAACTGAAAAAAATCATGTCCCATTTCTACCTATGCAGAAATGCATGTTTCCTGATAACCATGGGGATATATTGGGTCATGTAAGAAACCCAGATGTTCTTGTTGAACAGGGGCTGAAACTGTTCAAGCCCCAGAGGCTAGAACTGAAGATGTCTACAATGACTTAGGAACTTACCACAATCTCAGGTTGATTTCAACTAAACTACTATTTCTTGGGTGATTACAGGACCAAAACTTGCAGGTCATAATGGGTTTTGCAAAAGTGACTTAAGCATCATTTGAGAATAAAGATTGCTGATTTGCATCTAGAGAGAAGTTCTAGAACTCAGAGAAGAGAGAGATGTAAGATTCAGGTGTTGTAACACTAGCAGTGTCATATGTGGAATATGTTTATCACTCCCACCAAAGACTTCATTTTATTTCCCAAAGTAGCATATTACAGAAGAGGAAGTATAAAAATAATTAAAGCATTATTTGAGTACTAATTGGTCACATTAAATAAAAGCACTCAGCATAACTCCTGTTGAAACAGGATGCAATGGCACTATTAATAATGCAAGTCTAAAAATTTTTTTTTCTTTTGAAACCTTATTAAACTCAAGACAGCAACAATAACACATGGATCAAAAATTCACAGTACAATTTATTACACAAGCCCAACCTCCTTAAAATGGAAGGTACTGATAAAGGAAAAATATCTCCCCACATATTTCCACATATTTTGAATTGCTCAAGGTTTCCACACAGAAGGTAAAATAGAGGGGGAAAGAAACACTTTTATTTAAAAATTTAGTTCAACAAACATTAACCAAATGCCTACTATTTGCAAAGTCCAGTGCTAGTATTGTAAGAACTAAAGCGTCTTCATGAATCCTACCATCTTGTTGAAGAAGAAGACAGGGAATTAAACTGTCATAAAAAAGTACGGTAAGTACTATGAAAATTACAGCCCCTCCCCACTAACGTGCCCCCCGCACCAACACACACACACACACACACACACACACACAAAGAAACAAGTAGAGGTAATGCCCTGTGTTTGTTATCACATACTAACAGAGGAGTTCACAGGTAGTGATGTCATTATACTTCTTTAGATCTCAGAAACGTACCTTCTAGGAATTAGTAGGAAGGCATATAATTAACAAAAAAAGCAATGCCTTTGCAATAGGTAAATCATATTTCTTTAAAGTTAAACCTATATTTGGAAGTTTATCACCTAGACCTTTTGCAGGGTTTCAGGGTGAGAATCTAAGCAATTTTTACCTGAGGGTTCAGAGAGATCTGTACTTGTATGAACTTTAGTCTGATGGACCAGCCTACCAGGAGTCTAAGGAAAGAGAGATGCCAAGAAGGGCAAGTCTGGTTAATGACAGTGTTTTTCTATCCTAGAGAGAAATGTTTTCAAGACACCTGGGAATGTTATCTGAAATATCTAGGACATTAACAGATGGAATAACAATGGGAGAGATTTAATTATTAGATGCTTCAGGAATCAAAGTGTAGATGGAATTTTATACTGCATGGTTTTGAAAATGGTCTCCTTGAGAGGACTAAACTGACAACAAAATATAATTCAGCTTTCTAACACTTATGGTAAGCTTTGTTCCTTAAAAACATATTTTCAATGCTGTGAGAGTTTTCGTGTGACCCACCCATTTAAGGAACATATTTCACATAGCTTTTGAACTTGAAAGTTGATTACGGATTGAGTAATCAGAGTGATAAGGACCTTTAAATAAATTCCACTTAGGATTATAGTCAATTAAAACCCATCTCCCAGACACAATTTTACATTGATTTAAGAGGATATGAAGCACTACTTTGGAGGGAGATCTGATAGTTTCTTTTTCCTTTGAATCTTCAAAAAAATTCAAAATACTTCAAGCATAATAAATGAATAATTTAGAAGACCCAAATCTGGACTTTTAATATGTGTTAGTGGAAGAAATGAGAACTACTTCAGACATAAAGTGTTTGAACAACAGTTTGTGAATCAGTGGAATTAAGTGCTATTAGAATTAGATATGTCTAAGAGATTTTTCTTTTTTTTTTTTTTTACCATTCATTGAAACAGCTTTTAAACTATGAAGCAGAGTTTTGAAGAATTTTTCATTTGAAAAATGAAAAAAAAATAACAGAAAGTACTCAGAGATAATCTCATTTATTTCCAAATAGAGATCTAGTATCTCTAACCCTAGCAGGGACAGTGCAATTTGGTAAGAAACACACAAGTCTTTCGAAATAACTAGGCGTGAACCCTGGCTCTTCTGCTGCTTGAATTTGAGCAAAAGTATTATATTCTCTGAACCTTGGTTTGCTTGCCTATAAAATGTAGATAAGTGTCTTTCTCAGAGAATATATTTAAATATCAAATGAGGGCTTCCCTGGTGGCACAGTGGTTGAGAGTCTGCCTGCCGATGCAGGGGATGCCGGTTTGTGCCCCGGTCTGGGAAGATCCCACATGCCACGGAGCGGCTGGGCCCGTGAGCCATGGCCGCTGAGCCTGTGCGTCCGGAGCCTCCAGAGGCCACAACGGTGAGAGACCCGCGTACCGCAAAAAAATATCAAGTGAGATATACTATGAGAAAGTAGTCTTTAAAGTCAGAAACCCCATAAAGTTCATATATTCATTTAGCTAATGTTTGCACAGTACCCTATGCTATGGACCCTATGACATGAACTGGACTAGGTACCATGTATGCTTCTCCATATGGACTACAGTGGTGAATATTGATTATGTGAGTTATTATCTTTAAAAGTTGGCTTGTTAAAATTCCACAATGTAAAAAAAAATAAAATGTCTTACTTTTCAGGGTGAGTTGTCATGTAAAGCTTTGCTCTCATCCTTCTATTTCCCTTCGGAAGGTATTATAAATGCCCAGTTGGCCTCTGAGGTGGTCCAGTGATCCACCATAGTATCTTCCACAACATGTTACCTAAACTCCCCTAAGCTTATACGGTCTACAACTTTCCTTGGCAATTCACTCCATTAACAACAGTTGTGTCCAGAAATCCCTCTGTAACGGAGTCTGACTTCAATTTTGATGTTTAACTGCTGAGAACTTTTAAAACTCACCATTACTCTTTTATTCCTGCCTCACACCTTGGCAAGCTAATAAGAAAGCCTAGGTGCTCCCTCCTCTGGAAGAAGGTTCAAACCACAAAAGCCCCTTCCTGTCATCCCTTAATCATCATTAAAACCCCAAAGCAGTCTCTTTTCTCTGTTCTCTCAAGCCACTTTCGGACCTGCTTGGGAAACCTGCTGCCCTCTTTCCAGAAAGTCGCATTGTGTAAATAATAAACCTTTCTCATACCCTCTTGGTGTGTGCCTGAAGTCTTCAGACTTGACATCCAAAACAAATTTTGGTGGGGGCCCGTTCTGTGTCTGTGTATGGTCCTTGTCTCTGCAGAATGACCACTGTTGGCTCTAAGAGTGGAGTGCCGAGACAAAGATCACCATCACTTGGGCAGGGTGAGGTGGTGGTGGGGAAGAGGTGTTCCTTCTTTTTCTTTGGCTTGCTCACTGGCTCTGCTGCTTAGATAGCAGGCGTGCACTTTGAGCTGCTGGCTAGCCTGCAATTTGAGCTGTGCTACTTTGTGCTACAGTTGCTGGGTTCTACTGAGTTTCTGTTATAGTTCTAACTAATCTAAGTCAGAAGTTTCAATAATTAATTGGCTTTTTGGGAAAGAAGTATGGGATTCAGGTCCTCATTAAAGCAACCCTGGGTCATGTGTCTCATATGCCCAGACACATCTGTGTGTCTTAGATTAAATCATGTGTGTCAGTTCAAGCATAAGCTGTTACTGACCCTAGATTCAGAGAATGTGACCAACTATGACCTGGTTTGTTTCATTCAGGTGTATGCCCTCATTCTATAGGGCATTCAGGGGAAAGATTACACCCTATGTAATAAATGTGGGTTCATTGGGTGGTAACTCACATAGAGGAAGAACAGTCACTCACTATGTGAATAGCAGTCATTATTTGAAAATTTGAATTGTGGAATTTCACACTCCTAAAAGCAGGTGGCTCATTAGGACCCTACAAAACTCCTTTACTGGTGCTGCTACTGTTGTACTTATTTCTTCGCTGCCAAAAAAGATGCTGATCATCAGAAGTACAGGGAAAAATACCCATGGTATTCCTGTAGTACAATCATGGATTAATTCAACTGTTGCCAGGGGTGAGGTCCTTAACCCTGATGATACTGATTTGAGGCTCTCTGGAGCAAGAAGTATATAAATATGACCAGGGTAGAGAGGAACCCAGTAACCACCCCCCACACACACACACAGGCACACACAAAGCAAGCAAGCAAGAAACCTGGATACAAAGGGAGGAAACATATAAAAATGAATAAAAAAGAGGTTCACAGTTTGATCCAACTGGAAATCCAAAAGTTACTAAAATAATTTACACAGCATAAGAAAAAAAAAGGGTGCTGATTGGGTTTTGTGCCTCTACAGCAAAGGTTCTCAACTTTAACATCTGCTGGAATGCACAAACTGGCAAAACTTCATGGTCTTTCATCATATGGAGGCTCAATTTACAGTTACACTGGGGAATCCCACTAAACTGAAACAAAGTACACCCCCTAAGATCTTAGAGGAGTTATTGAACATAAAGTAGAGGACAGGTGCTTCATTTTAGCCATTGGAACTACTGCCTTACCTAAATTCCCCATATTCATAGCAACTATTGCCCTAAAATATTCTATAATGAGCATAAGTGCCCTGACTTAATGAACAGTAAATTAAAATTAAACTGTCTTTGCACTTACAAATTAATTTGACAAAATGGGACCACATGGGCCCTTCTCTCTAGTTAAAATAGTTAATACAGCTCAAGGGTAAACCAGAACCGGGGATTTCAAGGATTGATCCCCATTATAAAAGACCTATTTAGGAAACAGTGGTTATTCCCACTGTTTCTCCATTTAGTAGTCTAATTTCGCATCCTCTTATACCTGGAAAGAATGAATGGCATCACACAGTAGTTTACCACAAACTTGATGCCTTGGTCTCATGCATTAAGGTTTCCATACCCAATAATACTGAAATTATTGACTCCACACAAACAGCAACTGGTGAATATTTCGCTATTGTAGATTATAGCAAAAAGCTCTAGAATCTATCCAAATTGTGACACAGCAGGCACTCTTGTAAGTGTCCCCAGAGAATCCTTTACTGTAAAGCCTTTAGTAACTTCCTCTCATGTCTTTTGGCATTTCTGGACCACCTATAATGGTCATAAGTTGTTCATAGGCTTCGGGAAAAACTGCCCTCCTTCATCCCATGTTATATGTCATTATTGTGGCAATTTCTGGACACACACTGGGCATGTGACCTGATCCTCCATACCCACCTACCTAAATTGTTGGGTCATGGAAGCAGCAACTCTCAAGCTCAGCATGACTACTGAGACTTCTTGTTATGGGACAGAGCCAAACCTGGGTCCTCTGACTTATCCCACCTTTAGGAGTGGTTGCCCTCTTCTGTCACATGTCTTTTGCTATATGTCAGAGTGCTAGAGAATGTAACTCCTCTCCATGTTCCTCTGGCTACCTGAGCTCCTTGGAATCAACTAAATGAACAGCAAAGGGCATTTGTAAACTTTATGGATGACATTATCACTATCACAAATGATGGAGCTCACTGGAGAGCAGCTGCTTTGCATCCCTTAACCAGGATGTCCTTGATGAAGGACAGGACACAAGGGTCAACACAATTGGTAAAACTTCAGGCACGGAAGCATCAGATGTCAGGCATCTTAGCACTGGATGCCTTGGCCAGGAATCAGCCCTATCTGTACAATATTAGTCTCTTGAGCCATTGCAAATGATCTGGCTGTCTGATCCACCCAATGGCCACACAACAATCCTTTACGCGTTATTGCCCACTTATGGGTAAAGAATTCTGATAATTTCTTGCCTCACAGATACTCAAAACATAAATCAAGGCCACACGTGTCTCCATAAAAACTAAAGTACAGCCCAAGTCCTCACCAAGATGCTCCTGATTCCCTTCAGAGTTCCAGGTTTTACTGATAGTGACCAAGGCCTTTATTTTACTTTTCAGAATATATAATGCTGGGCCTTTGAAGAAGACATTTTTTCTTTCTCTTGTCAGTCTCATAAAATATAGGCCTCATAGAGTGCAACAATGGCTTACTTAAATAAGTTCAAATTCAATTACATGAACATGGCACATTTCAGGCATCAGTCAAACATCAGGAGGTGGATTATAGCAAAAAAATTGACTCAATTTTTGGATGTTTGATTGTTGAAAGCTTTTGAGCCTCACTACTGCTTCTTCCCCTTTGTCTTACACCTGGACAGGCTTATAAGAAAGCCCAGATGCTCCCTTCTTTGGCACTGACAGGAAATTCATGCTCTTTTTTGCAAGGGAACCCTTACTGCAGCCCCAGTCCCTCTCCCAACCATAAAAATCCCAAGCCCACATAATACTTCGCCTGTATCAAAATTTTCTTTACCAATGCAAAATATAGAAACGCAAACCTTAACAAATTTTGTTTTTTCTTGACCTTTCTATTGAAACTAATACACAGAAGGAATGTTTCTATTTCCTGCCCCTCAGACATGACCTATGTCCCCAAAAGCTAAAAAGTATTTACCCCTTTGTTGTTCAATGAGACCATATTATCTCATCTCACTTGTTAAAAGAATACCTGGTGTAATGGTACATAATTAGTCTGAGGGCACCCATGGCAGACTGTGTTTGGGTATATACAATGACATTCTTTGGATTTCCCTCAAGAACACTGCTAGGTTACCAGAGTCTTTATCTTTTCCTGGCTTTGCCTGTGATTGCCCCTCTTCTTCAATTCCAGTTACATTTATATTGTTTCCGTATAAATATCCCAAAACTTAGTGGCTTGACACAACCACCATTTTATTTGCTCATGATTCTGTGGGACAGGAATTTGGATAGAGGATGGTGGGAATGGCTCAGCTCATCTTTGTAGCACACGGGACCAGCTGGTGCAACTCAAGTGATTGGGGGCTGGTTACGTCAGTTTCAATAGGGTCATATGCCACAGGCCTCTGTTCTTACTGTTGACTGGGCACCTCATCTTTCATCCATGTGGACTCTTCACATGATCAGCTTGACCCTCCTCAGTGCATAGTATTCTCAAGGTAGCTGGACTTCTTACACGGCAGCTGGTTCCTCTTAAAATGCAAAGTGCAAAATGCAAAGTGCAAAAGCAAAAATTTCTGGGTTTTCCTAAGGCTTCAGGCAGGAACTGGCACAGTGTTACTCCTACTACATTTTATTAATTAAAGCAGATTCAGAGCCAGCCCAGATTTAGAGGGGAAACTTCACAAGGATGAGGGTACTGGGAGGCTAGTTAATTAGCTGATAACCAAAGTAACAGTCTACCCTACCCGCCAAAGCACTATCTATTTCCAGAGCTCCTACATTCTCCACACAAACTAGCCTGACTCCTGGCAAATTGGATGTGTTTTGGCCACATTATTTGTGAATAGCATAATTCTGTAGTGGTAGACACCATAAAGTACCACACATAAGATCAAGTGTGCTAGAGAACATGAAAAATATTGGCTAAAAAACAGAGAGAACAGGAAAGCAGAGCTCAGATTGCCTTTCTCTTAATAAGACTGTGAGGTTGAACAACTATGAGTAGTTTTCCAAAATCTAACTGGCCCAAGGTCTCATTTCTATCATATTATAATATCTTGAGCTCACTATATTTTAACAGAATATATTGTGAGAAATAATAGCTACCATTGAACTCTATGGGGTTTTCTATTTTATATCAGTTTTATCTTTTAAAAGTAAACAGTGTCTGCTTAAAACTTATGTGGGGGAGGGAGAGAGCAAGAAAAAGGGGGCACTCATATGTGCATAGATTATAAAGAGAGGGGAAGCGAAGTGATCAAGTGAAAATGAAATGAATTGCTGAGTGTTCATTTAGATAACAAGCAGGATAGTGTTATTTACTGTTCTGCTCCATTACTGACATTTTCTTTCACACCACAGGTTGCCATGACCCCTCATTTTATAGCACTTCATGATTGGAATTCTGCCACATGACATTTCACTAAGCACATTTCACTGAACATCTCTTAACCCTTGACATTTGGGCACTGATGATATATTTGAACCTGAAATCCTTTTCTAAGAGCAAGTAATGTTTTAGAGTCAATGAAAGGGATGGACATGTCCACTCTATTTTAAAAAGACATTTTCAATATGTAAGATTTTCTATTAATATTCTTTAGATGCAAGTTAAAAATATGATTTTCCCCTCTATCATGATTTTCTTAGCATATGTTATAATCTTTAGTAACTACTAAAAGCTGTTCAGAAGAAATATCTTTTCTTTTAAGAACTATAGGTAGCTTATTATTTTTTAACTGTTCTTTGCTCATCAGAGTCTACTTGCCAAATAGACTTTTTCCCAGCTTTACTGAGGTATAAAATTATATATATTTAAGATATACAACTTAATGATTTGAAATACATGTACATTATGAAATAATCAAAGCTATTTAGCATACCCATCACCTCATAAAGTTGCTATTTTCTTTTCCTTTCTTTCTTTTTTTTATGTTGAGAATACTTAAGATATACCCTCTTAGCAAATTTCAAGTATACAATACAGTATTGTTAACTTTAGTTACACTGTTTGTTATACATTAGATCTCTGGAACTTACCAAATAGACTCTGATTCAGAATTTTTATTTGTAAATTTCCATTGTGTTCTACAATTTTTAAAAAGCTGAATTACAATTTAATTTTATTAAAATTTTAATTTTCCTGTTGAATTTCTATGTAATCTTTAGAAATCCAATTAACTTTCATGTCTTCCTCAAATAGCTGACAATACTTCATAACCAACTATATCAGAAATTGGCAAACTATAGTTCATGGGCCAGTTACGACCCATTACCTGTTCTTGTAAATAAAGTTTTATTGGAATATAGCTATGCAATTCATTTACGTATTATCAATATCTACTTTTGCTTTCCAATGGCAGAACTGAGTGGTTGCAAAAAACACTGTGTGGGCTGCAAAGTCTAAAATATTTACTATCTGGCCCTTTACAGAAAAAGTTTGCTGAACGTGAGAATATTGTATAACTTAATAAGAGAGCATTTTGAAATATTCTGACTAACTTCTGAAAAACAGTAATAGTTCTCTATCTCAAAATGAGATCAAATATACACAAACTTCTTGACACCTACAGAAATTTACCTGTTCTTCTCTGTCACCCACTTTTGTATTTTATTTTCCTTTCTTTTCCTCTGTGCAATCTCATTGATTCTTCTCTTTAGTTGCACTTCTTTTAACGTTTCTCAAAATGTGATCCTGGACCACCTCAAGATCCCCCAGTCCTCATAAAAAGGCAGATTATTGAGTCCCATGTCAGACCAGCTGATGATTCTTCAGCTTTCCAAAGGCATTTAGGGTAGGCATTCCCATTCCACTATACTTCCCACTGGTCAACACAGATGGCAGGTTTACAGTAACCTCTAACTCCTTTCGTGATTCGCTATCAGAATCAGTTAATAGTTTTTGATATCACTAGAAAGCTTGGGGGATCAGCTGTCTAAAAGCAAAGGCTGTTCTTACTCTTGCAATTTAGCTTTACCGGAAACAAAATGGGTATCTTGATCACTCTCTGACTTTTGTCCCTACTTCTCAGTTGAGTTGAACTCCAAACATAAGGGGTGAGTGATAATCACACTGAGCCAGACAGGAAGTTCCTTGCCATCTGCAAGGAACTTGTACTGGGACACAAGGACTCTAATTAATTAGTCTCCTCGGAGCACATGGCTTTGAAATTTAGGCCAAGCCAAATAGGACAATCCCAGTTGAAATGGATTAGCTTTTAAACATAAGTTAGTAAATGGATTAGCATAGAACTACAAATACATAAAATACCAGAAATTTTATTACATAAATGTATTCGGAAATATTTGCTATAATTGAAAAATCTTAATGAGAGAGAGAGACAGAAATGTATCTGTGTGTAGAGAGAAGGTTGAAGGCTGAAGCAGAGAAACTATGGCATAGAAATGGAAGGGATGGTTATGATTAATAAAAGAGTCTAGTTTTTGCTCCAGAAACTTATTAGGCCCAGTTATAGCCCTTGAGATATGTATAATACCCATGTATCCATATAATAAATTTCCATATTGATCTTAATCAGTTAAAAAAAAAGCAAGGGTGGGGGAATTTGGTGAAGGGGGTCAAAAGGTACAAACTTCCAGTTATAAGATAAATAAGTACTAGGGATGTAATGTACAACATGATGACTGTAGTTAACAGTGCTTTATGGTATATTTGCAAGTTGCTGAGACAGTAAATCCTAAAAGTTCTCACCACAAGAAAAAAACATAACTTTTTTTGTAACTATATGAGTTGATAGATGCTAACTAAACTTATTGTGGTAATCATTTCACTATACATATATATGTTAAGTTATTATGCTGTACACCTTAAACTTACACTGTGTTGTATGTCAATTATATATCAATAAAATTAGGGGGGAAAAGAAAATGTTATTCATTTGAACCAGATTGTTCACATAAGAGAAGAACTTACATGGTTTCAACAAACTGGAATAACTTCTTGACATTTGGTAGTTGTATTAGTTATCATTTCTGCATAGTACAAATTACCTCTAGAATTTAGCAGCTTAAGATAACAATCATTATGTTGGGAAAGCTGGCACGGCTTATCTGGATGCCTCTGGCTCACGGTCTCTCAGAAGGCTGCAATCAAGCTTCTGGCCAGGATGGTAGTCATCATAAGGCTTATTTCCAAGTGCACTCATGTGGCAGTTAGAAGGCTTCAATCCTCCGGGAAAGCTCACAGCATGGCAGGTGACTTCACTCAGAGCAAGCGAGCAAGAGAGGCCATCACAGGTGCCACATTTCAAGCTGCCCTCATGGAAAAACCCATACAGGAAGGGACTGATGTCAAGGGCCAGCAGTCTGTGAAGCCACGTGAGGGCTCTTGGAAGCTTACTCCCTTTGAGCCTTGTGATGAATGTAGCCCCTGCCAACACTGCAGCCTTGTGAAAGACATGGAGCTAAGAAATGCTCCAGAGAACCTATTTAATACAAACATTATCCAAAGAAAGTTTGTGTTGCTATATCAAATATCAAACAAAAAGGGCTGTAAGGCAAAAAATATAACCATAAATTAAGAGAGGCCTATCATAATACAATAAGGCTTAATTCACCAGGAAGATAAATAATTCCACCTTTTCATGCACCTAACTTACATAGCCTCATTAAATATAAAGCAAAATTTAATACAAGTAAAAAGAAAGACAGACAAATGTGCAGTTATAATGGGTCAAATTTACATACTTTTACCAGTAATTGATTGAGCAGACCAAAAATTAGCAAAGACATAAAAATTTTAAACCATGCCATTAGCAAAACTCACCTAATGGAAATGTAGAGAATAGCTCGTAGAACAGTCATTCTTTCCAGGTATAGAAAGAACATTTTAAAAATTCACCATATGCTCTGCCATAACGTTAGTCTGAACAGATTTTAAAGGTCGAAAGAAAAAAAAAATATGTATCTATTTTTATCTCAGCTCAATTACAGTATAAATGGAAAAAACCCAACACTCTGTACTTACCATTATGGATTTCACATTCTAGAATACTATATAGTTATTTATTTATTTTCTCTATTGTCTACTTTATATTTCCCTCCACTACAGAACTGAAATTTTTAACTTTTGGGTTTTTGTTTGCTTGCTTTTTGTTTTCGCTGATGCATCCATCTCCAAGCACCTACAACAGTGTCTGGAACATAGTGATATTCAATATATATTTGTTTGTGTTGATGTTGTTGATTGTTAGGGTCCAAAAGAGAAGTTATATGTCACCTAGAAGAACACTCCCCCCCCATTTTTGTTTTTTTGAGTTATGGCTCAGCAACTCGTAACTGTGTGACTAAAGCAGGGGTACTGAGGAAGGAATATGGTCTTCCAGGGGTAGTTGTAGAAAGGGGAGAGGCTGAGGAGATGGCTGCGGAATACCGATGGAGGCTGATGCAAAATTAGCACTGAGGCACTGAGGGTAACAGAACAACATTGTTCAGGTGAGGGTGGGGACGATTGCTGGACAATTGCTTAAATAGTTAAAGGAGCGTTAGTAAAAGTAGAGCTTACACTCAATTATACATGATGTTTTCTTTGCGTAGTTATTCTAATTTCTTTGTTTAGCTGTGTCTAACATACTGACAAACTTCCATCAAGTCCTTAATTTTATATTTGCAATTTTTCAAATTTTCAGTTTTATAATTGCCACTTGCTTCTTTTTTCGAGTTTCCAATTTTATGCATGAACTTCCTATCTTACGTTTTATTTCCTTAAACATATTAAGCAAAGTTAATTTAGATGGTGTCTGATAACTATGAATCTCTTTTGATTCTGTTTCTGTTGTCTTTTATCCTGTTTTTTTTTAATTACATTGGTTAGTTTTTACTGAGTGCCAAACATAAACAAAATGTTTTAAAGATAATTTGAAACCTGATATGATATGATATTCCTCCAGACAGACATAAATTCACTTTGGCAGATAATTATAGACACTAGCTATCCTGGAATTCCATAATTCAATTACAGATTAGACAATTTATATGTGGCTTTCACACTTGAAGAGGAAGGTTCTATTTTACTTTCATTCTTATTTTTAGGCTAGAGGTTTCAAGGTCCCCACCCAAACTTGGAGGTTTAATACTTCCCTTCCTTAGTGATCCTGAATTCCAAATTTTTTTCTTAGTCCAATAAGTCCTATTGAAAGTCCTTTTCATCTTTCTCTACCTCCTTTCCACTTCTACTGCAATCAAATGATGCTCCTTGGGGAAAAGTGTCCCCAAATGCCAAATTCATCTCTGGATTTTCTTCTTTGCCCTGACGTTTGCTCCATAATTCTCCCCTGCCTTAGCAGCCTTCAGATACCTTCACATAGGATTTTTTTTTAATAATTTGACCAGCTTTCTAAATTGTTCTCAGTGGAAGGATTGGCACAAATGGCAAATTTTGCCATTATCAGAAGTGGAACCACATTTACTTGACCTTCTGGCACAATATAATTTCAAGGTTCTGGCACAAACTCATGGAAATTATTGTGAATAAAATCACAGTTATTACTTTATATTAGACTCTTGTCTATCCTGATAGGTTGTTACTCAGAGAAGACAATTTTAATTATACAATAAAACATAAGACAGATTCACACATGGAAGAACTTTTCAAACCTCTCATAATTGACTAAGTTATCTTAGGGCATCTAGAGTGGAGACTTGGTATTAAAAGAATATTAAGAAGTCTAGTCAGAAAAGGTTTAAGAATAAAATAAGGGGAATTCATGCAGAAATTTTCATCTATCCAATTAGCAGAAATTATTTCAATGATCACTTCCCATGCCAGCCTATACTGGTTGTATAGTATAGGCAGGTCAAACAACCTGCCTATACTATAATGGTAGAAGTATAAATTGATATTACCAATTCTAGCAAGTAATCAAGAGTTTTCTAAATGTTTATACTCTCTAACCAGTTAATTCCACTTTTAGGAATTTACCTTAAGGAAATAATGAGAAATGCACACAAATATGTCTATGCATGGATATTCAACATAGCAATATTTGTAATACTGAAAAAAATGAATACAACCTAACAAAAGGGGAATGGATAAATTATTTATGATCCACTTATATGACTGAATGTTATATAGTCATCTTATCTTCAAAAATACTCACTGAAATATTAGCCGATGAAATGATGTTCTCTAGACTTTGCTTCAGATAAATAATCCAGAGAGGGAGAGAGTAGAGTTATACATGAAATGAGATTGGCTGGTTGAGAAATACTGAAGCTGGTTGATGGATTCACAGGGTTGGCTAAACTATTCAGTATAGTTTGAAGTTTTCCGTAATAAAGTAAAAAAAATACATGGGGAATTAAAAAAAAAAAGTCTAGTCTTGACCACGTGTCTTCCATTTATTCTTCCTCTTCTCCCTCAGTTCTAATGTTCCTCCCTCTTTATGTCTCGGAAACACTGAGGACTAGTGATACATTTGCATCACGTTCTCTCTCTTCCACATGCCACCAACACCTTCAATTGCTCCTTTTAATGTCTGTGTCTCACTCTTTACATGTAAGTCACATTCGGGATTACTGTAAGAGTACCTGGCCAGCACTCCTCAGCACCTAAGCATACAGGCTTATAGGCCACATCATATTCTGTCTCAGGCCTTCCAGAAAGAGAGAATTGCTGATGTTGGCAAGTAAGGTTCAGAAATTTGGGCATCACTTTATATGTGGGTGTGTGCCTGCCTATGGAAGTGTGTGAAAGTGATTAAAATTTTTGACATTGATACTGATTATGGGTACCAGGAAACTGGCAAAATGAACCCAGGAAAATTTTTTTAATTGTTTTGTCTGCATAAAATTAATGTTAATTACTGTCATTTCTGTGAACTACTTACCATTTATTCTTAATTACAATATAGCAAAATAATAATTGTGTGTGATTAAACATGTTTTAGATTTACTTTAGTATAAAAAGCTTTTTTTTAATAAAAGCTGAAAAATTTGCATATCAGCATTAAAAATTTCCTGGATTCTAACAGCTGGTGACTAAAGAATGGATCCAAATTAAGAGAACTCAAATTTTACAATTTTGCTTACTTTTCTCATATGCAGGACATATTCTATGACCTCTTGAGTGGGAACTTGGTATCAGAAGAGTTTAGGAAGTCTGGGCTTGGCTATCTTTACATGCATGAAATGACTTCAGCCTCTAGCAAAGGCTCCGAGTTCCCCTATAGTTCTATGATAGTCTGAGAATGTCCCGTGTGTGCTCATAAATAAGCAAGATCAGTGCTTTGCTGGGCTCCACAGTCCTAGTCAGGGTCAATGTTGCTCTTCTAGGCACTTGTTCCTGCACCAGGGTTATCTCTGGACTATGCCTGTACCTTACTTGATATAGCATTCCATCCAAGTACCACGACCTCTGACGTTGCCACCTTTGGCATCGTATTCTCTGCTGTGGTTTTATCAGATTCATCAGGGTAAGAGAAGTCTGCTTGTATCTCCAAATGTTTTATAGAATTGGCGGGGGGGAGAATTTGTCTGTGTCTCAATTATAGCTTCCCTATTCTGCATAAGACTCTTACATGGAGGTATTGGGGAGCTGCACTGAAAGACAAGTCTGAGTGGTAGACACCATACAATATTCATAATCATCTCTTTTTCCCCAGTGATTACTTATTTGATGCAGATCGATCTTTCCAAAGCAAATAAATATCATTCATCATGGGCTGTCGTACCATTCTTCAGATAGGCTCAGAAATGTTTGAGCCCCATTGGTGAATTTGCAAAATCCTAAATTCAAGATGAGATTGCTGCTCTATTAAACTGTATAGTATGTGGCAGCATGAAGTTGTAGTACTGACAACCTAAAGACTTTAGTAAAACATTGTCTCTAAGTTTGTAAGAAACACTCCAAAGAATAGTTGCCAGAGGCAAGGTATATATTTGCCATATTGTGCTATAATCAGTAAAGTATACACAAGATCAGAGTGCATTAGAGTTGTATTTTTAAAATTCATAAACTAATAGCAATTTGTAATAACACATGTATGAAATCAGAAAGCACACTTTTTATTTGTTTGCTTGTTTTTAACTCCTATTAGCATGAGCCCAGCATATGGTGGGTCTTCAGTAGATACTGGTTGAAAAATTAAATTAAAAGAAGTTAGTTTCCCATTTAGGATGAACTTTCTAGCTGTATGCATGTTTTCAGATGATAATTTAAAAATCCTTAAATCAGAAAGTCTGGGAAATGTCTTTTTTGGTCAGGCCGGTCACTGATACAGGGTTTACGATCTCTTCTATGGTGTATCTTGTTCAGTGATAGGGGCAATTCTTTCTTATATCAGTTGACACAAGGACAATTATTTCTGTAAAAGCCCTTTCTGTTCAAAGTTCTGGAATAAGTACCTTTAAGTAATATACATTTTTCCCTGAGTAAAATCCAACTTGCCCTTCAAAACCAACTTTAAAATTGCGCTAAAAAGGGTCAATCTTCTAAGTGCATAGCACTTTTCAAAAACTGTGATAGCAGACTAAAATGATGGCAAAATTTACTTGAAAAAATGTAAGAAGCAAGTATTATGTTATAAAAATTGAATTTTCCCTCAGCTTTATGAGGTATACCTGACAAATAAAAATTGTATGATTTAAGGTATACAGCGCATTGTTTTGATACATGTATACAATGTAAAATGATTATTTCAATCAAGCTAATTAACATTTCCATCTCTTCACATGGTTATCTTTGTGTGTGTCTGTAGTGGGAACACTTAAGATATAATCTTTTAGCAAATTTCAACTATACAATACAATATTATTAACTGTAGTTACCATGCTGTACATTAGAGCTCCAGAACTCTTTCATCCTGCACAACTGAAACTTTACCCTCTGACCAATATCTTCCTATTTCCCTGACTCTCCACTCCCTGACAACCACCATTCTACTCTCTGTTTCTATGAGTTCTACTTTTTTAGATTTTACATATAAGTGAATGGCTTATTTCTTTCTGTGTCTGGCTTATTTCACTTAGCATAATGTCCTCTAAGTTCATCCATGTTGTTGCAAATGGCAGGAATTCCTTCCTTTTTGAGGCTGAATAATATTCTATTATGTATATTATATACCATATATTACATATATAGTATATGTATTATAATAGGCTATATGCTTCATATATATATATAAAATATACCATATTTTCTTTATCCATAGATCTGACTTAGGTTTATAATGATTGAATTTTCCAGGACATTTTGCATACACTGATAAGCTGGTGATAAGGAGGCAGAACTCTGAAGTAAATGCAAATCTCCTGTCTATTTAGGTCAGTGTTAGCTCCACTGAAGTAACTGATATAACTGAGATGAAAAAGTTCCAAGATCATAATATAATCTTACTTTAAATTTTTAAAAATTTCTTCCCTTGCAGAATATTATAGTAGAATATTAGGAATTGGCATAAAGCAATTCATTTATGCTAAACATTGTTGGTAGTTACCAAAACACATCATAGCTTTATGAACTAGATTACTAAAACTTCCCTTGGACAAGATTAATTCAACATTTTAGTATTTGAGATATTTACAGTCCCTGATGATCTGCCAACTCTGTTAGTGAGATAATTCATAGTTTTTTGGTACTTCTCCAAAGTGATTGCAATTTACCTCATGGCTGTACAGATAATGTTAGACAGATATCTCTGATTTTATCTATTTGGGAAAATACTATAACTTCCTATTAACAGGGTGTAATTTGATTCCATTTCCAAAAATACATATGTTGAATTTTCTTTGATATTGTGATAATATCTCAAATTATACATACCTGAGAAATAAAGAAATGTGATGTCTTTTTCTAAAAACTATCAGTTCATAGACGTTTTCTTCTGTCATTAAAAACAACATCATGGAGAGACCTTCAAGATGGCAGAGGAGTAAGACATGGAGATCACCTTCCTCCCCACAAATACATCAGAAATATCTACATGTGGAACAACTCCTACAGAACACCTACTGAACGCTGGCAGAAGACCTCAGACTTCCCAAAAGGCAAGAAAGTCCCCACCTACCTGGGGGTAGGGCAAAAGAAAAAAGAAAAAACAGAGACAAAAGAATAGGGAAGGGACCTGCACTTCTGGGAGGGAGCTTTGAAAGAGGAAAAGTTTCCACACACTAGGAAGCCCCTTCACTGGCTGAGACAGGGTGTCGGCAGGCGGGAAGCTTCGGAGCCACGGAGGAGAGCACAGCAACAGGGGTGCAGAGGGCAAAGCAGAGATATTCCCACACAGAGGATCACTGCCGACCAGGACTCACCAGCCTGAGAGGCTTGTCTGCTCACCAGCCGGGGAAGGTGGGGGGCTGGGAACTGAGGCTCAGGCTTCGGAGGTCAGATCCCAGGGAGAGGACTGGGGTTGGCTGCGTCAACACAGACTGAAGGGAGCTAGTGCGCCACAGCTAGCTGGGAGAGAGTCCGGGAAAAGGTCTGGAACTGCCGAAGAGGCAAAAGACCACTGTTTCGGGGTAGGCGAGGAGAGGGGATTCAGAGCACTGCCTAAACAAGCTCCACAGATGGGCACGAACTGCAGCTATCAGTGCAGACACCAGAGACCGACATGAAATGCTAAGGCTGCTGCTGCAGCCACCAAGAAGCCTGTGTGCAAGCACAGGTCACTATCCACACCTCCCCTCCTGGGAGCCTGTGCAGCCCGCCACTGCCAGGGTCCCGTGATCCAGGGACAACTTCCCCAGAACACACGGCACGCCTCAAGATGCTGCAATGTCACGACGGCCTCTGCCACCACAGCCTCACTTGCATTCCAAACCACTCCCTCCCCCCAGCCTGAGTGAGCCAGAGACCCCGAATCAGCTGTCCTTTAACCCCATCCTGTTTGGGCAGAAACAGATGCCCTCAGGTAACCTACACACAGAGGCAGGGCCAATCCAAAACTGAACCACAGGAGCTGTGCCAAAAAAGAAGAGAAGGGGAAATTTCTCCCAGCAGCCTGAGGAGCAGCGGATTAAACCTCCAAAATCAACTTGATGTACCCTGCATCTGTGGAATACATGAATAGACAACGAATCATCCCAAAATTGAGGCGGTGGACTTTGGGAGCAACTGTAGACCTGGGGTTTGCTTTCTTAATATAATTTGTTTCTGGTTTTATGTTTATCTTAGTTTAGTATTTAGAGTTTATTATTATTGGTAGATTTGTTTATTGATTTGGTTGCTCTCTTCCTTTTTATATACATATATTTTTTCCTTTTCCTCTTTTTGCAAGTGTGTATGTTTATGCTTCTTTGTGTAATTTTATCTGTATAGCTTTGCTTCTACCATTTGTCCTAGGGTTCCGTCTGTCCGTTTTGGTTTTTTTGTATAGTTTTTAGTGCTTGTTATCATTTGTGGATTTGTTTTTTGGTTTGGTTGCTCTCTTCTTTCTATTAATTACTTTTTAATTTTTTTATTTTTAATAATCTTTTTAATTGTTTATTTTAATAACTTTATTTTATTTATTTCTTTCCTTTTTTCTCCCTTTTCTTCAGAGCTGTGTGGCTGACAGGGTCTTGGTGCTCCACCCGGTTTCAGGTCTGTGCCTCTGAGGTGGGAGAGCCGAGTCTGGACATTGGTCCACCAGAGACCTCCCAGCTCCATGAAATAACAAACAGCAAAAGCTCTCCCAAAGATCATCATCTCAATGCTAAGACCCAGCTCCATTCAACGACCAGCAAGCAACAGGGCTGGACACCGATGCCAAACAACTAGCAAGACAGGCACACACCACCACCCATGAACAGAGAGGTTGCCTAAAATCATAATAAGGTAAAAGACACGCCAAAACACACCACCGGATGCGGTCCTGCCCACCAGAGAGACTAGATCCAGCCCCATCCACCAGAACACAAGCACCAGTACCCTCCACCAGGAAGCCTACACAAGCCACTGAACCAATCTTAGCCACTGGGGGCTGACACCAAAAACAACAGGAAGTATGAACCTGCAGCCTGCGAAAAGGAGACCCCAAAGACAGTAAATTAAGCAAAATGAGAAGACACAAAAACACACAGCAGATGAAGAAGCAAGGTAAAAACCCACCAGACCAAACAAATGAAGAGGAAACAGGCAGTCTACCTGAAAAAGAATTCAGAGTAATGATAGTAAAGATGATCCAAAATCTGGAAATAGGATGGAGAAAATACAAGAAACATTTAACAAGGACCTAGAAGAACTAAAGAGCAAAAAAACAATGATGAACAAGACAATAGATGAAATTTAAAATTATCTAGAAGGAATCAATAGCAGAATAACTGAGGCAGAAGAACGGAGAAGTGACCTGGAAGATAAAATAGTGGAAATAACTATCGCAGAGCAGAATAAAGAAAAAACAATGAAAAGAATTGAGGACAATCTCAGAGACCTCTGGGACAACATTAAACGCACCAACATTCGAATTATAGGGGTCCAAGAAGAAGAAGAGAAAAAGAAAGGGACTAGGAAATATTTGAAGAGATTATAGTTGAAAACTTCCCTAATATGGGAAAGGAAATAGTCAATGAAGTCCAGGAGGCACAGAGAGTCCCATACAGAATAAATCCAAGGAGAAACATGCCAAGAAACATATTAATCAAACTATCAAATATTAAATACAAAGAAAAAATATTAAAAGCACCAAGGGAAAAACAACAACATACAAGGGAATCCCTATAAGGTTAACAGCTGATCTTTTAGCAGAAACTCTGCAAGCCAGAAGGGAGTGGCAGGGTATATTGGAAGTGATGAAAGGGAAAAACCTACAACCAAGATTACTCTACACAGCAAGGATCTCATTCAGATTCAATGGAGAAATTAAAACCTTTACAGATAAGCAACAGCTAAGAGAATTCAGCACCACCAAACCAACTTTACAACAAATGTGAAAGGAACTTCTGTAGGCAGGAATCACAAGAGAAGAAAAAGACCTACAATAAAAAACCCAAAACAATTAAGAAAATGGTAACAGGAACATACATATAGATAACTACCTTAAATGTAAATGGATTAAATGCTCCAGCCAAAAGACATAGACTGGCTAAATGGAAACAAAAACAAGACCTGTATATATGCTGTCTACAAGAGACCCACTTCAGACCTAGGGACACATACAGACTGAAAGTGAGGGGATGGAAAAAGATATTCCATGCAAATGGAAATCAAAAGAAACCTGGAGTAGCAATCCTCGTATCAGATGAAATAGACTTTAAAATAAAGACTATTACAAGAGACAAAGAAGGACATTACATAATGATCAAGTGATCAATCCAAGAAGAAGATATCACAATTGTAAATATTTATGCACTCAACATAGGAGCACCTGAATACATAAGGCAAATGCTAACAGCCATAAAAGGAGAAATCGACAGTAACATAATCATGGGAGGGGACTTTAATACCCCACTTTCACCAATGGACAGATCATCCAAAATGAAAATAAATAAGGAAACACAAGCTTTAAGTGATACATTAAACAAGATGGACTTAATTGATATTTAGAGGACACTCCATCCAAAAACAACACAATACACTTTCATCTCAAATGCTCATGGAACATTCTCCACGATAGATCATGTCTTGGGTCACAAATCAAGCCTTGGTAAATTTAAGAAAATGGAAGTCATATCAAGTATCTTTTCTGACCACAATGCTATGAGACTAGATATCAATTACAGGAAAAAATCTGTAAAAATACAAACACATGGAGGCTAAACAATACACTACTTAATAACCAAGAGATCACTGAAGAAATCAAGGAGGAAATCAAAAAATACCTAGAAACAAATGACAATGAAAACACGATGACCCCAAACCTATGGGATACAGCAAAGGCAGTTCTAAGAGGGAAGCTTAGAGTAATACAATCCTACCTCAAGAAACATCTGAAATAAACAATCTAACCTTATACCTAAAGCAGTTAGAGAAAGAAAAACAAAAACCCCAAAGTTAGCAGAAGGAAAGAAATCATAAAGATCAAATCAGAAATAAATGAAAAAGAAATGAAGGAAACCATAGCAAAGATCAATAAAACTAAAAGCTGGTTCTTTGACAAGATAAACAAAATTGATAAGCCATTAGCCAGACTCATCAAGAAAAAAAGGGAGAAGACTCAAATTAACAGAATTAGATATGAAAAAGGAGAAGTAACAACTGACACTGCAGAAATACAAAGGATCATGAGAGATTACTACAAGCAGCTATATGCCAATAAAACGGACAACCTGGAAGAAATGGACAAATTCTTAGAAAAGCACAACCTTCCAAGACTGAACCAGGAAGAATTAGAAAATATAAACTGACCAATCACAAGCACTGAAATTGAAACTGTGATTAAAAATCTTCCAACAAACAAAAGCCCAGGACCAGATAGCTTCACAGGTGAATTCTATCAAACATTTAGAGAAGAGCTAACACCTATCCTTCTCAAACTCTATTAAAATATAGCAGAGGGAGGAACACTCCCATACCCATTCTACGAGGTCACAATCACCCTGACACAAAAACCAGACAAAGATGTCACAAAGAAAGAAAACTACAGGCCAATATCAATGATGAATATAGATGCAAAAATTCTCAACAAAATACTAGCAAACAGAATCCAACAGCAAATTAAAAGGATCATATACCATGACCAAGTGGGGTGTATCCCAGGAATGCAAGGGTTCTTAAATATATGCAAATCAATCAATGTGATAAACCATATTAACAAATTGAAGAAGAAAAACCATATGATCATCTCAATAGATGCAAAAAAAGCTTTTCATAAAATACAACACCCATTTATGATAAAAACTCTCCAGAAAGTAGGCATAGAGGAAACTTACCTCAACATAATAAAGGCCACATATGACAAACCCACAGCCAACATCATCCTCAATGGTGAAAAACTGAAACCATTTCCTCCAAGATCAAGAACAAGACAAGGTGGTCCACTCTCACCACTCTTATTCAACATAGTTTTGGAAGTTTTAGCCATGGCAATCAGAGAAGAAAGAGAAATAAAAGGAATACAAATTGGAAAAGAAGAAGTAAAGCTGTCACTGTTTGCAGATGACATGATACTATACATAGAGAATCCTAAAGACACTACCAGAATACTACTAGAGCTAATCAATGCATTTGGTAAAGTAGCAGGATACAAAATTAATGCACAGAAATCTCTGGCATTCCTATACACTAACGATAAAAAATCTGAAAGTGAAATCAAGAAAACACTCCCATTTACCACTGCAACAAAAAGAATAAAATATCTAGGAATAAACCTACCTAAGGAGACAAAAGACCTGTATGCAGAAAATTATAAGACACTGATGAAAGAAATTAAAGATGATACAAATAGATGGAGAGATATACCATGTTCTTGGATTGGAAGAATCAACATTGTGAAAATGACTCTACTACCCAAAGCAATCTACAGATTCAATGCAATCCCTATCAAACTACCACTGGCATTTTTCACAGAACTAGAACAAAAAATTTCACAATTTGTATGGAAACACAAAAGACCCCGAAGAGCCAAAGCAATCTTGAGAACAAAAAACGGAGCTGGAGGAATCAGGCTCCTGGACTTCAGACTATACTACAAAGCTACAGTAATCAAAACAGTATGGTACTGGCACAAAAACAGAAATATAGATCAATGGAACAGGATAGAGATACAATGGAGAAAAGACACCCTCTTCAATAAGTGGTGCTGGGAAAATTGTACAGCTACATGTAAAAGAATGAAATTAGAACACTCCATAACACCATACACAAAAATAAACTCAAAATGGATTAAAGACCTAAATGTAAGGGCAGGCACTGTAAAACTCTTAGAGGAAAACATAGGCAGAACACTGTATGACATAAATCACAGCAAGATCGTTTTTGACCCACTCCCTAGAGAAATAAAAACAAAAATAAACAAATGAGACCTAATGAAACTTAAAAGCTTTTGCACAGCAAAGGAAACCATAAACAAGACCAAAAGGCAACCCTCAGAGTGGGAGGAAATATTTGCAAATGAAGCAACTGACAAAGGATTAATCTCCAAAATTTACAAGCAGCTCATGCAGCTCAATATCAAAAAAACAAACAACCCAATCCAAAAATGGCCACAAGACCTAAATAGACATTTCCCCAAAGAAGATATACAGATTGCCAACAAACACGTGAAAGGATGCTCAACATCAGTAATCATTAGAGAAATGCAAATCAAAACTACAATGAGGTACCACCTCACAATCGTCATAATGGCCATCATCAAATAATCTACAAACACAAATGCTGGAGAAGGTTTGGAGAAAAGGGAATCCTCTTGCACTGTTGGTGGGAATGTAAATTGATACAGCCACTATGGAGAACACTATGGAGGTTCCTTAAAAAACTACAAATAGAACTACCATATGACCCAGCAATCCCACTACTGGGCATATACCCTGAGAAAACCAAAATTCAAAAAGATACATGTACCACAATGCTCATTGCAGCTCTATTTACAATAGCCAGGACATGGAATCAACCTAAGTGTTCATCAACAGATGAATGAATAAAGAAGATGTGACATATATATACAATGGAATATTACTCAGCCATGAAAAGAAACAAAATTGAGTTATCTGTAGTGAGGTGGATGGACCTAGAGTCTGTCATACAGAGTGAAGTAAGTCAGAAAGAGAAAAACAAATACCATATGCTAACACATATATATGGAATCTAAAAAAAAAAAAAAAAGGTTCCGAAAAACCTAGGGACAGGACAAGAATAAAGATGTAGATGTAGAGAACGGACTTGAGGACATGGGGAGGGGGAAGGGTAAGCTGGGACAAAGAGAGAGAGGCATGGACATATATACACTACCAAATGTAAAATAGATAGCTAGTGCGAAGCAGCTGCATAGCACAGGGAGAACAGCTCTGTGCTTTGTGTCCACCTAGAGTGGTGGGATAGGGAGGGTGGGAGGGAGGGAGACGCAAGAGGGAAGAGATATGGGGATATATGTATATGTATAGCTGATTTACTTTGCTATAAAGCAGAAACTAACACACCACTGTAAAGCAATTATACTCCAATAAAGATGTTTAAAAAAAAACTGGTTTCTTCCAGAGCAATAAAATTTCATTTCCTCACAAGGGCGATAAATAAAAAATCATTATTATCACTATTAAAGCTTAGAGTTAAAAAGTGAAAAAAAAAAAAAGAAATGTATCTCCCATCACATAAAACCTTACTAATAATATATAGAGAAAGGTAACTAAACAGGCTGATTTTAATAATATTTTTCAAAGCCAAATCACAAGAAAAAGATCTGAAGTTTTAAAATAAATACTGCCACATAAGTTTTTAAAATAAAATTGTACATTATTTTTAAAGGAAAAGAAAAAAAAAATCACCCTGAATTTAAAGTAAGTGTTCTTTAAATCCTTTTAAAAGTATTCATCCTGGAGGTCTGGTCTCTAACTTCCACAATGCAGGAAGTTCTCATATGTTGTAGAGTACTTCTTTTGGAACTATTGTTAGAACTAGGCTGTGAAAATAACAACAACAATAACAAAAAAACACAAAAAAGAAAAACAACATCATGAGGTAGGCTTTCTCTAGTCAACTGATGTAGGTCATAAAAAAATTCAAAATCTGATGATGCTTTAGATTAATTCCAAAAGAAAAATATGGCCAGACCTGTTTACCCTCAATTTTGAACAGGATGAGCATATTATGTCCTATTTGCTCCAATTCTGAAGAAAGCACAGACATTTACAATTACCCCTGGCTCTTCAGAGAGATGCCAATATTTTTCCCATACCATTTTGTGCCTTTTCTGCTTCTACTTCTCAGGCAGAAGTTCTGCAGAAGAGCCAGGAATGAATGTACCTATTTAATCAGTGGCTCTCAACCCCTAGCTACACATTATAATCACCCACCAGGGAAGTGTTTATAAAATAGCAATTCCCAAATCCCATCTCAAGATAATTAAATCAGAATTGATTAGAGGTACAGCCTGAAGAATGATAGCTTTTAATATCTCCTTGAGTAATTCTCTTGTGGATACAAGAATGGGAATCAGTGCTTTAGATGACACTAATGGGTGGGGAGGGATTATTAGTGTTCACTCATGCCAGCTCTATTCTCATTTCTTGGCACTTTCCAGTCCCTTGAATTAAGAGGGGCCATGTCACAAGCTTTGGCCAATGGACTGTAACTGATAGTAAATGGGACACTTCTGAGTTCAGTTAGCAAAAAGTTTCTGCTTAAATCTCTAGCTGTCTCATTTTTTGATGCCAACTTTGGAAACTCCATTGACATGGAAGAGCTGCAAAGTAGAAGCAATGTGGATCCCTGAGTTACTGAATGAAGGAGAACTGCCCTGGAGAGTGTCCTAAACTTTTCAAAAGAGGAAAGAAAATTTTGTTGCATTAAACTACTAAGATTACATTGTGTTATTGTGTTGTTGTTAATAATGCAGCCTATAACCTTGTTACCCAATGAGTCCACAGACTCAAAGCATTTACATTAACCTAGAAGCTTGGCAGAAATGCAGATTCACAGGCCTTATCCTAAAGTTACTGAATCCCAAGGGGATTTATGTTCACATTAAGGTTTAAGAAGTACTGATATAGCATATTCTAATCCATTATCATTTTGTGAGATATCCTGGAGGCAAAAGCATAGCCAGAGGCAACGGCCAGTCAGGAGAGTCTCTGGGGCAGAATTACTCATTCATTCATTCATTCATGCACCCGTATATCTATCCTTCTATCCAGGAATTAAGTAAAAGAATGTATTTAGCTTTTTTTTTTTTTTAACATCAATTCACTACATATTTGTTGAGAACCTATACTCAAAGGCACTGGAAGTATAGCAATAAACAAGTCAGATAAGGTTGCACACACACAAGTTATAAACTAGTTTCAGGATAGAAACAAGTATGTAGAGACTTCCCTGGTGGCACCGTGGTTAGGAATTCGCCTGCCAATGCAGGGGACACAGGTTCGAGCCCTGGTCCGGGAAGATCCCACATGCTGCAGAGCAACTAAGCCCGTGCACCACAACTACTGAGCCTTCACTCTAGAGCCCGGGAGCCACAACTGCTGAGCCCACGTGCCACAACTACTGAAGCCCACATGCCTAGAGCCTGTGCTCTGCAACAAGAGGAGCCACCGCAATAAGAAGCCCGCACTCCACAACAAAGAGTAGCCTCTGCTCGCCGCAACAAAGACCCAACACAGCCAAAATTAATTAATTAATTAATTAATTAAAAATTTAAAAAAAGAAACAAGTATGTAAACAAAAATTATAGTAGCATGGGGAATGCTCTGATTATCAATGGTCAAGGTAGACGGTGACATGGATGCACATGGGAGACATAAGGGAAGGTTTCCTAGAAGATGTGACATTTAAGCTAAGATCTGAAGGATGTGTAGGAGGTATTCAAATTAAGTTGTGAGAAAGCTATTAAATATAGCTGGAATACAGTGGAATTTGTGCAGGAGGACAAAGAAAGAGCACGGATAGGTAAGCAAGGGCCTGGGTTCTGTGCTCAAACATATAAAGAAGAGCAAGGATAACTGCAAAAAAGGTTAAAATAATTTTTCAGTGGCATGAATAAAGTTTGTATTCAGACCATTCAAATCTTGCAAGAACTCAAGTTGGTTGGTCCACTGAAGAAGATCGGTGAGTTTGGCAAAGACACAAATATGTTTCATGCCCCTGCATAGTCTTTTCCATTTCAGGTGTCAAGTAAAGAATGTTCCTAGCTTTCCACTGACATCAAAATATTCTGACCTATGCTTGTTGCCCTTGGACCTGGTGAATTGGTAGGTGAGCATCTCTTTCTTCTGAAATCCTGAGGAGCTTTTCCCAAGGCATGTATTAATGGCATGTTAATATAGCACATATTGAAATGGAGTTGGATGGATATCTTATTAAACAAATTGGTCATGACTAGTTTATTTGTAAGAATTAGAGGCAACAAGCTTTGGAGCAATAATTTAAAAATCTAGAAGTGTTTCAATTCAGAAGGTGAATATTGCTAGTTTATTTGTAAGAATTAGAGGCAACAAGCTTTGGAGCAATAATTTAAAAATCTACAAGTGTTTCAATTCAGAAGGTGAATATTGCCATAACCATGAAAACAGAAGAACAAAGACTCAATATGGTACGGTTTGCACAGGAATCAAAAGAGCTGGGAATAGCAGGGAGGCTGTTAGTGATTTAACAATGTGGTGTCTCTATTTCTATCAACTCCTTTTCCTTAATTTGCCAGTTCAAGGACTTCACAAAGCAGAATAGGCATGCTCATTGATCACATGATATTTTGTAGTTATGGATCTCTTTCCTGATAACTGTTTTCCAAGCAGCCTGTGGGGAATCAAAGGCCCTGGGTACATAAAAAAAGCAAATTTATAGACTGTAAATTCTGGAAAACTTTGTATGAGAGCCCTCATTTAAATGTTGCCAGTGTATCTGCATATATAATGACAGTAGAGTTAGAAGTCAAAGCCCATTATTATGAAATCCAAGAGTTATCCTCCATTCTTCTATTGCTAACATTTTATTAAACTGAACATTTTCAGTTATCAGGATTTAAAAATATGTTTTGCAGATATATTTGATATTTTAGCTGCATCACACAAGTTTGGTATGCTGTCTTTTCATTATCATTTGGTTAAAAATATTTTCTAATGTCTTTTGGATTATTCACAGATTATTTAGAAGTGTGTTAATTTTAAATATTTGTAGTTTTCCTAGGTATCATCCTGTTAAGTTCTAATTTAATTTTAATGTTTCCAGGGAACATACTCTATGATTTTAATCCTCCTAAATTTATTGAGGCTTGTGTTAAAGCCCAGCTATTGTTTAGCTTAGTGAATGCCCATGTGTACTTGAAAAGAATATGTATTGTGCAGTTGGTGGATGTAGGACTCTATAAATATTAGTGAATCATGATAGTTGTGTGTTGTCCAAATCATCTTTCTTTACTCCCATCAAATTTTTAATTGGAATGTATAGCCTATTAATTTTTACTGTAATTATTGATATGATTGGATATAGAATTACTATTTTGTTATTTTTTTCTGTTTGTCACCTCTGCTTTGCTTTTCTGTTTCTCCTTTCTTTTCCACTTTTATATTATTAAATACTTTTTAGAATTTCATTTTAATTATCTATTTTTTTAGCTATACCTTTCTGTAGTATCTTTAGTAGTTATTCAAATTACAATACACCTACTTAACTTTTCAACATCTACACAGGTTCTCTCCTCTCTTACTGGGACTATAATTCCTTGAATGATAGACCTTTTGCACAGGTCCCTTAGTACTCAATTTTCTTCCCATGCTTTTTGCTCTCTACTTCAGATTGGATCATTTTTATTGATCTATGTTCAAACTTACTATTTCTTTTTTCATCTCCATCTTCCAAATAAGTCCATTCTGTGAACTGTTTATCTCAAACCTATGTTTTATATTTATAAAATATCCCTCTCTTTTATACTTTTATTTTTCTGATAAAATGTCTTATAGTTTTATTTGTTAAGATTTTTTTTTTCATCTCACTGAACATGGTTATAGTAGCAGCTTTAAAGTCCTTGACTGAAAATTCCAACATCGAGGTTACCTCAGAGTTGGGCTCTACTGATCATCTTTTCATTTTAGCATAGTTCCTTATATGTCAAGTAAACTTGGATTGCATTTCAAACATTGTGAATATTATATTGTAGAGCCCCTAAATTCTGGTACACTACTCCAAAAAGTGTTGATGCTTTTGTCTTAGCAGGGAAATAACAGGCTCAAACTCCACCTCTGATTTAACTTAGGTAGGCATTATTTTCAGTGGGCTTTCTGGCTTAGGCTCTCTCCTCTCTACACTCTCTGAGATCTATTGTTGCCAGAGCTCTGTCTCCTGGTTCCTCATCCTGTAAAGATAGGAGACTTTCTATAGAAGTTTTAACTGCCTACCCTACTCTGCAATTGCGGTTTGCTATCAGGCCAAAGTTGCAAAATGAGAATCTCACATTTTATATTTCATGTTCTCTTAAAATGAGAAAATGGCAGTCTCTCTCCAAAGTTTAACTATCTGTTTCTGATCACTCTCTAGAGTCCTCAAATAGTTGTTTATTTTGTATTTTTTCACAGTTTAGTATTTATTTACTAGATACTTGGTTATGAGTTTCCTCTATCACATCAGAAACAATATTCATTCTGTTTTCATTATAGAGTATCTCTTAATACTTGAAGGAACTAGCTTCCCTCATCAGCTTTGACCCTGGATTCACTTGTCTCTCTAGGTTTCAGGGAGGCTGTTTGTCTTGTAACCTTAGTTCTCTAATGAGACAAAGAAAAATCACTGATTTTCAGTTTGTTCAGCTTTCACTTATTGTAAGGACAGGAGTGATGACTTCCAAGCTCTTACATGCTGAGGCTTGAAATTAAAAGTCCCTATTATGTTTAAAATGTCTCTTCAGTTTATCATCTTTAATTCACAGTGTTCTCTCTTACCTCCAATTACATTGTTTCATTCATACTGACACCTACAACACTATATTCTCTGCCTCAAATGTTTGTGTGTGTGTATCATTTGCTGAAACACATTGATACTTATTTCCTGTTTTCTTCATGTGATGTGGTTAAATGGATTCTGGGTTGCTTATTCTGTTCATGAGGATATCTGATCAATTTTCTGAATAGCCAATAGCAGGTGATCTTAAGGGGGTGGAGGGGGTATTTGTAAAGTTTACTACATTTCCTCCTGAAATTTACCAAATTCTTACTTCACTACCTTCCTCTTTGGTATCCACAGTAAAAGTGAAGTTTCCTTAATAAAGGGTGTTGGCTTTTTTTCTTTTTCTGTTTTCATCTAATTCTTTGAAACTATTTCATTTCCTTAGAGCCTTTTTTTCTGCCACTTCCTTCTTTGCCTCTTACCATCATGCCTCCAAGGGATATCTTTCTTTTCAAGGTTCTCCCACTTCTCCAAACTAGTGCCTTCTTTTTTTGCTGTATGCAGGCCTCTCACTGTTGTGGCCTCTCCCGTTGAGGAGCACAGGCTCCGGACGCGCAGGCTCAGCAGGCATGGCTCACGGGCCTAGCCACTCCGCGGCATGTGGGATCTTCCCGGACCGGGGCATGAACCCGTGTCCCTGCATCGGCAGGCGGACTCTCAACCACTGTGCCACCAGGGAAGCCCAACAGTGAGTTCTTAATACTGTTGCTTCTGGGCTGCATACTTTCCAATTTTTTAGTGTTCACTATTTAGTAGCCAAGTGTTTTGATCAGATCTTAGACCTGTTCTCAGCGTTTCCTGAGTTAGGATGGAGACCACTTCCTCTGGGCTTGAACCCTAGTGTGCTGTCTGTGACCCATCATTTCTCTTGCATTTTCTGTTCATTTCTTGCCTGAATCTGTTTTTATGTGAGCCCTAGAGACAATGCTGCTGGTTTCAGATTTTTATTTCTCTACCTAAAGGTAAATTTAAGATTATTTTATCACCCATCTCCCAGTTGTGCTGTAGGAATAAGCAATGGGTCGTTTTATTCTCTCCCATTTTATTCTCTATGGTTTTATTTTAGATGTGTGAAGATATGAGAAACATAAGTAGCCCACTTTCTTTACAAAGGGAAAAGAAAGTCTTTTACTGGTTCCCTTTATATTATTTTGTGTTTAACCTTTACAAGAAGCCTATGAAATAGATATTTTATAACCCCCATTTTGCAGACGAGGAAACTCTGAAAAGTTAGTTTACCTGTAATTATTTCCTTGGAAAATGAGACAGTAAGGGTTAAATCTATTTTTAACTCTATAGTTCTTAATCACAGTATTATACCATGTGCCAGCTGTGACCTTCAGCAAGTCATGGAACCCAGAGGGCTTAGAGAACCTCTAGTTATTCATCCATAAATGAGGATGGTGTAGTGCTTTTCCTTAAAGGAATATGTTAGTATTAGATGCAATAATCCATAGCAAATATTAAGTACTTAATATATATTATTTATATTAATTCCTGAAGAATATTAAACTGGTTGAGGCTGTTAGTGTTTTCAAGTATCTTCGTGGTTTCTAAATTTGAGCACATAAAAAACAACAATATTACAATATTAAGTATTTGACCGCAAACTTCTTGAGGCCAAATTCAAAACAAACTCCAATTTGCTGATGTCTCCTCTCTACTTGACCCCGGAACCATTAACTCATTTTAGACTTCCTCTAAGAGATAACCCTGCTAACAGCTTCCGGTTTTCAAGGTCTAACTGCACTCTAATCACGGTGGAGTGCTGCTCTCTCTGTTCATGGGACAGTTTCCCTACAGCATCCTTTTGCAATCAGATTAAATCCCCTTGCTTTTAGTAGCTCCAAAAGGTAGTTGAATTACAAATTTTCCCACTGAAAATGATCATGCTGAAGAAAACAAACATATCTCAAATTGGTCACACTAGAGGTATAGATTTGAAGTAAATATTCCTGAGTGAAGCTAAAAGAAGCATTTTAATAAAGCTACTAGTTGGAATCTTCCATGACACTGAAATGATTGTTGCTGAGAGAAGAGAGGAAATGATTGTTTATTTAGATAGTTTACATCCTGATGTCTCCTAAGATAAATCTGAGGAAGTAAAAGAAAAAAAATATGTAAATTATTTATGTAATTATATATATATTAAAAATATGTAATTATATATTTTTATATATATAAATATTTTTGGCATTCGTTTTATTTATTTTTTTAATATATTTATTTATATATATTTATACATATATATAAAACGAATGCCAAAAATATTCAAAAGAGCAGAATTATTGCACAGCCTTTCCTCTAGAACAGATTGTTTGGGTCATGAGTTGTCAGTGAAGAATTCTCCTTGAAATGATGTCTAATATTTCTTCTCATATAAAATATGACATTTCTATCCATAGGCCAGCAAACTGCGCTATCACAGTTACAAAACAAAAGTGAGAATTTATTTTTAAAATGGTAAAATGGAACCGAGTGCTCATCCGCTCTAGGATTCTATGCTTCAATATAATCTCATGTTCACTTTAGAACTGCTGAAAACTTGGCAGAGCAGAAAAGATTTTGCTATTCTATTATATTGTAAATCTACAATGTTTGTGAGGTTGCCTAGTCTAAAAAATCACGGGTACTTCAAATAAAAGAACTATTGAGAGGATGAGGTAGTAAATGTGCTTTTTGGATTTATTTTTCAGGGAAAATATGCCTCTTCAACTGAAGTTGGAATCTCTACAGTGCATCAGGGAAAATGTTCTGACTTAGCTCTATGTTCAGTGTAGATAAACTAAATTATATTCTGAGCTCTCCCATCCCTAAGATGCATTGTTGGATTGTGGTTTACAGAATTGTTCAGATTTTGGAACTATTATTAATAATTATACATTAGTGCAAGGCTATTTTTACTCAATTATTTTCTGACTCCTCCCCTCATCTCTCCATTTCTAGGAATACACATATGTTAAAATAATAACTACCTGCCAAGATACATCACCCTAGGGTGAAAAGTGGGGAGGGAGGATAGTGGGGTCATTTTGTTTAACTTAACATTTTCTGCCAATAGTAAGAAACAGCAAAGAGAGGAAAGATGATATAAAGCAGGAGGGCTGGGAGGCCAATCTGATGCAGCAAAGCATACCTGCTCTCTCTGCCTCCAGAGACACAGCTGCTTATCCTCTTGGTATAACTCCTCTTCAGTCACATATGCTCTAGCGTATTCAAACTACAAATGACCTTATTGATAACAGCTCAGAAATAGGGCCTGGGTATGTAATATACTCAAAAGCTGCACAGGTGTATCTGTTATATCACCACAACTGAGAGCCATCAGTGCAGACAGAAGGACTTGATGAATGCATTGTTCTCTTACAATTCTAAGATTTGTGGATATTACAGAAATTGAGTTTGCTACAGCCTCAGGAGTACACATTTAATTCCTTCATAACACGTGAAATTGGTCCAGAGTGGAAGATACTTCAGTACAGTGAACGTTTCAAGATGCATGGTGGGCAAATCACGCCACTGACAAAAGAGATGAGCTCTTCAACTTTTCCCAAATTTTAGTTTCATGCTGGGTGCTGTCACAGCATAAGCATCAAAGCCAGAGAACAGCCTGATTTGAATTGCTTTGTATTGTTTGCAGCCTAGTGTGATCTATATAGATATTTTGATAGTATTTTTTCTATAACATTAATTAAGGCACTAAATAGTGTTTCTAAAAATAACAATTAAATGGATGCCCAAATTTAAAATGCATGTTTTAGCATTAAAATATGTCTATATATACACACACATGAAAGGTTATATATAACACATATATATATAAGTACTTTTATACTTTTATTTCAAAGTAAAAGATCTATATTTGAAGGCACCATTATCTGTTTATCAATATATTGTTAGTGGGGTAAATGATATAAAAGAAACAAAGATGAATGAGACGTTCCTTGCCATCAAGAAGTATGCCATATTACAAGGAAGATTTTTAAAGTTACCTAAATGTCCCCAGACTTGCAAAACTCTGGCTAAAACGAGTTTAATTTAATTTTTATATATAGATTATTGTGACCTATTGGTGTGAAATTACCCTCATCTATGTACACCAGGTTTGGGAGAGTTTTCAAGCCACACATTTGTTCTGGAAAAAACTCCTCAGTTTACATTGTTCTCATTTCTGTCTGTCATGATGCTGGTTAACTTCATGAGCCACATAAAGGTAGTGGCTCAGACAATCACAGCTTATCTAAGAGAGGTGACACTGCTCAAGGTCAAGTAAACATTTGCCTGATCACCTTTTTCCTTCTTAAAATTTCAACCTCATGTCACTTTAATTCAAGAATGATGATTAAATTGGAATGTTTTATATTGTGAAGAAGCCACATGGTGGACCCATATTATTCATTTTCTCTCTCTCTCGCCATATATGTGTGTATATATATATATATATATATATATATATACACACACACATATATATAATTTCTATATATATATAACTTCTATATATAGTTTACATATGTAAATATATATAGTTTATATATAAAATACATACTATGCAAATGAAGACATAAATATATACAGTTTATATAAAACTTAAAATATATATTATATATAGTTTCTTTCTTTAGGTGTAGTTTCCGTCATGCTAGAACTAAGAGGGGCAGGGCAGTAAGACATATGAGTGCTGTTCTCAAGGAGCTTACAGGTCATGAAAGGACTGGAGATAAATATAAATAACCATGATATCAATAAAAAGGAATATAAATAAAATTATATGGAGATCAGAATCAGGAGATATTACTTCTGGTTGAAGAACTCATAGATAAGGTGACAGTATAATTCATTATATAAACTTGCACACTTTTAAGAATGAAAGGGAGAACAATTGACAATAATGCCGGGAAAACAGGTGTTAACCACGATTGTTGCAGGCAAACCAGGACATATGAGTCACCTTGGAGGGAGGGTCTTGGAGAAGAGATATTTCATTTAAGGATCGAAAAATGGCCAGAAGCTGGACAAACAGAAATAAGGCAAGGGTCAGATAGAAGCAACACTATAAGCAAACTCACAGACATGATTTTTAAAATATGGATGGTTTTTTAAAATCAAAGATGATAAATTTATATACTGAAAAACACCAACAAATATAGGTGCTGTTTTGTGATCCTGGAAGGAATCAGTTGGCATGATAAAACTGGGTAATTCAATAAAGTGACTATTTACAGACATGCATGAAGGTTTATGAAACTATAATGGATAATTAAATCTCCCACACCAGCACCAACTGTGGGTTGTTTCCACCCTCTAAGCTTGAAGTGGCAAAGGGAATGGAGAGTTTCTGGAACCTGATGAGGGCTACTTGATAGGACCCATGACTTTCAGTAAGGACCATCACCCACTTGCAGTGACCTAGAATAGAGACGATGATACTGGAATAAATACCCGAAGTCACAAGTCACTCCCCTCACACCCACTGATCTCTTGCTGTTACATTTCACTGGCCAAATCTAAACGGAAGCCAGCGGGTAAAAGAACTGTTGAAAACATATTGTTCAGCTACCTGGGGCACAATACAGGATGGAGAAGGGTGGGGAATGGATCTGGAGGTGCAAAGAGAATATATCTAAAACAGATATCCTAGCTGGGAGCAAGTTCAGTAAAGGAGAAGATGAAAAGCTGATTCTGAACATGGATAGATCTAGGAGTGGAAAGAAAATATAGGATTGAAATTTGGAAAAGGTCAAAATTCTTTTGGGATCAACTAAATAATGTTGAGATTAACACATTTAACCCTGGTATCCTTTACTTCTTGGGGTCTGGACTGGTTTTTATGTTATAATGTTTTTACATAATGTTTGTAATGGTGACTTTAACGATTACTAGTTCAGATAGATTTGTGTAGCTCCTTCATATGTATGAATGAATGAAAGTATGTAAAACAAGAGCACCTCCTGAAAAGTGAAAATTTAAAGACCTTATATTAAGATAGAATCAAAGATGACTCTTGCTCAAATCCAGTGTCATGCCCTGAGGGAATTTTCAACTAGAGCAACTTGAGAAGTTCCTATAAGCCTGTAAGTCATAAGGATGAAATGACCAATACATTTTACTCATGGTATTATTTTGGAACTTCAGTCCTGGTATGGCTAAAACAATTTTATTAAGTAAGCTCTGTCTGTATCCTGTACCTGGATTTTTGACTTATTTATCTTTGTTACCATTCTGCCTAGCTCTTATTCCTCCTTGTCCCTATTATCTTTTTCTCTTACAATCCCTAGCGTTCCAGTTTATTGACTGGAACCTCACTAACATATATTAGACTTTCCTGAGGCCAAAATTTTTGTTGCTAATGCTAAGTATCATTTAGGTTTTGTGCTATTTTTGAGCCCCATTTCGTATTAGTACAGCTTGTTTTTTGTGGTTTTTTTTGCGGTACGCGGGCCTCTCACTGCTGTGGCCTCTCCCGTTGCGGAGCACAGGCTCCGGACGCGCAGGCTCAGCGGCCATGGCTCACGGGCCTAGCCGCTCCGCGGCATGTGGGATCTTCCCGGACCGGGGCACGAACCTGTGTCCCCTGCATCGGCAGGCGGACTCTCCACCACTGCGCCACCATGGAAGCCCCAGTACGGCTTGTTTTTAATGTAACTTCTCATTCCTATCCCGCAGTAACAGCTGCTCAACTGGATTATCATCTGTTCTCTTCTATTGTTCCTATTTAATTTATTGCACTTATCACAGACTGGACTTCATCAAAATTTGCAAATGTAACAGGTTTAGTTCTAGAATCCAGCTCCTCTCAGCTGCCAAAGCATGCTACAATTGCCTGGGCCATATCTTCTTTCTTTACCATTTCCCTGAAATAATGCTGGCAAAATGCACCATTGATTACCTAAATGTCTAATCCAATGCATACTTCTCAGTTCTTATTCTAATTTTATACTTGCTGCTTGTAATAACTTTTTTTCCATCTTAAAATATCTCCTTTCATTTCTGAGACACTAATCTCCCTTAGTTCTCCCTAAATTTCTGATTCTTTCTTCTCCCTCTCTTTTGCTGACTCTTTTTCTGCTATGGCAGACTGTCTCCAGGATGGTTATCAATGACCCTTGCCTTCTGGTATTTACACTTTGTGTTGGACCTTCCACACTGAGTAGGGCTGACCTATGTAATCAGCTGTAAAGGATATTGCAGAAATGGTCATGTGTGACTCCTGTGGCTAAGTCATAGAAGACATTGTAGCTTCCACCTTACTCTCTAGGATCACTTGCTTTCAAGAAACCAGCTGCCAAATCAGCATACAGTTATTAAAGAAGCTAAAAAGGTAAGTAGAGTTTTTATGAATTTCAAAGTCCTGAAAAAACAAACAAAAACTGAAATCAATATGCATTAAAGAGCAGAGAACCTTTAGATTTATTTGAGATACCACAGAGGGTAAGACCTTTGAACTAGGGCAAACTGGAAATAGCTTAGTCTTGAATGCATCAAGTTGATCTACCTCTACTCTTTGCCTACCCAGGAGAAAACTGTATCCTCTCTGGAGGAAAATGGCACCAGTGAAAGCCTCAACCATTTTTTCAGACATGATGTCTAGGATTCAATAAAAAAAATTAGTAGGTACACCAAGAAACAGGTTCAATTAATAAAAACCAAAGGTAAAAAAAGAAAGTATAAACAAATTAAAACAGTATAAACTTGATTAAAAGGTTTTTAAAATGGAAAGAAAGTATAGGATATCTCACTATAAAGCAAGAATTTATGAAAAATAATCAAATAAAAATTCAAGAATTGAAAAAATAACTCAATATATGATTTTTGAAACAGATTAGAGACTGAAAAAAAGGATATTAATAAACTGGAAGTTAAGTCAGTTAAAATTAAAGGGAAAAAGATGAGGGTGTTGAAAAGAGCATACAGACACATGGGACATGGTGAAAAAGTCTAACATGTATGTAATTGGAGAAGGAGAAGGATGAGAGAATAGAACAGAAACAATATTAGAAAACCTAATGGCTGAGAATTTTCCAAAACTAATAAAAAAATCAAACTACAGATGCAAACATTCATACAAACCTAAAGAAGTATAAATAAAAACACCCACATTTTGGCATGTTTAGTAAAACTGCTGAAAAACAAAGGAGAAGGAGAACATCATAAGTGTAGCTGGAGGAAATAACACATTATTTTAATAAATGAGATTGATTAACCAAATATCCAAGATGATAGAAACTAGAAGACAAAAAGAAAATAATTTCCTAGCAAAATCATCTTTCAAAAATGAAGGAAAAATAAAGACATTTTCATAAAGCAAAAGCCAAAAGATTCAATGTCAGCAAGCTGACACTAGAAGAAATGCTAAAAGCAGTTCTTCAATTAGAAGACACGTGGCCCTTGGAGGAAGTATAATAACTCAGGAAAGAATGAGACATACCAAAAGGTTTATGTCTTTGATAACTCAGACATTTTTGAGGAGTACTAGTCAGGTGTTTTATAGACTATCCCTCAGCTGGAATTTATCTGATGTTTTCTCATGATTAGACTGAGATTATGAGTTTTTGTGGGGGGAAACCACAGAAATAAAGTGCTATTTTCATCACACTGTATCAATGGTATATACTGTCCATTACAAAATGTTGAAGTGAAACTTGGTCACCTGGCTGAGGCAGCTTTTGTTAGATTTCTCCACTGTAAAGTCACCCTTTTTCTCCCCTTTCCATATGGTAATCTTTGGAAGGAAGTAACTATGTATGGGCAATGCACACTTAAGGAGTAGGAAGTTATGTTCCAACTCCTTGAGGGCAAAATATTTACATAAATTATTTAGAATTCTTAAGCATGGGTTACTTGTCTCTTCTCCCTCATCTATTAATTTATTCAACCATTTATTTATATTAGGATGGACTCAATGAATATTTATTTTATACTTTGGATCATAATTTAATACCACTTTATTCTGTTGCTTGAGTCATTCCAGCTTTGGCCATTGGGAGCTTTTTAACTTGGCGCTATAGTTTTGTCTTTCCTGGATATCATATAATTGAAATCATACAGGTCATAGACTTTTTAGACTGGCTTTTTTCACTTAACAATATGCATGTTAGGTTTCCCCATGTCTTTTCATGGTTTGATAATAGATCATTTCTTTTTATTGCTTTATATTCCATTGTATGGATATACTAGTTTGTTCATCCATTTACCTATTAAAAGACACCTGCTTGCTTCCAGGTTTTGGCAATTATGAATAAAGCTGCTATAAACATTCCTATGCAGGTTTTCCTGTGGGCATAAGTTTTCAAATCATATGGGTAAATACCTAAGAGCCTAATTGCTGGGTATACAGTGAGACTATGTTTAGCTTTGTATAAAACTATCAAACTGTCTTCCAAAATGTCTATACCATGTTTCATTCCTACCAGCAATGAATGAGAGTTTCTTTTGCTCTACCTCCCCATCAACAATTTGCATTGTCATTTTTTTGGACTTTAGCCAACCTCAAAAGTGTGTAGTGGCATCTCATTGTTGTCTTAATATGCAATTTTCTAATGACAAATAATGTCCAGCATATTTTTATATGCTCATTTACCATGTCTATATCTTTTTTGATGAGGTGCCTGTCTCTGTTCAGATATTTTGCCCATTTTAAGTTGGGTTGTATATGCATGGCCTTCTAGAGTCATAGTAATTCATAGGACTTTTCAAAGCCCTCTATAGACATTGCATTGTTCAGATTTTTCTTTACAGTTGCTTGATTAGCCTGTTGTTTTCCCCAATTGTTTTCCACTGCCTCAGGTAGACATGATGTTAATTAATTGCCTCTGATCTTTTTTGACAAACAGCCTCAGGTAAAAGGCTGTTAGCACTAGGCAAGCTCTGTATCAGTTCAAATAAAGTCAGCCTTGAAAATGTGGTCTTCCATTGAACCACCAGACATGTCAAATAATGATAGTTCTCTGGGATTGGGATTTTAAAGGAACTTCAATTCCATTCTACCCCTTTCAGTGACTCCAGTTGATTTCTTTTCACTGTGATTGGGGGCTGTTGGTTTTCCAGGCTATTGCGGAGTTAAGGAATAGAAGAAATAGAGCAACCTAAAATGCCACAAAGCCCACTGTTCTTACAGAGATTCAGCTGCTTTTCTCGAATAAATTCTCCACAAGTTTTTGTTTAATTCTCAGAGTTTTACAAAGTTGATTCTAACAAGTTTTGCAACTGTTCTTATTGCTTTCATGGATGAGAGGATTTTTTAAGGTCCTTACTCCACTATTTTCACTTGCTTGTTATTTTAGGCTTTCATTTAATTTTGCTGTAGATTTTGTCAACTTCAGTATCAGAACCCTGTCCGACTTTGATCTTAGAACTTTTTCTGAGAAAGCAAGAGTGAATGAATGCCTGCATACAACTGCACAGTTACTTCCCAACTAAGCCGTTTGAAGTACATTAGCCTACTCTATACGGTCTGTCAGCCTATTGTGCTATAAACTTGATTGATCAGCATGTTATTCTCGGATTGTGGAAGTTTTCTTAAATAATTCATGATACATAGAACCATCTTTCAATGAAAGCTCTCTACTTATGCTATTGATGTAACTATAGGGCATATTCCAGTTCAGTAGTACAAAAACTGGCTCTTTCTAATGACAGCAATGTGTCTATAACCATGAGGAAGTTAACAATCGTTGTAATTTTCAAAAGCAACCCATTATTTTTCTCTTGTCTCAAATTCGCCGTCTTACTCAGATTCCAAGAGAAAATCAGCTAAGGTTTGAATTTTGGATTCTGAGAGCACTGGATCCTACATACTAAAGTGCAATGTATGAAGCATAGTGTAGCAGTGAAGAGCACAGACTCTGAAGCTGGAGTGCCCAGGGTTGAACATTGACTAGGGTTGAATCCACCAGTTTTTTCTGTTGTGTCTTTGGGCAAATTTCTGAAAGTCAGATGACCTCTGTCTTCTCAAATCAGCTTGTCTTTCATGCTTTCTGTGGGTTTTCTTCACTTTCTATCATGCCTCCAGCAGAAAATCAGGGCAATCACAGGAATCACTTCATTTGTTACCCTTTCTTGGGGATAACAGTCCTGTGCTGCCTGTTGTTCGATGTCTGAAAACAGTCATTTCATTTATTCTGTCCATTATTCTACTTATTTACATCAGAAGGGCAGATTCAGAACGAATTACTCTGTCATGGCTGGAAGTGGAAGTCCTTCATTATACTTACATTTTAAATTATCAGATTCTCTCAAACTTTGCCCATGGAAGTCTCTTCAAACTCTCTCACCTTTGCCCCTTTGATTTTCATGCATTATTATTTTTTTGAAGTTTTTAAAAAATATTTTTTGAAGCAAAATATACTCACAGTACATTGCATAGATATAAGCATATGGCTTATTTTTGGTTTTGTCAATAATTGTCTTTATTAAATTGTGATCTGAGCATGATAATGCATTATGCCTAACTTAAAATTTTGTATTCCTTAATGCCCATATATATGGTCAACTTTGTGCATGCTCAATGTGCACTTGAAAAGGAATATCATTCCCTATTTTGGAAAAACAAATTTTGATGCATATTCATAAGGTAAATTGGGTTAAAATTGCTTAGGTCTTCTATATTCTGACTTGTTTTCATATCTACTTTATTCCTCTTTAGACTGAGAAGTATATGTTAAAATCTTCTATGATTAGTGTATTTATGTCTGCTGGGCCTTGCATATACAGTAGTTTCTGCTCTATTAAGATTATGCTATACTATTTGGAATATAAATATTCATAATTGCTATATAATACTTGTGAATAGTAAACTTTAGCTTTACATTGCTAAATGTCCTATTGTCTCACATTTAGTACATTTATTCTAATTTAGTCTAAATTCTACCTAGTCAGTCATCAAGGTAATAATCCCTTCATTGTTTCTGTTTTTGCTTGATATACCTTTATAACATCTACTATTAATACAGTGAGATTAAGAGTCTTAAAGAGCACTTTCTCTGTCTTCTAATTTTTTAATATATATTTTGTTTTAGGATGGCCCTTTCTTATCGCCATCCAGTCTCCAAAGAACATCTCCCTTTCTAAGGTGTACCCTCTTCTCCAGAGGTGCTGACTTCTCAAACTATCACATTTGGTCCCATTCATTTTTATAACTTTTTTTTTTTTTTTTTTGCAGTACACGGGCCTCTCGCTGTTGTGGCCTCTCCCATTGTGGAGCACAGGCTCCGGACGCGCAGGCTCAGTGGCCATGGCTCACAGGCCTAGCCGCTCCGCGGCATGTGGGATCTTCCCGGACCGGGGCACGAACCTGCGTTCCCTGCATCGGCAGGCGGACTCTCAACCACTGCGCCACCGGGGAAGCCCTCCCATTCATTTTTAATCCCCTTTCTTTTGACTCCTAGTAGCTATGCTCTGACCTACAAGGTTGAAAGGTCATGTTCAGTATTTCCCAGTTAGAGAGGTATCAGTTGATATAATCTATTTTCCACCAATGCAGGTCCCAAGCACATTCTCCCCTTCTCTGTAGGGTTGCCTACCTGACTTCCAACTCTGGGGTGGGTTCTAAAGAGAACTCTTCTGACCCTGGCTCTTTATTGCCCATTTCCATGAATATTGGAGTTTTTTGTCACCCATGTCCCTTAGTTATGCTCTAGTTATATGTGGTAGGTAGGTGAAATGTATTTTATTTTCTTGTTTCTTATGTGTTTTGCAAGAGGATGTCTGGAAACATTGAATTTTAGGCAGTTTCCATCATACTGTGGAAAACTGAAAGATACCTGCTATTTTTTCATTTCCCTTTTTCTGGTTTACTTTGTCCATCTTTTTATTTTTCAACATTTCTAAGTCAGTTAAGCTATGCCTCTTTTATACAATGTAGGGTTGGATTTTGCTTTGAAAGACAATTTAAAATATTTTCTTCTAATTGGATTAAGCACACTAATGTTGATTGGTTTGACAGTAAGTTTGGTTCCTGTTCTGCATTTTATCTAATGTTTCATCTATTTTTTCACTATGTGGACTCTTTCCCTTTTTTATTGTTACTTTTCTGATAATTAGTTTGTATTTATATAGCAAGGGTTTAACTTTATACTTTTACCTTCTTATGAAGTGGAAAACCATGTGGCATGTAGCTTCTTTTCTCTCTTCATTTCTTCTACCTTTCAGCCTTATTCAACAACATTATCTTTCTTTGTGTTTACCTTTGTACCCTTATGTGGTTAAGCTACTTCTTAGTTTGTCAGCTCCAAACAATATACTTTGACTTTCAACATTCTACCTTTTCTCCACTTATGCCATTTCTATTAGCTGTCATTTCTGCGTTGTCAGAACATTTAACATTTACAAACCATTCTCCTACTTTTATTTCAATTTTTTAGTATAAAAAACAATGAATACTCTTAAGGTATTTATTATTTATCATCACTCCTTTAATGAGTTTTTCCTATAACTCCTTGGATGGATGAAAATTGTGCTCTAGTAGATTCTTCAGGAAGGGGTCATGAACACAATATTCCCTAATCTGTATATTCAAAACTATCAATAACCTTTACACTAGACAGCTTGGGTATATAAAATGTCCTTGGTTTACATTTTTTCCCCTTATGTATCTTGAACATCTTTTTTCTAATGAATAATTTTATTGTATAAAAAGATATCTAATGTGAAACATTTTCTTTTGCTTCCAAGAGATTCAGTATATTTGTTTGGATGTTTAAGGAATACCTTCTTTATAATTACATTTCAATAATTTTAATAAGATATAGCTTAGTGTTGACAATATTTCTGGCCAGTGATTGTTACCTGCCAGAATGTTGTACTGATTTTTATCCTCTTTCTTGTGGTGTCTTTAGATGAAGGATGACCAAATTTCTTTTCCATCATTCATATTCAAAATAGATGGATTCTCCTGGACTAGAAGCAAGAGTCCTTCAGAAAGTGAGGGTGGGAAGATCCAATGCTCTTTTCAAAGCTTCACGGGTCAAGAATTCCTTTATCTGTTGTTTCAATGCAGATTTTAAAATACGGCTCTTCTGAGTCATATGAATATGACTAGCTGCCTTTGCTCTGATCCTTACATCCTACCTTGTTTCAGAAGGGATTCTACCTCCTGCCCTGTTTTACAGGTTTCTTCACAAACATCATCCTCCAATGAGGTACGCCCAAATTTAGATGCTATGGTATGCTGGTATTTTCTGAAATCCGCATTTTATATTTTCCTAAAGTTTGCCTCTCTCTTTTACTTTTCCCAGCTTCTGCCCTATTCAGTGTAGCTTATGTGTGAGATTTTTATTGCTTTGCTAGATTATTTAGGGTAATTCTAGCTGTTCTAACAAATAAACCCCAAATTTCAATGATCTAACAAAAGGAAAGCTTGTTTCTTGCTCATGCAAAATTTCAATGGGAGAGTGCTTGTTTATTGGCATCTTTTCTCTACTTGATGGTTTAGGGATCCACGCTTCATCTGTACTGTTTTTCCACTAGGCTCAGCCTCAATATCATCCACATTCAGCTGGGAGATAGAGGAAGAAGAGATAAAGGACACTAAACCGCCTTGGCCCAGAACTGACACACATCCACTTCTGTTTACACATTTAGGTGAGAACTATTCACAGGGTTCCACCTGAAAGTCAAGCTGAGGGCTCTCCAGACTACTCAGAATGGGGACCTTGTTCCCAGAAACAACTGTAAACAATGGAAAGGAAGCATATATTTATTTAATGGTCAGTCTGCTATCTGTCACTTTCCCCCTTACTATGCCCCCTTACAGGTGGTGAGGTTGAAAGACAAGAACTTCCTTAACACAGAGTAGAGCAAGGACTGACAAACTATGGCTCATGGGCCAAATTCAACCCACGACCTGTTTGCAAATACTTGTATTGAAACATAGCCATGCCAACTTATTTACATATTGTCTATGGCTGCTTCTGCACTGTACCCCAGAGTTGAGCAGCTGTGACAGAGACTGAATGGTTCAGAAAGCCTAAAGTATTTATCATTTGGTCCTTTATAGAAATAGTTATCTGACCCTTGATATAAAGGAAAGAGTCTGTAAGCTCTGTAAAATGGGAATTTGGGGCTAGATCTACCATGTGCAATCTGATGATCAGGCCTCTAACCTTGGCTCCTAGGAATGTCTGAAGGACATTCCCCATATTAAGGCATTAAGAAATTCACTGGTGAAGGAAGCACTCATCTTGAAAAATGCTCTGATGGCTACCCTCTACAGATGAGCTCCCTAAGTGGAAGGGATAGGGTGAGGGCATTCATCTGTAAGAAACAACTGAGTCAGTTTCCATAATGAGCCAGAGACTGAGTGGTAATCAGGGTGTTTTGGACCCACATGAATTTGTGGTGAAGTTTAGTTAATTATGCAGTTCCTAGGAATGAAATAAATGGTTGTTTTTGAAAACCCATAGAAGCCAAAAAATTCTAGATCTAATGGGCAGAAACCCACTTCATAGCTTCTTTTTTTTTTTTTGCGGTATGTGAGCCTCTCACTGTTGTGGCCTCTCCCGTTGCGGAGCACAGGCTCCGGATATAGCTTCCTAATTCACAGACATAAACCAGTTGCTAGACATGGAACTCACTGATTGAAAGGTACCTCACAATTTGGGTCTTTTTTCAAGTCTTACCCACTGCGACCTGTCAATATTTTTCAATGTAACTATGCACTGGGAAAAGAGAAATATGTTGATCTTCTAAAGATAATTAGATCCTAACTCTGACCAAACACTAAGCCCCAGAATTCCAAAACATTAATGAGATCTACCAGTAACATTGGGGCTTATGATGGTCAGGTGATGACAGATTGATCTGATACAAAGATACCACATAACAGGAGTCAAAAGTAATTCCATGTATCTTGGAGTAATCAAGTGTTTAGTATAACTATCTTTCCAGTGGCAAATTAACATACCCTTGGCACCTGGTATGCAGCTCTTGACTTAAAATATACTTTTCCTTATCCCAATTATTAAAAATAATCAAAATAGTACAAACATGGCTGGAAGAGCAGCATACTTTCACTGTCTTATCTCAGGGCTATGTCAATTCTCTTGCTCTAATATACAGACCAGAGAGATACTGATTGTTATGATAACCTACAGAACATCATACTATCCACCACATTACTATGATTATGTTAGTTGGATCAAGTGAGCATGAAATGGGAAGAATTACAAATGTCTTAAAACACATCATGAGAGAAGACAGAAAATAATCCCACAAAAATTCTGCAGCTTGCGTAGCAGTGAAATATCTAGGCGTCCATTGGTGTGAGGCATGTCAGGGACCCCCTCTAAAGGGAGATAAAAACCGCTGCACATTACACTGTATAATAAACAAGCACAATATTTATCTGGGTCTTTTGGATTTTAGAAGCAATATATGTCATACTTGAGTTCACTACCCTACACATTTACTGGGGAACCCATAAGATTGCCAGGTTTAAGTAGTGACCAGAGCAAAAGAAGGCTCTGCAGCAGGTTCAAACTATGGTATAAGCTGCCGTACCATTTGAGCCTTATAACAAAGCAGTCCCAGTGGTAGTGAGTACGTGACACCTGGAAACATCATATGATGTCTCTTGCCAATCCCAAAAAAGAACCACAGTGCAGAAGTAAGACCCTGCCTTCTTCTGATGAGGACTAGTCTCAGTTGGAAAAGTCAGTTCCTGGCTTACTACTGACCCTCAGTAAAGACTGAATGTTGGACCCACAAATACAAAGGGATTATGACATTCAAACTGTTCATCATGAGTGGAGTATCATTTGATTTGTTGAATCATGTGCAGGGAGCATGTCATTGTTCAATGGATGCTGATGTGGGATGGGCCCTAGCAGATCAGAAAGGATGAATAACTTGCCTGAATAGGGTCCTCAGGGTCCCTGTTCCCACTGTTTAGCTGCCTTAGCTTTAACTATACCTTTGGTCTTAAGCAAGCTCCCTATGGCCAGCTACCCCAGGAAGAAAAAATGTGGTCTGTTTTATAGTTAGCAGAGGAAGAAAAGTGTTTTTTCTTCATGATATTCTGGTACCAGCAAAAGGTTGATAGCCACTACATAACAGAGCTCCTCAAGGCTAACCCTGAATGACAGCAGTGAAAGAAATCTTTCTACTTGGTCTGCTTGTCTACTGTCCATGGTAGACAGTAGTTGGAGAGTTGGCCCGAAGTATTGATTTACCCTATTTCTTCAGCAACTCCAAAGATTTTTGTAAGCCTTTAAATACCTAGTAATAAATCTCTCTCTGCTCAAACCTGCTCAAGAGCATTGAAGTCTGCAAATGAACCCCAACCAAAAAAATTTAACTAATATTTTATGACTTAAGTATATATTATGTTTCATGATCTTAAAAGCATTATAGTCAAGTGACATATATAAAGAACAACTGTTGGGCTTCCCTAGTGGCGCAGTGGTTGAGAGTCCGCCTGCCGATGCAGGGGACACGGGTTCGTGCCCCGGTCCGGGAAGATCCCACATGCTGCGGAGTGGCTGGGCCCGTGAGCCATGGCCGCTGAGCCTGCGTGTCCGGAGCCTGTGCTCCGCAATGGGAGAGGCCATAACAGTGAGAGGCCCACGTACCACCAAAAAAAAAAAAAAAAAAAGAACAACTGTTGCTCTTGTTTGCATTTAGCAGAAACTGTTCATATGTGTTTATATATATGGTTGAGCTAAAGTAATCCTTTTCTTGACAGAGTGATGGAGCTATTATAATATAGCTAGGGAAACTTGCTTAAAAAATAATTTCTCAGACCCTAAGAATATATAGAGAGGTGAATTTGACAAGTCAGAATACATTTGCCTGATGAGAACCACAAGAGGTTAAACACTATGTTTTGGTTAATAAGTCAACTCTCCTGAATGCCTGGCATCATAAAATGTCTAAGCCATGGTGTGTTGGGAATTTAAACTGCAGCTTTACATGACCTGGGTGAATGACTGAAATGCTGATGTAGATATTATTCTGGAAAGAACATTAACTTTCCTTCTTAATTTTAAAAGTCATATTGAGCTCCATCTAGCTGGCCTGATAAATAAACCACCCTTGAGAAAGTAGCAGCAACTGATATGCACCTGATTTGACCGAAGGAGTGAAAAACTATAAACTAAATAATGTAAAGGTCTTGTTTCTGGGAACCTTCAGGCCAAATATGCCTCCTTTGTAAATGTCAATACAAAACATGTAAATAGTGACATTTAATCTATTTCTTTACAAAAAAATAATAAAATTTATCTTATAAAGGTTGAAGGATTTTTTTTCCTGGAGTGGCAATCCTGGAATTGTTTATTAAATTTCTTTAGGGCTACGATAAATAATACTGACAATAATATCCATTAGTGTCTAATAAGTCCCTGCTATGTGACTGGCTCTGCATTAAGAATCTCAGATAATTTAAATAACCTCATCAAATTAAGAGATAAAATCTGAACCTGGTTTGTCTGGCTCCAAAACTTGCAATTTTCCTCAGTACCACTGAAATAAATACATGTGGAAATACACTTGGAAGAACATTTCATAACAAAGGACTAGGTGATTTAGGTGTTGATTTAACGCAGGAAAGTGCTGGGCCATTCATGTTACTTAAATGGCTTCAGGATATTAGGATGATGAATACGCAATAAGAACGCTGTAGTTTTCTCATATTTATGCCCAGCTCCGGGCTACATTGTCAGAGAGGTGAAGGTGTTATGCCTTTTTTTTTTGTAATTTTTTGCTACCTCCTGGCACAAAAGTCCTCAAACTTGAGTCCGCCTGCCGATGCAGGGGATACGGGTTCGTGCCCCGATCCGGGAAGATCCCACATGCCGTGGAGCAGCTGGGCCTGTGAGCCATGGCCGCTGAGCCTGCGCGTCCGGAGCCTGTGCTCCGCAACGGGAGAGGCCACAACGGTGAGAGGCCCGCGTACCACAAAAACAACAACAACAAAAAAGTCCTCAAACTTGAGGTCTTCTGTCTTCTCTGGCTGATCAGTAAGACAGAATACATACCATTGCCTCCATTCCTGATGCTATGGCTAGTCCATTCGTGTGCCTGTTCTGAAAGCACTAGGATGAGAACCTAGTTGTTTATTAAATCTCTTCAGGGCTTTTTTCAGGCTTTATTAAATTTCTTTGGTCTCCCTACCTCTTTCTTCCTTTGATAATGCCCTGCACTCTAAAAGTTACATGTCACTTCGTTTCTCAAGTTCTCAAGCACTGCCACTTCCAAAAGAGAATTCTTCTCTCAACTAATAGCTAGTGGGAACTGTAAGAAAAGTATGTGCTTCTTTGTATCTCATATCAATGCCCACCCATTGCAGAAGAGGCACTAAGTGATCATATGGCTAACTTGACATCTGGTTGAGATCAGCCAACTTCCCTGCTCAGTCATCCCAGTGCTTTCACAACAGGCACATGAGTGTAATAACCATGGTGGCAGGATGGAGGCAATGCATACACCTAATAGTTTGTATTCTATCTCATTAAGCCTGATTAACCATTCTTGCTCCTGAATGTCCAACCCAACAGCAGCAAAAATTGACACTAAATCCTCATATGGTACCATGGTAAGAGGCCCGCGTACCGCAAAAAAAAAAAAAAAAAAAGCATCAAAGAAAGGAGTTACTGTATCAGCCACTCTGACTGACCCTGATCATCATGAGGAAATAGAGTTGCTGCAGATATGTATGAATGGAGGCAGATATGTCTGAAACTTGAGGAATTCACTGGGGTGCCTGTTTTGCAACCATGTTCAGTAACTGACAGAAATGGGCATTTATAGCAACCATAGCCTGAAAATGGCACAATAACTATAAGAGTGATGAAGGTCTGGGTCTCTACCAGGCCAGCAAAAGTACTGGCTGAGGTTGAGGGGAATCCAGGAACAGCTGAGGAGGGAAGTGATGAGTATCAGTTGTGAGTTCAGAAACAGCTGCAGCTAGTTTCACCAGTTCCCCTGTTTTATAAAGTGTCACTGACTGCTGCTTTAGAGCAATGATAAAAGGCCAAAATCACTTTAATATAGGACATGCGTAAATCAGAATATTAAAGTGTGGACCTTAACTAGTATTTTTCATCTCACTCCAGCTTTGCCACTTCAGTGGACTCCAGGTGACTTCCAGTTCTTTTAATAGCTAGTATCTGCATCTCTTTGCCCCAGGGCTTTCTCCAAAACTACTTTTGCCCTGCACAGGTTAGTCTGGGATTGTCAGGAAATTAACTCCCCTTCCTCCCATGCCCCAGAAGGGACAGCTGTCAGTCAATGACAAACAAGAATTGGTGGATGAATATCCCAGTTCCCTCACTCAGAATCGGCAAATATCACTTTGGAAATTCTACTTGCAAAAATCATCTCACCTCTGTTCCCTTCGTTCTAAAATCTAGGTCCCTCTAGTCTTAACTGCTTCAGTAGATCTCCAATGCCTTTGCTGATTTTTCCTTTTTAAATTTCACAACTTTTCTAGGTGTTTTGTGGGAACATGTTTACTGCAAACTAACCTATCCTAATCATCAGTGGAAATCTTTTGTGAGTGATTTTTTAGTTTCTAACATCATTCCTGGCTATTTTTTAAAGCATGTGAATAATAGATAGCATTACTGAGCAATTATGATTTGACATGTTCTATATTGGTCAGTATGCATACATTATATCTAATTTTCCCACCTACAGACATTATCCCTACTTTAAATATAAGAAAATGAGCTAGAGAGAGGCTAAAAAGCTTTCTGAAGACCACACATTTAATTAGTAAGTGATATTCTTTAATTTAATGATAAGTTTGGTTCCAAGCTTTTTACTGCCTTACCAGTGGTCCTCAAGTTTTATATGCAGAGCAAAATAAATGTAAAATTGTATAAAGAGTGTATGCCCAGTCCTAACTCACAGATATTCTGATTAATTTTGTCTGTAGAGGGCTTCAGAATCAACAATTTTGGCAAGCAGTCCAGATAACCTGACATACATATTCTAAGACTATATTTTGAGAATAATACCCTATATCCAATTGCCTATTTTGCACCTTATATAAGTATACAAGCTTTAACAAAATTGTAACTTACTTGAATTCAGAGGTCAAGCGTTACACTTTGAATATGATTCTCAAAGGATGTAACACAGAACATAGGAGAGCTTCAATAAATATTTTATGACTAACAGCAAATATTGTAAAAGAGGGACTGTGTACACGATTTGATATTACTAGGGTCTAACAATAATAATAATAAAACAAGAATAATTTCATTGTGAAAGTGCAAGAAATCTGTGCCTAGCACAGATGAGAATATAGTTTTAAAGGACATTAACATTGTAATTATCCTGCTAGACATATGGTGCTATATTATTTATTGTTTTTAAAACTAATCAGAAAATTTATTGTTTTTAAAACTAATCAGAAAAATTACTTGAGATGTACCTAATTTTGAGTCAAATCAGCATCTTTTTATCAAGCATATTCATTTTTTAAAATAATCTTATGAAAAAAACTCTCTTATGGAAAAACTGAGCCCCAATATTTAACATTTTCAGTAACTTTTACAAAAATAGTCTAAACCCTAAGGAATATTCTAAAGTTTTAGATATCAGTAAGAATAATTTTAATGCAGCATGCATTTATTTAGCATAAAATTTTCATTTATTTTATCATAAGTGTATTTGATGGAAAAATCACTCTTTCCAATTTGTTCACCTTGATTCCATTAAGTACAGAAGGTCTTTGCAGCAGATGCTCCTATAAGCCATTTCTATTTGGGAGTGTAATGACACCCCATCTGACATAAACATATTTCAGAGTTTTCATTTCTATGACACAAGGAAAACTTTGACTTCAGCCCATTTGATATATTAAGTGCTTGAAATGGAATTTGGGGCTAAGATATGGCAAAAGAGCTCATCTTTTTATCAAAATACAATTTGTACTGACAAAATGACAATTCAGAAAAATACTAGAAATAAGAATAACAGGTTAACCATGTACAGATACTTTCTACTAATTGAAATGTCAACATGAGAGAAATAAGAAATATAAAATTAGAGCACAAAGCCAGACTAATACTTCTGGCATGAGAATTATATTATGTTCCAGGTATGCTAATAGAATGTGATATACAAACGAATGTCATCCTTCATGCATGTAAAAGCAGAAGAAAAAGGTTGAAAGCCAGTATTCTATATCTCCCCTAGGTATTCAGCAAAGAAAACATAAATAACATAATAAAACATTCTTAAAAAAGCAAGTAAAAAGTGTCACAAAAGCATTTGTCTTAAAATTCCCCAATAAAAGAGCAAACCCTATTCTGAATGGTAAAGAAATAAACTTTGCCCAGATGGAACTTAAAATAGATAATGATAAAATGAAGTAACAGATGGCCTTCCCTGGTGGCACAGTGGTTAAGAATCCGCCTGCCAATGCAGGGGACATGGGTTCAAGCCCTGGTCTGGGAAGATGCCACGTGCCATGGAGCTACTGAGCCTGCACTCTAGAGCCCACAAGCTACAACTACTGAAGCCCAAGTACCTAGAGCCCGTGCTCCACAAGAGAAGCCACTGCAATGAGAAGTCCACGCACTGCAATGAAGAGTAGCCCCCACTCGCCGCAACCAGAGAAAGCCTGCGTGCAGCAACGAAGACAACACAATGTAGACAAAAATAAAATAAATAAAAAATTTAAAAAAATTATAAAAATGAAGTAACAGAAGTTTTGAAATACTAAGATTTGAAATATTAAAATATTAAGAGTATACTTCTGGGCAGGATGGATTAGGTTACAGCAGGCAAATGATCCTCCTGCAGTAACTAGATAAAGTGAGATAAATTCAAATGTCATGTTTATATAGACGTTTGGAGAGCTGTGGAAACAATGAGAATTGAAGGAAATAAAATGCCTCGGAAGAGCAGAGAAGAATTTTTTCCAAGACAGGGTGCTTAAAAAACAAAGATTTGCTGGAGAGGAGGGAGGAGTATGGAGAACACAGTGAACACACAATGGGATTCTTAGAAAATCAGGACTAGGAAGGAACTCCCTCAATCTGGAAAAAGAAGTATCTTCAAAAGAACATACAGCAAACACAATAATGAACGGTGACAACTTCCCCCGAGATAGGAAAGACACAAAGACGTTCTCTGTTACCACTTCTATTCAAAATTAGACTAGAATTTCTATCCAGTGCAATCAGGCAAGGAAAAGAAAATAAGACATTAAGATTGGAAATGAAGAAGTAAACTCATTATTTTCAGATGACATGGATGTGTGTGTACAAAATCCAATAGAATCTACATTATGAGAAATAAGTGAATATATCAAGTCCAATATAGAAAAAATAAAATACTTAAAAAAATTACCTTTATAATTTTAAAACATAAACATCAAATACCTAGCAATAAATTTAATGGAAAAATGCATACAACTATATTGAAAAGTACAAAATTAAAAGAGGCCTTTAAATGAAGGGATACATAATCTTCACAGATCGGAGGACTCAATGCTCTAAAGATGTCTAGTCTCCTTCAATTAGTGTATAGGTACAATGTAAACCCAAACAAAATTCTAGCTAATATATTTTTTGAAAATCAACAGCTGATTCTAAAATTTATATGGAAATTCAAAAGCCCAAGAATAACCAAGGCAAATTTATAGAAGAGCAGAAAAATCAGACATGACCTATTATATAATGTTCTAATATTTAAGATGGTATTGGATCGGTGCACAGATAAACAAAAATACCAGTACAGAAAAGGATTCACAGTTCTCTAATACAAGGGGTAAAGTTGATCTGTCACTGCAATGCAAAGAGAATGGTCTTTTCAAAAATGATGCTAAATCAATTGGATATCTATATCTATTTATCTATCCATCTATCTATCTAAGACCCATTCTTCAAACTACACGTAAAAATTAATTTGACGTGAATTATAGATCTAAATGTGAAAAGTGAAACTATAATACTTTTGGAAGAAAACATATGGACAAGTGTTCATAATCTTGGGGTAGGTAAAAGTTTTTTGGAAAGTACAAAAAAGCACTAGCTATAAAGAGAAAACAGAACAAATTGCACTACATTAAAATTTAAAATGGCTGTTTATCCAAAGATATTGTTAACAGTATAATGGCATGTCATAGATTGGAGAAGAGTTTTGAAGACTTATATTGGACAAAGGATTCATGTCCAGAATATATAAAGAACCCTCACAAAACAATTTTTAAAACGTAGGCATACCAGTAAAAAATTGGACAAAAGACTTGAATAGGTATAATCACAAAAAATAATGTGCAAGTGGCCAGTACACATATGATAAGATATTCAACTTAATCAATTACCAAGGAAGTGCAAACTAAAACCACAATTTTATATTTATACACCCTCACCCAAATGGTTAACCTGAATATGACAGATGAAATCAAGTGTCAGCAAGGGTAAGGAACAGTTGAAACACTCAGGGTCAGCTTATGATAGTGAATTGATAAAACTGCTTCAGAAATCAGGTTGGTAGTATGTACTACAGCTGAATTTACATGAAAGCTTGGACCCAGCAAGTCCACTCAAAGGATGAACACAACAGAAATGAGAACATATGTAAACCAAAGGATATGTATAATCATTTTCATAGCAGATTTAAAAACTAGAAACAATCTAATGCTCATCAACTATAAAATTAATAAACTGTGATATATTTGTTCAATGGAATATTAAGCAATGCAAATGAACAAGCTATAGCTACAAACAACAGCATGGATGAAACTCATAAATATAAGTTTGAATTAAAACCAGAAGTAAGAGTACTTAAGGTATAATTCCACTTACATAAATTTGAAAAACGGTAAAAAGGGATCCAAAGGGCTAGAAATCAGGATAAAGGTTATCACAGGTATTGATAATGGTCAAAGAAGTTTCTGGGATACAGGTAATGTTCTGTGTCTTTTTCTTTTCTTTTTTTTTAAATTTTATTTTTAACATCTTTCTTGGAGTATAATTGTTTACAATGTGGTGTTAGTTTCTGCTGTATAATAAAGTGAATCAGCTCTATGTATACATATGTCAGCATATCCCCTCCCTCTAGTGCCACCCTCCTACCCTCCCTATGCCACCCATCTAGGTGGTCACAAAGCACCGAACTGATCTCCCTGTGCTATGCAGTTGCTTCCCACTAGCTATCTATTTTATATTTGGTAGTGTATATACGTCAATGCTACTCTCTAACTTCGTCCCAGCTTATCTTCACCCTCCCTGTGTCCTCAAGTCCATTCTCTACGTCAGCATCTTTATTCCTGTCCTGTCCCTAGGTTCATCAGAACCATTTTTTTTTTAGATTCCATATATATGTGTTAGCATACAGTATTTGTTTTTCTCTTTCTGACTTACTTCACTCTGTATGACAGACTCTAGGTCCATGCACCTCATTACAAATAACTCAATTTCGTTTCTTTTTATGGCTGAGAATATTCCATTGTATGTATGTGCCACATCTTCTTTATCCATTCATCTGTCTATGGACACCTAGGTTGCTTCCATGTCCTGACTATTGTATATAGAGCTCCAATGAACATTGTGGTACATGACTCATTTTGAATTATGGTTTTCTCAGGGTATATGCTCAGGAGTGGGATTGCTGGGTCATATTGTAGTTCTATTTTTACTTTTTTAAGGAACCTCCATACTGTTCTGCATAGTTGCTGTATCAAGTTACAATCCCACCAACACTGCAAGAGGGTTCCCTTTTCTCCACACCCTCTCCAGCATTTATTGTTTGTAGATTTTTTAATGATGGCCATTCTGACCGGTGTGAGGTGATTCCTCACTGTGGTTTTGATTTGCATTACTCTAATGATTAGTGATGTTGAGCATCCTTTCACATGTTTGTTGGCAATCTGTGCATCTTCTCTGGAGAAATGTCTATTTAGGTCTTATGCCCATTTTTGGATTGGGTTGTTTGTTTTTTTGATATTGAGCTGCATGAGCTGCTTGTAAATTTTGGACATTAATCCTTTGTCAGTTGCTTTGTTTGCAAATATTCTATCCCATTCTGAGGGTTGTCTTTTTGTCTTGTTTATGGTTTCCTTTGCTGTGCAAAAGCTCTGAAGTTTCATTAGGTCTCATTTGTTTATTTTTGTTTTTATTTCCATTTCTCTAGGAGGTGGGTCAAAATGGATCTTGCTGTGATTTATGTCACAGAGGGTTCTGCCTATGTTTTCCTCTAAGAGTTGTATAGTGTCTGTCCTTACATCAAGGTCTTTAATCCATTTTGAGTTTATTTTTGTGTATGGTGTTAGGAAGTGTTCTAATTTCATTCTTTTACATGTAGCTGTCCAGTTTTCCCAGCACCACTTACTGAAGAGGCTGTCTTTTCTCCATTGTATCTCTATCCTGTTCCATTGGTGTATATTTCTGTTTTTAGGCCAGTACCATACTGTTTTGATTACTGTAGCTTTGTAGTATAGTCTGAAGTCAGGGAGCCTGATTCCTCCAGCTCCGTTTTTCTTTCTCAACATTGCTTTGGCTATTAGGGGTCTTTTGTGTTTCCATACAAATTGTGAAATTTTTTGTTCTTGTTCTGTGAAAAATGCCATTGATAGTCAGATCGGGATTGCATTGAATCTGTAGATTGCTTTGAGTAGTATAGTCATTTTCACAATGTTGATTGCTTCAGTCCAAGAACATGGTATATCTCTCCATCTGTTTGTATCGTCTTTAATTTCTTTCATCAGTGTCGTATAGTTTTCTGCATACAGGTCTTTTGTCTCCTTAGGTAGGTTTATTCCTAGGTATTTTATTCTTTTTGTTGCAATGGTAAATGGGAGTGTTTCCTTAGTTTCTCTTTCAGGTTTTTCATCGTTAGTGAATAGGAATGCAAGAGATTTCTGTGCATTCATTTTGTATCCTGTTACTTTACCAAATTCATTCATTAGCTCTAGTAGTTTCTGGTAGCATGTTTAGGATTCTCTGTGTATAGCATCATGTTATCTGCAAACAGTGATAGTTTTACTTCTTCTTTTCCAATTTAGATTCCTTTTATTTCTTTTTCTTCTCTGATTGCCATGGCTAAAACTTCCAAAATTATGTTGAATAATAGTGGTGAAAGTGGGCAACCTTGTCTTGTTCCTGATCTTAGTGGAAATGATGTCAGTTTTTCACCATTGAGAACGATGTTGGCTGTGGATTTTCATATATGACCTTTATTATGTTGAGGTAGGTTCCCCCTATGCCCGCTTTTTGGAGAGTTTTTATCATAAATGGGTGTTGAATTTTGTCGAAAGATTTTTCTGCATCTATTGAGATTTTCATATGGTTTTTAATCCTTCAATTTGTTACTATGGCGTATCTCATTGATTGATTTGCATATATTGAAGAATCCTTGCATTCCTGGGAAAAACCCCACCTGATCATAGTGTATGATCGTTTTAATGTGCTGTTGGAGTCTGTTTGCCATTATTCTGTTGAAGATTTCTGCCTCTGTGTTCATCAGTGATATTGGCCTGTAGTTTTATTTTTTTAGTGACATCTCTTTTTGGTTTTGGTATCAGGGTGATGGTGGCCTCACAGAATGAGTTTCGGAGTGTTCCTCCCTCTGCTATTTTTTGAAGGAGTTTGAGAAATATAGGTGTTAGTTCTTCTCTTAATGTTTTATAGAATTTGCCTGTAAAGCCATCTGTTCCTGGGGTTTTGTTTGTTGGAAGATTTTTATCACAGTTTCAATTTCAGAGCTTGTGATTGTTCTGTTCATATTTTCTCTTTCTTCCTGGTTCAATCTTGGAAGGCTGTACTTTTCTAAGAATTTGTCCATTTCTTCCAGGTTGTCTATTTTATTGGCATATAGTTGCTTGTAGTAATCTCCCATGACCCTTTGTATTTCTGCAGTGTCGGTTGATACTTCTTTTTCATTTCTAAATCTGTTGATCTGAGTCTTCTCCCTTTTTTTCTTGATGAGTCTGGCTAATGGTTTATGAATTTTGTTTATGTTCTCAAAGAACCAGCTTTTACTTTTATTGATCTTTGCTATTGTTTCCTTCATTTCTGTTTCATTTATTTCTGATTTGATCTTTATGATTTCTTTCCTTCTGCTAACTTTGGGGGTTTTTTGTTGTTCTTCTTCTTCTTCTTTCTCTAATTGCATTAGGTGTAAGGTTAGGTTGTTTATTTGAGATTTTTCTTGCTTCTTGAGGTAGGATTGTATTGCTATAAACTTCCCTCTCAGAACTGCTTCTGCTGCATCCCATAGGTTTGGGGTTGTCCTGTTTTCATTGTCATTTGTTTCTAGGTATTTTTTGATTTCCTCTCTGAGTTCTTCAGTGATCCCTTGGGTATTTAATAGCATATTGTTTAGCCTCCATGTGTTTGTATTTTTTACAATTTTTTCCCTGTAATTGATATCTAGTCTCATAGCATGTGGTCAGAAAAGATACTTGATTTCAATTTTCTTAAATTTACTGAGGCTTGATTTGTGACCCAAGATATGATCTATCCTGGAGAATGTTCCATGAGAACTTGAGAAGAACATGTATTCTGTGGTTTTTGTTTGGAATGTCCTATAAATATCAATTAAGTCTATCTGGTCTAATGTGTCACTTAAAGCTTGTGTTTCTTTATTTATTTTCATTTGGATGATCTGTCCATTGGTGAAACTGGGGTTTTAAAGTCCCCTGCTATGATTGTCTTACTGTTGATTTCTCGTGTTATGGCTGCTAGCATTTGCCTTATGTATTGAGGTGCTCCTATGTTGGGTGCACAATGGTTATATCTTCTTCTTAGGCTGATCCCTTGATCATTATATAGTATCCTTCTTTGTTTCTTTTAATAGTCTTTATTTTAAAGTCTATTTTGTCTGATATGAGAATTGCTACTCCAGGTTTCTTTTGATTTCCATTTGCATGGAATCTCTTTTTCCACCCCCTCACTTTCAGTCTGTATGTGTCCCTAGGTCTGAAGTGGGTCTCTTGTAGACAGCATATATATGGGTCTTGTTTTTGTATCCATTCAGCCAGTCTGTGTCTTTTGGTTGGAGCATTTAATCCATTTACATTTAAGATAATTATCGATATGCATTTTCCTATTACCATCTTCTTAACTGTTTTGGGTTTATTTTTGTAGGTCTTTTCCTTCTCTTGTGTCTCCTGCCTACAGAAGTTCCTTTAGCACTTTGTTGTAAAGCTGGTTTGTTGGTGCTGAATTCTCTTAACTTTTGCTTATCTCTAAAGGTTTTAATTTCTCCATTGAATCTGAATGATATCCTTGCTGGGTAGAGCAATCTTGGTTGTAGTTTTTTCCCATTCATCACTTTAAATATGTCCTGCCACTTTCTTCTGGCTTGCAGAGTTTCTGCTGAAAGATCAGCTGTTAACCTTATGGGGATTCCCTTGTATGTTATTTGTTGCTTTTCCCTTGCTGCTTTTAATATTTTTTCTTTGTACTTAATTTTTGATAGTTTGATTAATATGTTTCTTGGTGTATTCTCCTTGGATTTATCCTGTATGGGACTCTCTTTGCTTCCTGGACTTGACTATTTCCTTTCCCATATTAGGGACATTTTCAATTATAATCTCTTCAAATATTTTCTCAGAGCACTTCTTTTTCTCTTCTTCTTCTGGGACCTCTATTATACGAATGTTGGCGCATTTAATGTTGTCCCAGAGGTCTCTGAGACTGTCCTCAATTCTTTTCATTCTTTTTTCTTTATTCTGCTCCACAGTAGTTATTTCCACTATTTTATCTTCTGGGTCACTTATCCATTTTTCTGCCTCAGTTATTCTGCTATTGATTCCTTCTAGAGAATTTTTAATTTCATTTATTGTCTTGTTCATCATTGTTTGCTTGCTCTTTAGTTCCTGTAGGTCCTTGTTAAACATTTCTTGTATTTTCTCTATTCTGTTTCCAAGATTTGGGATCATCTTTTCTATCATTAGTCCGAATTCTTTTTCAGGGAGACGACCTATTTCTTCTTCATTTGTTTGGTCTGGTGGATTTTTACCTTGTTCCTTCATCTGCTGCATATTTCTCTGTCTTTGCATTTTGTTTGATTTACTGTATTTGGAGTCTCCTTTTCGCAGGCTGTATGTTTGTATTTCCCGTTGTTTTTGGTGTCTGCCTCCAGTGGGTGAAGTTGGTTCAGTGGCTTGTATAGGTTTCCTGGTGGAGGGGACTAGGGCTTGTGTTCTGGTGGGTGGGGCTGGATCTTGTCCTTCTGGTGGGCAGGGCCGCGTCTGGTGGTGTGTTTGGGGTGTTTGTGAACTCAGTATATTTTAGGCAGCCTCTTTGCTAATGGGTGGTGTTGAGTTCCTGTCTTGCTAGTTGTATGGCATGTGTTGTCCAGCACTGGAGCTTGCCAACTGCTGGGTAGAGCTGGGTCTTATTGTTGAGATGGAGATCTCTGGGAAAGCTCTCGCCAATTGATATGACATGGGCCTGGAAGGTCTCTGGTGGTCTAATGTCCTGGACTCAGTTCTCCCACCTCAGAGGCTCAGGCCTGACACATGGCCAGAGCACCAAGAACATGCCAGTCACATGGCTTGGAAGAAAAGGAAGAAAAAGAAGGAAAAAAAAAAAACACCAAACAGACAGAACCCCAAACCAAATGGTAAAAGCAAAACATTCTACCTTGTCAGCCTGGCTTCTGTTTAGGACTTCCAAGCTGCTATAATTCTGAGAGTCATTCTCATCTCTGCTCTTCTCCAGTCCTGAAAATTATGAGCCAGGAACTAATCTATGTCCGTGAATTTCAGTAGTAAAAAGCAGTCAAAAATGTCTGGTGTCATGGAGTTTATACAGGAACTGAATTGCCCAGCACTTTTGATCTCAGATTCCCAGTCACCAGAATATTTCCTTGCAAACTGGAAGGGAAGATCCTTGAGGACAGGGAATACCCTTGTTTCTCTAATGCCTATTATAATGCCTGGTCCATCGCAGAAACTCAACGTGTAATCAGGAAGAACAAATCTGACTCCATACTGGACCAGTTTCTTTTACTTTAACCTTTGTATTTGACTGCTTTTGCTTAGTCGTACTAGCTCAAGCAGGTATGAAACCAAGCAGGACCCTGTGGGGCCCTCGCAAGTACAAATCCTTCTCGTGTCTGTTCTGTTTCTTGATATGAACACTGGTTATACAATGAAATGTGTTCACTTAATGAGAATTCATTGAGCTATACATGTATTATAATTCGTAAACTTTTCTATATAAATTGCACATTTCAATAAAAGTTTGCAAAGTATGCATTTCACAAAGGAAATAAAATCATTTTGAGTGTATGAGTCAGAAAATTAAGTAATATTAAGTCATTGTAAATATAGAACATATGGCAAGGCATATTTCATAAAACTGCAATCATTTGTGTATCACTGGGAAATCAATGTCACTTCAAAATAGTAACAGGAACTTCCCTAAACAAAGTTACCGAAATTAAAGCATCAAGTTAAACTTTTAAAAATCTTTATTATGTAGGGAACATAAAAGGGATATTAGTGTCTGATTTTGGAAAAATTTTGACCTCCCTAGAATACTGCCTGAATTTGATGCAAAATGTAGACATCTCTTCTTTTTGCTGACACTCTATGGAAATATTCTCTCCAATATTTCAAAGTGTCTTTCAAATGCAATCTGTTATTTCAGAGAATGGATTTGAAGGTTTTAGTTTATTCATTTATCATCTAATTCTGAAATGGTACCAGATGTATAAGGGAGTAGCTTTTCATTTGTTTTCCCAAGGGTAATATAAAATTAACAAATAGCTTACATATTCACCCAAAACAATCACTGTGAAACAGAACACCACATGTAGCATATACCATGTCATCTGTGATTAGAGGATGGAAAATATTCTAATGAAAGGTTCAGAATGGCATATCCTTCCAAGAATAAAATGGATTATAGCAATGCAATTCTTAAAAGTACTATTTTATAAATATTGATAAAATGTAAGGGTTTTTAAATGTTTTGCATAAACATGAAGACATATTTCAATCAATAATACTATTTTTATATTATGTAAATATAGATTATTTTTTAAATGATAAAGTTGTAAGAATCAGTTCTACAGGTTTACAGTCAAAAAAGGCATACTGTCCTCCTCTGTATAAAACAAAAAATCCTGCTATGATTTGACCATATATGAATTCTGGAAAGAATCCCCAATATTTCTGTTTTGTCAGGTCTCTTCCTTGGAGTGCTTCTCATTTTGAAGTAATACAACCTAGTTATTAAGAGCTTCTATGAGACGCAAAGCTGACCTAAATTTAGTCTCCCCTTCTTAGATGTTGTGTGGTTTTTGGTGAATTACTTATTAGCCTTAATATTTCTGTTGAGCTTACACTTATAAAATGCTTAACTCATTACCTGGCAATTAATATGCATATCAAATTATCTTACTTTTATTCTAAAAAATATTAAACATCACCTGATACTGCCAAGCTTAGTCCTCCAGGAAAATGATTTATCTTTTAAAATCATGAGCCTAAATTCTTTCTTGTTTCCCTCAGCAAAGCTGAGAGGTTGCCATTATAAAAATAAAATAAAAACAAACCAGAACAAAATTTGCTCAAAACTTGGTGGAACCAAAAAGGAAATAATTACTAAAAATACAGTTGTATATAAAATATCTTATCTAAAGATTGGTCTTTTGACCTTCTGAATCCCAATAAAAGCAGAAAGATATTTTAATAAAGCCTATAATCTGCATTTTCCCACCTCCAGAAGCACCCTGTGTGTGATCTTATCTTCCAGTGCCCAGAGAATCTGCAGTGACGCCAAGGAATCTGCATTTAAAAAGCTTTTCAACTGGTCCAGTTTTGTAGCGAGGCTTGGGAATGAATCACTGCATAATATCAATTAACCTAAATCACTATGAAATGATCCATAGTAACTTATTGGAACAGATCTTCCCTTCCCATTTCTCTCCCCAAGACACAAGCAGATCCTGGGAAGAAATCTTGTTCAAATCTGCATTTTAAGGTCACAATAATGGTTGCACTTTAACCCTTAAGCAATCGTAACATTGTCACAAAGAATAAATACACTATAGGAGAAAGAGTGTTGTTTCTATCTATTACAAACCCATCACTCCCTTCACCCACCATCTCCTACCTGTCATATCTATTTCATTCCAAAAGAACTTCTTGGTGTGGTGACATTATCTGCAAATAGTTATATTTCAGATGTTCATTTATAGCATATACCTCAGAAAATCGCTTTGAAGTCATTTGGTATGGTAACTGAATTTTAGAAATAAAAACAGCAGAACTCTACTAACTTTAGAAAGATTTTCAAATTTGTTCGACTATAATTTCTTTCATTTTTGTCAAAAAGAGTATGGTGTAACTCCTATGGACAGCCTTTGAACTTCCTGTTTAACTTCAAAATCCTCTTACTTTGATATTTAAGTAGTCTAAATATTAAAAAAGGAAAAAAGTCTATCTAGAATCATTTTCAAATTCCATACATCCAATACTTACTTTGATTAATAAACAAATTGCCTGAAATTTGTTTCTATTTTATTTTTAAATTGTTAAAACATTTAAAATAACACAATATAATGCACTGACTAAATGCTGGATTTTGGAACCAAAAAGCCTGAGTTTGAATACTAACTATTCCACTTGCTCATTCTCAAATCTTTGCAAATTTACTTAACCTTTCTGTCTCTGCCCAGATTCCTTAGGAAAAAACAAAGGTAAAATGCATCACTAAGTTGGTCACAGCCATGTCGATAACTTGATTTCCTAAGACATCTTCAGAGAAGTCATATCTTACACGAATACCCTCTCTAAACAAGCTATCCATAGAAAAAAGAGAAAGAAATTTACCTACCCACCTCTATTCCCCACTGGCCACGGTTTATTCCCATGGAGTGTTGCACAATATGGGGACCCAGCAGTTTCCAAGGCGTCTTTTGCCTTAAAAGCAACAGGGAAGACTCAGGACAGGAGGCACAAAGTAAACGTTGAGTTTGACACAATCGTATTGTGTCCATATGGACTTGGAGCAACCCCTGTAGTCAACACAACCCCTGTAGTTAACCCTTGGCGGGTAGTGGTGGAAGTGACAGTAGGTGGCAGTAGCAGTGTATTAGTCAACTATTGTCATGATAGCACTGCCTAACAAATCACTTTAAAACTTAATGGCTGAAAAAATTAAGCAATTCAACTTACATAGGTTGGGCTCAGCTGGGAAGCTTTGTTTTAGGATGTTTTAGGTTAGTCGGATTTGGCTCCAGGTTATGGAGTCATGTATTGTGACCTCTGAGCACAATTCAAGTCTGCTTGCTTCACATCTGCTAACATCCCACTGGCCAAATCAAATCACCTGTCCAAAGCCAAATTCGAGAGATGAAAAAGTGTGTGCCACCAACCATGAAGTCATGGGCAAGGATGTGGAAGAATCATTCCTTTACAACTGAGTGATGAATTAGGACCAATAATTCAATCTACCACTAAGACACCTGTCTTCGTGACTGTAGGAAGCAGTACAAGCTGTTCTTAGGGTCACTCTGACCATATATCAAAGCAAATCCTCAGGTCTCAGTGACACATAAAATGAATCCAGTACTCAGGATAATCCTTAATTTTTTCATCTGTGAAATGGGGATAACAGTAATCCTTAATACATAGGGTTTATATTTAGGATTTTAAATGGACTAAGTTGTACAAAACAACTTTTAACACAATACCTGGCATCATGTCAAGAGATGTTAGTTAACACACACTCTACCAAATAAAAGAGCCTGTTAGCTGTATTTCAGATACGTGCCAGTGGCTATGAGAATGAGTAAACAAAAGAATGCATGTGTTTAGCTAGCTTATTTTGACTTGTTATTGTAGGGAAAAAAAACTCCAACAGTTTACTTCTTAATCATGTTGAGTTAATTTAACAGTATTATCTTTGTAAATGTAAGATGGCCTATTTTAAATGAAATGAGGAAAGATAACAGGGATCCCTCAGCTATTTCTTGTTTCATTTAGAAGGTTATCCTGCATTACCCTTTTACTGAATTAATTTCAGTTGTAAAGAATGCTGCTTTGGGTACAGGCACATGGTCTTTGCAATCTTGGAAAAAGAAGGAATTGAAATTGCTCAAGGAATTCTCTACAGTACCAGAGAGATACAATTTAAAATTTGGTTGTAATTAAAGGAAACAAACAATTAAAAATGTCAGGATGACAAGTCAGCATGGCTAACTGAAAAAGGAGTCACAGGAATCTGATACTTTTATGGTAAATTTCAAGCAATGATTGTAAAAGTCTTAATGATGAGAGATAAGTTGGGAAGGCAGGAGGGTGGAAACCTGTAGGTGGCCATTCTCTTAGTGATCATACTCAGTCATTATTATTGAATATTTATAGCTGGAATTAAAAACATTTGTTTAAATAGACATGTATATTTATATTAAAAAGATTTTCTAGCACACTTGTCTGATGCTCATTTTATTTCTGTTTTACCTTCCAGTTCTTCACTCTTTGGATGATTTACTACCCAACATTGAATAGGAATTATTCCTTATTCCCTAACTATGCTTATTCAAAGCTTTAATACTCTGTTATCAACGTTATATTTCTATAGAAATACATCTGTATGTCAAGTCATGAGAATATATGAATAAATTATGTTTATGTTTTAGTGTCTACTACACACCAGTCATTTCACAAGAGAGAAGCCAAAATATCTATACATTCATGTTTGGGGTTTTTTATTCCTATCTTGAAATGATTAGAATATGCCCTTAAAATTTTAACATGGTACAAATACAGCTCTCTCTATGTGATGGCGACAGTAAGAAGCAGAAAAGGGAGTTGATGGCAAGTTCTTCTGAAACCACAACACAAGCATTTTTTAGTATGGTCTATTTAAAGAGCACTTTCTTTTAGGAACCCAGGAGAGATTTACAATGGTAGCTGTTTCTGTTTTTAGTTTTCACCATGTGACTTTGGGCAAGCCTTGATTTTCCAATACACCCCAAATAAGACAAGCATTAATAGTTTGTGTCAAAGACTTGCTTTCTATAGGATTTCAAAAGAGATCAAAAGAAGCAGAACTTGACTTGGTGGGTATGAAGTGTGAGGTCAGAAAACATAGGTGGGCTGCAGGCTTTACCGTGCTGGGCCAGGCGACCTGTGGAACCACAAAGTCTCTGATACTGACTCACTGGGGAGACTCAGTCTTCAACAAAAACCCTGCTCTGTACTTCCTCCAATGAGCCTAAGACCTTCAGGATATTTCCCCATGATTTCTAGTTACTTTTCAGAGAAATCTGACTGGTCCTTTTAGAGGTAGATTAGATTTGGGGCGAAGAGGTTACAATCACTGTCTGGTTTTTTCCTTCCTTTTAATTTGCAATGTTGCAGTTTTATTTATTGTCTATTTTTTTCACCAATTTTCCTTAATTGCCTTTGCATATTAGACTTTTTGGGTTCCTTTTTCTAAAACAAATGGCTATTAGAGTCCTGGTTTCAATCTGACTAACATTTGGTCTTGTATTATTTTTAGTTATTGGGCCTTCCTGGAACAAAAATGCAATTAAAGCTAATTTTTCTTCAGCATCATTCTTGTTTTACTCTTGGCCCTTTGAAATTTTATTAAGGGAAGAATTGCTCATCAATCTCTTACATCTCAATGAGCAGGTGAGTCAACACATGCCATCTCCAAAGTCATTTGGCATATAAAGCCTCAGTTCTGTAGAAATAAAGCTATTAAGGCCAATTTGTCCAGTTTATGAGCATTTTGTATGAAGCAGGAATTTTCTTAAATGCAGTTGAAATTACATTGTATGGACAACTTCCCACTTGGCCTACTTCACTTGGTTATTGCATATAAACATCTTCTTTCCAAAACTAAATTATAAGCTCCTTTAGCTCAAGGGATATTTGAAGGTACTTCTTTGGAGCCTTTAACAAGGCCTAAAACTAAGAATACCTTCACATACTTATTCATTACATTATATTTACTGATATGCCAGTATTTAGAATTATCATCCACACGATTGAATAAACACAGCTTCAAATCCAGATCTCATTCTTTGCATTCTGTCTATGAGCAGACCATGCTACATTGTAGGGACCAGGAAACCCTAGTTACATCCCTATTACTAATGCCATTTGAAATCTCTGAGCATGTTTCCAGTTCTGAGCAAAGTCATTGAGAAACATCTTCATGAGCACATTTTAAATCATCCAGTTAACTTTGTATTTTGGGGTTCATTACACCACACAAAACATGATGTTAAACCTTTCACAATATATCATGTCATTGAGCTATTCTCTTTTGTTCTGATGTGAGGATATTGCCTATCACTAGAAAGGAAAAATAAAAGTCTAAGTCTAGATATATTTTGCAAAACGATACATATGAGTAATAACATAGAAAGCACAACGAGAAAATCTGCCTTGAACTCTGCTAACTGTATCTAAATTAATTAGGCATCTTTAATTGCAAAAAACAGAAACCCAACTCAAACAAGATTAATTAAAATAATGGAATTTACTGAGTGATGTAAGTAGAAAGTCAAGGTTACTTTGGATATGGTTGTATCCAGAGATTTATGTGACAGAATTAAGATTCTCTTTCATCTTTCTATGCTGCTATATGCTTAGCTTCAATCTCAGGCAAAGATGATCATAGGAAGCCCCAGTCCTTACAGCTTGTGATCTCATATAAAAGAGGCAGTTGTGTCTGCACCAAAATCCCTATCAATTCCTGAGAACTTTGATGGGCCCTTGTTTGGACTACATATTCACTCTTACCATGAATGAGTTGAGGCTATACGATTAACTGCCCCAAGAGCATCAGAGGGAGTAGAAGAAACGCACTTCCCAAAACAAAGTGTTTTAGGCAGCCAGATAGAAATAGAAGTCTATTGAATCACAGAAGTTTTTATATCCTTCAGTTTATGTTCACATATAATCAATAATTTAGACTAATTATAAATATTGTGCATATGCAAAGAAAACAGCCTATATACTGAAATTTTCCTTACTATATCATCAGCTTCTAGTTCATAAAACATTATTATTGAGAAAGCAATATTATAACAGAGCCTTATAAATTACATACTCTTAGACCCAATGCATGGCAAAGCTGTTTCATGTTAAAATTTTTATATGCTATTCAACTTGTATCTGAAACATACTGAGTTTGTATGTTTAATAATGGTTTTATAATTTACTGTATTTCAGAATGAGTTCAGAGTATGATAAAATATTTAATATATTACAACATCTCCATTCTCTAACTCAGGTCTAGGTAAACATTTTCTATAAAGGATGAGATAGTAAATATTTTAGGTTTGTGAGTCATAAGGATTCTATTGCAACTACCAACTCTGCTGTTGTTGGAGTACAAAAGGAGCCACAGATAATTCATGAATTAATGAGTGTGGCTGTGTTCCAATAAAACTTTATTTACAAAAACAGGTGGTGGAATGGATTTGGCCCATGTGCTGTACTTTGCCAACTTAGCTTGGTGAACACTCAGTATTTATCGCACAGGGAGTCTCAAAACTCAGAGAGGGAATCACGACCTGAATTGACAATGTTTTAATCACGAACAATTCTAACTTAAAGTCAATTTATTTCTCCTTCATTTTGAACTTCCTACTTTTAATTGGAAGATTGTCAAAATTAAGTAGAAGAAATTGTATCAAGTACACTGAGATTCTTCCTACAAAGTATTTAAAACAATGACTAACATTTTATTGTAATTTGTATTTACCTAGTACTCTCATAAGAAACTGCATCATTGGTTCCTCATACCAACCCTATGTGATGCTGCCTTTTTACCCTAAGTCCTTCCCACCCATTCCCCTCACTCAGCAAGGCATAGACCCTTTCCATTTTAAGGAATTTACTTATAATCACTCTGGGCACATAAACAAGGAATGACAAAAAACACAAAAGTAAACTTTTTTCTGACCTCCTATGCTAAAAGGTCCTAAAGTATTTGCTGATACATTTGCATTCCTATCTTTTCTTCTAAGTAGAAGAAATTATGATACACTCCCAGATCTTTGACAAAGCCAATCTAATTCCTCCAAATATTTCTAAAATGTGTAAGTACACCTATATAACAATATTACAAATATCTCTGCATTAGAAAAAGCAACCAAAACAATTATTTAATTACTTGATACTAAAGAATTGATTGATAGGTATGTTTGTGTTCAATATGCAATGATTAAGCACAGCATTGTATACAAATCACCTTTCCCTCATCTGTCACAAATATCGTAATGCAAATAAATAATGAAAAATATAATCAAATACATTATAAATGAAAATAACACTTAGAAAACTTAGAAAACTAAAATAAGCAGAAAAAGCAAAAATGTCTACCTCATATCAAAAAAATTACCTGAGTGAACTTTGGTGGCAAGAGGAAGAAAATGGAAGACTGCTGTTTAGCAACAGATGAGGGAGTAAGGGTAAGGTGGTGAAGGAGTGAGTGAAGAGATCTAGATTTTTTAACATTTCATGGTTTCTAAGGATTGCACTGAAAAGGCTGTTCTTTGCAAGCATGTGTGCACTTAAGCCTACAGTTTTAACACATTGTGGTTTATTACGGGCTTTGCAATTGGATAGATCTCGGTCTGAATCTTTGGTCACTTAGTAGCAGCAGCTATCAGGGCAAGTTACTTAAACTCCCTTCAGTTTCCCCATTATAATATGGGAAGAGTCACGCTTATGTTAATTACAGGGTATTGTGAGGATTTAATTATACAACAAATGTTATTGCACAGGTCAAAATAGGTGTTTTATAAATACAGTTTCCTTCCCCACTGACCCACCTATTTTTAAGCATCCAGTTACAGTCTAAAACGAGTCGATTTTGGAAGAGCTTACCAAACGTCTAGTTCTACCATACCATATAGATTCTGGTTCAAAGAAGATGTCATATAACCTAGAGGTTACTAAACCAAAGTTTTGGTCTCATTTTAATCTATAACATAAAACAAATCAATAACAATTAAGCAAAAATAAATTTAAAAATCTGAAAGTTTGAGTTCTCATATATAACACAGAGGTAATAAAATCCTTCCTGGTTATGTTATACGTAAACTGACCATATAATTTTTCATCAAGCTGGGATACTTTGGAGAGTTAAAGTGAGCACTATTTATAGACCAGGGCATCAGGCTATGATCATTGTTACTAGAAGGTTATGTTAAAACCAAATGATGGGCTTCCCTAGCGGCGCAGTGGTTGAGAGTCCGCCTGCCGATGCAGGGGACACGGGTTCGTGCCCCAGTCCGAGAAGATCCCACATGCCGCGGAGCGGCTGGGCCCATGAGCCATGGCCGCTGAGCCTGCGCATCCGGAGCCTGGGCTCCACAACGGGAGAGGCCACAACAGTGAGAGGCCCGCGAATCGGAAAACAAAAACAAACAAAACAAAACAAAACAAACAAACAAAAAGAACCAAATGAGAAGATGTATATCAAATTACAAAGCACTATACCACCTGCCTAAGGGATGACAGATTTTATGCTAAACTGATTTTAAAAAAGCCCAGTTTTGCTTTCACCAACCTGATCTTACATTTTTTCCAGTATCCAACTTCTGTTAGATTTAAAAGTATTTAGAATTAGGGGATTATGGATGAAAGTGTCTTAATGTCTGTGAACCTAGATGATGTCAGCATGGGTACCTAAGCAGAGCTCATGGAAAAAGTCAGAAAATCAAAGCTACTTTTAGTAATAAGTGATCATGTGCAAGGTGATGGTATATTGCTCTTGAAACAGGTTTATATTTCAATTACCAATTTTAAAATGTCCAAGCAGATGCAGTTCTAAATGCAATTTTCTTCTTGTAATACCTTTTCTAGATGTTTTTCAGTTTTACACTCAATTTTTCAGTTTGTAACATCAATGAATCAGTAAAAAGCATGACACTTCAAGTACTATTCATTTGAAAATGGAATTTGAAAAAAAATCACCCTCAAATTCTAGGAGAATCCAGGCTGGACAATGGTTATAGACCTCCTGCCCTGTGCAGCTCGCTGTGAGAATGTGACATAGCACCACCTCATCCTGAGTCAATAGCCAGCCACTGGCCTTCATTATAAGCGAAACGGCTGTTTGAAGAGTGGTACCACGGAGAGGAAAGTTATAACTTGATAGAGCTGAGGAGGGATCCAGACTGAACAGATTTCAACAAAAGTTATGCAGAAAGATAACTCACTAGAAGCACTGTTGTTCATGAAACTATGGCTGGGAAGAGACACCATTCTCTCAGGCTATTATTGCAGTAGTTACAGGCAATTTTCAAAGAAATTGTATTACTAGTGATTTTCAAAGAAATGGCAGTAAAAAATAGCTTCCTGTTTCTATTTAGCAACTGGTACATAGCTGAAAGAGAAGCCTCAATGGAGCACAAACCAGATACACCCTCTGTGATTCTATGTCTGCAAGTAGAGCTTCCAATAATTGGCCATTTATTTTTTTCAAGTCAACAATTATTTTGTCCACTTCATAAGTAACGTGGTTCTAGGCACTAGGGATATATGGACGAAGGAAACAGACAAAATTTTCTCTCTTAATGGCATTGACACTCTATTGGAGGAAAACAGATCTATCAAGCTTTTTAAATGATTTTGAGGGACTCTAACATTTGCGTACTAAGACTGTCTAATGCAAAAACATAAAGACTCAAGTATAATAAAAATCCACCTATTTACTTACTTAGCAAATATTTTCTGAGTGTTCTCAACTGTGTAACTTTAGGATCTAAGGAGATGGATCCTTGGTTCCCATGACATTCACACAAATATCCCATTTGGTTCTTGATTCATTTGATACAGTTATTGAGGCTCACAATATGCAAGTGTTCAGAGTCTAGAGAGAGACAGAAAGACCAATAGATGGATGTCATGCAATATAATAGAGGTACATGGACTATGTGCTTTAGAAGCACAAGGCTGATGTCACTAACTCTGCCTGGGCTTCTGGGGATATTTCTCACAAAAGATATGACACTTGGATTAGGACTTAAAGGATGAGTTAGACTTTGCCAGATAGGGGAAAAGGAAAGGGTGTTATCACAGATATAACAGCAGGTACAGATGCACAAATGAAGAGTAGAATTTTACCCATATTATAATATGGTCATGCAAAGGCCTTCTAGCTTCTTTATTTTTTATAACAAGCTGATGACCATTCTCACTGGACAGCGGAGGAGCTGCCAAAAAATACTGGCAATCAATAGAACCAGTGTCCTCTAAATAGATTTTTTTTTAAATTTGAAGTAGCATCTAATGGTTAAATAATCAACAGTTCCAAGTTCAGCTCCATGTCAGAGCCATTTTTTCCTTCCCTACCCCTTCTCAAGCCAATGGCTGAGTATAGGAGAAGCTTACGGACTGAATGGCATTTGGGGAGAAGTACTTAGGTGGTCTTTGTACTGGTTTCTGCCTCAGGGCAGATTCTCATTCACTGCTGCTATCAACTGAGGTATCAGGCAGGTAGGACCACAACTTTGCCTCCTCTGTGGCACGATCTCTTAGCCTTAGCAGACCCAGCTGTCCTCCTTGCTAATTTTTTTCTCACTGGCAGTATGGATACCCCTTGAATTTTGGCTTTCACTGTTCTTTATCGCTGAACTAAAGCAGCTTACCCTAAAGCCCTCAGCTAACATGGTGCCATTTAGCCCTTCTGCAAAGAAGCTCTAATATTCAATAACTATACCCCATTGGGGAACTTAAATGTTACATGTCTCCATTTTCTTCTTTGTTAAATGGGGTTCTTCTTCAATGTGTGGTTGCATAGATTAAACGAGTTAATAAATACAATGTGGTAAGAAAGATGCCTGTCATATTTACAGGCAATGTGTGTTTACTATTGTAATTAGTTCTTCATTCCCCCTTGAGGTATGTAGGAACTTCTGGGTCCTTTCTCTATTGTGCGCATGGCACCTGGAGCCAGGAGCACTGCTTCAGGTCACCTATGGAGCTGCATCTTTTGCTACAGCTACCGCCTCTACCACGTTGGCATGCGATCACCCTGCATGGCAGTCTCCTTATGCTTTTGACTTTTTCTTCAACTTAAAGAAATCCCTCTTTCTTCTTGGGATTTTGCCTCAGAGAAGTGAAGAAAGGACACATTGCAGATCTGAGTACCTTTGTCTTTTCTTCCCAGACCCTGGGCCAGAAGGCATAGACTATTTTTCCTTTTCATCTTGGAGAGGAATTTCCCTTTATGTTTGAGTTTCCAGAACTGGCTCTTGATGTTAATATGAGCTAAAATATTTTTTAAAGAATTTTTTCATTCCGAAGCTTGCCTTTCAGAACCACTGTTTTACCATGGACTCCCCAAATTCGATTTTGAGTGTCAAAGGCTCAAACATGAATCCTTTCTCTTCTTGATATAAAAATTCTAGTCCCTTCTAAGACAAATAATGCCTCTTGAAAAATAGTAAGAAAATAACACATAATGAAGTGTAAACAAGGAAAAGCACATGCACATATTTCAAAATTATTCTCGTTTTATTCATAAGTATTAAAAGGTTTAGTGTATTCAAAAAGCAGGAAATAGTGATTAAGTTGGTGCTATAAGTGTAGGATTGATGTGTGTGTGTGTGTGTGTGTGTGTATGTGTGTGTGTGTGTTTTGGGGGAGGTAGGGCAAAAGTTGAAAGGTAGGTAAGAAGGCTAACAAGTGAGGTGCAAGAAACCAGTTTCAATCAGGTTGAAAAGAGCATCATATGCCAAGCTAAGTAATTTTTGCTTTTCATTTAGCTGAAATAACAACACTGTGTATTAAGCGGTGTTAATATTTTTGTATGTCCATTTCATGTGTTAGAAAATGAAAGCTCTGTGCTATTAAGCTATTCTCCTATGTTATCATCACTATAATTATCAGAGCCGGGATAAAAATTCAGTTTTCCTGATTTATAATCTACCATATTACCTGTTTTGTTTTGTTTTTAACTTCAAGTGACTTCGATGGACAAGTTATAAACTGACATTTTCACTTTTGAGATAAATGAGATAAATCCGAGAGAACAATTACGTAAATCAAAAACATTTCATTGTTTCCGAAATTCCTGTGCCTCTTGCAAAACAGAATCCCAAGGCTGTGTTCAATAAGATCCTCTGATATATTTATTGCTTGCCTATTACTCACGATCCTATGTGCTTTCACAGTTAGTAAAGACTCAGTAATTCTAACTATGAGGATATCAAATTGCACTTTTGTACAGTCCAGATCATGTTATTTATTTTTTAATTTTTTCCATACAATTTTCTGAAAATGATGGTATAATTTCAAAAGTGTCTAGCAGATTAATAGCAAATCTTTTGTAGAGATCTCCATAAACATGTTCTTTTATACCACTGTGTCACTTAACCAAGGCCTAAGAGATACGACAAGCTACTCCAACCACATTTTCTGAAACTAATATGAGTCTGTCTGAAATGTCACTTAGAATCATCTTTAGATAAGTCTACTTGCTAATAACGCAGGGGATAAAATACAGTTTTGCACTTAAGTGATTATTTTTGACTATGTAAGCAGCCAGTAATGTCAATTCATGACAGAAAGTCAATTCTTTATATCAATAATTTAGCTGCTCTTTTCATTGAGAGTGCAAATACTTCATTCATTTGAATAAATATTTATTGAATATCTATTGTTTTTCCACTGAGGATGTACAGATGAATGAGGGAGCACAGTCTCTGGCCCCCTGGAGCTTACAATTATACAAAGGTTAAAAGGAAAAAAAGTGTCTATGAGAATTTCTAATGAATAAACCTTAACTAATACAAGGTATCATGGAAGCCTTCCACAGAGAAATTATCTTTAAACAAAGATGTGAAAGCTAAGTAGAATTTGTCCAGGTAACTAGTTAAAGAAAGATATTCCCAGGAAGAAGAAATAGCATATGCCAAGGCTCTGGTTGGGGTTAAGGGGGGTTTAGGGAATTCAAGGAATGAAAAACTCTGTGGAAGAAGCATAATGAGGAGGGAGACAGGGCCAGATCATGAAGGAATTCATAGACCAAGTAAAGTATTTTAAATCTTAAGAGACGGGAAAAGTCACTAAAAAATTTAAGTGAAGCAGTATTGTGGTTGATTTTTATTTTTAAAAGATTACTTCATATCAGAGCCATGTTGCATATAACTCAGGAGGCACCATTCATGTTCACCATTCACCATTCATAGGGGGCTCTGCTCCAGATACTACGTTCTGCTCCAGAATGGATCAGAGGTGATGAGAGTGAAAATAGGACTATCAGGGAAGAGAATGCATTGGTCCAGGCAAGAGATGACAGTGGCTTAGATTTAGGTGGAAGAAAAGTAGTGAAGAGAAGTGGAAGTATTTGCAACATATTAAGGAGATAGAATTCATGATACATAATGCGTGATTATGGGAGCTGATATAGAGAAAATAATCAAGAATGATTCATCGCTTCCTGGTTCATTGGCTGTGGGTACAATTTGGGGGTACAGGGAGCATAAGAGGTAGAGGGAATCATAACTTCTTTTGGAGGCATGGTAGTTTTGAAGGACCCATGAAACATATGGGTGGAGATTCAGAATAAAACGTTTGGTATTTTGTTCTGGAGCTCAGAAGATAATTTTGAGCTAGAGACATAAAGTTGAGAATAATCACTATAGAGATGAAATTGAAGTCACCCAAGTGGCAAAAATCAATAAGTTAAAGCAGGTAGAAAGAGAACAGAGGGACTGGGGTAAAACCATCAGGACTCCTACAGTTAAAAGTCTAACAGAAGAAAAGTAGACAGGGAGGTGGAAGCAAAGCCAGGAGAGGGGCATGGAGTAAAAGGAATTGAGTCTTTTAAAGCAGAATGAGTGTTCAGCTATGCCTAAGGCTGCTGAGAAGACAGAAGGAGTTTCCATTACATCCTGTGACATAGAGGGCCTTATCCACAGGTGTGCCTAGGGCAGCAGTCATACTGGATTGAACTGAGGACTGAATGGGAGATGAGGACATAGGGAGGCCAAGAAACTTGACAGTGAAGTGAGCATGATAGAAACAAACTGGGGAACAATATGGAGTCCGAAGATTTCTAAGTGGATGGGAAGTATCTAGTACAGAAGGAGGTTTTGAGTATACATGAGTAGCAAAAGATCACCCATGAGAGCAAGAAATAGAGAGGGAAGAGGATTCCAAGCACAAGAATTGGGCTTTGGGAAGAAGGAGGAATAATTCCTCCACTGGGTTAGGTGGAGAGGAATAAGGGAGGTATATTTAGCTGGAAGAAGTTGTACTGAGGGTGGTTGTGGGACCACTAGCTTCTGTTTCCTCTGCAAAGTATGGGCTAAAGAGTTAAATCAAACATGCAAAAAAAATAGTGTAAAAGCTCTCAAGAGAGCAAAGAATTGTTTGTCTTGCGTGGAGATTGGAGATAATTGACAAGAGAAACATTGCATGGCCAGGTAATGTTCAGGGCCCAGTTTAAATTGGGAATCAAGGACCAAAATAGCTAATACCTTAAAGAAAACAGAAGTGCAAACCCCCAAAATCCTGAAGAGTCAAAAAAAATTATTTTACTGAGCATCAAATACATAGGGCCTGGTGCATGTCTGTAGTAGGACGAGATGTTCCTGTGTATTACATTTGTCTGCGTGTGTACACATGTGTGTGTGTGTGTGTGCGTGTGTATATATATATATATATATATATATAAATTGAGTTAGGGTTATACTTTCCATATATGTGTATATGCAGGAAGTATAACCCTAACACAATTTTGATCCAGATAACCTTAAACTTCCAAATTGGAACAGTGATACTGATTAGCAAATTATAAATTGTATCACATGAGAATGATCAGTAATTGCATACTATCAGGGTCTAGAAACCAGGATTCAGGATAAATGGAAGCGTTCTGGGATTCCCACAACACCATAATTGTTTCTTAACTACTTTCAAATGGCCATTGCAAGATAGAATTATTAAGGCCAAGGAACTCAGGTTTGTCATTTTTTTTGTAATTGTGAGGAAAATTAATACTGCAAAGTCTCTCAGAAGTTACCATTTGGTTATGTGGAGAGTTAAGCCATGTCTCACCTCACAGCCAAGAGGAGATAAACCTTACTCTGTGAGTCAACAGGCTATCGTCCAAGAAATGAGAATGAAGCAGATGAAGACGATGATCCTCCCTAAATCCAAATTCACTGTAATTATTTATTCCTTCCTCTGAATTTATTCAGCATATTATTTTTAACTCTGTTTAGGATATATATTAATCTTCCCTGTACGGTAATTGATTATTTATATGTCTTAGTCCTCTGCTACATTTTTCCTGGACTTGAATGACAATGTGTTGAATGAATATTTCTGCATGGTTTTGAAGAGTGCCTTATTCAATAATAAACCTTAATAATTCATTCAACAATAATTACTCATTGCCTTCCGTATGCCAGATATTGTGCCACACAGACAACACAGTAGGGAAACAAAACAGATATGTTTCCTGTTCTCATAGAATTCACAGTCTAGTGGGGAAAATAGGCAATAAATAAACAGATGCAGAACTGAATACGTAATTGAAAATTTAGATGAGTTGCTGAGCAAAAGAACAGCATGATATGAGAGAAAGTGAATTAACTTTATATTAAGTGAAAACTTTGAGAAAGTCACAGATAAACCAGGCTTTCTCAACCCCAACATTATTGACATTTTAGAATGGATGATTCCTTGCTGTAGAGAGCTGTCCTGTATGTTGTAGAATGTTTGGCAGTTTCCTGACCTCTACCTACTAGATGCCAGCAGCACCATCCCAGTTGTAACAACCAAAAATGTCTCAAGATATTGCCAAATCACCCCTGACAGAGAACCACTAATTTAAATTGAGACCAAATGTATAAGTAAGAATTTAGCAGGAGGAAAGAAGGACAGAAGAGCGTTATTCTAGGAAGAGGAAACATCATGAGAAGTCCATGGGGGCAGAAAAGAGCTCTGAGCATTTAAATAACTACAAGAGGCTGGCATGGCAGGAGTATTTTGAATGAGGGAAAGATTGGTGCAAGTAGGGTGGGAAAAGAAGGCAGAGGACAGGTTTTAAAAAGGGTCTTTATAAGTATTGTAGAGGAGTTCAGAATGGGAAGCTACAGGAGAGTTTTCAGTAGCAGAGTGGCAAGATCAAAAGATGTAATTCATATTTTAAACTCTCTCTCTCTCTGTGAGAGTGGAAATGAGGAGGCCAGCTAGGGTCTACTGCCATTTTCCAGGATGATGGCTTGGCTTACAGTGGAGGATGAAGAGATCGTAAGGAGTAGACACAGCAAAGCTACATTTTGGAAGAAGAAACAGCAGGACTTACTGTATACATGACTGTTCAATGGAAGGAGGAATGAAAGGAAAGAGAATTATTTGAGACCTCCATTGATTTGTAAATGTATATATTGGATTTGTGTTACTTGTCCAAAATGATAAAATTTGGGGTTGGGCTTAGTCCTATGCCTTTAAGATATTAAAGATATTAAAATTTAAAAATTCAAACTTCTTTCATATAATAGCTTTACAAATATCCTCTAGCTCACTACGTATTCCACACCTGATCTTCTCTACAGACTAAAATATGAAGGACTTTTAATAGCTCAGTTCATCGCATTGTTTGCTATTCTCTTAACCTACTCTTCTTTGTCTATTAAATTGTAGCCTCTGAAACAGAAAGATTTACTCTCGTATTGCTCTCAAAAAAGTATAAAGGGGAGTGAAAATATTTCTGATAGACATATTACACTATTCATTAATCTTGAAGTTTCATTAATGAATATTCCTGTCATTCAAACATGCTGCTAAGCCATATCTTTCTCATTCTATACATTTGCAATTGGAGTTATGCCTTTAAATGTAAGATTTCATGATTAACGTCTTTATGGCATGTTGTATCTGTCAGAGTTCAATAATCAAAAGAAACTACTCTCTGCATTCCATGTATAAATTGTTATAGTAAAGGGAATTATAGCTTTACATGGACTTGGTAGGAGAGGGGAGTAAAGGTCAGCAAAGTCACCGCTAACAAGCTAGCCTACAACCTGCCCTCTGAAAAGGCAGAGAAAAGATATCATTATGTCCACCTAATTATTTTGAGCTCCCTTTGAATTGGATGACTCATGAGAATGCACATAAAACACAAATATCTTCACGCTCTGATCATTCTGAAAAGTCCACTCATATATTAGCTCCAGTATCTATCTATCCATCTATCCATCCATCCATCTATCAATCTATCATGTATCTCTCTATCTCTCTATCATTTATCTAAAGTTTCAACTCTTGCTCCTTCTCAACCATATCCTAAAAGTCAATGTAAAATCACACTTTTTGCAATTTCCCTTTCCCATACTCCTTTAGGCCAACCATGGGATGTGGTAAGGCTGCAAATATTAATTTTCAGGTAGTACTACCATACCATATGGATTCTGTAAATCAGGCTTCAATTTTTCTTCTATATATTATAAACCCTATACTATGTTTTTATTTGTTCTTGTTTAAGCAATCAGTAGTATTTTAAACAGATTTTCTAACGAAAAAAATATTATTTTTACCCACACAGACACTTACTATGCTTTTTTGGACCTTTTTGTAGATTCATATTTTCATCTGGTATTATTTTCCATCTGACTGAAAAACTTCCTTTAACTTTTCTCATAGTGTGGGTCTACTTGTGATGAATTCTTTTGCTTTTGTGTGTCTGCAAATATCTTATTTTACTTTTGTTTTTGAAAGATGTATTTGCTGGGTATAGAATCCTTGGTCAACAGGTTTTTTCCTATCATTACTTTAAAGATATTGCTTCACTATATTCAAGCTTGTATTGTTTCTGATGAGAATTCATGATGTGCCTTGTGATTTCTTAAGCCTCTTAGATCTGTTGATTTATAATTTGCATCAAATTTGGAAAATTGTTGACCATTATTTCTTCAAATATTTTTTCTCTCCTCCTTTCTCTTGATTATTCTTTAAACACTTGTTATTTGTATATTAGGCTGCTTGAAGTTGCCCCACAGCTTACAGATGTTCAGATCATTTGGTTTTGAATCTTTAGTCTTTTTTTTTCCTCTCTGTATGTTTCATTTTAGATAGTTTCTATTGTTATGCCTTCAAGTTCATTTATCATTCCTTTAAAAATGTCTAATCAGCCTTTAAACTCATGTAGAATATTCTTCATCTCAGTCATTGTAGTTTTCATCTCTGGAAGTTTGATTTGGGTCTTTGTACATACTCCCTGTCTCTATTTAACATGTTCTTTTAGCTTTTTTGACAAATGGAACACTGTTACAATAACTGTTTTAATAACTCTGCTATATCTAACATCTGTGTCTGTTCTAGGTTGGTTTCAATTGATTGATGTTTCTCCTCATTATGGATTGTATTTTCCTGCTTTGGGGAATGCCTGGTAGTTTTTGACTGGATGTCAAACATTACACATTTTACCTTGTTGGATGCTGAATCTATTTCTATTCTTGAGCTTTGATCTGGACTCTAGTTATTTGGAAATAGTTTGGTTACTTTAAATTTTTCTTTTAAGATTTGCTAGATGGAATCTAGCTTAGTCTAGAGCTAATTATTCTCAATTACTGAAGCAAGATCATTCTGAGTACTCTATCCAGCGTCCTGTGACTTACGGGTTTCTCCAGTCTGGTTAACAAGGAAAGACACCATTCCTGGATGCAGTGGTCTCTGGGTACTGTCTCCTCTAATTCTTTTTGGTAGTTCATTCCTAGCCTAGGGAAGAGTCTATATTTACCATTAATCTTCTAAATACTATCCAAATCTCTCTCTCTATTCAGCTTTCTCCTCTCTAATACTTTGTCCATGAACTCTAACCACCTTCGTCTCTGCAGTTCTTCTCCTTAACCAGTGAGACTGCTGGGCTCTACCTGGATTTCCCCTCCTCGAGCCACAGCTCGGTAACTTTCTCAGGGTAGCAGGCTGGGTTAATCATAGGGCTCACCCTGTTCATTTCTCATATCTCAGATGTTATTTCCCTATAGTCTTATCTCTAAAGTTTTGAAAATTACTGTTTATATTGTTGTGTACAGTTTTTAGTTGTTTCAGGTGGGAAGGTAAATCTGTTCTCTGTTACTCCGTCTTCATTGGAAGTAGAAGGGACTGTGCCTCTTTTTCACTAGCAGTGATTGCAGGATGTAGTAAATTGCCCTTCACTTTAGGAGAATGTCTTCTGTATAATTCATCTTCATCCAGTTCATTCACAAAAATACTGAAGAGTTCAGGATCAGGGACAAAGTTTTGTAACTTATCAGTGAGAATATACTTTCAAAACTTACATAAACCCTTTACTCAAAGTTTTTCATTTTATAAATTTACCTAATTGTCATATTAGCCTATATATTTGCATCTAGCCATTTGTTTTTCATTAACTAACTGAATCTATGTTTAATTCTACTTTAAATGATTAATTGTAGGAAAAATAAATTAATTCTCCTGTGTGGTAGGCATTAATTCTGTTCTCTGAATATTTCAGGTCCTTGGCCTATGGTAGAATTGCACTTCCTGATCCACTTATGGGTAAGAAGCACCATATGATTATTTCCGCACTTTTAGCTGTGAGTAGAACTTTTACAAGTACTTGTAGGTCAAAAATTTAATTGCCAATGCAAAACCACTAGACTTCCCATTATCCTCTAGCTTTTAAGACAGTGGCTGCTCCATCAGCCAAAGTTCCCAAGTAAATTAAATGAACAGTCACTTCTACCATCCCATGATAAACAAGCAACATGAGTATAAAATAAACCTTTGTTATTTTAAACCACTGATATTTAGTGTGTGTGTGTGTGTGAGTGTGTATCTTGTACTGAAACAGTTTACAAAAAAATTATAACATTGCAATAAAAATTAAAGTTTTATTTGAGTAACAAATACAATCCCAGTTTTCTCCACTCTGTCCCTGGAACCATTTAATAATAGTTATAACTTTTTGAGTCTTCTTCTTGGCATTTTTCCTACTTCTCTCTCAAGATATAATGGCTAATTTGCCTACTCTCATAAAAAGTGTTTTGGATATGTCTCTGTTGATACATCAAGACCTAGTTCATTCCTTTTAACTATCATATAATATCCCGTTATAAGAATATACTACTTTTTTCTATTCTATTTTGATTACCATGTATATACATTTGTCTGTTATAAACATTTAGGCCATTTTCAATTTCATATCTCCATAGTAGCAGATCATCTATCTTTCTTTCTCTCTTTCTTCCTTTCTTTCTTTCTCTCTTTCTCCATTTCTTTCTTTCCTTTTCTTTCCTTCCTTCTTTCTTTCTTTCTTTCCTTCCTTCCTTCTTTCTTTCCTTCCTTCCTTTCTTTCTTTGGCCACGTCAAGTCTTAGTTGTGGCATGTGGGATCTTCATTGAGGCATGCAAGCTCTTCGTTGCGGCACACACGCTTCTCTCGTTGCAGCGTGCAGGCTCTCTAGTTGTGGCACACGGGCTTAGTATTTGCAGTGCACAGGCTTAGTTGCCCTGTGGCATGTGGGACCTTAGCTCCCTGACCAGGGATCGAACCTGTGTCCCCAGCACTGGAAGGCGGATTCTTAACCCCTGGACCACCAGGGAAGTCCCCAGATCACCTTTCTACATATCTCCTTGTATACACATCAAAACAGGACCTCTGGGTTGTAGGATGTACCCATTTTCAGCTTTAATAAATACTGCTAAACTCTCCTCCAACGTGACTAAATCACTTTATACTGCAACCATTTTTGTTAGGTTTATTCCTATGTTTATTGCTTTGGTTTATACAATAGTTAAGAACCTGATTTACTCCACATATTAAAAAACCCATTTGAATGGTGATTATGATCTGGCATTGTTAAGGACTTTGGCAATATAAAGATAAAGGGCACAATTAAGGACCCATCACTACACAAAGAGCGTCATCTTGATTCTTTGCATTATGATTTATTAGATAAAATTGGGCTAATATTTTCTTTAATTGTAGTTGCTCATGAAAATAAGCTTTCAAATATGGTACACTTATCTATAACCTATTTTCTCCATCTTCAAACTGAGTAACAACTTATATAAAATTAGCCACTTAAATGAAGAAGTTTTGTAAAATATTTTATATAAGTTTATATTTCATTGTGGTTTTATCAGATGATGGTCTTGATAAATGCTAGGAAGAGTTTACTTTTACTGAAAATGAAGACTGATTGGGAATATTCTAAGTTACTTTCATACACATGAAAAGGTACAACACTATTTGAAGATGGACTTAGATTATTTAAAAGGTATATTGTAAACCTTAGGGTTTATATATACACTACCAAACATAAAATAGATAGCTAGTGGGAAGCAGCCGCATAGCACAGGGAGATCTGCTCGGTGGTTTGTGACCACCTAGAGGGGTTGGATAGGGAGGGTAGGAGGGAGGAAGACACAAGAGGGAAGAGATATGGGAACATATGTATATGTATAACTGATTCACTTTGTTATAAAGCAGAAACTAACACACCATTGTAAAGCAATTATACTGCAACAAAGATGTTAAAAAAAAGAAAAGTTTTAAAATGAAGCATGATTGATAAGTCAATAGATGAGAATCACAAAAGATGCTCAAATGAAATGAGAGAAATCAAAAAAAGAAGAAACAAAGACAAATGTAACAAATAGAAAATAGCAAAACAGTAGATTCTAATCCAACTATCAATAATCACTTTAAATGTGAATAGTCTAAACACACTTTGTTAAAAGAGATTTTAAGACTGGATAAAAAAGCATTACCTGAGTCCATACCACCTACAAGAAAGCCAATTTGAATACAAAAAGTTATATAGATTAAAATAAAGGGATGGCACTGCTGTAGAAAATAGTTTGGCAGTTCCTCAAAAAGTTAAACACAGAATTACCATATGACCCAGAAATTCCACTCCTAGGTATATATCCAAGGCAACTGAAAACTTGTTCACCCAAAAACCCGTACACAAGAATTCATAAGAGCATTATTCATAACAGTCTAAAAACTGAAACAATCCAAATGCCCATCAACTAATTAATGGATAAACAATATCTGATATAGCCATACAATGGAATATTGATCAGCCATAAAAAGCAATGAAGTACTGATATATGCTGTAAGTGGAAAACCTTGCAAACATTTTGAAAAATGAAAGAAGCAAGAAACAAAATGCCACTTAAAGTAGGTTAGTGGTTGCCAGGATCTGGAGGGAGGGGGAAATTGGGATTAATTGCTGACAGACTTAGAAGTTATTTTGGGGTAATGGAAATATTCTGGAATCAGAAAATACTGATGGTAACACAACATTGTGAATATATTGAAAACCACTCTACTGGACACTTGAAAATGGTTAAGTTTATGTTGTGTGAAATTTATCTCAGTAAAAAACTTTAAAGGGATGCAGAAAGTTATACCATGCAAACACAAATCAAAGAAAGCTGAAGTAGCTTCATTAATTTTAGACCAGGCCAACATCAGAACAAGGAAAATATTCAGGAATAAAAAGAGACATTACATAATAACAGAGGGGTCAATTCTCTAAGAGGACATAACAATTCTAAACAATAGAGTATCAAAATGCATGAGGCAAACACTGATAGAACTAAATGGAGAAATAGATAAATCTACCTTTATAGTTGGAGACTTCACCACCACAAACAAGCAGGCAAAAACTCAGGAAGGACAAATATATAGCCTTGAACAGCACTATTAACCAACTTGGAGTAATTCACATTTATAGAACACTCTAAACACCAACATTAAAATGTACATTTTTCTCAAGTGAGCATTAAACAGTCACCAAGATAGACTATATATAGTTCATAAAATAAACCTTAACAAATATGAAAGAATATAAATCATGCAGTATGTTCTGATGCCATAATAGAAATGAACTAAATATCACTAACAAAACTAGAAAATGCTCAAATACTTGGAAAATATACAATATATTTCTAAATAATCAATCAGTTAAAAAAATCAAAGAAAATTTTAAAATATTTTGAACTTAATTATAATGCAAATACAACTTATCAAACATTGTGAGATACAGCTAAAGCAGTGCTGAGAGGGATAGCTACAGCATAAAATGAACATATTTTAAAAGAAGAAAGACCTACCAATCAATCAATGTCCTAGGTTTCCATCTTAAGAAACCAGAGAAAGAAGTGCAAATTAAACCTAGCACAAGCAGAAGAATGGAAATAAAAATGAGAGCAGAAATCAATTAAACTAAAAACAGGAAAACAACAGAGAAAAATCAATGAAACCAAAATCTGGTTATTTGCAAAGAACAATAAAAACTACCAAAGTTCTGCCCAGGCTAACCAAGAAAAAATGAGAAAGACAAAAATTACCAATATTACCAAAAGATGAAAGAGGGGCTATCACTATTTATCTCACAGATATTAAAATGATAAAGGAATGTAAAGAACAATTCTATGACCATAAATTCAAAAATTTAGATGAAATGAAACAATTCTTTAAAAGATGCAAACTACTAAAATTCACTCAAGGGGAAATAGATAATCTGAATAGTCCTATATCTATTAAAGAAATTAAGTTATTACTTAAAAACCTTCAAAAATTGAGAAAGTAAAAATACCAAACCCAGATGGTTTCATTGGTGAATTTGTCCAAATATTTAAGGAAATCACAGTACCAGTTCTATACAATCTCTTTCAGAAAATAGAAAAGAAGGGAATATTTTCCAATTCATTTTATGAAGTCATAGTTATCCTAATATCAAAATCAGACTAAAAACATTACAACAAAAGAAAACTGAAGACTAATACCACTCATGAACATAGAAGCAAAGATCTCTAACAAAATATGTGAATTAAAACTCAGTTATATATAAACAGGATAATACATCTTGCCTAAATAGGGTTCATCCTAGGACTGCAATGCTAACTTAACATTGATAAATCAATCAGTGTAATTTATCATACTAATAGACAGAAAAAGAAACATCACATAATTATATTAATCAGAGCAAAAAATTACTTGACAAACTTCAAAGTCCATTCATGATAAAAACTCCCCCAAACTTGGAATAGAGTGCAACTTTTTTAACCTGATGAAGGATATATAAGGAGAACCTACAGCTAACATCATATTTAATGCCAAGAAACTAAATGCTTTACCTTCAATATCAGACCCAAGTCATGGATATCCTTTCTCACCACTCATACTCAGCGTTGTATCAGAAGTCCTATCAAGTTCAGTAAGGTAAGTACATATTGCAAAGGAAGACATAAAACTCTCTGTTGGCAGATGACGTGATTGTCTATGTGGAAAACCGCAAAGTCTATAAAAACCTCCTGGAACTAATAAGTGAGTTAAGCAAGGACTCAGGAAACAAGGCCAGTATAGAAAAGTCAGTTGATTTCTTATATACTAATATTAAAAATAAACATTTACAATATCATCAAAAATGAATTATGTATAAATCTAAAAAAGAATATGCAGGATCTATATGCAGAAGAACTATAAAATACTGGTGAAAGAAATAAAAAATATCAAAATAAATGCAGAATAAATGCTCACAGATTAGAAAAATCAATATGGTCAACATGTCAATTCTTCCCTATTTGATTTGATATTTAACATAATCCCAATAAAATCCGAGAAAGCTCTTCTGTTGACAGCGACCATTTTTAAAACTTATGTGGAAAGCAAAGATACTAGAATAATCTAAAAATCTCTGAAGAAAACAAAATTAAAAGACTCATTTACCCAATTTCAAGATTTCTATAAAGCAGTAATATAGACAGTGTGGTATTACTAAAAGTATATATACACAGATGAACAAAACAGATCAACAACATAAACAGACCCCAAAAATATAGCCAAATGACTTTTGACAAAGGTGCCAGGGAATTCAATGGAGAAAGTGTACTCTTTTCAACAAATGGTAATAAAACAACTGGAAGAGCATATGCACTTGGATAGGCTTTGACAGGCAGTTCTTTAGTCAAACACCAATCTAGATGTTACTGTGAAGGTAATTTTTAGATGTGATTAACATCTAAATCAGTGGACTCTGAGCAAAGCAGATTACCCTCATCCAGCAAGTTGAAGACCTGAAGAGAAGGAATTCTAACTCCAGACTGTCTTCCGACTTAAGACTAACATCAGCGCTTCCCTAGGTCTCTAGTCTACTTGCTTTCCTTCCGGATTTCAGACTTATGCATGTGAGCCAATTACTTTAAATCAATCTCTTGAGAGAGAGAGAGAGAGAGAAACAGACAGACAGATTATTTTTTTCCGTTGAATTTTGGTGAAAGGTAAGTCAATTTACTCCACTCGAAATTATTGGTTTTAGTCAAAAGCAGGAAGACTGGGTTGTTGGTTTAAATTTGATAAACACTATTATGTCATATTCCTAGTGTTTCTGAATGAATTAGGGGTCAGACATATGCTCCTCAGGAAAAAAAAGACATTTGCCAAAGGTAGAAAGAGTGTATTCTCAAAGAATATCCAGAAGAAGAAACAAATCTCCCCTTATCAGAATGGATACCAAGATCTGCAGTCTTTATAAACAGGTGCTAAGCTTGTTATTTTGTACTCTAGGTCTCTCGCCAAAAATATTTTGTGGTGTTTTTAATTTATGCGTTAAGAGTAATAATATCTAACATTCCCTCCTCACATCTGGCAAGAAAGAGCTGCTGTAACAACAGATGACATTATCTTCAGCTGCTGAGTGGACATTGATTCCCAGGATGTAAATCAGAATACCTGAGGATTATCTACATACCCACACAATGGGTAATAAAACTGAAGGAAAGTAATGGTCATCTGTTTCCACAAGATAATCTTATTTGCCCCCAAATTCCAGAAAAAACACTCCACAAGCAAAACCTCAAAACCCTAACAAAGAAAGGTACCTTTCAACACTTCATGTGATTGCTTCCAAAAAGTCTTTAATCAAAATTAAGTGCTAAAGCTATGCAAGCTCAGAGAAACACTGTGGCTGAGTTACACCTGCAGTTTCTAGTCCCCCAGGTAACTAGAAGTTCTTGCCCCTTTATCACAGCTTCTGACTTCTCCAATGGAACAGTACGGAACTTGGAGCTTGTTTGCTTTAGGAAAGAGTAAATGAGCCCAAATGCTGATCTATTTATAGCTTCATAAAAGCAAATATAGGGCAATTTCCCAAATCTAGGTGCTAACCTAAAATAACCTGAGGGATGAAATATACCCACATTCTTGCAGAGAAAAAAATCATCAGAGTAGTCAGACTTACTGGATAGTCAGTCATGTGATGCAGACACAGCTTTTTGGTCTTCTCATCATTTTCAACTGAAGATGTCCCAGGAGCCAGTCTGCAGTCAGAGATGGGTCAGCACTGGAGTACAAAAAGAAGTCTCTCCAGCACATGGAACCCTAAGGAAGGATCAGTAAGATTCACCATAAGAGATCCAAATAAACAGAGAGGAAAATGGGGAAAGGATGCACACTGTTAATGGTGGTACCTCTACTGGATAACCCATCCAGGTTCATCATCCTCTAGCAGGAAGCCTTAGGGCCTCAGTCTCTTTATATACCCATATGGTAGTTCCTTTGATTACTAGGATATACACCCAAAGCCCAGACTATTCTTTCTCTGAAGATCTAGCCATCCTAAGTGCCTCACTCATCTTAATTTCTTCCATTCCCCCAAAATGACCACTTCTCCATTCCTAAGCTGGGCTTACTTCCTAGTATCAATTTTAGAATTCTGTTCTTTCTCTCCCGTTTGTGTTGCTGAAAAGGGAGAGTTCAACCTTAAGTTTTGGAAGAAAGAGAGGTGGAAAAAGTCACTGAGATGGTCTGGTCTTCTCTAGGAAGCTTATTTTTTTCTTCCTCTCCTGAATACTCCAGATAGTTACTTTAAAAAAGAAAACATATTGTTAGATCCCTTATTATGCTCAAAAAGTTTTTTATTTTGCTTTGTTTTTGTTTTGTCCTAGTGGGGAAGTATGTTATAAAGTTCACTTGTGTTGCATCTTCCTGATTTGGGGAATAATTTGTTTGTTTACATGCTTGCTTGTCTACTGAAATTTGTGGGAAAGGCACCATTCTATCACATGTAGATTAATTAAATATCACTGTATGTGGTAAGAAACATAACTAAACAATGCAACTACTGAAATGTCAGGTTCTTTGAATATACAGCAATAATGTATCATACTGATAATTCTTTTCCCATACTTTCACTGGACAACTGAATTCACAACAATAGCATTCTTTAAGACAATAATTTGACATCAGAAAATAAAATAACCAAGGTGATGACTGTAAATGTTAACTGGGTGATGATTAGTGATTCCTGGCTAGCAAACTAATTTCCTCATCAGTATAATTCTTCTTTAGTATGGAACATCTTTCAAGTTATTAGAATCTCTTGGTAAAATACAAATTGAGAAAAAAAAAAAGAAATTGGCCTAGTTTAGCAACTGCTGTGTATCATCGTAAGCTAGACAGAGTCATTATTCCATATATATCAATTATCTAATATTTTCCCTAACAATAACACTTAAAAGCAGAGCAACTCAGTTCTGAGACTCAGATTATGCATTTTATACATAATGGTCACAATGACTGCCTACCTCAAAACTTATTTTGTGGATTAAATAATAACCATGAATGAAAAGAACCCCAAATCATGGGAAATATTATAGCGTTAAAAATTGTTCATATTATTTTTTTTACTTTCTGCAGAAATACCTATGTACTTTATGCTTATACTATTTTTTGCCATAAAGTGGAGTTTATTTTTATTTTACACAATGCCTCAATCTTTTCCTTTATAGTTCATGCTTTTACAAAGCTTAAGAAATCTTAAGCTTATAGTTTATACTTATTATGCTTAAAAATCCTTTTCTTCTCAAACATTATATAATATCCATGTATATTTTAATCTTAATTTTTTTCAGTTTCTATATTGTATTAGTTAACCCAGCTACAGTTTAATTTTGTTATAAAGTATGTAATTTAGTTATCTAAAATATTTTTTTTTCTGCAAATGATTACTTTTGAAATGGCAGGACCAAGAATGCTACCCCCATTTTACAGCTGAGTAACAAAAGCACAAGGAGGTAAAATGACAGACAGTGGTGTGAGAGCCAGCTCAAACCTGCTCTCAAGAGCTGATTGTAAACAGCATTTCCCAACACCACAGTCAATAAATCAGACATAGTGGAAATATTTATACCAGGGAAATCAGTAAATACTACAAACCAGCGTTTTCTTCCCTTTCTTCCTTCCCCCCTTCCCCCTTCTTTCCTCCCTCCCACCCTCCCAACTTCCCTTCCTTCCTTCTGGCAGCCAGTTTATCACATACCATTCGCAGTGGACCATATGCTATGCTAGGGCATTAACAGAGTGATAATATAAACATCGTCTATCTTCCCAGAGTATCATTTGATTTAATGGTAACATCTTTAATTATAAGAAACACAGTATATTATAAGGTAGGAAATAAAACTCACATAACTTTCCAAGATTTAACAATATTACCAAAAAAAAAAAAAATGTGTCCTGTTGCAAACAGGCTTTATCCATATCCCCAACTCCTAGTACAGAGGTAAAGAAGATGTATCAACCCTCCTTGTCTTTTAGGATATCTTTGGCAGAGAAGTTTGAGAAGCAGTAAACTAGAATATTTATAAGACAGTCCTCCTACAACCTCTAGCTTGTACATCCTATAGTTTTAAGTGACTAAGCTAGAACACAACTGCAGGTCCTCTGGAAGTTTATTGGTCTTTCAAAGACAGTATATAATTTCCCACTGCCTCATTATCAGTGTACACTTAATGTAAATAAAGCAGAAAATATGTGCTGCTTGCCAACAAACTCTAACTATTTAGAGTATAAGCAATCATCTCTGCAGTAGCAACCTCTAAGATGGTTTCCCATTGTCCTCACCTGTGTATTCATGACCTGTGTAATCCCCAACTCTTGAGATTGGGCTGGATTTATTGACTCACTTCTAATGAATAAGTATGACAGAAGTTATGGGATATCACATCTGTAATTAGACTATTAATAGTCTGTGGCTTGTTTTGGGCCCTCTCTCATTCTCTCTTGACTCACTCTCTGAGACAAACCAGTAGCTATGTTTTGAACTATAGAGAGATCCAAGTGGCAAGGAATTGGTATCTCCAGACAACAGCCAGCAAGAAGGACTGCTTACAGAAGGGCCCAAGGTGTACAACTGTGCAAGTATGCAGTGACCCCACTCTCAGTTTTCATATTTTTAATTTTTAATTTTGTCCTCTCCTATGTTTAAATGGCTTTGCAAGTACCGTTGCTCTGTACTTTGTGTTTGGGATGTAGTTTTAAAAATTAACACTAGCACAACTTATGCAGTGGTGATTCTCTCTCTTACTGTATTATGCTTCTCTGATTTGTCACTAGGACTTACTGGGGCCACTGGAGGGCTGGAGTTTCAGGACTCGATGAGTGTATGCTTAGGAGGAGATGCTGTCAGCTATTCATTAGAAGAGAAAGCTGCTGTCCAAAACTTATTAAGCCATTACTCATAGGTCAGGAATATGGCCTTGGATTTAATATTTTCTGTTTTTGCCTTGCAATGGAAAGAGCATACCAAATATTTCTTCTATTTTCTAATCCCTCACAAAATAGACTCCCTTCAGAAAATCATCCTGACCTCCACTGACATTGACTGCAAAGATTTTGAAAATTCAGATCACTTTTCTCTCTCTGGTCTGACACTACATGCTTGGCCTTGCTCAGCCCAGTTTGCTGCCACTCTCACTGATGTTTATACTATATAAAACAGTTCTATTAATCAGTCCCCTTGCCTAATAGGTTCAAACAATTCTGAATCACTGTTGGTCATTATCGCCCTGGTCCCTACGCCAGTGCGACCAACTTTTGCAAAGAAGTCTTTGTTACAGCTTAACCTTTGATGTGTAAAACAGGTGGAAGAAGCCTCTCTGACCATGTGCCTCTGATTTGTTGTCTGAACTATCTAGGACTAAGACCCTCTTACTCCTGTGAGGTAGCAAAACTTTCTTGCATGGGAGGATAAACCTGAAGTTACCACATATTCAGAGATGTGTTTAAGCTGGATGGTGGTGAGAGAGGACCTAGGTCTTCTATCTGCCCACATCTTTCTCCATCTTCAAAGCCCTAACTAAATACCAGCTTTTCATGAAATTATACCAAATTCTTGTAGTTGGAAGCAATGTCAACTACCTAGGAGTTCCTTACCATTTTGGTTGTCCCACTCTCATCTCAAAATATAAGCAGCTTGCTTTTTAGCTACTTGTGTGCATCTTTACCTCCCCTACCAAAGCCCTGACTTGAAATCAATGACCAATATTTATTTTCCTTTGTATTGCCCCACAGCTTCTCACATAAAAACTTACTTATAGAAGGAGTCCAATAAATATTTGTTAATTGGACGAATGAAAAAATGAATGAGAAGAAGGAAGCTACCTTGACAAGGGAGGAAGCACCGGGCAATGAAAACCATGAGCATACCAGTTGAAAGTACAGATGAATCATGGAACAGGGAGTCAGGAGGAGCTGAAAGCAATGAGGGTACTGGGGAGGCAGGTGCAGGTACAGGACAGAACCCAAAGTTACACCTAACTTCATCAATTTAAAAGATATGGTCTATTTAAAGTGGTATATTTTCAGATTTTTGTTTGTTTTTTGCTGCCAGTAAAGTTTAGTGTAATAGCTAATTCCTGGGGTTGTCTAAGCAAAGGAAAAAGAAACTGTTAATAACTATCAAACTGTGAGTAATGGGCATTTATTTGAGCATTACAATTGAGCTAATCTCCACAACAAAACACAAAGTAGCTATAATAAACATGTATTTCCAAAGATTATAGGCTACTATTATTATTACCTTGTGAAAATAATACTAGAGATTAGTACTTTCAATACTTGGATCACGCTCAGGTTGCAATGCTGTGATGTCACTTCTATGTACTGACCATCCTTGAGTTTCTAACAGTGTAAAACACTAGAAGCACTGATTAGATTTGGAGGATTATCCAATTGTGTGACTCACCAGCTGTATAATTTCAGATAAATCCTCTAACCTCTCTGGGTTTCATCTTCCTAATTTTAAAATGAGGACATAGGCTGGAAAATCCATCAATTCCCTTCCAGGTCTATTATTCATTGGTTCTAGGATCTAGGAATTAGCACACAAATGTGGACAAAGACATCCCTTTCTTTCTCCTCCTTCCATCTGAACAGGCCTCTTCACTTTCTACCAGCCATGGATTTACTCAGGGTTAAGAGGCTTGCTGGCCACCTGGGGTACTCTCTCATTATATAGCTCTCCTTCTAGTTCCTAACCCTTGAGGGGATTACAGGCACCCTAGAGAGGCTTCCTTTCTGTGATGTTTTTACTTAGCATTCAGATATTACTTTCTAAAATATTTTCTCACATAACCATGTACTTTTTCTATTCTCTTCCAACTCTTTGACAATTACCTCAGGAAATACCTTTCTTTCTCTTTTCTTCCCTTCTACTCTTTATTTCATTTCCCTCCTTGTTTTACTTATGAGATAAAATAGGGTGACTCATTTCATTTTCTTAATAAATTGTTTTCTAAAAAGTTTAATAACTTTTTTTCTGATTATACAAAGACATTCATGTTTATTATAGAAAGTTTGGGAAACAATAAGACAATAAATTATCTACAACATTGTTATCTAGAGCTATTCACTAGAAATATTTCAGGATGTTTCCTTTTACATTTTTGTATATATATGTAAATAACTTTCAAACTTATAATTTGAATTATGCTACACTTTTGTTTTTGTAACCAGGTATTTTTCACCTAACGCTTTATACTTTGTTTCCTAAGCATTTTCCAACATCAGCATTGATTAAACACTATATCTCATATCCTGAGTCTAATAATAATATAATAATAATAATAATTATTATTAATGTATTAATGTAATTAATGTAATAATGTATTAATAATACATAATCTAGTGATTACTATGTGCCTGGCAATATCCTAAGCACTTTACATAGGTTATCGTCTTAAGTCCTCAAAATAACCATGTGATATGGACACCATTATTATCCACATTTTAAAGATTTGGAAACTGTCACAGAGAGATATTAAATAACTCATTCAGGATAACACAGCTAGCAAATTCTAAAGTTGGGATTTGAGCTCAGGAGTCCAGCTCTGGAGTTTGTATAAATTATTATATATACCACCTCTGGTCAGCATTCCTGTCAGCTCGAACTTCAAAATATATCCAGCATTTTACAACTTCTCTCCACTTTTTTACCACTTCCCTTGTCTAAAGTGCCATCATCTATTACCTGGATTATTTCAAAAGCTTCACATCTGGTCTTCCTGTTTCTGACTTCCTGCTTTTGGTCTTCAACACTTCTGAAGCTGCTTCCACAACTGTCCGTCTATAGGTGTTTTCAACTTAGTAGCCAGAGATATTCTTTTAGAACATAAGTACTATCGAGTCAATTCATTGTTTAAAGCCTTTCAATGGTCTCCATTTGACTCAGAATAAGAGCCAAAGTCCCTTCTGTAATGGCTCTCTGTGTTCACTATTAAGCCCCCATTCTCCTCCTTACTCATTGGCTTCTCTACCCCCACCCTACACTGGCCTCTTTATTGTTCCTCACTTGCACCACAGGACATTTGTACTTGCTGTTCTCTTTGCCTGGAATATTCCTCCCCAGAAGAGCCATGTGACTTGCTTTCTCATCTCCTTACAGTCTTTGCACACATGTCACCATCTCAACATAACTCTCTCTGACCATCATTTAAAAATTTTTTCAGCCTTATTGAGGTATGATTGAAAAATAAAATTGTAAGATGTTTAAAGTGTACATGTGATGATTTGATATACACACACCTTACGAAAGAATTCCCACCATGGAATTAACATATTCATCACCTCACATATTTTACCTTTTTCAAGAGTCTCCTATGTCACCATCTTGCTCCCTCACTCCCTAACCATTTTTCAAATTTCAAGTTTTCTCACAATTCTCCCTTGCTGCCCCTGGCAATACCATCTCTCCTCGCTTAGTTTTTATTACTATATTAATAAATTACTGTATTTAATATAAATATAGATATATATTATTATTATTCTTTGTTTTCTGTCTCTTCTGACTAGAACAGGTAGAGTATGTATGTGTGTTTTCCCATTGCTTATATGTGAAAAATTTTCTTTCACAAGGATTAGCTCAATATTATATGTTCTAGATTTGTATGTTATTCTTAAAAATATTAATCCTTTAATGCATCTGGAACTTACGCTGTATGATACAAAATAACTTTTTTTTCAAACTATTTGATAACTATAGTTTATCTCATCCACATTAGGTTGTGATACTTATTTTACCAGATACTAACAGGTGTCTTTATTAATCTCTCTGGCTGGAATTATGTAAAGCCCATACTCTTTTTTTTTTTTTTTTTGCGGTACGCAGGCCTCACTGTTGTGGCCTCTCCCGCTACGGAGCACAGGCTCCAGACACGCAGGCTCAGCGTCCATGGCTCACGGGCCCAGCCGCTCCGCAGCATGTGGGATCTTCCCGGACCGGGGCACGAATCCGTGTCCCCTGCATCGGCAGGCAGACCCTCAACCACTGCGCCACCAGGGAAGCCCCATACTCTTTTGATGATTGCAGTTTTTAAAATGTTTAAATAGATGATAGGGCAAGTTAACTCATCATCAGTGGTGAGTTAACTTTCTCTTAAACATTTTCTCAGGTACTTTCATCACTTTATTCTTACAAAGTTAATTTAGAACTATGTTGCCTACTTCCAAAATAGAACTTTGATTAGAATTTCATTAAAACTATAAATTATTTGGGAAGAATCAATACCCTCAGGCTATTCAGTGTTTTTTATCAAAGAATAAGTTATATTTTATTTACTTATATCCATGATTTGTTCCAAAAGGACTTTAGGCAGATTATATCAACTCATAAATTATAAAATCTTCAATAAGAGGATGAGAATAATAGGACAAGAAGAAAAGAAAAACAAAACATAAGATGTAATTAGAAGTAAGCTCAATATACAAAATGCATTCAAAATGCTTCTGCACACTCAACGAAGTGGATTCACAAATCTGTTTAAGTTATGGAGAAAATATTGCAAGGACAGAGCTCAACTGTTTCAATAAGATTAAAAAATGTTTTGAAACCAGAGATCAGTTTCTCCCATTGCTGGACTGCAAGTGGGCCCTGAGTTGTAAGAAACAGCACCTTCAAAGACATTCTTAATCTAACAACAATTTATAAGTTAAATACCCCATATTGTAGATTATCACATAACGTCAAAATTCATCTCACTTAAAGTAACACCACTCAGAACCAAAAGGATACGATCCACCTCCACAGCTCCTAGCGGACTGCCTTAATAGGGGAGAAGTTTTAGAATCCCTAGATTATGGGGTGGCAATGAGTTTCAACTATAAGCAACAGCTGACTAGTTACTGGCTTTGGTGAGAACACTTCTGAAGCTTCCCTGAGGCTTAACAAAATGGGGTTCTGAGATCAATTACTGATAACCAGTGGTGGTTCAGAAGTGAGTGGGTATCAATCCACAAGCCATTAGTTCACCTTACATTAGGAATGAATGTGTATACAGTTTCTAGAAAAGTATCTACAGAAGCAATTTGGTGAAAGATATAAAATTGCAGCTTGAAAAACTAGGCAACCCCAAACTAGATAATTCAAAGGAAACCACATCTAGAGATTTTATAATCAAACTTCTGAGAACTGAAGACAAAGAAAAAGATCTTGAAAGCTGCTGGGGGTGGAGGTGGTGAGGAGGCATCACATTATATATAACAGAATAATGTTTGAATGACTTCAAATTTTTCACCAGAAACCATGAAAGACAGAAAACAAATAACATTTTTAAAGTGTTGAGTAAAAAGAACTGTCAACCCTGAATTTTATATATAGAAAAAAATCTATCAAGAATGAAGGCAAATAAAGATATTCTCAGATAAAGAAAACTAAGAGAATTTGTCTCTGTTGATCTTCCCATAAAGAAAGTCTCCTTAGGCTGAAGGAAATGACACCAGAGGGAAACTTGGAACTTTAGAAATGAAAAGGAATGACAGAAATGGTAAACAGTTTGGAAAATAGAATAGGTTGTGCTTATTCTTAAGTTTTTTTAACATATGTTTCATGGTTGTAATAAAAAAATTATAATATTGTCTGGGGAGAGTACTTCAATGTACATAGATGTAATATACTTGGAAACAGCAACATAAGGGAGAAGACTTGTTTCATGGTCTAACATGTGGTCTACCTTGGAGAATATACCACATACATTTAAGAAGAATATGTATTCTAGCATTGTTGGATGAAGTGTTTCTGTTTATGTGTGTTAGGCCCAATTGGTCTATAGCGTTATTTAAATCCTCTCTTTCCTTGTTGATCTCCTGAATGGTTGTGTAAGCCTCTATTTTTTACACTAAGTAGTAAAATACTAACTGTAAGAAGGCTATAAAATTAGGTATGTATATTTTAATCCCTAGATTAACCATTAAAAAATAATACAAAGTGGTAGTAGCCAAACACCAATAAATAAATTAAAATTTAATTGCTTAAAATAATTCAAATACCCAAAAGAAGGTCTGAGCAGAACAAATATCAGAGGAGAAAAATAGAAAAATAATAAAATGGTTGACATAGTGAACCATATAAATTATTACATTAATGTGAATGTTTTAAATACAATTATTAAAAGACAAACATTATCAGATTAGATTTTTTTAAAGGACTCAACTATAAGCTGCCTATAAAAACCCAATTTAAATACAATTATAAAGACTGAGTAAAAGAAAAAGGATAAAAATGATATGCCATATTTATGGAAAATCAAAGGAACCAGAATGGCCAAAATTTTTTAAATAAAATAAAATTGGAGAATTTACAGTACTTAATTTAAACCTTTGAAACAACAGTAATCAGTGTGGTTTTAGCAAAAGAATGGGCATATAAATCAGTGGAACAGAATGGAATCCAGATATTGACCTGTACACAAAAGGGCAACTGAAGTTTGAGAAAAGTACAAAAACAATTCAATAGGGAAATGACAGTCTTCCACAAATGATATTGGGACAATTGGTCATCCATATTAAAAAAAAAAAAAAAAACCTTAATATGTACTGTATATCTTATGTAAAAATGGACTCAAAATGGATCACAGACATAAATGTAAAATATAAAATGTTCTTAGACATGACATCAAATGCATAGTCCATAAAAGAAAAATATGATTAATTGGATCATCAAAATTAAAAATATTTGGTCTATGAAAGACAGGGAATGAAAAAAACCACAAGCTTAGAGAAAATATTTTTAAGTTACGTATCTGACAAAGGACTTGTATCCAGAATATATGAAGAGCTCTCAAAACTCAACAATAAGAAAACTCAATAACAATGGGCAAAAGATTTAAACAAATACCTCACCAAAGAAAATACACAGATGGCAAATAATGACATGAAAAGATAATCAACATCATTATTGACTATGGAAATACAAATGATAAATAGAGTAAGATTCCACTACCCATTTATTAAAATGACCAAAAAACAAACAAACAAACAAACAACAACAACAAAAACACCTGCAAAACTAAGTTCTGAACAAACAAAAGCCCAGGACCAGATGGCTTCACAGGTGAATTCTATCAAACGTTTAGAGAAGAGCTAACACCTATCCTTCTCAAACTCTTCCAAAATATAGCAGAGGGAGGAACACTCCCAAATTCCTTCTACGAGGCCACCATCACCTTGATACCAAAACCAGACAAGGATGTCACAAAGAAAGAAAACTACAGGCCAATATCACTGATGAACATAGATGCAAAAATCCTCAACAAAATACTAGCAAATAGAATCCAACAGCACATTAAAAGGATCATACACCATGATCAAGTGGGGTTTATTCCGGGAATGCAAGGATTCTTCCATATACGCAAATCTATCAATGTGATAAACCATATTAACAAATTGAAGGAGAAAAACCATATGATCATCTCAATAGATGCAGAGAAAGTTTTCGACAAAATTCAACACCCATTTATGATAAAAACCCTGCAGAAAGTAGGCATAGAGGGAACTTTCCTCAACATAATAAAGGCCATATATGACAAGCCCACAGCAAACATCATCCTCAATGGTGAAAAACTGAAAGCATTTCCACTAAGATCAGGAACAAGACAAGGTTGCCCACTCTCACCACTCTTATTCAACATAGTTTTGGAAGTTTTAGCCACAGCAATCAGAGAAGAAAAGGAAATAAAAGGAATCCAAATCGGAAAAGAAGAAGTAAAGCTGTCACTGTTTGCAGATGACATGATACTATACACAGAGAATCCTAAAGATGCTACCAGAAAACTACTAGAGCTAATCAATGAATTCGGTAAAGTAGCAGGATACAAAATTAATGCACAGAAATCTCTGGCATTCCTATATACTAATGATGAAAAATCTGAAAGTGAAATCAAGAAAACACTCCCATTTACCACTGCAACAAAAAGAATAAAATATCTAGGAATAAACCTACCTAAGGAGACGAAAGACCTGTATGCAGAAAATTATAAGACACTGATGAAAGAAATTAAAGATGATACAAATAGATGGAGAGATATACCATGTTCTTGGATGGGAAGAATCCACATTGTGAAAATGACTCTACTACCCAAAGCAATCTACAGATTCAATGCAATCCCTATCAAACTACCAATGGCATTTTTCACAGAACTAGAACAAAAAATTTCACAATTTGTATGGAAACACAAAAGACCCCGAATAGCCAAAGCAATCTTGAGAACGAAAAAAGGAGCTGGAGGAATCAGGCTCCTGGACTTCAGACTATACTACAAAGCTACAGTAATCAAGACAGTATGGTACTGGCACAAAAACAGAAAGATAGATCAATGGAACAGGATAGGAAGCCCAGAGATAAACCCATGCACATATGGTCACCTTATCTTTGATAAAGGATGCAAGAATATACAGTGGAGAAAAGACAGCCTCTTCAATAAGTGGTGCTGGGAAAACTGGACAGCTACATGTAAAAGAATGAAATTAGAACACTCCCTAACACCATACACAAAAATAAGCTCAAAATGGATTAAAGACCTAAATGTAAGGCCAGACACTATCAAACTCTTAGAGGAAAACATAGGCAGAACACTCTATGACATAAATCACAGCAAAATCCTTTCTGACCCACCTCCTAGAGTAATGGAAATAAAACAAAAATAAACAAATTGGACCTAATGAAACTTCAAAGCTTTTGCACAGCAAAGGAAACCATAATCAAGACCAAAAGACAACCCTCAGAATGGGAGAAAATATTTGCAAATGAAGCAACTGACAAAGGATTAATCTCCAAAATCTACAAGCAGCTCATGCAGCTCAATAACAAAAAAACAAACAACCCAATCCAAAAATGGGCAGAAGACCTAAATAGACATTTCTCCAAAGAAGATATACAGAATGCCAATAAACACATGAAAGAATGCTCAACATCATTAATCATTAGAGAAATGCAAATCAAAACTACAATGAGATATCATCTCACACCAGTCAGAATGGCCATCATCAAAAAATCTACAAACAATAAATGCTGGAGAGAGAACACTCTTGCACTGCTGGTGGGAATGTGAATTGGTTCAGCCACTATGGAGAACAGTACGGAGGTTCCTTAAAAAACTACAAATAGAATTACCATATGACCCAGCAATCCCACTACTGGGCATATACCCTGAGAAAACCAAAATTCAAAAACAGTCATGTACCAAAATGTTCATTGCAGCTCTATTTACAATAGCCTGGAGATGGAAACAACCTAAGCGCCCATCATCGGATGAATGGATAAAGAAGATGTGGCACATATATACAATGGAATATTACTCAGCCTTAAAAAGAAACGAAATTGAGCTATTTGTAATGAGATGGATAGACCTAGAGTCTGTCATACAGAGTGAAGTAAGTCAGAAAGAAGAAGACAAATACCGTATGCTAACACATATATATGGAATTTAAGGAAAAAAAATGTCATGAAGAACCTAGGGGTAAGACAGGAATAAAGACGCAGACCTACTGGAGAATGGACTTGAGGATATGGGGAGGGGGAAGGGTGAGCTTTGACAGGGCGAGAGAGAGTCATGGACATATACACACTAACAAACGTAGTAAGGTAGATAGCTAGGGGGAAGCAGCCGCAAGGCACAGGGATATTAGCTCGGTGCTTTGTGACCACCTAGAGGGGTGGGATAGGGAGAGTGGGAGGGAGGGAGACGCAAGAGGGAAGACATATGGGAACATATGTATAACTGATTCACTTTGTTATAAAGCAGAAACTAACACACCATTGTAAAGCAATTATACCCCAATAAAGATGTTTAAAAAAAAAAAACTAAGTTCTGGCAAGGGTGCAGAAGAGCAACTAGGATTCTCAGACATTACTGGTAGAAATGCAAAATAGTGCAGCCACTAAGGAAAATATCTTGTCAGTTTCTTATAAAGTTAAACATACTGTTACTCTCTACTCAGAAATCCCACTCATAGGTATTTATGCAAGAGAAATAAAAACGTATGCTCACATAAAAACCTGCTGACAAATGTTTATAGCAGCTTCATTTGCCAAAAACTAGAAGCAATCCACATGTCCTTCATCTGGAGGATGAATAATCAAATTGTGTTAAATCCATTTAAAGGAAAACTACTTAATAAAATGGTTTACTGAAAACAGTATGGTACCTACAACAACATGTATATATTTCAAATATATTATACTGGCTGAAACAAGTTAGACTAAAAAGTCTACATACTATGTATGAATCATTTTATTTGACATTCTGGAAAATGCAAAACTATATGGGTAGAAAACAGATCAGTGGTATCAAGGCTTAAAGAAGTAAGTCTGACTATAAAGTGTCAGCCCAAAGGCATCTGGGGGGAGAGTGTTAAATTGTTCTGAATCTTGATGATGGTCATGGTTACTTGACTCTGCTTTTGTCAAACCTCACAGCACCATGCAACATAAAGATTGAAGTTTACTGTTTATAAATTTAAAACAAATTTGAAAAGATTGAAATCCCCCCCCAATTTCTATTTGAGCCAAAAAACTGAACACAGATGAATATATAGTGCTTTTTCTTAAAAGAGAATGAAAATTTCACTATTTTTAACCCTGCTTACTATTGTAACATTTCATCTTACCAAAGAAAATAATTCCTGTCTTCCTATTATAAAGACATCAGTGTACTCAGCAGTGTTGTTAAAACACTCTGTCAGAGGGATGGAGGCAGAAAAGAAGAGATTATGTGCTTTTTGATAAATCTTTGCTGCTGCATGTGTGGTTGCTCTGTAAGTAAGGGAACCTGCTATCCTGGTAGTTTTCTGAATAGAGCTGTCTAACAGGAAGGATCAGTGAAGTTACCAGCTGATTAATGAGCCTGAAAACACAGAATGCTGCTATCTTTATGAACAGTGAAAAAGTATAGACCTTAAGACTAAACAGAGTGAAAGACATATTGTGTGATTCATTTTCTCTAGCCCTAGCTCACTGTTCTCAGGAACCTACTTCTATCTGCATGGTGATGAAAAATAAACTTTAGTAAACAATATATGGGTTTTTGTTTTTCTTTGGTTGTTTGTTTGGTGGGAAATGAGGTTGTAGTATTGTGGGATCAGGTTGATTCAACCCCATAAACAACGTCTGATGTAAGCAATGTTAGCCTTTGAGCTTCTCAGTGTTTTCCTATATCATTATCTACTTTACCCCATCTGTTTCGATTTCTTTTGTCCAGCAGAAGAAAAAAAGCTTTCATTTTAGGTATGTTATGGATTTTGCTAATTCCTACCAAAAGCCACCAGTATTAGTGGAACAGGCAACTCCATAAGGGTCTTAGCCAGCTTGAAAGCATTCCCTAAAAGTAGTTAGTCAAAAGGAAAATCATATATCAAAGTGGATATATAAAAATCATATTCAACTGTTTCCCTACCATTAATCTTCTGTTCTCAATCCTTTTCTTCCCGATGCCCAGGTTGTACTGTTGTGGCCATGAAAATATTGGGGATAAGAGGAATTGATAGAACAAAACTGAAAGCATAGACTTTATATACGAGTACATGCACAGATGCATAATCTCTTTCCTTTGCATCAGACTACTCTTGTTCAATTTCTCTAGAAACAAATATTATAATGATCAATTTTCTAACTTGAATAATTTTCTGAGTACCTAGGTGATGAACTCTAAATTTAGTGTTGATGAATCAATATGAGGAGTTATTAAAAGTTGAAAAACATGACATTTTCTCCTTTGACCTGATTTCCCAAGGAGCACCTCACACATATTAAGACTCACGTTTATGATGAATGCCAGTGTTTAGGACCCAGAGATTAAGGAGAGGAGATGTGTGGCCCACACAGGAGGAAAACATAAGGTGAGGACCACGGAATGGAAGAAGTGATCAACCTTATAGACCTAGGGGAAAATGGGGAGACAGAGTGGCCCATCTGGAACCCAGCGTTCCCCTCAACGCTGCCCTACTAGAAAACTCAAATCTACACTCCTTTGCCTACTTCCAGAACTTCTGCCCACACCCCTCTTTCCCCAATCTCCTCCCCATAATCTTGTTCCCCTTTCCTTCCAGCTCAAGTTCCTATATCAGAACATTTTCAGTGGCTTAGATCGCAGGGAGTCTCAGCTTTTACTACCCAGAAGGTGGTACATTAATGGAAAAGATCAGCTATTTCTCTACTAGAGTGGGATGTTTCTTTGACAGCCAACTTAGAATATCTGTTTCCCATAGAAACAATGCATTATTGTTATACAATACTATACTTCAGATATATTTAGACTTGACCTCACCAACAGACATAAATATTCTATATAATAGTTTCCCCCCCCAAGGAAAATGTCTTCTGAACAACTGATACATAATCAAACTTTTGGAACCCTACCCATTTTCGTAGTAGAAATTTCAAGTAGTTATATTTGTATCTGCATTATTTTCTTCATTACTATAAATTTCTGGGCACTAGGGTTAAAGCTAAACTTTTATTAGATTAGTAAGGAAGATAGAGTATCTACTTTGTGCCATAAACCAGGCTCTAGAGAAGAGAAAATTAATCACCATCAATTGTTTATTATGTACAAATTTGGCTGTGGTCTATGCTTGGCCATTTCAAAAGGAACTAAACAAATCTAGTCTCTTCCCTCTGGGAACTTAAAATTAAATACAGGCTATTCTAATAAAGCCATAGAAGTCCAGGAAACATGTAAATTAAATAAGAAGTATTTAACAGTCAAAAAACAAATTTAATTAAATGAGAGCTGATCTCAGAAAAATAATCCTCAAAGTGTCCTGAAAAGTTACTTTGCGACAGAGTGAAGGGCTGAATTGGCGATGCTCTCTTTGAGGCAGTTTGCTTTGCCCACCTCCCAAACTGAAGACTTTTCCCTGCATCTAGAGCACTGGGAACATCAAGGGTATGCTTTGTCTTAACACTGCACCTGTGAGGAGAGCATAACTCTTCTCTGACCTGCTCTTTATTCTCTATAGTCATTCCAGACTTGGAACTTTTCCTTCCATTTTGAAAATAAGGAATTCCTTCCATTGTGACATGTTGATTTGGTTGAAGGACATAAAGAAGAAAATCTGGTTATACACAAATACATAATTAGAGAAGGGAGAAGTATTTTAGTAGCCTTTTTAAGGTAATCTGATACCAAACCAAAGCCTGATAAGTGGTAGTTTCTTAAAGGTTAGTTGCAATATAGAATCTGAAGCCATATCAAAAAATAATCCGTATGATTGATTTGTCTATGTTGAATTTTGAATAAATCTTTTATCCATGCAAGATTTGGTAACAGCATACATTGGTCATTTGGAAAACATTGGACCATTGAGTTATTTAGACCTTCTAAGTGTTGACACATTTCATTACACAATGTAAAACTTACATTTGTTAATATCTCTAACAATCTTTGTGGAAAAGTCTTTATGTATAGGGAAGCTGTCAGACTCATGTTGGTGGATACTAATTTTCACCTAGAATCTCTAATTGTATCATTGGCACTGTTTTCAGTAGTGTGCAATAGTTGGTTTGCAATGGTTTATGAGACCCAATTATCTACTCTTAACTCTGTGTTCAGTGACATCAAGTTGGTAGTTTGAAATCAGCCATGCTGGGAGTATTTATACCACAGAAATTGGCTATAAATCTACAAATTGGGACTTTCTTTGTCCCCCGAGGGCTAGTTGTTAAACATTTATCGGAACATCACTGGTTGGTTGTTTTCCTTGAAGTGACAGGTTTACGGTTTGTTGAAGATAAATTTTCTAACAAGTCCCTTAAATTTGAATAATGATAGGCTGTCTGACAGTTTTTCTTTAAAAAAAGAACTGTTCCATGAAAAAGCAGTTTATTCATCTCACAGTTCAAACTATTGAACGAATGCTTTTCCTCTGGAAAACCTATGTATTTTTTAGTACGCAATATGCTTTATGCATATTTTCCCTTCCTTGAAAAAAGAATAATAAAAAAGACATGTTTTCAAGTGTCAAAATGTAATAAAATTAGTAATTTTTACTGCTTCATCAAAACATTCTTAAGGAGCCAGAAGTTTTACCCATCATTGCTTTTCAACACCTGTACAAATGTCAGTACAGTGGAAAATGCAAATAAGATCTTAGTATTTTTATGAAAAGTTTTATGAATCCTCTGAAAGTAACTCAGGATCCCGAGCTCTATAGTGTATACTTTGAAATCCACTGTTTTAGACAAACAGAAACCTAGAATATTTACTACCAATATACTCTCACTTAAGCCTAAAGAAAATAAAGCCTCAAGAAACAAATATCAACATCAGATGATATCAGAAGGAGAATTTGAGATGCAAGAAGGGATGATAAAAAAATAAAATGGTAAGCATGTGTTAAATGAAAATAAATACGAAATAATAAGCATGAAATAAGAATGTATATGTTGAGGGATTAAATAAGAAAGAGAAACTAAAATAGCAAACAATATAAGTATTTAACTCAGGAGAGAAGGTGTATGAAAATAAAATATTTGAAATTCTTGATTTCTTTCAGAAGATGGACAAGATAACTTGAAACTATAGTTAAGTCAAATATGAATGTTAAAATTTTCAAGGGAACCACTAAAATATTAGAAATATCATATATATCTTACATTATATTTTGAATAGGCAGAAGAGAAAAAAGTAAAAGAGTAGGGCCTTCCCTGGTGGTGCAGTGGTTAAGACTCCATGCTCCCAATGCAGGAGGCCTGGGTTCGATCCCTGGTCAGGGAACTAGATCCCACATGCGTGCCACAACTAAGAGTTTACATGCCACAACTAAGGAGCCCAGATGCTGCAACTAAGGAGCCAATGAGCCAAAACTAAGACCCGGGAAACCAAATAAAAATAAATAAGTAAATATTTAAAAAGAGAAAAAAGAGAGAGTAAAGGGAGGAAAAAGGACTGAAAAAGTCATAACAAGGCACCTAATATCTTTGTAATTAAAACGAACAAAAATCAATTAACTTATCAGGTTAAAAGGGAAATACTGAGAATTTTCACTTTCATCTATGATAGAGTACTTTGTAAAAGACTAACCTTCACATCAAGAATAATTGTTGACTGTAAGGAAAATGAACAAACTACTGTTTGAACATATCAGAGAGTAGCATTGACACCCAGAGCTTGAAACAGCCTACATGACAGAGAGGATGGAAACACTTTTTGACATGGCCATGACATTCTCTGCCCCATTTCTCCTTGAAACATATGCCAATAATAATTGTTGTCAACCTAGAGATCTTGCAGAAAGCAGTTCTGAACCTTTAACATTCTCACAATGCTAGGCAGACAAATAGAGTTTAATACTATGAAGTCAGCAAGAACTTGAGGGACCAAGATCCTGGAGTTTAAGAAACTAGAGAGAATAAGCCTGACATTCTGCACTTCTTTTTCTCTAGATACATTTTCCAAATCCCACACTTTGTAGGATAAGAGATCTAAAAGTTGAGAAACTAGTTCTCTTGTGAAATTTTCCATCATGACATCTATTTTCTTGAATATATTAATCACAATTATTTTAGAGTTCACATAAAATACTTCCAAAATGTAGTTCACCTATGAGTATATTTTTATTACTTTTTTTTTTAATCATTTTGTCACTGGGCTAGTCTCATACTTTTTTATGTTTTTTTTTTTTTAATTTGGGGTATAGTTGCCTTACAATGTTGTGTTAGTTTCTGCTGTACAATGAACTGAATCAGCTCTATGTATACATATATCCTCTCCCTCTTGGACCTCCCTTCTACCCTACCCCATCCCATCCATCCAGGTCACCACAGAGCACCAAGCTGAGCTCCCTCTGCTATACACCAGGTTCCCACCAGCTATCTGTTTTACACGTATCAGTGCACGTACATCAATCCCAATCTCCCTCTCTCCCCCTGTGCCATGTCCACATGTCCATTCCCTACATCTGTGTCTCTATTCCTGTCCTGCAAATAGGTTCCTCTGTACCATTTTTCTAGATTCCACATACATGTGTTAATATACGATACTTGTTTTTCTCTTTCTGACTTACTTCACTCTGTGTGACAGACTCTAGGTCCATCAACATCCCTACAAATGACCCAATTTCGTTCCTTTTAATGGCTGAGTAATATTCCATTGTATATTTTTACCACATCTTCTTTACCCATTCATCTGTCGATGGACATTTAGGTTGCTTCCATGTCCTGGCTATTATACATAGTACTGCAATGAACATTGAAGTGCATGTGTCTTTTTGAATTATGGTTTTCTCAGGGTATATGCCCAGTAGTGGGATTGCTGGGTCATATAGTAGTTCTATTTTTAGATTTTTAAGGAACCTCTATACTGTTCTCCATAGTGGCTGTATCAATTTACATTCCTACCAACAGTGCAAGAGGGTTCCTTTTTTTCCACACCCTCTCCAGCATTTATTGTTTGTATGTTTTTTGATGATGGCCATTCTGACCAGTATGAGGTGATACCTCATTGTAGTTTTGATTTGCATTTCTCTAATAATTAGTGATGTTGAGCATTTTTTCATGTGCCTCTTGGCCATCTGTATGTCTTCTTTGGAGAAATGTCTATTTAGTTTTCCACTCATTTTTTGATTGGGTTGTTTGTTTTTTCAATATCGAGCTTCATGAGCTGTTTGAACATTTTGGAGATTGACCCCGTCAGTTGCTTCATTTGCAAATATTGTCTTCCATTCTGAGGGTTGTCTTTTCATCTTCTTTATGGTTTCCTTTGCTGTGCAAAAGTTTCTAAGTTTAATTAGGTCCCATTTGTTTATTGTTCTTTTATGTTCATTACTCTAGGAGGTGGGTCAAAAAAGATCTTGCTGTGATTTATGTCAGAGAGTGCTTTTCCTAAATTTTACTCCAAGAGTTTTATAGTGTCCTCTCTTACATTTAGGTCTTTAATCCATTTTGAGTTTATTTTTGTGTATGGTATTAGGTAGTGTTCTAATTTCATTCTTCTATATGTAGCTGTCCAGTTTTCCCAGCACCACTTATTGCAGAGACTGCCTTTTCTCCATTGTATTCTTTGCCTCCTTTGTCATAGATTAGGTGGCCATGGGCACATGGGTAGTCTCATACATTTTTATTTTAATACTGAACACTGCATGTAACATTGTAGAGTATCTATTTGTTGCCATTTTCTTCTGAGGGAATTTAATTTTCTTTTGTCAGGCAGTTAGAATAAGGCCACACCATACTTATAACAGAAACATTTGCGTATTGATGAAAAGTTTAAATCAACAGAAATATATAATATTTCTAAATTTATATATATCTAATAGCATAATTTAAAAAGATATCAAGCAAATATATAAACAGAACAGAACAAAAATAAGTAATTAGACAATTTAACACTTATTCACTTATAGCTCAAGAAAACAGTCCCCAGTAAGCACAAAAATTGAACCATAGAACTAATAAGTTCAAACTAATGAAAATTATAAACACCATACCATGTGTGTATGAAGCCAGTACATACTCCTTAAAAATATACATTTTAGGTGGGGAGGGGGAAGAATGGACAGGGAGTTTGGGGTTAGTAGATGCAAATTTAGAAATTTGTATTCTAAATTACATTTAGAATGGATAAATAAAAAGGCCCTACTGTATAGCACAGGGAACTATATCCAATCTCCTGGGATAAACTATAATGGAAAAGAATATTTTAAAAAATGTATATATGTGTATAACTGAGTCACTTTGCTGTGCAGCAGAAATTAACACAACAGTGTAAATCAACTATATTACAAAAACAAATATATATACATATATTGACACATTTTTAACTGAGCCTAGAACATTTCCTAAAATTGGTCAGGCTTTAGGCCATTAATCAAGTCTCAATAAATTTCAACACAACAGACTATTTTTTTATATCAATATGCAAATGAGATAGACATCAATAACAAAATATATATTTAAAAATGACACATATTTGGATATTTTAAAACCTTCTGAAATAATTCACAGACAAAATAATCATGAAAAAATTAGAAAATATTCAGAACTAAATAATGAGGAAAATAGAAAATCTTGAAACTTGAGTGTGATAAATAATCTTATACGTCAACTTGACTGGGATAAGGGATGCCCCAATAGTTGGTAAAACATTATATCTGGGTGTGTCTTTGAAGTATTTCCAGAAGAGTTAACATTTGAATTGTTGAACTAAAAAGAGCAGCTAGCCCTCCCTAATACGGATGGACCTCATCCAATTTTTCAAGGAGCTGAATAGAACAAAAGGGCAGAGTAAGGGTGGATTTGCTCTCCCTGCTTAATCTAAAACAACCACCTTCTCTTGTCCTGACACATTGGGGTGCTCCTGGTTCTAGGGCTTTCAGATTTAAATGAGAACTTACACCATCAGATGCTCCCTCACCCTGTCATACTAGTCATTCTTAGGACTTCAGACTTGATCTGAATTACACCGCTGACTTTCCTGGTTCTCCAGCTTGCAGAGGGCATGTTATGGGACTTTTCAGCCTCCATAATAGTGTGAGTCAATTCTTAAAATAAATCCTTTCTTATATCTGCTTATTTTGTTTCCCTTACTAATGAATAATGGGATGCATCCAAAGAAATATGAGGAAGAAATTTTATAGACATAAATACTCATGTTAAGCAAAAAGAAAAAAAACAAAAGAAAGAAAAAACGAAAGACTAAAAGTGAATGAGCTAAGCTTCCAATTTACTTAGGAAAAGAATCACAAGATAAACCAGAAAAACTAGAGAGAAGAAATAAAAAGACCACATAAACAACTAATGAAGTAGAAAAAAAATAAAGAGAAAACATCAATGTAAACAAAGAATGTCATCTGCCCTATCAGTAAACAAAGGATGCTGTGGCCATCAAGCCATCAGCCACTGCAGCGACCCCCACCACTGTGCAACCTGAGGGGATTCAGGGTGGAGAAAAACAGGATACTGGACCTGCAGAGTTAAGGCGCATATCAAATGAATGATTTCAATGAGCCCAGACTCTTGCATCTACCCATACATAGAAAACTACTAAATTCATTAACTTGAGAGGTCTGATTTTTCTTTAATTAACAGTAATCTTGGAATCCATATCAGAAAAGAAGTAAAGCTGTCACTGTTTGCAGATGACATGATACTATACATAGAGAATCCTAAAGATGCTACCAGAAAACTACTAGAGCTAATCAATGAATCTGGTAAAGCAGTAAGATACAAAATTAACGCACAGAAAGCTCTTGCATTCCTATACACTAATGATGAAAAATCTGAAAGTGAAATTAAGAAAACACTCCCATTTACCATTGCAACAAAAAGAATAAAATACCTAGGAATAAATCTACCTAAGGAGACAAAAGACCTGTATGCAGAAAATTATAAGACACTGATGAAAGAAATTAAAGATGATACAAATAGATGGAGAGATATACCATGTTCTTGGATTGGAAGAATCAACATTGTGAAAATGACTCTACTACCCAAAGCAATCTACAGATTCAATGCAATCCCTATCAAACTACCAATGGCATTTTTCACAGAACTAGAACAAAAAATTTCACAATTTGTATGGAAACACAAAGACCCTGAATAGCGAAAGCAATGTTGAGAAAGAAAAACGGAGCTGGAGGAATCAGGCTCCCTGACTTCAGATTACACTACAAATAATCTTGATATTACTGTAATCAAGACAGTATGGTACTGGCACAAAAACAGAAAGATAGATCAATGGAACAGGATAGGAAGCCCAGAGATAAACCCATGCACATATGGTCACCTTATCTTTGATAAAGGATGCAAGAATATACAGTGGAGAAAAGACAGCCTCTTCAATAAGTGGTGCTGGGAAAACTGGACAGCTACATGTAAAAGAATGAAATTAGAACACTCCCTAACACCATACACAAAAATAAACTCAAAATGGATTAAAGACCTAAATGTAAGGCCAGACACTATCAAACTCTTAGAGGAAAACATAGGCAGAACACTCTCTGACATAAATCACAGCAAAATCCTTTTTGACCCACCTCCGAGAGAAATGGAAATAAAAACAAAAATAAACAAATGGGACCTAATGAAACTTCAAAGCTTTTGCACAGCAAAGGAAACCATAAACAAGACCAAAAGACAACCCTCAGAATGAGAGAATATATTTGCAAATGAAGCAATGGACAAAGGATTAACCTCCAAAATATACAAGCAGCTCATGCAGCTCAATATCAGAAAAACAACCAACCCAATCCAAAAATGGGCAGAAGACCTAAACAGACCTATCTCCAAGGAAGATATACAGATTGCCAACAAACACATGAAAGAATACTCAACATCATTAATCATTAGAGAAATGCAAATCAAAACTACAATGAGATATCATCTCACACCAGTCAGAATGGCCATCATCAAAAAATCTACAAACAATAAATTCTGGAGAGGGTGTGGAGAAAAGGGAACCCTCTTACACTGTTGCTGGGAATGTAAATTGATACAGCCACTATGGAGAACAGTATGGAGGTTCCTTAAAAAACTAAAAATAGAACTACCATACGACCCAGCAATCCCACTACTGGGCATATACCCTGAGAAAACCATAATTCAAAAAGAGTCAGGTTCCACAATGTTCACTGCAGCACTATTTACAATAGCCAGGACGTGGAAGCAACGTAAGTGTCCATCAACAGATGAATGGATAAAGAAGATGTGGCACATATATACAATGGAATATTTCTCAGCCATAAAAAGAAACAAAATTGAGTCATTTGTAGTGAGGTGGATGTACCTGGAGTCTGTCATACAGAGTGAAGTAAGTCAGAAAGAGAAAAACAAATACCGTATGCGAGCACATATATATGGTATCTAAAAAAAAAAAAAAAAGGTCATGAATAACCTAGGGGCAAGACGGGAATAAAGACGCAGACCTACTAGAGAATGGACTTGAGGATATGGGGAGGGGGAAGGGTAAGCTGGGACAAAGTGAGAGAGTGGCATGGACATATATACACTACCAAATATAAAATAGATAGCTAGTGGGAAGCAGCCGCATAGCACGGGGAGATCAGCTCGGTGCTCTGTGACCACCTAGAGGGGTGGGATAGTGAGGGTGGGAGGGAGGGAGACACAAGAGGGAAGAGATATGGGGATATATGTATATGTATAACTGATTCACTTTGTTATAAAGCAGAAACTAACACACCACTGTAAAGCAATTATACTGCAATAAAGATGTTAAAAAATAATTTTGGAGTTTTACTAACTTTAAAAAAAAATACATTTGAAAACTTAGGTCAAAATATATTCCAAGGGAAAAGATAACTTCACTAAAACAAAGCATAGAAAAGGAGAATCCTTGAACTGTTTTTAAAAAGTGAATAGTTAATATATACCCACAAATAAAATACCAGGTTCAGATGGTTTTAAGGTGTATTCCACCAAAATTGAAAGGCAGTTATGTCCATTGTTTTACAAAGCCTTCTAGAAGTTGTAGAAGACATTCTCCATAAGACAAGTCATTTTATGAGGTAAGCATTATCTTACCCTAAAAGTGGATAAGAATCTTATGACAATAAAAAATTACAGACTAATCTCAAGTATGAACATAAATCTGAAATCTAAGTAAAATATTAACAGATATAATCCATTAATATGTTTTTAAAAAGCTGTATTTTTTCCAGAAATACACAATTGAATCAACATTAGAAAATCTGTTTATGTTGCCAACTTAAAAAAAAAAAAGCACAACATGGGAGCTGTGATTTAAGTTTTATTTGGGGCAAAATCAGGACTATAGCCTGGGATACAGTACCTAAACAGCTCTGAAAAACTGCTCTAAAGAGGTAGGGGGAAGGTCAGTATACATGTGATTTTGGTGAAGTGGGAGTACATGCAATCAAGCACATATTTCTGCAGGTTCCTGCTAGTCTCGTGACGGTTACTACTAGTCACAAGGAGCAGACGTAACCATGAAGGATTTTAGTGCTTTTCTAGATATGAGGAGATACAAGAATTGGGCATATAAAATTGTCTCCTGAAAATATCTACCTATCTGAAGACTTGTTCTGTGAGTTTTTCCCAGAGCACAGAGTGCCTCCTTTCTGCTCTCCACCCTGAGCTCCTTTCAGGGGGTGTTGAAAGTCAGCAGCTTCAGCAGCGCATGATTTAATCCTTGTAGAGGTAGATGGCAAGTGCCCATGGCAAGTGCCAATTTGGTTTTGACAATGTTAATCTTCACATTACATTGTATGATCATCTCAGTAGATCGGGAGGGAAGATCAATACAATTAAACATTAGTTTGGTTAAAAATTAATCTGATACAGGATATCTTCAAAAACCCTAAAACAAACAGCATACTCAATATAAATGCAAAATCAGTCCTTTAAAATCAGGAACAAGACAAAAATGTCTATTAATACCCCATCAATCTCACATTGTACTGAAAGTACTAGACAGCTCCAAAGTCCAAGAAATGGCAGGCACATAAAAGAAATAAATGGAAGCAAAACTAAGTATTTTGGGACTTCCCTGGTGGTGCAGTGGTTAAGAACCCACCTGCTAATGCAGGCGACACAGGTTCAAGCCTTGGTCAGGGAAGATCCCACATGCCGTGGAACAACTAAGCCCCTGTGTCACAACTACTTGAGCCTGCGCTCTAGAGTCCGTGAGCCACAACTACTGAGCCCACATGCCACAACTACTGAAGCCTGCATGCCGTAGAGCCCATGAGCCACAACAAGAGAAGCCACCGCAATGAAAGTGCATCTCAACGAAGAGTAGACCCCTCTCGCCACAACTAGAGAAAGCCCATGCGCAGCAACAAAGACCCAATGCAGCCAAAAATAAATAACTGGATAAATAAATTTATAAAAAAAAAACTTAATATTTTGTAGTTGATATAAATGCCTACTTAGAAAACCCCCCAAAATGCACAAACTATTAAAATTAATAGGAGAGTTCAGCTGGAATAATAGACAGAAGATCAATATGCAAAAATCAATTGCATTTTGATACCAATAATAAGGTATTAGAAAATGTAATTAGAACAAAAGATACTATTTTCAATAGCAAGAAAGGCTATAGGGTGTTTATTGTACCTAGGAATAAACCTAACAAAAGATAACATAAACACTTTTGGAAGATATTAGGGACCTAAATAAAAGAATAACCAGAGCATGGAGATGAAACTGACAGATGAGCTGGAGATGTAGTCAGGACCATATCACGATGGGATCTGGGGGTCATATTAAGTGGCTGGAAATAATTCTGAGAGCAATGAGTATCCACTGAAGGGGTTTAAGTGGGGATAAATATGAACTACATTAGACTGTGATAATTCTGGCAATGGTATGGTAAATAGATTGAAGAGGGGTAACATTTGGGATCACAAACAAGATAAGAGGTTTTTTAAGCTGTCCTGTTAATAATGAAGGTGGCCTGAACTAGGGTGCCCAGAAGGTCCTTCGTGGTCTGGTCCTTGACTGCCTCTCCAGCTTCACTCTTTATCAAGCCCATCTCATACTCTGTGTTCTTGCAGTCCAATGAGCTCCATGTGGTTTCTCATACCTCCAGACCTGTTATGAAACCCTGCCTGCTGGGACACTTTCCAGACTACCTTTTCCTGACATTGGCTTGGATAACAAATAGTCTTTCAGATCTAAGTTTAGCTGTTGCATCCAATTGGAAAACTTTTACTGTTCCTCCAAAGCTGAGGCAGTTTGTTCAAATAATGTTATTTTCATACTTCCATTGTAAAATCTTAATCACTGTATTGAAAAGGTCTCTTTATTATGCTTCCTCCCCTATTGACTGAAAGCATCTCTATTTGACTGAAAGCATCTCTAAATCAGAAACCTAGGTCATATTCCCCAATGTATCCCTAGAACCTTACATATATTTGGGCTTCAAAAAATATTTATTGATGTGAGAAAAAGAGATGGGGGGGCAAGGGCAGAGGAAAGAGAGAAGGAAGGAAGAAGGGAAGGACAAACAGTGGTCAAGAAGAAAGAAATTCCATATATTGTTTGATATGCCAAAGGTCTTTTTCAGATCCTAAACAGAAGACTCTTGATAATCTGTTTAGTGCCACTGCAAAACTTAATCCTGTCTAGAAAATGTAGCTCATGGGATTTCTACCTGCACAATTTTAATCCTGGGTGGAGGAAATGGTAAATTTGGGCCCAAGTGAAAGTACAAAGCAGCAGTTGGCAAACCTGTAGGCCATGTATGATATCTGTTTTGTAAATAAAAGTTATATTGAAACACAGTCATGTTTTAAAATTTTATTTACATATTGTCTATGACCACTTTCGTTCTATAACATCATAGCTAAATAGTTGTGCTGTAGACTATATGGCCCACAATGTCTAAAATATTTATTATTTGGCCTTTTATAGAAACACATTGACAACCCTTGGTGTAAAAAGCCAGAGCTCACATGATCAACTGGGAGTGGATTAACTGAACAATTAACTGAACAATTATGACTATCTCCTGACGGCAGAATAGCACAACAGAGCACCCACTCTCTTTCAGGTTCAGTCCTGGGTGTAGTGAATTGGGTTAGGCAATATGACAAGGCACCTTGGGGTAATAAATTATTGTACAAAAGTTTTTTAAAATGAGACACAGAGACAAAGAAAGATGGAGAGAGAGGATAAGTGACAAGAGTTACTGGCTGAACATCTTCTTGATAAAGAAAAAGAAATTCTTTCCACTGACGTAAAATAAGATGTCAGACATAGTCATCATAACCAGCCTATGGTTTCCTCTTGTCATTTTAGAATATTTCTCATGCTTATGAAAGATATAAGAATGGTAGTCCTGGAGGCTGTTCTATTTTTATTTTAGAAAAAGAGCTGATCTTGACTGAGGCTATGGAGCTCTTATTATCAAAGTGCTTCCTCTTATAAAGATTCAAAGAGTTTTTACTTTTTGTGGCTATGGCACATTTATATCAATTACAGTCACTTCTCAAAACAGGCCCCATTACACAGATATTTCCTTAAGAGATCTTGACTCAATGCAAGTAACAGAGCACTTCAAAAAAAAAAAAAAATATATATATATATATAGTGTGTGTGTGTGTGTGTGTGTGTGTGTGTGTGTGGCTGCAAGTTACCTTTTTCAAGAATTCATATGGAAGCCTAGGACTATTTTATGATTGGGAAAGTCACACTTAGTACTATTTATCAAAAATTGGAAAATGATGACTCTAGAAATATCATACTGATTAGTTTTACTTGGATGCTTCAAAGAATAATTAAACCATCAATTAATCATTTTTCAGTGACATAAAAAATAACTCCATGAGATAAAAATTATCACAGTTCTGAGACAAGCTATTCCTTTCAGCTGTCCTTCTGGAGGTGCAAAATTACGTATTTCAAGAAAAACACTGGTACATTTGTTCTTTACTAAGCAGAGTTTACATCATTTACAGATGGATTTTTTATATATCTTAATGTCCTCCTAAAAAGTTGTGTATAAACATAACTTCTAGTAACATGTGTCAAAAATATATGTGTGTGTGTCTATATATATATATATATGAAAACCAGATTAAAATCCTGCCTCTTGCAATGTGTTTTAAGAGGTTCTGTAAATTACCTAATCTCCCTGAATTTTAGTTTCTCATCTATAAAAGGGGGATAGTGATAGTATTTATCTCATAGGATACTGTGAGGATTTAAATGAGTTAACAAATGTAAAGCTATCTCATATAGTCTGGAATATGGTAAATGCTGAAGACAATGTTAATATCATTAGGCTACCTGCATTGGGGAAGCTAACTATGGTGTTTCACCACAAGTAAAAGCTCCTTGATGAAATCAGCTGTTATACCAATAAGTTTCTCCTGCTTGACTGAGTTTTGCTTTTTTGCGGTACACGGGCCTCTCACTGTTGTGGCCTCTCCCTGTTGTGGCCTCTCCCGTTGCGGAGCACAGGCTCCGGACGCGCAGGCTCAGTGGCCATGGCTCACGGGCCCAGCCGCTCCGCGGCATGTGGGATCTTCCCGGAACGGGGCATGAACCCGTAACCCCTGCATTGGCAGGTGTACTCTCAACCACTGCGCCACCAGGGAAGCCCTTGATTGAGTTTTGATTTTCATGTTTGGTATTTGAAATTTTTTGTTTGTTTTGTTTTCTTGTTTTTAGTAAGTATGTGTTTCCTCAGTGGGTATTCTTAAAGTAAGCTAGCTTTACAAAGTATTATTGGCAGACTGAGCCTTGGACCATAACTACTTGGCAATTCCTTTAATAGATATGGCAGATCTATAGCACACACACCACCACTTCACTCTCCCACTCCAGGAAAGACATCATTAATCGGTGACAACACTTCTTTTCCACCTGAGTTCTAATGCAGGCTCAGAATACTCCTCAATACATCATTCCTGGAAGGCAAGAGCAGTAGATCAAAGATAATATATGAACTTTCTGGTTGGCATCCCTGATGGTATCTGTTATATTTTCATCATTTATCCTCTGATATCTTCCATTCCTTCTCTTTCATGCCTACATTTTTACTTACCTAAGTCCTGGGTCTACCCGTGGTTGCCACCCACACCATAATATCTAAGAAGATCTTCTGCTAACATTGATATTAAGATATTATTTACTGAATTTCTATACTATAGGGAGCTACCTAGAAAATCATACCTGCCCTTATGGAGTTTACAGTCTAGTATATCACATGAACATTGACAAATAGTTACATTAAAATTTTTATATTACAGTTGAATTAAATGCTATAAAGAAAAAGTATATAACAAAAGTCCTGACTAAATCTAGCAAGTCAAAAAAGGCTTCCCTAAAGTAGTGATGTTTGTGCAGAGGTACAAAAGATAAACAGGACTTAAACAGAAATAGGAGTTGGACAGAGGTAAAAATATTCCAGGGAGACAGGCCAGTGTGAGTGAAGGTTTAGGGACAGGAGGAATTCAGTATGTTTAAAGACCTGAGAAGGCCAGTAGTAGGGACTTAGATTGAGGGGAGGGGGAAATGCGGCTAGACAGGTAGGCAGGGGCCAAATCATTTAAGGGCACTGGGAGTACCTTAAGTATTTGTGACTTCATCATAAGGACAAGTTGAAAGCATTGAAGGGGTTAATTTAAGCAGGAGAGTAGCATGATTAGATTTGTGTTTTTAAAGATTATTCTGGGCACCATTTTGGTAGACTGATTAAAGTTGGTAAGAATGCAGGCAGGAACTCCAAATGGGAGGTGATAGAGTAGTCCAAATAAGAAATGATGTTAGCAGATTATTTTTAAAAGTGGGGGAAGATAAAAGATATTTAAAAGAGAAAATCAACAGGGCATTATGATGCATTACATACAATAGGTGAGGAAAAGGGAGATCATGGATGATTCTCAGGTGTTTGTGGAATTGGGGGCATGTGATGTCATTCATTCACTGAGTTAAGGAATGTTGCATAGGAATCAGGCTTGGGTAGAAGATCATGAGGTCAGTGTGGGGCAAGTTTAGTTGGCTATACATTGAGGTGTTCAAGTACTGTTAAGCATGCAGTTGAATACAAACATCTGAAACTCAAACAAGAACTCTGACATAGAGATAAAACTGTTAGTCATTGACGTATAGTGGCAATTTAAGTTGTACGTGTGGATGATATACAAGAAGAGAGTAGAAATTATAATTAGCAATGGCCATGGAACTCAGACTTGAGATCTCTGAAATTTAGAGGTCAGGTGGATGGAAAGAAGCCTATAGAGCGGTGAAGTGTTTAAATAATAAAAAAGAGAATTTGGAAGGAAACCTGAAAAATGTAGCATCATGGAAACCAAGAAAAGAGAGTATTTCTGAAAAGAAGGGAAAATTAAGAGTATAAAATGCTGCTGAGCTAAGTTAAGGTGAAGGTTTAGATTTCAACATAGAGGTCATTGGGAGACCTTAAATGTGAGCTAAGTGGTGGAGTGGGAAACCAGATCAGAAGTAGCTGAAGACTGTGCGATACATATGAGGAAATGAGGACCACAAATTGGAAGAGAATTGAGGGAAGGAAGAGGGTCAAGAGAGCCTTGGCTTTTTTTCAGATGGGAAAGACTTAAGTATGTTCATACTCGTGAGAAAGAACCTACATGGAAGGAACATCTGAAAGTACAGTAGAAAGGAGAGTGACACTAATGTTCCTGGGAAGGAAAGGGCAGTGAGGAAGTCAGAGCATAAATGATGGTATTAGTCATAAGCAGGAAGAGGAGTACCTCCTTTAACATGAGATGAGGGAAGGAGGGGAGAATAGGACAGATGGAGGTGGGTGTGGCAGCACAATCAGAGGGTTACACGAAAGGCAGAGTATACAAGTTTGGGGTTTTCCTCACTAGACCAGCTTGAGGTCATCATTGCTTATGTGAGATAAGTCTAAATTTGTGCTCTAGAGATAATAACATCCAAACTTCTCCTCCTTAAAAAAATAATCAGCAGACTCTTTTTCTAATGTGCTCTAATGTACTCAGAAAGCAGGAGACAGAGAGTTCTAAAATCTTTTGGTCATTTTAAAACCTCCACATTTGCTCTTCTAAAACTATAGAGAAACTGAATCCTCTTCAAATTGGCGGAGGCGGGGAAAATGTTGATGTGGCTCTGCCTTCCCCCGTCAGCTGGTATAAAAAGTTTTGCTCTTTAAAGCAATACAGCTTGGCCTCAAAAGCTACAGGAAGGTTTACTTAATACAGGCAGCTCTTATAAAACAGTATTTTCCTTTGGACTTGAAAAGACACACCTTTTAAACTTGAGTAGGATAGAGATGTTACGGAGGCAACTTCAAAATTTATTTCTTTGGTATGGAGAGAAAGAAAGATGACAAAACAAATTAATATTTGATCAGGCGTGCATACGGAGGAGTATTAATTTTAGGAAAGCTGAGTCATATCACCACCTATCTGCTGTCGTGGCAACATAGGACTGGCCTTGGTGAGAAACTATTGCGCTGACTTGAATTTCACCAGTCTCTCATGTCCTTTTTCCTACTTCATCTCAAAATAACTGACCACAGTTAAACTTTCCATTTTATCAAGAAAATCCAGAAATCCAGAGTATGCAAAATACCTTCGGTATTAAATGCAGACAAATAGCTCAAAATGTAGTGCAGTCAGATTTATGCATAGATTTGGGCCACTGGTTGCATGCAGCTTTGTTGCCTTTGGCCATCACGTTCATGGAATAGGGCCAGTTCTGACGCTGTGGGCGGCTCAGACTCAGAGGCCCTTAGGACCCAGCCCCACTGATATATTATGTTTCTGAGAACTGTGACTGAGCAGGAAGGTAACGAGAGAAGTTGCAATTCAACCTGCACATGGTAGAACCAGCAAGGACCTCACCCCAGAGTGAACAAATGCCCATTGGACTGTACAGGTTCAAGCTCTCAACAGCATCTCTGGGTGGTGACAAGGGGCAGCAGTAGTAAATTGATCAGTCTTTCTCATCTTCTGTTTACTTGGTACCTGGAGAGAGGATTGATTCCTCCTTCATCCTCTAATTTTAGTGCCTGAATTAGCCTGTCATGTTCTTGGGAAATTGAGGAGGATGGATACCCTCAAGAGGGTAATGCTGAGCTACTACAATAATATGACATATTTAAAAGTTCATTTAAAACTAGGTATGATTATGTTTGTAAACATATTGGTGAAAAGCACATTAATAGTAAAAAGCACATCAATAATACATCTAAAAATTCAATATACTTTTAGATTATTCTTAGTAACAAGGTGACTGTCAAACTCATGTAAGTGAGGGCTTTTATTTGTCATATGTTGTGTAAGTTAGGATTGTTAACGAACACCACTATTGTGTTAGACAGATTCCATCTGGATCTCCATCTGCCATGCACTGATGTTTAGAATAAATTCCTTAATGTTTTGCAGCTCACTTAAGAAATAGGCTTTAACCAGGAGTTTGTAAGGAGAACTTACAAAACTAAGGTCATGTATATTTCAACCACACATCATCCTCCTACCCACGGGCAAATGCGAGCCTAAGCAATCTTCTGAAACTCCAGATGAATCCAAGTTGAATAGAGAGAAACTGTCTCCTACCCATTGCTCTCATTTCTTGTGGGGGAAGCAGGAAAGCAGCCTTCTCAGGCAATGTGGAATTGAGAGCCAACTACGTATTGTCATGTAGTTCACCCAAATTAATATTCATTAAAGAGTGATATTTATACTTTATAATGCCTAATATGAGCACCTGAATCTTGACCACAGTGGCAGAATACAGGTTCCAAGTTTGGAAATCTCTCTATATATTAATATTTAGAGAGGCTCTTTAACTGGAACTCCTGTAGTTCACAACATCACCGAACCTGTACTCTGAAAAGAGAACTATATTTAGTGTTCTTGACATTTAACACGTGCATAATTTTTTATAGAAAATGATGTGTTGATATAAACTTCCAATTCCTCTTCACCAGTGATTGGTAAACCCAATCTAAAATAAACTAAGAGTACAGTCACTCTTCTGAGAAAATAAGGATTCCTATTCAAGTAGGCACTACAGACCCTCTTCCTTGTCTCTGCTGAGTTTGCCCTAGGATACTGTCTTTTTATATCAGATATCATTACCATCTGGAATAAAAGTTTAATCTTGGCTTATGTGCGTCCTCAAAGTTCCATTTCAATATAGAAATTTTATAGCTTTGTTATTAAGGAGGGATTATTTTCTTCCATTACATTCATTGTGCTTCTCATCACCTATTAAGCTGGGAATGACTAGTTTCTTTGTGATGCATAGATGCTGTCTTTCTTTTCTCCTTTCTGAATATTTTGGCTTTGAATACTTTGTGTCCTTATCTATTTGAAAATTCCATGTTCTACTTGAAAATTCAAATGTTCTGTTGTAGTATGTAATTAAAAATTGACCTCCATCTCACCTTCATCCTTATTCAATTGGTCAAAATTGTGGAAATGAAACACAACATATCAAAATTTATGGGATGCCACTATGCCACTAAAACAGTATTTAGAGAATATACAGAAAAGTTTCAAAACAATGACCACAACTTGTACTATAAGAAATTAGAAAAAAATGAGCAATTAAAACACAGACTTAGGGCTTCCCTGGTGGCACAGTGGTTGAGAGTCCGCTTGCCGATGCAGGAGACACGGGTTCGTGCCCCGGTCCGGGAAGATCCCACATGCCACGGAGCAGCTAGGCCTGTGAGCCATGGCCACTGAGCCTGCGCGTCCAGAGCCTGTGCTCTGCAACGGGAGAGGCCACAACAGTGAGGGGCCCGCATACCGCAAAAAAAACAAAAAACAAAAAAACAAAAAACACAGACTTAGCAGAAGAAAGAAAATAACAGGTAAAAATCAATAAAATGGAAAATAATAATATAAATAATAAATGCAAGCAAAATCTAGTACCTGAAGCATATAAGTAAAGTTTACAAACTTCTAGAAAGACTAATCAGGAAAAATAGAAGATCCAATGAGTAAGTGATATACTATAGATTCTACAGATATTAAAAAAGTACAAGGAAATACTAAAAACAACTTTATAATGTCATTAAGTTCACCAAATTAGATGAAATGGACAAATGCCTTGAGAGACATGAACTACCTACCACATAAACTACCAAAGCTCACTTACAAAGAAATAGATAAAATAAATAGCCCTCTACCTATAAAAGAAATTCAATTTGTGGTTTAAAATCTTCCTATAAAGGAAACTCCAGCCCAGATGAATTTGCTGGTGAATTTTAACAAATATTTAAGAAATAAATAATATCTATTCTACAAAAACTCTTTGATAAATTCAAAGAGGGGAAATATTTCCCTATTTATTCATGAGGTTATGTTTACCCTGATAACCAAGAGCAGAAAAAAACTATACAATAAGGAAAACTACAAATTAATAACTGGATCAATACAGATGCAAACAAAAAATTAATACATTGAGCTTTATAAAATATGAAAACATCAATACATCAGAACAAGTATCAATAATATCTGGAATGCAGAGCTGGTTTAACATTAAAAATTCAGTCATTATAATTCATCATATTAACTACCTTAAAGAGAAATCTCATAGATCATTTCAATGGAAAATATCCACCTTATAATCATAATAAAAACCTCCCGCAAGCTAGGAATAGAAGGGAATTTATTCAGTCTGATAAGGGACATCTAAGAAAACCTTACAGCTAACATTATACTTGATGCTTTTGCCTCAAGATCAGGAACAAGACAGGATGTTAGTTCTTGCCACTTTATTCAATACTGTGCTGAAGATTATAGCCAGTGCAATAATCAAGAAACAGAAATGAAGGGGATTCAAGACTGGAAAAGAAAAAGCAAGATGGTATTTATTCACAGATGACACAATCATCTATGTTGAAATTCTGACAAGTATGAGAAGAAAATAAAAGCTTCATTTATTGCTAGCAGGAATGTAAAACAATACAGCCTCTTTGAAAAACAGTTCGAAAGTTTTTTAAAGTTAAAAATAAACGTACCTATTATTCAGCAATTCCATTCCCAGGTATCTACCTAGGAAAACTGTAAGCATATGTTCAAAGACTTGTATACAAATATCCATAGCAGCATTATACATAATAATCCCAAACTGAAAACAATCCAATGTTCATTAACAGGTGAATGGATAATCAAAATGTATATCCCTACATTGGAATACTATTTGTGAAAGAAAATTAACAAACTACTGATACGTGTTCAACATGAATGAACCTCAAAAATACTACATTAAGTGAAAGTAGTACACTACATATTGTATGGCTCTATTTATATTAAATGTCTAGAAAAGGAAAATTTACAGAGACAGAGAGATCAGTACTTTCCTGGGGCTTGAGGTAGGAGCAGTGATTGACTACAAACAGGCATGAGAAAACTTCCTGGAGTGACAGAAATACTTTAAAATTTCATGATGTTAATGGTTCTACAACTCCATAAGTTTACTAAAAATCATTGAATTGTATAGTTACAATGGGTGAATTTTTTGGTTGGTAAATTATATTTCAATAAAATCTTTTTTACAAAGTCAACAAGGGGTTGGGAGTGGGAGGTTTTGATGAAATAAATTTGGCAATATATTTAAATAATTGTTGATGCTTAGGTGAGGGGTAATTGGGATCCACTGTACTATTCATTTTACTTTTGTGTATGTTTGAAATTTTTCAGAAAAGTAAAAACAAAAAGAGAATAAGTGATTCATATTTAGATCTAATGTGCAACTTTTTTACATAGTCTGACCAGTGTGTTACTATATGCTATTCATACCCCTAAGCTTCCACATTCATTTTTAACTGATAGATATGTTGACCTAAACTTCCTAACATTTCCTATCTTGGTCATTTATCATTCTTAATAAGTCTAGAGAGCCACTTTTTATTTAATTTCTCTCTTCAATTATAAATGAGCCAAATGCCTGATTTTCACGCATTTCCACATTTCAACAGTTTTATTCAATACACTATGAGACACTGAGGGCTTGGGCATTGGATGCTCTGTGCCAATGCCAACAGAATGGAAGAAAAGAAGTTGTTTTCCATACTGCTTCCAAGCTTCCTTCTTACTCTTATTTTAGCCATTGATTAATAGTTCCCTATGAAGTTATACTATGCCTTAAACTATTTTATAACCTTTTTCCATAAGGAAATTATGAATACTTGAATTCAATCCCATTTCCCCAGCTGCTCTGTTGGGAGTTCTGTGAAGGAGTTGCTGGTTTCTCACTCAGTTCTGCCAACAGCCTGTAGTGATCTTGGACAGGTAGTAATCTCACTTCTCTTTATCTGAATTGTCTCCAGGATTGGGCTTACAATTCTTAGATCCTACCTCCTTTCCTTAAAGACTGAATCTCTATCAATTTTGTACACGCTAAATGTCACCTTTCTGAAGTCCTCTATGTTTTTATTCTACAATTAGAATTATTCATTCCTTCTGAGTTTTGATATCATTTGGATTATAATTCATCCTCAAATTCATCATAGTGTGACTTGTATTATAAGAAGAGAATTTCATGCCTGTCTCTCCAGTGAGGATGTGCACTCTTTGAAATACATGACTTTGGAAAAACCACATTCTATTAATCTTTGAATACCAGAAGTTAGTATAATGATCTCTCAAAAATGTTTGAATTGAACTGAATTGAATTAGAGCTCATCTTGTCGAATGTCTGCATTTCAGAGATAAAGAAACTCAAGCCTAGACTGGATAGTATTTCCACATCTTTTGCATTTTTTCACAACATGGCACACACAGAAAATATTAACATTTGTGCAGTAAACTAAGGTAATTGGATGAGATTGCACCAAGGAAGAAGCTACTTCCCTAGAAGCTCCAGGAAGCCCAGGCACTCCAATTCCACCCACATTGTCCTCTAAACACCTGAAAAGCTAAGCAGATCATTATCTCACTCTGTTTGTAACCCATTCACAGCATACCCCTGTGCCAGAGCGAGAGAGGCTCTGCCTCAAGGTATCCAACTTTCTAGCTTCAAATACGTTCCATGCTCAACTGCAATTAAATGTGCAATTAACTTTGTATAGCAATAAACTGATTTCTGAATAAAACACTTCCTTTTTCATTCATATGGTAGCCAACCCCTCTTGGCTTATTTCTAATAACACTCTATAAACAAAATCATCTCAAACTATGTTCTCCAAAATTCAAGTGGAATATTTTGAATAAATATTGGCTTTTATTTTCTGTATCCCCAAATGCAATGGTTCTATCCATCCTAGTTTCAGGTCATGGATCCTTTCCTTCATTAAAAAAATATGACAAATAAAAATGATCTTCTTTGGTTGTGCTGTATAAAGATGAATGTGATCCATGCTGGATTCATTATTATATTTTTTCTTACTTTAAAGAAATTATACATAAAACATTTTCTTGGGCCCTATGCACTGTGCCTAATGGAAAAGTTGGCTCTGCCCAATCCATTAATGATTTCTGGCTTTGAAGTTCACCCACACAGAGACCCTTTAGTTAACCATCCCATGGGCTAAATTTCTGATGTCTCCAGCAGCAAAACAACTGGTCTTAGCAATGATTGGACAGAAAGGTAGCAGAGTTGAATGTGCAAGACTGAAAACAATACATTCTAATCTCTATTTGATAGCACATTAATGTGCCCTTGGACAAATCCATTCAATTTAGCCTAATTACCTCTGTTTGTTCAATTAAAAATAACTCATGGGAGGCTAGGTTGGAGCGCTCTGAATCATTATATAAGACTTTATATGGTGAATAAAGTTGCCTACCTGACTGCTGTTGAGTAATTGACATCTGTCACAGAAACTGAATAGAAAATCTGAATTCATAGGCTGTATAGAATCTGATCTCTCATGCCTCTTAGCTCATAATTATTTTCAGCTGGAAAAGGCTCTCGTATTTTCCAGCAAGCAAGTGGCTCTGAATTAGTGTAAAGCATGATAGATCGAGAGGAACAAAGCAGCTTAGTTTCTGTTCTTAGCTGCATTACAAAGGCAGAAAGTCCTTCCTTGCTTTTTCCTTTCACACGCATTTTATTCAGAACTCTTTCTCAGCAGTGTGCCCAGGTAAAAACTGATGTTAGGTGAAGACTTTCTTACCTTCACTCAAATTCCATTCTGGGATGTATCACTTCCAGGTGGGCTCAGATCTGATCAAACACTGTTAGTCGAGCCCCCTCCCCCACATAGCTCTTTTTTCTACGTTCTTTGATATGCACAATAGGGCAAAGCTGCTGCTGCTAGTGTCACAAAGCACTAATTTCCAGAAGGAATCTGACTATTGCCAATCTTAATGCCAGAAAGACTGAAGTACTTTACACCATCATGTATCCCATTTACCTCAATGAACTGCTTTCTGAAGAGAGCTCAGCACCTCTTCACTGCTGGGGCCTCAGATTAGGTGCTGACTACTTGTGAGGGCTCTTTCTCCCTTCAAAATCCTCAGAAACTTTGCCTTTACTTTCTTTACAATGGCTCCCAGAGGTTGCTCAGACAACAGTTCTGCATTCACATGCATAACTGGACTGCAATCTTTTCTCAGTTGCAGTATCTGGGGTGCAGGGTTGGGGGGGTGGAATTGCTAATCAGAGCAGCTATTGTATCAATATTTGTGGATTTTAATTTATTCATTCACAACGTATTTGCGGATTTTAATTTACTCATTCACAACATATTTATTGAATACTTACTAAATACCAAGTTTTAGATTCCAATACACAAAGAGGAAAGACAGTTTCTATTCTAAGAGACTTCATATAATCTGAAGGAAGAGACAATAAGAAACAACCCTTATACTGGAGAGAGAGAAACGCTATGATTAAAATAGTCAGAAAAAGATCTGTGCATGCTCTACAAAAGAGAAATATCAAATTGGTGACAACTTATGGTTAACACCAGATACATTCAGATTGTTTCTTTATTTGGGCTTAATGTTTTTCCTAATTCCTGGTTTCTATAGGTGGAATTCTATAGAATTCTCTGATTCCTGCTGTTTCAATTTTGTTTAATACCATCTGGTGTCCTGAATTCTGTTCATTTTCAAACTCATCTTTCCCCAATACCATTTTCTTATATTCCTCTAGATTTTCTACCAAAGAGGTAAAATGTTCACTTTAAAAGTTACATAGAAAAAATATATATGCTTTAAAGATGAAGAGGCAAGGAACTGCATTAGTTTCCCATGACTGCTGTAACAAATTACCACAATCTTGGTGGCCTAAAACAACACATTTTTTTTCTTTCAGTTCCAGACACCAAAAATCTGATGTCAGTTTCACTGCGATGAGGTTAAGGTGTCCCCAGGGCTGTGTTCCTTCTGGAGGCTGTAGGGAAGAATCCATTTCCAGGTCTTTTCAGCTACTAAAGGCCACTTATATTTCTTGGCTTGTGGCCCCTTTTTCTATCTTCAAAGCTCATCAATCCAACCTCTACTTCCAATGTCACATGGCCTTCCCTCAGATTCTGTTCCTTCTACACGCTCCTTATAAGATCCTTGTGTGCCACTTGGATAATTGATGATAATCTCAAAATCCTTAATTGCATCTGCAAAATTCCTTTTGCTATGAAAGGCAGTATTCACAGGTTCCAGGGATTAGGTTGTGGATGTATTTGTGTGGCCTTTATTCAGCCTACCATAGATATTTTGAGCTCAAGGAATTTATGGAATACATTCAGGGCTTATGTTTCCCAGTGGCATGTTCTATGCCACCACACACATTTTCCCAGTCCTCAGTCCATTCCTGGATCTTGGCTCTGTATCAAAAATAGATAACCCTGCTACGAGTGGTCATTCTTATTTATGTTTTCCATTGTGAACATTTCACAATTTTCTCATATTTTAATTTAAAATATATATGAACATTTAAAAAAATGCAATTGGGGTGATTCTGCTTCACTGACATTTAAGTCATCTAAAAATTTCACTTGGGAAAATGTCGTACATTCAGAAAACTGGAGCTGTTTCTCCCTCAATTCATGGTCTTAAAAAGTAAATATGGTAGTTATTAAATCAGAGTTGAGGGACTTCCCTGGTGGTCCAGTGGTTAAGACTTCACCTTCCAATGCAGGAGATGTGGGTTCAATCCCTGGTTGGGGAGCTAAGATCCCACATGCCTCTTGGTCAAAAAACCAAAACATAAAACAGAAGCAATATTGTAACAAATTCAACAAAGACTTTAAAAGAATGGTCCACATCAAAAAAAAAATCTTAAAAAAAAAAAAAGTGAGAGTTGAGAGCCATGGAAAAACAGACACAGTTTCCAGAGTTTCACTTCTAGTGAGATTGACCTTTGCTCTAATTTTACATTTAGTTAGTCTTCAGTGAGGAAAATTTTTTTTTCTAAATTAACATCATCTCAGCATCAACAAAAGAAGAGTGTGTGTGTGTGTGTGTGTCTCTGTGTGTGTCTGTGTGTGTGTGTGTGTGTTTCAAATGGAGACAAAGCGCTTCTTGGTTTTTCACTGAGCAACTGCCCATGAGGTTATGGATTTAATCAGCATTTGATAAACCCAGCTTCGCTAAAGCTATTTATACCTCCTCCCTCCAGCACCTTAGTAGGCTTGCAATGGCGAGATCAAGTTATGCAAAACGGTTCCAGTATTAGGAATTCACCTTATTCTCATTTCAATATCATTTTTTTATCTATTGATGAGCAGCATCAATCGAAGTACTATGTACTGTTAGAAACCAAAATGTTTATTGCACATCACTGGTGATTAGAGAAATGTTAGTGATTTTTATAAGCAGTACATTTGCAAAAGATTAGGATGATAAAATGTGGACAAGGGCATCTAGTATTTAAAGTTAAAAATTACATGCACATTTACAATTCCTTTGGAAAAATCTGTTGTTTATATTACATATACTTTGCATTTTCAGTTTGGAGATCAGTTTGGAGACCATCCAGTTTGGAGACCATTCAGTTTGGAGACCATTAACCAAACTTAGCTAAATATTGATAGTTTTGGAAATTTTTGAACTTTAATTAAAATTGACTATTGCTATGACAATCTTGTCATTTTCTTTCTTACATTTCAATTCTAGTCTTTAGGGAGGCAATATTGGGAGGTAGCTAGAGCAAAAATAGGAGGCTGGATGCTGTCCTCAGCTTACCTGTCACCACTTGGCAAGTTGTTCAGAACAAACACTGCAAAGTATTCTTGCTTCCAACATCATAATGCCTGGTGAGATGCTATTCCCAGTATGTTTTACCTGGGCTTAAAAGCCCTACAAAGATGCAAAGCATCTGCATTTATATTTAGACTAAATTATCATATTTTCTTTAATATTTATTGTATTTTACTTTCATATACACTTCAATGAGTGATTTGGACAGGCCTCACGGCATTTTAAAAAGAAATACCTCAAGAAAACGATTCACATTTGGCTTTGATTCTGACTCATTAAGTCCTCAATTGAATTGATACCAGTCTCTACTATTTTCAAGGTAATCAATTTTAGATGAGAAACAATAAAATCACCTTGGCCTCAGACGTGAAGCCACAATTACCATTTCCATCCTTAGTACAATTTCACCATGGCTATCTATACCTAAAAAACCGTCAGCATAACATCAAAATGTCATGAAAGAGAATGTGAAGTCTCTCTTTATACTAGTATTATCAGTTCTATTGCCACCCCCAAGTCTTACAAATCTTGTTGATAGGTTGACTCTGCCATCCTTAATTTCACTGACCAGGTGGAAAAAAAAAATCACTGTATATATTTCTCATTTATTTTTTTCTTTCTACTTTGTTGGTTAATCCTAGCTTTACCATAGATTATGTAATTGATTAGCTTCAAGCTGTTTAAACAAACACACAACTAAGACTTTGTTCTCTCTGTTATGGAGTTTCCACTCGATTCCTTCCTTAAGCAAACATTTTTACACCATCAATATAAATACTAATATGTGCTAAGACATAAGTGCAGTGAGTGCAATAAGGGAAAAACTCATGATCAGAGAATAAGAGACAATGCGGCAAGTTACTTTCTGAAGTCTGGCTTTTCAGATATAATGTGGGATTTATATCTACCTTGTAGAATTGCTGTGAAGATGAGATAAAATGTCATAAATGTCTTATGGCAGTACCTAAGGTCAGGATCAACCCCTCAAAAGTAGTAGCTCTGTTTATTATTATTAATAGTAGCATTATCAAAATCATTATTATTTCAGGGACTTCTCTGGTGGCACAGTAGATAAGAATCCACCTGCCAATGCAAGGGACACGGGTTCAAGCCCTGGTCCGAGAAGATCCCACGTGCCGCGGAGCAACTAAGCCCGTGCACCACAACTACTGAGCCTATGCCCTGCAACAAGAGAAGACACCACAATGAGAAGCCCGCACACCGCAACGAAGAGTAGCCACCACTCGTGGCAACTAGAGAAAGCCCACACGCAGCAGCGAAGACCCAACGCAGCCAAAAATAAATTTTTAAAAAAATCATTATTATTTCAGAGTCTTTCTAGGGAAATGAGTGAAATGAATGCTGAGGGAGATCGAAATGTGCCTATGATTTGGTTACAATAAAATTGCATAAAGTCAAGAATCTTTATAACCACATGTACAAGCCCCTTTATTCCTGAGAAATTCAGGCATTTCCCTCAAGATTTTGAGTATAACTGACAGGACTCTGAATATGCTGGTTTAAATAGTTTAAAAAAAGTGGTCACTGTCTTATGATATCTTTTGATCTTCTACTAACGAAGCTGTGCAAGCAAGCCTGTCACCTTGTCTTTTGTGCTTATTTTGTCTCCTTTATTTTTCACGAAGTGCCTAGAGAAGGGCACTTTCAATTTCAGCCACTTATTATTCTGCAGTAATTTCTGAAACATTCATAGGAACGTGGTTGAGGAACTGAATACAAGTGTGACTGAAGAAAGCAAGTAAGGTCATATTAGGACTCCTGGCTATGAATGACAGAAACTCAAACCAGCTTTTTTCAAAAAAAAAAAGGAAAGATAATTTATAGACTCTCTTAACTGGAAAATTTAAGAGCTGAGTTTTGGAATTGTGATTGTTATGGAAGAGAGAAAATTCTTATGGTGATTAAAAATGAGTGTGAGAACCTGCATTAATATTGGAAAATAGTTATAGGCCAGTGAAAGTTTCTGTTGAAGCAAGAATGGTGGTCAAATTTGAAGACAGTCTTTCCAGTAAGGAAACAATGCATTTATTCAGCAAACTTTGATAATGTACATGGCTGGACCATATCTGGTTGCCCCTCTACATAGACTTTCTGCCTTCTCCACCCTACTATGTGCTTCGGGACTGACTCATATGAACCGGGCTTCCTTGTCCTCCACTTTCTGATTTGTTTGGTCAATGTGAGGCACTGTTTGAGAGTCTAAGAGTAGAAGGAAAAGAATTCAAGGTATTTATTCCCATAGCTCCTCCCTGCTCTGCTGTGGGTTGGCTAACACACTGTGTTCCTTGACCAATTCTTCAGCTTCTTTCAGCTGGGTGTTTCCTACAGTTGTAGGTCTCAGAAGATTCCAGCAAACATTTGCTGCTTTGTCCTTTCAAGCCTACAGGTGATGGCTGCTTTCTGCTTTTGCAAGCTCATGGGTATTTTACCATTCTTTATTGGTTTTCTTTAAACCTGGACACATAATTGTAAAAAACTGGTTTATTAAGCTATTTTCAATAACTCCTTATGATGTCGCTATCTTTTTTTCCTGCTGATTTCATGCCTGATACAATAATTTATATCAGGTATGGCCCCTGAAAAAGACCTTCAAAATGTAATTCTGTAATTGGGTTGCTCTCATATTGGATGGGTACACTAACCTCATTGCGCAGATGGGAGGATGAGCTTTACTGATACCAATTCTTCATCTCCCTGCAATAGAATTGTGCAGCCATCCTCTTGCCATGACTCAAGGTGGGCAGAGTGAACTTCCTCACTCTTTTATGAAAGTAGATAAGTTTTCAAAGGCATAGACCAAAGACCACTAGGGTCACAGTGGTTTTGTGGGTTATATGTTCATCATCTTAAATCAAAGAAAGCAGTAGCATCTATCCTGCATGTCCCCTCAAGGTTCAGGAAGGCTTTACCCTCTATAAATCTTTAGCCAACAGAATAATTACTTTTAGATATCAATTCCACAGAACAAGAATTTAAAGAATTAAATAAATGCCTTTGCTCCATGTGGAAAAGTATCTAAGTAGTCAAAGCAAGATGAAATTTTCCAGTGAGCATTTATGTAGAAAAGGGAGTAAATTGTTTGAGTTGGAAAGTGTTTGATGAATGTTTTTATACTTCTCTGGTAATGAGAGGACAGTGCTGTGAAGTGGGGAAAAGCCCTAAATCAGGCATAATGTCGACTTTGTTACAATCCTCAGATTTATATTTAGTATCATTTCTATTGGGAAAATCACTTAATCTGTGTCATATCAGTTTATCTTTTTAAACTGAGAGTTTAAGGGACCTCTAAGTTTGCTTCTATTTTTATATTTCAAACGCTGAGGACAGTTTTTAATTCTTTTTGAAATTTGTACCTTCTAAGAGGTGTTCCAAAGCCTCAGCAACTTGGTGAAGTCAATCAGGAACACAGTGTTCCAAGTAGGAAGTGGAATGTAAACATAGGCTGAGTATCTCAGTGACCTTTAAAATAGTGGCACCACGCTGGTTGCAAAGTAATATCATACCACAGCACTGTCAAGACCATGAAACAAGACATTTAAACTAAATACCAACAAATCAAAAAAAAAAAGGCGGGGGGAGGGGGGTAAGTACCACTGAATAATCTCCTTCACTGCATTCCAGTCAGAATCCAAATAGAAAGTTTTGGTAGTTACAGACTTCTCACAGGCAATTTCAACCTCATGCACAGGGAAAGTATGAATAGTCTATTGGCAGGATTGGAGAAAAGCAAAACATTTCCTCTAGCATCCAAGTAACTCCCAACATTGTTGGAAAGCTCTCTGGGCTAACAGAGAAAAGTCTGCAAAAACACAAAAAATGCTAACAGAGACAAGGCAGGGCAGCTGGTGTGCTGGCCTTCGTTTGCTAGAGAATGTGCCAACCTCATTTATTAGGAGGAGGACTTGTTTAGGGCAAGTTTGTTGACCATCTGGGATCCCTCAAGGCTAGTGCTGGGGTTTGTGCTTTCTTCCCCAAAGTTAAAACGCACAGCATTGGGCTACCAAATGGTTTATAATGGAAAAGGGGGCTTGAAATGAGCATCGGGTGTCAAAACATAGACAAAAATGGGGGCCAGAGAACCAAGAATACAGGAATAAGGAATACTAGATTTAAATGGAGAAAAGAGGTGAGGAAAATGTGAACAAATTCTGGAGCCAGAGGGTCATTGCTCATGACAGAACTTTTAGACCCTCCCAACATATGTGTGCAGAATTCTGGGATGAGATAAAGGGATAATGCAATAAACATCACATCTCTTCACCATTCAGGTTCTGAACAGTTGAAAAATAAACAGTAGTTATGGAGGATAAATTATCACTTTTATTAACCAGTGTCTAGGCTGGAGGACTTTTATGTGGGAGAGTGAAGTAGGATCACCAGTATTGGACCCCTGAATTAGACAGCCATAAGCACCCAGTTTTTAAGCCAGCAGAGGCCTCCTTGCAATGTGGAGATCTGCCCAAGTAGGACTCAAGCGTGAAGAGGTTGAGGAGGACCTGTCTTGTCGTAAGCAGGCTTGGTCCTAGAGAGAGATGTAGAGCTGAGCCAAACCTGTCTAGTAACCCTACCCAAGTTTACCACTCAGATAAATCATTCTTCTTCCTCAGGACCGAGCAAGTAAAGCAGAGGAGAGAGATCTATGTTCTACTGGTTGAATTCCATTCTCAGGAAGCGAGTAGAAATAGGGAAAGCACCTTCTCTACTTATAGGAAGTGGCCTCAGTTAGATGGAGTGGCTTGGGCCAAGGTAGAAAGAGCTCAAAAACATATGGAGTATCAGCCAGGGAGGGTAGAAGTCACAGTGCTGTGCTCTAGGACCTGGAAGGAACAGTAATTATCCCAGTGCAACCTCTATGCAATTGATATGTTTTTAGGAACCTTGAAAACTGAGCCAAAGATAAAAGGTATTAATCAACCACAGTATTTTCATCATCACATTCCCATGTCTGTTCTTCAACACTTCCCTGTAGCTGCTTGTTACTTAATACTTTTCAAAATACTTCCACATATTATGATTTTGTTTATGCTAATAATCACCCTTTTTGGGGAGGCAAAACTTTCATGATCATTTCTGTTTTATAGAAAAGTACAGAGAGCTAACATGTCATTTGGAGGGATGATATTTAATAGAAGAACTAAAACAAGAACATGAGTTTCCTAAAAATTGTATGAGTGGAATACGAAACTCGATTTACTTGATAATACAAGTAGAAACTAACAAAGAAAACTAAGATATGTCTCTTACATATTGGCCTTATTTTCAGAATATAAAAATTCAAACATCTGGAGTTTCAGCTAGGGAAAAGTTGTCAATAAACATCTTGTGTGGAAATCTTTGACCTATTCAGTACATAAGCTAAAATTTTATACAGTACTATATAGAGAAAAATCAGTTTTGTTTTGTTTTATTTGTTTTAACAGATCTATTAAAGGCAGATTTACAGATATTTTATTTCAGATTTCCTTTTGCTAACTCATGGTAATATAGAAAAACCTTTCTGACTATTATTTTTAGGAGAAAAAGAACATTTATGAGTAAGCCAGTCACTTACTCACTTATGCTGAATGCACAATAAATGCCAGGCTCTATGTTTAGGTGCCTATTAAAACAAAGAAGAAAAAGACTTGTATTTAACTGAGTATATTCAAGTCAGAGAAATGGACACACAGATGAACTTAACAAATTATTACAGCTTAAATAATTGGGGGATATACAGCCTGCAATGGAGCACAAAGGATAAAACAAAGATAATTTGATTTAAGGTCTAAACTTTTAAATTTTCTTGGAAATTTTATATAACCTATACATTCTTTTCTACCAGAATTTTACTTTACAAATTGTACGGGAGCTGGTTTTATCTGACTTAGCTTATACATAAAAATGATTTATTGTTACTATCCATAAAAATTGTTTTAAAAGAAAGAGTAAATGATTAGTATTATCACTGCATGATTCATCACTTTAGCATTTCACTGGTTATCACAGTATCATGAGGGTAGGGATTAGGAGAGAAAAACACTTGGATCCCAGAGCAGTTAGAATAAATAAGGACTGAATGATATGTTTCTAAAAGAAAGCATGTTTCATTATCCTAGCTGAGAACAGAGTGACAAGTCCCTGTAGAATCTCTACACTGACCTGGCAACAACAAATAATTTAATGAATCCACAGAAAGGATATACTTTTATGATTTTCTCTCTGCCTACTGAAGTATTTTCAATGAAACACAGTAAGTCCCTAATCACATAGGATCCTATGGAAATGACTGATGCCATGACTGAAATATTGAGTCATCTTTCAAAAAAACAAATACTTTAGTAGTGTTTACATTGCAGGACTCTTCATCTATGAAAAGTTCTTTAGAAAGTCTTATTCTGGATAGGAAAATGAGCCTGTGTTAGTTTGCCTGATGAAGCATTCTTAATCTCCCCTGTCAATTGAATAATTCATTCCATTCAAGCAGAGAAGATCCCAGGGGGTCTTGTCTATCTTATGATGAGAACATAAGCCATAGTTACAACACAACTGCCCAGTTCTGAAGCACTCAGTTCTAAAAATATTCACCTCTGTCAATTGGAGAGCCACCTGAGAAGACATATCAGGCACAATTATCCACCGTTTTGTAAGGGCTCTTCATTATGATTCATTATCTTTTCCAAATGGGTTTATATCCCATCATGTCTTTTTGAAGTGAAAAATCTACCCGTTGTGTGTTTCTCATAGACAACTGAGATAAAAACAAGTAATTCATCTACTTGATTTCCTGAGTTTGGTAAAACTCTTGAGACACTCACTGGCTTTAGTGCTAATAAATGTACTACAGTAGATTGGAGCATGCCCCAGTGAGGTCATGAGTGGCTCCACAAAGCCAGGTGGGGAAATATCTGAGGTACAAAGTCACTAGGCAGCATTTTTAGAAATGACAGGTCATTTGTCACATAGTGAGAAGTAAACAGCATTAGGCTGTAGGTGTAAAACTGGTAGCAGAAATGCAGAAGCCTCAGGAAGGGCAAAGAGAGAGGAAGGAAAGTATTAAGCCAAAGGCTTGATTTGGGGCATTCACTAACAGTCTGATAAGATCAAGCTTCACAGTGCCCAAATAAGGGAACTTAATAAGTAGACACTTAATCAGTGTTGGTTGATGATGATAATAAGCTTTGAGGACAGAACCAGCCAAGTGTAAGCTAGGTAGTGCAGGTAAAAATACTACAGGTAGCACTGAGTGTATAGGTAGTATTGAGGGTCCCAAGAATGGAAACCCTAAGTCAGGAGGAGGATGAGGAACTAAGAGGTCGGCAAGTGTTATGGACTGAATGTATGTGCTCCCCTCCCCAAATTTATATGTTGAAGTCCTAATCCCCAGTGTGGCTGTATTTGGGGTAAGGAAGTAATTAAGACTAAATGAGGTTATGGGGGTTGGGAAGTCGTGATCCAATAGGTGTCCTTATAAAAAGAGGCACCAGGGCTCCCTCTCCACTCAGTCACTTATTGCCACACCCTCAATTCCTAGAGTATTGGAGGTGTTTAATAAATATCGGCTGAGTAAATTTCACCTTGCCAAAACTGGCCAGAAACCTGCAATAAGGGCAAGTGGAAACAAAAGCAGAGGATAAAATAGCTCCCAGTACACTGTTTTGCATGCAAAAGACACTGGACTGCTATTATATCCCAAACAAACAGCTGCAGAAGCTATCACAATAACTTCTCCAAAGTTTCACAGTAAAAGTCATTCTTTAGACTACTAAACAAATGCCTACCAAACAAATGCCTTTGGGCCCATTTGGTTGTCTTTTGAAAGGCAAGAGGTAGAAAATGCAACTGATGAAAGGCAGCTCATTCAGGATGAACATAATGGACTTCCTCATTTTTCCAAGAAAATAGCCACTGAGTGATCATGACCTAACACTGAAAACAAATGTGGAAGCAATATGCAAAGGCCAAAAGTGTGTGTGTGTGTGCTGTATGTTGTGTGTGTGTGTGTTTATGAAACATCTCATAATTCACAGATTGTTCAGATAACTCAAATTAAATCAAAATACAGATTATTAATATAGTGAATGTCATATGCTATATGTACATGTAAAGGAATTTTATAGGGAACTACTGGAAAGCTTAGGAGCAAGCTCCACAGTATAAGTCTAACTTAAGCCACTGTTTATGTCATGTACACTTACATGCCATTAGTCAAAGTAAATCCTAAATAACAAGCAAAAAATCGAGGAGTGAATACATTCATTTTATACACCAAGAAGTCATGGCAATGATGTGCACGTGTAATTATATTACAGGGGAATAAAGTGTTGGAACCAGTAATTCGATCTAATACACTTGGTATTTCCTGACTTTTAAATTTTTTGAAAATCTTTATGATTATTTGTGTTATGCTACTGTAGCATTATTTTGTGGGAGTATTATGTATATATTCCCAAATCAAGTCAATTGTCCCTTATATGTTTTGTGTATATCTTCTCTCACATCTCCTAAACTGGTCTGTCTTCACTTTTTTCTAATACTTACAGAAGCAAAAAATTTCACTGTAAAGTAATGGACTTTATCACTTTTATGATGGATGCTTTTTCTATTTTTTTTAAAGAAGTTCTTCACTACTTCAAAAATTACAAAAATATTTTTCTATATTAATGTCTTTAAAACAGCAGTTTTATCCTTAACAAGTAAATCTTTAATTCACTTGGGAATTTTGGAGGTTGTGGTGGTCCAAATTTTTTTCAATATGGATTCCAGCTGTACCAGCACCTTTTGTTGAAATATCTGCATTTCTCCACTGATCCGTTACGCCATGTCTCTCATATATTGTGTCCATTTACACATGACTTTTTTTCTGGGCTATTTGTCCAGCCCATTGTTCTACATGTCTGTCACTGAAGCATATGGTTTTATTTATTAAAAATTAATAATAATTTTGATATCTAGTTTAAAAAGTCCATGTGCTTTGGGAATAGGGCAAGTTACAATGTCCCAAAATTCACTGTCCTTACTGTGATCATCTGTTTTTCTTGAAACTCACCTCCTCACTAAATTGTAATAATTTATCTATCAATATATTTGGAATGCCTATATGTACAATCATATCATTAGTGAATACTGACAATTCTGTTTCTTCTTTTCCATTCCTTATAATTTTTTTTTGCCTTGTTAATGACCTCCAATACAATGTTTAATAAACGTAGTAAGAGCAAGCTTTCTGGTCTTATTGCCAATCTCAAAGAAAACCTTTTTCATTTTGTTACTAGGTATAATGTTGCTATATATAGCTTTATTTAACCTCTTTCAGATTAAGAAATTTTGCTTTCTTCCTCAGGTTTCTAACATTTCTATCTTATATGAATATTGAATTCGTCTACATGTACTGAAATGAAAATATAATTATTATCCTTTAAGCTCTTAATGTGGTGAATTACATTAACTGATTTTATAATATTAAACCAAGCTTTGATTTCTTAGATAAATTCAGCATGGCTGTGATTTCTTATTCTTTTATGTTTTCTGTAGTATATTTGCTGATATCTTGTAGAATTTTTCATCCTTTATTCACGATAGAAATTGGCCTGAAATATTTCTTCTGCATTCTATCCTTTTCAGGTGGTGGTGGCATCAATATTATACCAGACTCAAAAAATGACTTGAGAAGTTTTTCACATAATCTGGAATATTTTGTGTAAAACAAATACTTTCTTCCCTGAGAATTTGATAATACTCAGCTGTGAAATCACTGAATCTTGGATTCCTCTTGTGAAACAACTTTTGATTGCTGGTCCAATTCTTCAATTCAAATTCAGGTTCTTTACTTCTTCTTAGTTGGTTGTGGTAGCTTATATTTTTCTAGGAATTTATCCACTGTGGCTAAAATTTCAAATTTATTATTATGATGTTTTCCCTGGTTCATTGTTACATTTTTTGATGTCTGTGTCATTTATAATGACATCAGCTTTTTTATTCCTGATATTTGTGCCTTTTCTAAAATCAGTTTCACTGGAATTTTTTCAGTTATGTTAAGGGTTTTTTTCCCCAAAGAATCAAATTTTCTCCCTGTTGATTTTTTCAATTGTATGTTTATTTTCTATTTTATTAATTTCTTGTCTTATGTTAATTTTCATACTTTTACTATTTTTTAATTCTTATTATAACATCTTGAGGAAGATCTCAGTTCTTTAACTTTCACCTGTTCTTTTTTAAATACTATACATATTGAAGGCTATTTTTCCTTTAATATGTAAAAATACATATTTATATTTTATCCAACATTTTGAGTTTTCAAGCAGAGATTTAATATGAATAACTTGATCCAACATTTTGCCTGAAGTCAATACTCCACTTCTGTTGATGGAACCACCACCTTGCTCTTGGCTTGTCCTATTCTTAAAATTGTTAAAAATATAGCATTTTCTATCTTTCTCCAACTTGTTTTTATTTTTCCCAATGCCTCCTTGATTTCAATAACTTACTATATTCTGCCTCTACCAAGTAAGCCTATTATACTTCTCTTATCCTATACAGTAGATTTCCTTTCTGATCAGTTTATCCAGCAATGATCATCTGGGATCATTGCATAAAGATCAGAAGATACTTCTAGATTTCCTGGTCATTTAAATTCCTTTAACATGTACAAATATGTTTAATCCTTACATCCTGAGTTTCATTAATTCACATCATCTTTATTATGAGATTTAACTTATTTAATTTTAAATACAGAGCTTCCTAAGTTCATCTTCTTTTTCAGATTTTTCAAGTCTTAAGAGAATATCTTACTTACCCTAAAACCCCAAAACAAAACAATCTGGGCAAGTTTCAAAATCATAATAAGCTGAAGACACAGAGAAAAACAAATGAGCTAAAATAAAGAAAGGGATAAGATATTCATATAATTCTAGTGAGAAGAAGAATATGCCATGTAAGAGGTAAGAAGAAACAGCTGGAATTTTAACAGTTGCATGTAGGCTAGTGTGACATAGTAACATCCTGAGGAACCTCAGCTACAGATTAAATCTGTCAGCACCAGCCAATTATTTTCCTCAGCTCTTCACCAAATATTCAGCAGTAGTATACAAAAACCTGGGGATAGAAAAAAGGAGCTCAGAGAAAGCCTTCCTGCATGTTTAAGGCAGTAACCTTAGCAAGTGAGAGGTCAGGAAAAGAAAGATGAAAAAAATTTATCAGTGGTCACTCAAACTTTCAAATGTCAAAGACTGGGGACACACCAGTAGAATTGAGAGAAATACATCCAGGTCAAGCTAGGTCTTCACTGAGAGGACAGCAGCTGCTCTCTGAATGTCATGGTGAAAACTCAAGGCTCAAAAAGATCTACCAAGGACCAGCAAGCACAGGGGTACAAGTAGAAGCCAAACACAGAACAAAACAAAAAACTCCATACCTGCTCTAAACCCTAGCAGCTGGAATGCAAAGCAAAAGAAGACAACCCACATAAACAAAAATGTGTAGCTCATTTGTAAAACAGGCAGATTTCCAGAACGTCACTAGTGCTCATATACCAGATTCTACTAAAGGGGATGCCCTGATCTTAGCCTCAATATGCTTAAAGTCAGTGGTAAAATAAACCAAAGCCACAATAAACCTCAGAGCCAACTCATCTATGGATCAGAATGACTTAGAGAACTCTCCAGCAGTCTGAAAGAAATGATGTGCCCTTTCTGAAGGTAAATATTATTTAATTCTGTCTCGACTTATATTTTATACAAAATTATCAGTATATAATTTTAAAAAGTATAGGACACATAAAAAAGGAAGAAAATAAGACCCTTGTTCAAGACAAGAAATAGCTAATAAATGCAACCCAGAGATTTCCAAGATGGTAGAAGTGACAGAAATTTTTAAATAATTGTGATTAAAATGCTATAAGTTCTAGTAAAAAAGGTAGATAAGATGTGCAAAGAGGTGGGTAAATTTATCAGTGTAATAAAAACTAAGTGGAAATGCTCATAGTGAAAATCACCAAGTCCAAAATGAAAAATTTATTTAATGGACTTAACAGCAGAGGAGATGATCAGAAAACTTAAAGATAGGTTAAATAGAAAGAATACCAACTAAAACTCAAAGATTTTTTTAAGTGAACATAAAAAAACAATTATATGTAATTGTAGTCCCAAGAAAAGTGAAAGGATGAGGCAGAATGACCATTTGAGATAACAGCTGAAAACTTTCAAAAACTAGTGACAGACATCAACCTATTGATCCAAAATTCTCAGTGAAGCAAAGAAGATAAATACAAAGAAAACTATACCTAGGTACAGCATAATCAAATTCCTAAAAATCAAAGATAAAGAACAATTCTTAAAAGTAGCCAGAGAAGAAGAGACTCAATATAAAAGAAGAAAACAAATGATTATTTTTACCAGAAATAATAAAGGTCAGATGACAATGGAATGATGTCTTTAAAGTGCTAAAAGGAAAAGATAAAAATTGTCAAACTTAGAATTCTATCTCCTGTAAAAATATCCTTTAACTATGTAAGTAGTATAAAGATGTTTTCAGATAGCCAAAAGCTAAGAGGATTCATCTCCAGCAAATCCAAATTCAAAAGAGAAAGAAGGGAGAAAGGAAGGAAGGAAGGAAGAGAGAGAGAGAGAGAAAGAAAAGAAGTTATTTAAGCTGAAAAGAATGCCAGAGGAAACCCAAGATCTTCATGAAGGAATAAAGAGTATCCAAAAGAGTAAATTGCTGAGTAAATATAAAATGCTTTTTAAATTACCTTTATATAATATTTTACATTTCTAAAAGACTTGATCTTGATTTAAAAATGGTAACAAAGATTTCTGGAGGTTTAGAGTATTTGTAGAAGTAAATTATAATAACCTAGGAAAGAGTGGGGAAAATAAATGGAATCATACTATTACAATTTTTATAAGATTTTTATGCATGTCTTGATATGATGCATTATTATTATTTAAAGGTAGACTGTGGTAACTTAATGATTCCTGCTGCAGTTTCTAGAGCAATGAGTAAAAAATAAAATAGACATAGCTAAAAACACCAATACAAGAGAAAAATTAGATATAAAAAAGTTATTTACCAAAAGAAGGCAAGAAAGAAGAAACAAAGAAATAAAGTACAAATGGGATCCTTAATTGTTAAATGGTATATATGTGAAATTTGCTTTTAAGGCAATATTATTAAACATTAAATTCAAAGATATATACATATACAGATATACCATGAATTTCATGACATTCTGATCTGAAATTATGTAATATATTTGATTTAAATATAAAAATTCAAAAATATTAATTTAAAAAGTTTACAATATATAAAAAGATTTTAGATAGACAATGATGGATAGATGGATAGATATATATTTGGGATAAACTTTTCTAAATTTGAGAATGCTGGTTTATGGTGTTAAAGCATGTAAGTATTATGGGAGAAGTCATATTCACAGATTAATAAACATCGTTATAGTTAGGGTTTTTTTTCATCTTTGATTGTTAGTAAGTGACAAAATGTAATGACTGGAGCTTTCTCCTTTTCATTCTTTCATCTAGCGCTCTTTGATATCAATAAACAGCTTAAAGAAGAAAGAAAATGACCCATAAGCTGTAGACTGCATGATCAGCCCAGGAATGATTTACATATAAGGAGTTTCCATTTATTCTTAAATTGTACTCTTTATTCTTGTATCTTTCTTTCTCTGTATGTTTTCCTTAAAAACAGCACAATGGACAAAAGCAACAAGGCTGCCATTTTGTCATTTAATTTGGATTGGGTACCTGCTTACATTTCTACAATGTGTTAAACCATTTCCAAATTAACCTTAGAACCTGCTTCTGAGATAATCCAATTTTTATCTCAATAACTAAGGGATCATTTTATGCCCTGGAATCAAGGTTTCGTTTTGTTCTCTTTTTTTCCCATTTTATTAATGAATAACCTAAGCAGATACTCATGCCTGGCCAAACTAAGTTGCTTTATGTTCTTCTTATACGAGGCAGTAACGGTGATATTGATATTATTGGTTGGTGCTATAGACTGAATGTGTCCTTCCAAAATTCATATGTTGAAACCCAATGCCCAAGGTGACAGTATTGGGAGGTGGCCTTTGGGAGGAGACTAAGTCATGAGACTAGAGCCCTCATGAACGAGATTCGTGCCCTTATTAAAGAGTCCTGAAAGAACTCCCTAGCCCTCCTACCACATGAGTATACAGCTAAAAGTCAGCAATCTGCAACTCAGAAAATGGCCTTCACCAGAATCTGACCATGTCGGCGCCCTGATCTTGGACTTCCAGCCTCCAGAAGAGAATAAATTTCTGTTGTTTGTAAGTCTGTGGTATTTTGTTATAGCAGACCAAAACAGACTAAGACAGTTGGGATGTTCCCACATCAATTTTTTTTTTTGCAGTATTTTTATAATAGAGCTCTCAACATAAAGTCCATCTACATGAAATAAATAAATGAATTTATTTTTGTTCTGTAATGTCTTTTTCCCTTCAATAGGTTAAGAAAGAAAATTTTCTAAATATTCACTAAAAACATATCCTGAAATAGGAAAATCTTACTAAATAAATAAGTACCACAGAGAAACAACAGAAGATAGTGCTCAAAAACTTGGGGTTCTGAATTAGGCAGACCTGCATTCCAAAGAGTTTTCCACTTAGTAACAGTATCACCATGGAGTCATTTAACCTCTCTAAGCTTTACTTTCCTAATCTATTAAATAGACAAATTAGGGTGGTTATAAGGACAAAATTAAATTATAAATAAGAAAATTAAAATGTACTTAGAAAAGTGAAAGAAGTGATTCGTTAGTGTTCAATAATGGTTAACTTCCATTCTTAAAAATTACTATAGCTCCATGACATCAGTCTTTTTTGGATCTGACTCCACAGGCCAGGGCAACAAAAGCAAAAATAAACAAATGGGACTACATCAAACTAAAAAGCTTCTGCACAGTGAAGGAAATCATCAACAAAGCCAAAGGCAACCTACTGAATGGCAGAAGATATTTGCAAATGATATATCTGATAAGGGATTAATAACCAAAATATATAAAGAACTCACACAACTCAACAACAACAAAAAAAACCTATTAAAAAATGGTCAGAGGATCTGAATAGATATTTTTCCAAACAAGACATACCGATGGCCAAAAGGCACACAAGAAGATGATCAATATTACTAATCATCTGGGAAGTGCAAATCAAAACCACAATGAGATATTACCTCAAACCTATGAGAATGTCTGTTATCAGAAAGACAAGAAATCTCAAGTGTTGGCAAAGATAACAGATAAAAAGAAACTCTGTTCACCGTTGATGGGAATGTAAACTGGTGCAATCACTACAGAAAACAGAATGGAGGTTCCTCCAAAAATTCAAAATAGAGCTACCATATGATCTAGCAATTTTCTAATTTGAGAAAAATATATGCGTCCCTATGTTCGCTATTGCATTATTTACAATAGCCAAGATATGGAAACAACCAAGTGTCCACTGATGGATGAATGGGTAAAGAAGATGTGGTATATACAAATACAGTAGAATACATACTACTTAGCCGTAAAAAGATGGAAATTCTATCATTTGCAACAAGATAGATGGACCCTGAGGATATAATGCTAAGTGAAATAAGTCAGACAGAGAAAGACAAATACTGCATGATTTCATCTATATGTGGAATCAAAAAAAAAAAAAAACCCAACCAAACAAAACAAAGCCCAGATTCACAGATACAGAGAACAGACTGGTGGTTGCCAGAAGAGAGGGATGTTGTGGGGGAGGCGAAATGGGTGAAGGGGATCAAAAGATACAAACTTCCAGTTATAAAATAAATAAGTCATGGGGATGTGATGTACAGCATGGGAGAATACAATCATTAATATTGTATTACCTTTGTATGGTGACAGATGGTAACTACACTTACTTGGAGACCATTCTGCAATGTATCCAAATGTTGAATCACTATGTTGTACACATGAAGCTAATATGTTGTATGTCAACAATATTTCAATTTTTTTAATTACTATTTTTTTATTACTTTTTGCCAGGTTCTAATAATAATATTTTGTTTTCATTATTTGATAAAGTATTGGAGTACAAAGATAAATGAAATTAAGACACCAGAAATGGTCTTGTGCAGTTCACAGCCTAATGGAGGAACAAGACATGCTAACAGATGGTTATCATACAGTGAGAGTATCTCTATCGTGGTATTTCAAGGGAAGAAGATATCATAGATTAGTTTTACCTCAGAGTAAGAGAAGGTAAAGGGTGACAGCTGCTGAAAAGTTGAAAAGAAAATCTTCATTAATTTTATGACATTTAAGCTTCCTCACAAACTACCTGGACATTCAAGTCCCCCGTTTTCCACAATGACTATTTTAGACCCTATCCACTCCTCCTCACACCTATAATGCCACCTTTCCTCCCCACATTCTCAACAGATGACAATGCTTCATAGTTTTTGGAGGAAAGAGAAGCCAACAAGCTGGGACTCCATTAATTTCATTTTTCCTAATATGTAAACCTGTCACCTGTCCACATGAGAACATATCAATATCCCTTCATTCCTGTGACACTAAAGGAACGTAACCTCCATGTGTCCTTTGGATCTCATCTCCTCCATCTTCTCAGGAAACTGCATTATCTATTCTTCTTTCTCTCTTGCATATTTAAAAACTGCTTTTGCCTGATTCTTTCCAGTTGGCTTTTAAATATGTTAAGTGTCTGCTACAGAAAAACAAAACAAAACAAAACAAAACAAACATCCCTAGCCACTTCCTGACCTTCTTCCCTTCACAAGCAAACTTTTTCAGAGTTTTTAATACTTAATGTTTTCTTTTCCTCACCCTCACTTTTCATCTCACTCCAGTCTGGTTTATGCCTCCATCACTTCATGCTAATAGCTCTTTTTAAGGTAACCAATAAACCTCATTTGACTAATCCCAAGAGAAATGTTTCTCACTTGATATCTTAGGAGCATGTCACACTGACAATGCTCTTTTCCTCGAAACACTTCTTTTCTTGGATTCCATGACACAACACTTCATTTACTTCCACAGCTGATTGCCTTTCTGTCTCTATGTGAGCTTACTGACCACCACTTGGCCATTAAATATTAATATTCTTGAAGTTCCACCCCCTTATGCCATACTCTCCATAGGTGATTTCAACTATGCCCATGACCTTACTTATCATCAATATACCAGTGACTCATATCCAACTGCCTACTTGGATTCTCCTGTTAACTGTCTCAAAGCCATGCCAAACTCTACACATTTAAAGCCCAATTCATGGGGCCTCCCTGGTGGCACAGTGGTTGAGAGTACACCTGCCGATGCAGGGGACACGGGTTCGTTGCCCCGGTCCGGGAAGATCCCACATGCCACGGAGCGGCTAGGCCCGTGAGCCATGGCCACTGAGCCTGCGCGTCCGGAGCCTGTGCTCTGCAACGGGAGAGGCCACAACAGTGAGAGGCCCGCGTACTGCAAAAAAATAAATAAATTAAAAATAATAATAATAAATAAAGCCCAATGCATGCGCACCACTTTCTCATAATCCAATTAGCATGGTGGTCTTCCAACGCGTGACAAACCATGAACCGTGACAAACCAGACACCTGCTTTAACTAACCCTTCTCCCTTATTCCCCAATCTGTCACAAAGTCATATCAATTTTAGCTCCTGAATATCTCTTACTTCTGTCTCTTTTCTCCTCTATCTCCACTGCCCATCACCACAGTCCAAGCTGCTATTATCTCTCGCCCCAATAAGTGCAATGTCCTTTACATTCATTTTCTATTGCCAAGTAACAAATTACCACAAACCAAGTGTCTTAAAACAACACCAATTCATTAGCTCACAGTTTTGTAAGGCAAAAGTCTAGCCTGAAGCAGGCATAGCTAGGTTCTCTGCTCAGGGCATAGTGCCAAAGGCCAAAGTGCCAGGTAGGTTTAGTTCTTATCTGTAGGTTCTGGAGGAAAATCTACTTCAAAGTCCATTCTTTTTTTTTTTTTTTTTTTTTTTGCGGTACGCGGGCCTCTCACTGTTGTGGCCTCTCCCGTTGCAGAGCACAGGCTCCGGACGCGCAGGCTCAGTGGCCATGGCTCACGGGCCCAGCCGCTCCATGGCATGTGGGATCTTCCCGGACCGGGATACGAACCCGTGTCCCCTGCATCGGCAGGCGGACTCTCAACCACTGCGCCACCAGGGAAGCCCCAAAGTCCATTCTTATTATTGGCAGAATTAAGTTCCTTACAATTGTAGGACTGGGGTTCCCATTTCCTTGCTGCCTGTCATCCAGCTCCCAGAGGCTTCCTTCATTCCTTTCTCTCCATCTTCAAGCCATCAATGGAACATCAAATCCTTCTGGTGCCTTGAATCTTTTGACCTCTTCTTCTTCAATCTGCTAAGGAAAAGTCTGTGCTTTTAAGCGATTTGAAGGTCAGGTTAGAGCCACAAGATAATCTGCTTACTTTAAGGTTAACAGATTTGGGATTTTAATTCATCTGTAAAATATCTTCACAAGTGTACCAAAATTTGCATTTGAACAACTGGAAGAAGGTATGTGTACACCAGAAAACAGGAATGTTTGGGACCATCTTTAAAATTCTGCCTACCATAGCCTCTATACTTATTCTTATCCTCTCCTACAGTTAATTCATGCTTCAGCCAAACTAGTCACTTCACACCCCATCCTTAACACTTAGTATACTCCGTGTATTTTTTTGTTGGCATCTATATAAGATACAATGGAAGATAAGTATCTGAGTTTTTGTACAATTTTGATCAAAGAAGCATAATATAATTTGCAGACACTTGGATAATAATCATCTAGCATAAGGATTATTAGCAAGAAAGGACTGCATAGGGCTCAAACAAAGTATCCTCAAATATTCAATTACTCCTTATTTTATAATGACATGATAGTTCAATTATCTGAATTATAAATCTAATTTGAACATGTAAGTAGGCAGTTCTGGGAACCACCTTGGGGGACAGTTTGTATAGACAACTCAGTAAAAGCTGAGTAGAAACCTGCTAGAATAAAAAATATATATCAAACAAGAGGGGTTGGAGTTTTGTATAAACATGCAAATTCAAACTTTCATATTTAGAACTCTGTGATACTGCAGACCTGTTTCTTCTCCCACTAACATGGTTGCCCATGTCAGTGTAAATAAATCATATTTTCATGGTTAAACCATCAACCAACTGGTATGCTTACAAAGACAATTTTCTTTTAGATGAGGAAAAAAAAGACGTTGCTTCCTTGGAAGGAAAATGAATTGAAATGGGATTTAATGTTGTAGACAACCAATAGCTCTATGGAACAGCTCTGTTTAATTGTTATGGTGACCAAAGGCTGTAGGACTGCCTAGCAAATAAGCTAGAAAAGATACTGTGAACAGACGTAATTAAAGTACAGATGTGCAGAATATGGGAGGAACAGCAAACAGCTTGGAATAAAACAGAAAAAAAAAAGCATGAAAATAGGGAGAAAGGCATATTTGAAATATATGGTCAAGAATCTCATTTTCCCTGAGTATTGTGGAGGGTTTGATACAGGCTGAAACTCAGGGACAGAAATGCAATGGTTTCAAAGATTCTCCATCTCACAGCATGCTATGACATCCTTCGGAGATATTCCCTGGAGACAGGGTGCAGCAGGGACTGCCATATGACTGTTCTTCTCCCTCCCTGCCCCATTCCCACACTGACTTTATTTTCTTATGGCACAAGCTGAGCTAGTCTTTGTAGAGTTTGGGTTGAAATAAACTTCTTTGACATCTAAAAGCCTGAACTTAAGTGCCAGCTGCTCAGAAAAGTACTAGAAAAGCCAGGTGCCTACCATCTGGAGATACTGGCAGTTTCTCCCACTGGGAACAGGAGACCTTAGTCCCTTAATCCTTTAATTGGGCAACTCAGAAAGATCATCCAAAATGTTATTGGAGAAATCCTGACTACATCTCCCCACATCATACTAACAGAATTATACTTTATCCTCCAGGGTGTGAGAACCATTGGAGGTTTCCAAACAGGTGACAGAAATGATGAAGTCTGTCTTTAAAAGAATGACTAGCAACAATGTGAGAAATGGATTTGTTAAGAGAACACGCATAAGAGGAAGAGGCACCATTAAGTAAACTATAAAATAAACCAGGTCATAAAGTAGGCAGATATTCTGGAAGAAAAAGAATGGATTCTAGAGATATTCTGGATATCTGACAAAACATTAGCTCAGTCATCCTGATTTTCATTAAACCATCACTCAATCATTCAGTGAGTATTCCCTTTATACTCTTCTTGGGACTATATTTAGGCTTGTTGTTAGGATATTAGCATCATCAAAGACCCAAGGAATCCCATGGAACACCCTTAATTTCTTAGATATCAATCTAGCCAAGAAATATGTAAATATAGGCTTCATACAAAATATACATTTAACACCTGACCGAAATATACAGTAATAAAAGCATTTTGAAAGCTGTAAAGTATTAAACAAATGTAACAAATTCCTGACGTCTAACCTTCCCTAGGTAGACTCAACCTCACTCCCATCTAATCAACTGATCACACAAAACTCAGAGAAACAGATGAATCTACGCAGGTCTTTGGATTTCCTTGAGTATCAGGATGGTCCTTGAGGTAGCCCAGAATACTGAACTTTACTGAATGATATTCTAATCAGGAGACTTGTCCTTTGGTCCCTCCTGCTTTCTCAGTAACAGGTGACTGCTCACTCTTTCTGATCTATTGGCAGCTTCCCAGTCTGCTGATTATTAAGCATTTACTATCTATGCACCATGACATGCTAAATGTCATGGGAGAAATCAATGTTAAGTAAGCAACAATTATTATCTTCAAGTAATCCATAATCCAGTGAAGAAGACAGACATAATCAATTAAATGTAAGGTCAAACGTGAAAAAAGTAAAGGCGCATATAGAGTGCCATGGGGCATAGAGTAGATATCAAATTGTTACCTTTTTTTTCCTATAGTAATTTTCCAGGAAGGCTTACCAAAAACTGACATATGGATTTATTTTCAGAAGCAACCCATATTGAAAAAAATATAGAATGAAATAGTATGAGAATGGTTATTATTCCTAACATTATCAAAAACCAAACTTTCCAAATATCTCCATATGAGAATAGTTTTGTTTTAATTATACATTGTTCAGGAAACGCAGAATGACAAAAAAACTTTTGCCTTTACCTTGGTCAATAAATCATAAATTAAATTTTACATACATCCATTAGGGAAAAAATGCACTGCAAAAAAATCTTTTTAATCATTAAGGTATTTTCCTTTAATTTAATGGATATTTAAAATTAATTATTTTAATTTTACTAATCAAAGGAACATCTATTTGTATCTGACAAATTAAAGTGCATACATATGAGCCACTTTCAATCAATAGGAAATATCTGAAGTATTTAAGGATTTACATTTTCTTTACAACTCCAATAACTCTACAGGCACCCAGAGATTTGAAGTATGTAATTTGAGAGTCACTAGTCTAGGTGGGCTACAGTTCAGAAAAGGAATAAGAACAGTTTGGATCTCTGGGGCACTGAAAAAGAATTAGAAAGTATGTGAAAAGCTAGAAAGGAAATGAGAATAGTCACAGGTGTTTTACACTCAGTCAGTCTGTATGAGTCTCTAATACAAAAAATTAAAATTACTAGGGACATTAATGATTTTCTTTCTTGGTCCTTCTCATTTTACAATGAGGAAACTGCAACGCAGGGAATTTAAAATACTGCTAAGAGTTATTACCAAGCAATATTACCAAAAGTAAGACCTAGGTTTCATGGATAAAACAAGTATATTGTTTTATCCAACCCATTAAATTAAAGGAAAATGCCTTAATGATTAAAAAGATTTTTGTAGGGCATTTTTTTCTAAGATACTTGTTAAATGTAATGTGATTTATTGACCAATGTAAAGGCAAATTTTGATGTTATTTGTATAGAAAAGAAGACAAATTACAAAGAATATAAAATCTATATTGATAGTAATTTGTATACAAATAAATTTGATCGGAAACTTGAAAATATAAATTGACACATTTTCCTTTCCAAGAATGGGAACCTGAAATAAACTACAAACAAATTAAAGCTTGCTTCCTCCAAGAAAGATTTGTGTCTATAGCTCATTGAGCATTCTAAGTCAGAATAATTATGCAGGAGAAAAAACATTGGACAATACAGGAACTGACACTTCATCCCTATTCCTACAATAATTACTTGGCTTTATTTCCTAAAGTCTTAGTTGAGGAGCTAATTTCCCTTCTGTTGTTCTGACTATAAATGAGATTGTCATTTGCTTCTGCTTAACTCTGATTAAAAGTAAAAACCACTTAAGTATGACTATTTAATCCAGTTTTGATCAAAATCACCTATCACCACCAATAATAGAATTTAAAACATGTATTATATATTTATCTAAGATTCTTTGTGTGGCTCAAACAAGGAAACAAGTACTACATCGCATCTCTGTAAAGGGCACTTATATTCTTTTACAGAATAGACCAGTGCTGGGTTTTGTCACTCGTAGTTCAAAGTTCAGGAGGGACAGGCATTTACATCATTTTAAAAGAGACAGTGGAGCTGGAGCCCTTCATAGAGACATGTCATTTATCACAACAACACTGGGATGAGACCCTCCCTCCCAAAGCCATCAGACATTGTAACTACTGAATCAACACCACAGAATAAATATGTATAGTAAGTTAAAGATATAAAATAAGAATATGAAACAGAATAGAAATAAGTGTAGCAAAATTTAAAACATAATGAAAAGTTAAACCACAAAAAGATGCAGCTTAAATAAAAGTTATTAAATTGGGAGCTAGATATTGACTTAGGCATAGAAAATATTTAAAAAGTATTAGGAAATATAGAATGTATAAAGACAAAACCTGCTGTAAGTTAGTAGGAGTCCTAGAAGGACTTGGCAATGGGAAGAAAATGGCAGTGTGAAAAACAAAACAAAATAAAACAGAGCTTTACTAGGTAAAGTTCCAGAAATCAGAGTTCAGACCTGGGCAAGAAGCTGGTATAAAGGGGGAATCATGCCAGTGTAAGAACCAAAGAGAAGTAAAACCAAAATTCAAAGTATAAACTGCCCAAATCACTGTTAACAACTACAGTAAGCATGATGGAGTATATTCCAAGGGACACAAAGGAAAAGCTAACAGAGACCACAAAGGAAATCTGCTCTTGAAAGGTAGACAATATGGAGCCAGATCTGTGAGGTTGCTGCTTTTCTTGACTTAGTATCATACCCAGAAAACCCAACAACCTCCAAGCAAGATTTTAAAATAAAAATAAGAGCTCTTCATAGACACATCATACTCAAACTGCTGAAAGCCAAAGATAAACAGAAAATCTTGAAAGCAGCAGAGAAAAATGGCACATTATATGCAGAATAACAAGGATTAGATAACAGATGATTTATCAGAAACTCTCCAAGCCAGAAGATACTGAAATGACATAGTTATAGGGCTGAAGGAAAAAAGTTGTCAACTAAGAATTCTATAACCTGGGAAGAGAAACTCCAAGATAAAATAAATAAATTTTCATATAAATGAAAACAGAGAATTTATAGCTCATAGAGCTGCACTACAAGAAGTACTAAAGAAAAATACTCTAGAGAGCAACTGAATCTACAAAAAGAAATTTTAAAAACCAAAAATGGTAAAGGTGTGAATATATATCAGCAAAGCCACAGAAGACTGAATGACACTAATAACCACATCAACCTAAACAGTAACTGGGTGAGGTGGTGGATATGTTAACTAACCTTATTGTGGTAATCATTTCACATAAATATGTATACCAGATCATCATGTTGTACATCTTAAATTTACACAATGTTATATGTCAATTATATCTCAATAAAACTAGGGAGAATATAACCACATTAACCTAATTGCCAATTATATAGCACCACCTCCAATAACTGAAGATGAATATTATTTTGAAGTGCTCATAAAATGTACATAGAGAGAGACCATATGATGAGCCATAAAATAAATCTTTAAAACATTTGAAAAGATGGAAATTGTATATAGTATATCCCTGACCAAAGTGGAATTCAATTACAAATCACCAAAAACAATAAATGTAGAAAAGCTCCAGATATCTGGAAATTAAACAACTTACATTTAAACAACTCATGAGTCAAGAAATCACAAAGAAAATTAGAAAACATTTTGAACCATTCATAATAAAAGCACAACACATCAACATCTTTGGGATGCAGCTAAAGCAATACTTACAAGGAAATTTTAGTCATTAAATGCTTATATAAGAAAAGAAAGTCTCACATAGATGGCCAAAAAGCACATGAAAAGCTGCTCAACATCACTAATTATTAGAGAAATGCAAATCAAAACTACAATGAGGTATCACCTCACACTGGTCAGAATGGCCATCATTAAAATATCTACAAACAATACTTGCTGGAGAGGGTGTGGAAAAAAGGGAACCCTCCTACACTGCTGGTGGGGATGTAAACTGGTACAACCACTATGGAGAAGAGTATGGAGGTTTCTTAAAAAACTAAAAATAGACCTATCATATGACCCTGCAATCCCACTCCTGGGCATATATCCAGAGAAAACTGTAACTCAAAAAGATACATGCACCCCAATGTTCACTGCAGCACTTATTTACAATAGGCAGGACATGGAAGCAACCTAAATGTCCATCAAAAGAGGAATGGATAAACAAGATATGGTGTGTGTGTGTGTGTGTGTGTGTGTGTGTGTGTGTATAATGGAATATATCTACCTGTAATGGAATATTAGCCATAAAAAGGAAAGAAATAATGCCATTTACAGCAACATGGATGGACCTAGAGATTGTCATACTGAGTGAAATAAGTCAGATAGAGAAAGACAAATATCATGTGATATTGCTTATATGTGTAATCTAAAAAAAAAAAAAAAGGTACAAATGAGCTTATTTACAAAACAGAAATAGACTCAGATGTAGAAAACAAACTTATGGTTACCAGGGGGCAAAGCAGGGTGGAGAGGGGAGGGATAAATTGGGAGACTGGGATTGACAAATACACACTACTGTATATAAAATAGGTAACTAATAAGGACCTACTATATAGCACAGGGAACTCTTCTCAATATTCTGTAATGACCTATATGGGAAAAGAATCTTAAAAAGAGCTGATATATGTATATGTATAGCTGATATACTTTGCTGTACAGCAGAAACTAACACAACACTGTAAATCAACTATACGCTAATAAATTTTTTTTAAATTATATATGTTTAGGTTATACAACATGATTCTTTAGTTTGTACAATGTGATGATTTAATAAATGGATACATTGTGGGAAAAAAAAAGAAAGGTCTCAAATCAATGATCCAAACTTCTCCACTATAAACTAGAAAAAGGACAGTCAATTACACCCAAAGCAAGCAGAAGAAAGGAAATAAATATAAAACTGAAAACAGAACACCAATAAATAAAATTAATGGAATCAAAATTTGTTCTTTAAAAAGATCAATAAGATTGAAGACCTCTAGTAAGGCTGGTCAGGAAAAAAGAAAAACACAAATTATCAGTACCAGGCATGAAAGCAAGGAAATGACTACAGATCTTATAAACATTGTGAACAACTTATACCAATAAATTAGAACACTTAAATTAAAAGAAAAATTCCTTTGAAAGACACAAATAATCAAAGCTTACTCAAGAAAAAATACATAACCTGAATAAATCTATACCTATTAAAGAAACAGAATCCATATTTGAAAACTTTCTCACAAAGAAAACCAGCTTCACTGGTGAGTTCTACAAAATATTTACATAAGAAATACCAATTTTACACACAATCTTTCAAAAAATTGAAGAGTAAGAAATACATCCCAACTTATTTTATGAGGTGAGCCTTATTGTGATATCAAAAATTAGACAAAGATATCACAAAAACTACAGAACAATGTTCCTCAAAAAATATAAATGCAAAAAATAAATGTAAAATATAAAAGTTCATGAGAAAATTTTAAAGGAACAGAGAGAATACAAAAAGAAAGGAAGCTGTTGGATACCCAATTTCTACTGGAAGGAAGCAGCTTGACAAAATTACTCAGATACCTGCACATGCTATCTTTCATGAAAAAGGAAATATGACCAACAGGGTAAAAGCCAAAGCAGAAAGAGCATCACCAAGACACTCCAGAGCACAAATGAGAGCTCAGGAGCACAGCAGAGAGCTGTGAAGGATTATTCCCAATCTGAAACCTTATCAAGGAACTCAGGCTACAGTTTGCCTGGCTAAATTTCAGAACTGCATTGGACCAATGATTCTTTTTTATCTTCCATTTTTGCCCTTTTTGATTTAGAATGCCTATAATTTGTTAGCCTGTACTTGTCCCACAATTGTATGTAGGGAGTGCTGGGTGTTGGGATTATACAAATTGTCTTTTAGCTTTACAGGTCCACACAAACATTAATTTTGCCCCAAGAGTCACACTTAAAGGATTATACCCAGGGGCCTCATTTGCATGTGATTTAGATAACTTAAATGTTGAGATTTTGAGATAATGAGATTTAGAGAAGATTCTGGATTTGACCCAGTGCTGTAATAGGGGGAGAGACCCATGGAATCCTTGGGAGGAAATGAATGTGTTGTGCATTTGACAGGGGCTTGAAGTTTTGGGAGTCAGATGGCAGACTGTGGTAAGCAGAATTATAAAATATCCCCCAAGGATTACCACCCGCCTCTACACATGCCCTCTATAATTCCTGGGACCTTAATATGATGGATTTTACTCCAGTGATTAGGTTATGTTACAGGCAGATATCGAGGTGGATCTGACCAAATCACATGAACATATAAAAGCAGAGAATTTTCTTCAGCTAGTCACAGAAGAGACAGTCAGATTTTCAGAGCATAAGGAGGATTTGATATGTCATTGCTGGCTTGAAGATTGAGGTTATTAACGTGCCTTACCTAAAATTATAGAAGATGGAAATGGGGGTGATAAGGAAGGAGAAAGAGGGAGAGTTATAGGATCCAATTATATGTAAAATTATACGTCTGTGGGTGTGAATGAATGCACGAAAGATGCATTAAAAGCCAAGCTAAAATGTTAGTGGTAGTTATTTAGGGATGGTGAGACTTCAGGAGATCTTAAATTTCTTATATTTGTATGTATCATTTTAATACTTTAGAGATGTATTATTTATTTAATACTGAAGAAAATGTAACTGTTTTTATTGTGGAGAAAATAAAATTTAACTCTAATTGTTTTTAAAATAACACACAAAAAAGAAATTGTGATATTACAAATAAAATAAGACACTGGAAGATGGGGGCAGGGGTTAAGGTGGGAGAGAGACAGAGATTCTGTAAATCAATAAGAACAAAGTCAAACAACCAGAGAAAAAAACAGCAATGGACATAAACACAAAATTTTTCACAAAAGTAAAACTCAATATTAAAAAAGTATTTTCCAAACTTCTAATAATTTTTAAAATAGAAATATGTCTAAAATTCCCTGGTGCATAGTAGTTAATAAAGCCTCCCTTTATTTTACTAATTTTACTATTATTACTAAGCTGCCAAAGTTCTATTAGGGGATCATTTGTTTGATCATAATTTCATGGGGAACAGAACTCTAACACTAGATCTATACCTAACAATAGATCAAACCAAGGTGCAGTTGAACCAGTCATTTTAGCTCTCTACAAGATTAATACCAATCAGTACAATATTGATTGGAAAACAGGGTCAGATATAGATTGAGAAGCTGGAGGAAATGATTGGCTCAACCTGATTCTATAACCAGTATAGAAGTGGCCCAAGGGAAGTGAAACAGCAAAATCCTTCCAAAGTGTCAGATGAATTAAATTAATTTAGAATCCTACCCTTCAACTTTCCTTTGATTATTAATCCTCACTTCGCTTCCCGGAAAGACTTTTGCTTTTAATTCTGCCTTTTTGGCTCAGAAATGACATCATTTCTGAAGTTTTACTGTATCCATTTTCCAAAGAGCAGGTCTGATCTATTTAGGCAATACAATAAAGGGGATGTAGTTTCCCCTATGATGAATTAAGAATCAGAATTTAAAATCCAGAGAAGGCAAATTTGGTAGACTCAAGACTGCTGCATGAGAAAGGACAAAAATATAATATCCTAAAATTTTATAAACTACAATATTACTACCTAATATACATTTTCCTGAAATTTGAGTCTTTATAATGAATGGATACTTTAAATACCCTGTGGCATATGAAAATGTTGATTCATTTCTATACGATTATAATTCACTACTAGAATTGGAATGCTTCAATGGTATGACTGTGATATACAAATAGAGGATACAGTGTGCTTTCATGGTATTTAAAATGCAGTAGGTAAAGATATTCAGTCTTCTTTTTTTATCTGCTTAAGCCAGTCCCCATATTGACACATGGCACTGTGGATGCAGTAATTTGTGGTCAGTGAAGGAGACTAAAATAACACAATCTGGGTACCCAAAGTAGCAGGAGTCTAAATATCCTGCAAAGCAAATGACTCTAATATTCTGCTTACAAGTAATGGCATCCAACTCTTATCGCAGAGTTATACATACATAATGTCTGCTGCTCTATAAAGTTTAGCGAGCAGCCTTCACAATAAGGAAGGGCAAAATTCTATTTGAAAACTTTTTTCCCCAAGTTAGAGGAAAGAACTAGAATACCCCTACAGAACTCTCTGCATCTAAGCCTTAGCACAGCAACGTGGGAGAGGTAATCTGCGCATGCCTGCAAAGGAAAGGATGTAGATCCCATTATTCATGGATACCACCTGCTGGTAGACATGTGGTGTTGCTACACAGAGAAGGGCACAGAGGGGAAATGCACAAAGAAATGGAAAGACCAGAGGACACCAAATACAGAAATAACAATATTTAGAAAAGAGTGATGAACTTCAGCAGGTTTTATAGCAACCTGGTGACAACATCTCACTCCTTTAAGAACTTTTCTAACAAGATTCTGAGTCTTGACTTTGAAACGTCTGTAGTAGTAGTGACACGTAGTCATTGGCTCCACTTTATAATTTTTAAGTACAAATAATTGTATATAAATCTAAGACTTATAGCCATTAACTCTTATTTATAGAGCAATGATTCTCAAAGGGGACAATTTCGCCACTCACTGGGAAACTGGTCAGTGTCTGGAGACAACTTTAGTTGTCACATGGGGGAGGTGCTACTGACATCTAGTGGGTAGAGGCCAGGGGTGCTGCTAAACATCCTGCATTACACAGGCCAGCCTCCACATCAAAGAATAATCCAGCCCAAAATGAAAATAGTGTCAAAAAAAAATAAAGTATTACATACTTCCACCATTAAAAAAAAAAAAGAAAATGGTGTCAAACTTGAGAAATCCTGACCTGGAGGAACCAATTCAAAGATAAAAACACTCTAATATTAAACTACAACACTTACACCTTCTGGCTTTTATTTAATAAACATTTATGTAGCACTTACTATGCATCCAGTGCTAAGAACTTTACCAACATTAACATAGTTTATTCTTATAACAATCCTAAGAGGTATATATTATTAATAGCCCCATTTTAAAACTAGGGAATCTGAAACACAAAGAGGTTAAATAGCTTGTCTAAGATGTCAGAACTAGCAAGTGCTGGAGCCATAATTTGAATCCAGGGAGCCTGGCTCCACAGTCCATTGCCTGAACTAGGAAACTATGCTGATCACCTTTCAGCAGGCATATTCTTTTAATTGAAGGAGATAGCCAAAAGTAGGACTGCTGTTTCAATCATTTTCCTGCCCACCTCGAGATTTTCTGCTAGAACCTGATGAAGTCAATGTATTGACAGTCAGTGCACTCTTTGGTGTCCCTGTTTCAAGGGAGTAGACTGGTGTAGCAAGAAAAACAAAACTTTGGATTTTAAAATTCAAAAGATATGAGTTCAAACTCTACTTCTATCCCTTAACTCTATGGCCTTCACCAACTTTCTACGCCTCAGTTTCCTTCTTGTAAAACAGAATTATTAATACTTGTAGACTTGTTGCAAGGAATAGAGATATGCGGTGTGCATAGGGCATAGAACATATTAAAAAGCCATTAAATGCCATTACAGCCAATAAAAGTGGTTATTCTAAGTGTCTGTCTATGTAATAGACTGGAATTTCTTACTAATATCCAGCTGGTTCCACATTTTCTCTTCCTTGTACTTCTCTACCTCCCTGCCCATTCAAATCTGAATATCTAATCGTAGAAAGATTCTGACCCTCCTAGTTTGCCCCACTAAATGAAGTTAATTCTTCCATTTCCCTGGTTATGTAACAAGTAGAGTCACCCGGAAAATGCATATAGAAATACCTCTCTGTGGTTGTGGTATAAGTCTCTTGAAAAAAGTTTCTTTATTCTCCTTGTTGCTATGTTGGATTCTTTATCTTAGCTAGTTCAGATACAAATTCATGTCTCCTATATTATTCCTTTATCTGAAGCAAGACAACTCCCTGGTTTCAGATGGAAAATAACACTATACATCATTCAATTTGTGTGTTACAATGTCAAATTTGACTCATTAGATTGCCAGTAGTAGAAAACCGACTCAAGGTAGCTTGGTAAGAAAAGGCATTTATGTATTAATTCATACCATTGGGAAGTTTGGAAATGTAGCTAGGTCCCGGGGTTTCAAGCATGGCTAGATAGAGGATACTACCTCTTTGGCCATCTCTTAAAACCTCCTGTCTCTACTGGCTTTCTCTTTGGTTTCTTCAGAATAAATAAGATGATCAGTGGTAATCCCTATACCCCACACATACAGGCTAATGGCTCTGTTTTTCAGAGCCTTCACTAACACTTATAGCTGGAAAAAAAAAAAAGAAAGAAAAACCTGAGAGACTCTGATCAGCCTGAGTAGGTCACATGCCTATGGCTGAACAATCAAAGTGGCCAGCGACATATGTTACTCTGATTTACCTGATCTATGCCATGTTCCCTGTCCCTCTGTGGCCAGAAAGGGGAAAGCTATCCTCAATTAATCACAGAAAAAGTTTCCAAAAAGAAACAAAAGTTTCATCACCAGAAAAGATTGCAGACACATGCTGTCCACTACCATCACCAAAGAATTCAAGCTTGGTTTGTAAGGGAAAAAGTTTTGGTTCTGTATTTGCATGTACTAGATTCCAAAATCAAGGCTATTTTTAATGTTCTCATTCTCTTGTCTTGAGAACTTATCTTGATCCAAAAGATTAAATGTTGTAGAAGTACTTGAAGAACCATATGAGAAAAATATATTCAACCACTAGGACAGGGCTAAAGCCAATGGCAGAAATGGGAATGGATAGAAACCTAGTTACAGGGAAGGGAAGCCTAGCCAAGAACGGCATAGGATTTGTAAAATATAGTGACAGGTAGAAAGTTGTTTCCAGATAAGCAGTTGCCATCTGAGAAGTTTAGTAAGGTAAGAGTCAAGCAAACTAAAATATATGGGTTGGCAGGCATCAGTAGTAAGACTAAGCAAGTCCAAAAACCTATCCCACCCCTACGTGACTATTTTCTATAGCCTTATACCCACAAAGGCTAGAGTAACAGAGGAAAACCCAAGAGTATAGAGACCAACATTATAAAAGGAGGTTATAAAGGGGCCTTTTGTAATGCAACAAAGGGTGGATTAGAGACATTCTTCCAACATTAAAAAAAAAAGTAAATAAAAGCTCCTTAAGGAAAGATAGATATTTTTAATGCTATATCACCAGAACTTTTATTAATCAACATAATAAAGAAATAAATGACAATCTTTATCTGCAATAGTAAAGGAATACTACTAATTAGTCTTTCAGATTCTTCCTTTTGCGAGAATGACATCAGGGAGGTTTCTGTTCCTTCCCCCTCGGTTTTCAAGATTTGAAAACCCTCTCTCCCACCCGTTATGCAATGACAGAATAAGAAGTGACTGAGGATGACTAACAACCCAGGCTAGAAGACAGACTCTTCAGCAGGAACCAAAAAATTAAAAAGCACAGAGAGCTCTAGGGGCTGACAGAAAGAAAGGGTAGTGAAGAGAGTATAGAACTAAGAATCAAAGCCAGAAGGCGAAAGCATGGGGACGAGCTGAACGTGTCAGAGAATCCAGTTTTGAACATTCATCACCCTGTGGACTCTGTATGTATTGGAATACGACATTTAAAGCACAACTTCCAGTGAAACAAACAAAACGATCTTATAATCGTGAATGACACGTGGTTCTATTGAGACAAATTTTAGGAGGAATACTGTGAGTAAAAAAAAAAAAAAATTGGGGGAATTCCCTGGCAGTCCAGTGGTTAGGACTCGTGCTTTCCCTGCCAAGGGCCTGGGCTCAATCCCCTGGTCAGGGAACTAATATCCCACAAGCCACCAGGCGGGCGAAATCCAAATACTGTTTTCATCAATTACTAATTCAGAGAATTTACTTCCATCTTTTATGTCAGCCTGTTGAAAGAAAACTATAATTGATACCACTGTAATCTCAAGGCACTTTGCCTTCAGCCTCTAAATATACCATAATGCTTGGTTTTCACTGCCATGTTTATAATCATGATTCCTTAAACCCAAGAAATGAGAACCACTGGGACAGATGTTGGACTTTCTTATAAAAAATGTTGAACGTATGTTCTCTTAAGGTAATCCTACCTCTTGAAAAATTTGCTCTTCAACTTTCTTGACTCTTCAAGTTGGAGGCTGAGATAACAATAGATCATAAGTAATTCCCACAAGTGGAAGCTGTTGTTTTTTTTTTGCGGTAAGCGGGCCTCTCACTGTTGTGGCCTCTCCCGTCGCGGAGCACAGGCTCCAGACACGCAGGCTCAGCGGCCATGGCTCACGGGCCCAGCCGCCCCGCGGCATGTGGGATCTTCCCGGACCGGGGCACGAACCCGTGTCCCCTGCATCGGCAGGCGGACTCTCAACCACTTCGCCACCAGGTAAGCCCCCACAAGTGGAAGTTTTGAAAAATTATAAAAACATGTTAGGCATGTAGCCATACTCTCATCAGCTTATTGATTTCACTTATGAAGCTTATATCCCTGGGGAAAGATTCATGGAGTTGGTGTGATGGACTCCTTTAATAACATAATCATTTTATGATAAGTCCTGGTTTTAAAGGAAGTTAGGACATGGAAACCATAACATGATAAACTTCTCACAGTAGCTTTTCCCTACTCCTATTTGCTTCGTAAATAAAGAAGACCCTTCAGAAGAACCAAAGATTATTAAAATTAAAATTATCATTTTCATCAATATACACTCAATTCTCAGGTGGATAACCGGCTTCAATTAAGAGACTGACAAGTTTCCGATTCAAGATGGCGACCTTACAGGACCCTGAACTCACCTCCTCCCACAGACACACCAAATCTATGGCTACATATGGAACAACATCCTCTGAAAAAAGGTAAAAACTGGCTGAGCCACTCCTACGGTCCACATCGAAGCAGGTAAGAGAGGCTGGGTCACAATCTCGCCACAAACCCCACCAGCCCCACCTCCCCCACCCCCGTGTGGAGACCCACAGCTGCTCACTGAGGAGAAAAGGCTTTGAACCCCACATGGGGCACCCGCCACTTTTAACACCTGCACCTGAGAGACGGCCCTCAAAACACGCAGTGTTGTAAACCAACAGGGCTCTGTCCACGAGGCTCTAGGGCCGTGGCTCTTAAAGGGCTCACGCGCTGGGACTCACCAGCCCCAAGGCCCCAGGCGAAGCGCCAATCCAGGGTGCCGGACTTGGTGTGGGGGAGGCCCATTTGGTTGTTTGGAGTGTTGGCGGGGGTAGGCATCTGATCTGACCGGCATTTGGGGGCCTGCTGGCACTCTCCGGGTGAGACTAGCCGCCGCCATCTTCGCTCGCCCTTCGCCGCTTCCGGGGGCCGGGGTCCCCGGATTGGAGCTTTTATGTGCGTCTGGCGCCCAGTCTACGGCTGCCGGCGGTGGAGGGGCGGGGGGGCCACTACTTGATCGCGCGGTTCTGGTGGCCAGAGTGGCTTGCGTTTCTGGGTCCCATGCGGGCGTGGCAATCTGCGAGGTGGTTCTTGGCAGGCTACCACCCGGGGCAGGGCAGTGCATAGAGAGCAGTTGGAGGTGCCCGCAGGCTCTCTGTGAAGGCGGCCTCTTTGCCCGCATTGGAGCTCTGGCCTGAGGGTCAGGCACACCCATAGGGCCCTGTGGGCGTGGATGTACTCTCAGGGAAGTAGGCTAGTGCACCGTCTTCTTTGCCTCTCCTTCTGCCTCACTATAGCTGGCAGGTAGCTCCCAGACAGGAGCTTAGACGCTCATCTTGAGCCCCAGATTTGGGGATTGCTGCCCAGGGGACACCTCAAGATGGTGACCAATGAGGTATAGGCATGCAGTCCCATAGGACTGTATATACTTGCATGCTTTATCTTTTTTTTTTTGGAAGAATAGTTGATTTAAAAGTTGTGTTAATTACTGCTGTACAGCAAAGTGATTCAGTTATACATATATACATATTTTAAATATTCTTTTCCATTACGGTTTATCATAGGATATTGAATATAGTTCCCTGTGCTATACAGTAGGACCTTGCTGTTTATCCATCCTAGATATAAAAGCTTACATCTGCTAACTCCAACCTCCCTCTCCATCTCTCCCCCAACCCCCTGCCCCTTGGCAACCACCAGTCCATTCTCTATGTCTGTTTCTATTCTGTTCTGTTCCTGTTTCACAGATAGGTTCATTTGTGTCATACTTTAGATTCCACATATAAGTGATATCATATGGTATTTGTCTTTCTGACTTACTTCACTTAGTATGATAATCTCTAGTTGCATCCATGTTGCAGCAAATGGCATTATTTTGTTCTTTTTTATGACTGGGTAATATTCCATTGTATGTATGTACCACATCTTCTTTATCCACTCATCTGTCAATAGACATTTAGGTTGTTTCCATGTCTTGGCTATTACGACTAGTGCTGCTATGAACATAGGGGTGCATGTATCTTTTTTAATTATAGTTTTGCCCAGATATATGCCCAGGAGTGGGATTGCTAAATCATACATTCCATTTTTAGTTTTCTAAGGGAACTCCATAATGTTTTCCACAGTGGTTGCACCAACCTACATTCCCACCAACAGTGCAGGAGGGTTCCCTTTTCTCCACACCCTCTCCAGCATTTGTTATTTGCAGCCTTTTTAATGATGGCCATTCTGACTGGTGTGAGGTGGTACCTCACTGTAGTTTTTGATTTGCATTTCTCTAATAATTAGCGATGTTGATCATCTTTTCATGTGCCTATTGGCCATCTGTATACGTGCATACTTTAAAAGCTGTAGCCTAAAGGTCTGGCTTCTTAATCACATACCACGAGCTAGCACATTAGAAAACTCTAAATAAGAAAAATAATCTTCCACAATCTCACTAGCAATCCTTGACTTTTTCATTTATGCCACTCTTGAGTCCTTGTCCGTGTTCATTTTCAGAATCTGTATTGACTTTTATCTTCTTGTATGGTGATTTTAAAATACAATATTTGTTTAACAAAGAAAGATCTCTCTTAAAGAGCTATGCATAAGTTCTACCAAACACAGCATTAGTTTCTAATATGTATATCATGAATAAATTTACGAATATCATGGGTTACCCTCCTTGTGTTTCTTGTGCTCTCCTGCAGTAGTTCATGGACTGACTTTGCTAATCAGTGCTTGTCAAAATCGATATTTTAATTCATCTCTTCAATTCTTGCTTACTAACCTTCAGAGATAGAGTCAGTGGTTCCCCGTGATATATTATTAAGAACAATTAACTTGCCATTTTATTTAAAAGAACAAAATTCTCATTTCAAAAGCTGTTCATGCATTTACCGTTATCATGTGGGAATATTTTTAAAGCTGCTTTTAAATCTTTTGTGGTTCCCCTTCTAACTTTGCCAAATATAGTGTTAATAAATCTCTACAATAATTAATTTTAAACAAAGTTGCTTACTTTTTAAAACAAGTTTGGAATGTTTTACTTATGTAAGCCTTTTTGTAAGTGTAGAAAAACATTGGGCATCTTTGAAAGTAATATTTTTAAAAATTGACCTAATAAATTCTCTGGTGCATGAACTTGTATCGATACTTGTATAAATGCATACCACCACCTCTTCCATTACCATAAGGTTTAATGATTATGGTCTTAGAGTAACATTAAACATTTCTTTTAAGTAAGCAGTACCTGATATCCTTTTGAGAACATTTAACTTGTTTTACTTGGAGGCAGTATGAGGGATTGGTGACTCTGATCATTTACATCAGATTAATTCTAATGAGTATCCTTCCTTAAAGTAAATGAGTTAACCTTAGCACTAAATCTTATTTTGTTCTAAATGCTCTTTGTGGTCTTGACTCTTTGAATTACACATACCACATTGTAGCACATTAGAAAACACTAAGTAAGAAAAATAATCTTCCATACTCTCACCAGCAGTCTTTGACTTTGTCATTTACACCACTCTCCAGTCCCTGTCCACATTCATTTTTAAGTAGTTGTTGTAGAATTTTGAACTTTCCAGGCTCTATGGCAGGAATATAAGGAAGTTATTTTTCATCAGACCTCTTTTTCTCATTCTGCCCAAAGTTCATGAGTACTTTTTTTAATTACCTCTTTATTCTGAACGTGTTTTTCCTTAAAGAAATGTATTCCCATTAATGAAGCTTACACAGCACAATATTTACCATTGGTTAACATTCATCTTCCCATCCAATGATGTCCCATTTTTCCTGGCCCTGCATCTGATGTCCTATATAGATTTTTACCAAGTTCCACTCTAATTCTATGTTATCCTTTAAAATCATATGGTAGAAGAAAATATTCCCTCAAAATTGCTCAGACAAGATATACACCCAAGAGTTGGTCACTAAAGACCATTCTTTTTGGCATCATAACTCCTTTTCTGAAGAATGGAAAGCTCAACCAGATGGGACACAAAACAAAATATTATTAAGTACTATTCTAACTGCTTTTCATGTATTTTAACTTTTCAAATATTCACAATCCAATGATGTAAATACTACTATTAATTCCCTTTTGCAAGTAAGGAGACCGAGGCAGAGAAAGGTTAGACACATTTCCCAGTGTGAGCAATCTAGCTCCAGAGTCTATTGGTTTAATCACTGCACATGTTGCCTCTTGATATGATTAACATTGTCACCTTGACCTCGATTTCTAACAAATGCATCCACAGGGCTTAGTCATATTTGAGAATACCTAAATAGACATAAGCAACATCATCTTAGAATTTTCTAAAAATCTTGAGCTAAAAAAATATGATTAAATATTACATTTTCAACATTCTAGATTTTAAAAAGAATTTCAGGAATTGTCATTCAACTTCAGAAGTATTCGAGAAAATAGCAAGGGGATGATTGAAATATAGAGTAGCATCTTTCATTTAATTGTAGTCCTAAAACATGGTACAGCAGACAAGGAATTAGAAGTCAGAAGACCTAGCTCTGGTCTTGGCATTGCCCCTAGATCTCTGTGTTAGTTTAGATAAGTCACTTTCTTTTTAAAATTAGTTTCTTCATCTGATTAAAAAAAAATCTGAACAAAAGTGTATGCTTTGCCCATCTCACTGACTTGTTCTAAATACAAATGAGATAATGTGTTGGGAGCACTCTGTAAACTGTACAATGCTACGTAATGGAACTTACTATCAAATATGGTTAAGAGCAGGCTCTAGTGTCTTTTTCATATACTTCCTAGCTATATGACCTTGGCCAAGTTCTGTAGCCTCTCTAATATTTCATTTCCTCAACTTTAAAAAGTTTTAAGAAGGTTTTATGATAGAATTGACTTCCTAGGATTTTTGTCACCTTTTATAAGATGACACATGTATAATTTGAGTTTCCTCAGATGCAGGTCCTAAGACAAGGATTCAAGTGCAAGCAATTTAATGGAAGGTAGGGAAGTTATACAAAGAAGACAAGGACGCAATGAAAGGTGCATTATCAGATAAATTACCACCCTGGGTTACTGGAACTTAATTCTGCTGAGGAGTTCTGAGTCTAAGGAATGGCATAGACAATATACCATATATGTTCTATATATAATCATTTTGCTTCATTAAAATAAGTTCTATTTACTCATCTTCAAGTTAACTAATCCTTTCACTTCTCATGTCCAGTTACCAACCCATCAAATGAATCTTCATTTCTTATATTAGACTTTTCACTTCTAGAATTTCCACATGTTTCTCTCTTAACAGTTTCCACTTTACTGCTGTAATTCTCCAATTGTTCACCTGTCCTGGTTAATAACCTGTCCTGGTTATTACTGGTTATTATTTCTGCATAATAAATTCCACACTTAGCAGCTGAAAATAATCATTTTAGTTTGCTCATTATTTTATGGTAATTCAGGAAAAGCTCAGCATTTGTTGTCTCACATGTGGTTCTAGTAAGATATCAGCTGGGACTGCAGTCCTCTGAAGGCTCAACTGGGCTGGATATCAAGATGACAACCCATAGCAGACAGTTGATGCTGGATGTCACCTGGGAGCTCAGCTAGGGCAATTGACCTAAATACCTGTATGTGCCTGCTCCAGGATAACAATCTGACAGTAATCAAACTCCTTACCTGGCATTTGGCTTCCCCCAGAGGAAGTATCCCAAGATGCTGCATGGTTTTTTTTCTGATATAGCCTCAGAAGTTACATAGGATCACTTCAGCCTTACTCTGTTCACACTGTCTGAAGCAGATAAAAACCTGTCCATATTTAAGGGGAGGTGAAATAGAGATCGTTCTCAATGAAGAGTGTCAAAGAATTTTGGGACCATGTTTTAAAACCATTACATCCCCTTTATCTCTAAATTATTTAATATTTTGTCCTAGTTATTTTAAAGACCTCTTCAGCTAATTTCAACATCTGTGTTATGGATGGGTCTCCTTCAACTAGCTCTTTCTTCTCTCACCTGTGGGTGACATTGTCTTGCCTCTTCATATATACTGCAAGTTCTAACTAAATACCACATACTGTGTCTAAAAGGAACAGGAGGGACTAATATAGATAAAATTACTCTAGGAAGTGACATACTCCTTCTTCAGAGAAACCACTAGGTTGAGCTGCTGACTGAGTATAATCCATGGTTATGTAATCTGTCTTGGCTTTTAGTGCACTTTTATTGGATCCAGTTCACCACTGGGTTCAAATATTTTGATGGTGAGATCAGGTCTTTCCTGAGCATAGGAAGATGCTGAAGATTTCTCTGTACTTTACAGCACAGCTGCCAGCACTACAGAGAGTGCTAGGGAGATTTCTTTGCTTTCTAACTTTCTACCTTTCTTCCCTGGACCCAGTTTTCCCTGGGCTTATGCTTGGTGAAGGTTGCAAGCACCTCTGGAAATTCTCTCTGAACTCTCCTGCTCTGCCCTCAGCCTCCAGCCACCTGTTTCCTTGCACTTGATGAGGGCTCAGTATACCTTGAGGATATACCTCTCAGCTTTCTTTCCCTGTACCTCACATTCATACACTGTTGCTGTGCATACAACAAAGGTCCCATGGGAAAGAATTTATGGCTATGTGTGGAGTTGCTTTGTCACTGGGATTTTCAGAAATCTAAACACTCATTGCCATCTACATATAGCCATTAAAAGTTCATTAAAAATTTGGCTGTTCTCCTTACTCCCATCTATTGGAAGCTTCTCCCACCACAGCCACAGGGATGATAGCAAGGCACAGACATCTGCTCTCCTAAAAAGGGCTAATTTCTTTCTAGAATTTAACTCATTGGAATTGTTTTACATTCTCAGCTCTCTGAAGAGTTTCTGAAAGACTATGATTTTATAGTAGCTTATATGACATGTTTTCGTTGTTAGGGACGGGAATGACGATCTCTTTTAATGTGCTACATCAGGAACTGATTGAATGGGAAAATTTTCCCTGCTATATATAGCATGACCTTACTCCACAATGCTAAGGGTCTGCAATGTGATTCTTCTACTGGGGCTCACTAGAGACTCCACACATTATATAATTTGACAACATATCCCTGGTGCAAGGCTATAAATGTCTATTTTTGTTCATCCCAAGTGAATGTAAAATGCTTCTAATCCTTTTTCTTGATTGGGATTGAAAGAAACATTCTTGTGAGATCAATAGTCTCATACAATGTGTCAGTGTATTGATCTCTTCTAATAAATATATAATATCTGGCATGGCAGCTGTACTTGGGGCTATCACTTTATTAAGTTTTTGGAAGTGTACCATTAGGCGCCATGATCCATCTTGTTTTGTCAGGGCAGTATCTGCATTCTTTAGTTTTTGAAAGTGGCACTAATCTCTGCCAGTATACCTAGGATGCTTCTGATTTATGATCTTGCATGGTGGGATGCATTTTAAGGGGCTTTCACATGTCCTCTCCCATTCTAATGGATATTATTATAAAGGTCAAGGAATCAACAGGAGAGTTCCATCAGTTGCTAGATATATCCATCCTTTTAAGCACATAGGTATTAGGTAAATAACTACAGGTTGATCCAGAGAGCCACTGAATCAACTGTCAGACAGACTTAGGCCATGGCTCTATTTTATACTACCTGGTCTCAGTACACTTCACTCAAACAAGAGAGTCATCACTGCATTCATGTATCTCAGAAGCAATCTCTGAGACAAGGTGAATTAGTTACCTATTGCTGTGCAACAAAATATTAGCAGTTTAATACAACAAGCATTTATTGTCTTCCATAATTTCTGAGAGTCAGGGATCCAGAAGCATTTTAGCTGTGTGATTCTGGGTTAGAACATCTCATGAATTTGCAGTAAGATGTTGCTAGAACTGGAGCCAGGGATGGGGGTCTGCTTTTTGATAGTTGACTCACATAGCTGCTGGCAGGAGGCCCCAATTCCTTGATTCATAGATCTCTCAGTAGAGCTACTTAAGAATTCACATAACATGGCAGCTAGCTTGTTCCAGAGCAAGTGATCCAAGAGCGATAGCAAGGAGTATCCTATGATGTCTTTTACCCCTACACACAAAACATCATTTCTACCATATGCTATTGGTTAGAAGCAAGTCGCTAAATCCACACAAATTGTCAGAATTTGGCTACATCTTATAGGAGAAGTAGTGTTTGAGCATTGTGGTCATATTTTAAAACCACCCCAGGAGGATTTGAGTGCAAATAGTATAGTTGGAAGACAATCCTAGGAAACACCAGAAAAAGAGAAGAAAGTAAGAGAAGCAGAGAAGGAAAAGGTCTGGTAAAGGATATGTTACCAAGTAAGTAGGCAACTGAAGTATAACACCACTGGGAAAACACATCTTAGAGTTAGTTTTCCTACCCAAGGAATGAGAGAGCAGAGTAAATATGCAATAGCTCCCATCAGTCATTGGTTGACACCTATCATTTATGTCCACAAGTCATTGTCCAAAACCAATTAGTGGCCCCAGCCAGCTTCAAGAGAACCAGAATGCCGAAAAGTGCAATTCTGCCATTTTCCAAGAAGAAGAAAAATATTCACCTGAAACAGAGGGTAACTGGATATTGATGAACCCAACTGGAGATGACCACAGCTCTCAAGAATCAAAACTTAAAACCCTGGGAAAAGCAGGGCCTAGAGTTTTTTCCACAATGAGATATTGGAGAGATAATGACAACAAATGAGGATCCTGTGGGACTGGTCCTGAGGGAAAGGAGATGGTAAGATATAAACTTTGAGGCCACAGGGCCTGAGGGGAAGACATCAGACAAGGGGGTTTCCCTATCCCTCTGTTACCTTTACCAGTGAGTCAGAGAAGGCCTGATCCAACACCTAGAGATTGATTATTATCATCCTAGCACTCACTACATGTTTCCTACATGATTAGCCACATTATCTATTCATACCACTATCTGGTAAAGCCCTTAATCCATAGCTTCCTTCACATTGCCTACAGAAGAAGCAATGCCTGAAGCTCTGCTGAGTCTCTTCTGAACCACCCCCATCAGGATACCCATTTTTTATAACCAAAGGTGCATCCTTGATAGCTATAGAGGCAGTGATATTATGTAAGAAAAGGAGGTGTTCCCAGCCATTGTACTTGGGAGGACCAGGCTGTGATGAAAATCAACTCTGTTACTTTCAACTTTTCTCCTAACCAATGTATCTGGTTAATGAAATTCTCCATTTCCCACACCATCCTAGGTATCTGAAAATGTATTATGTCAAAGAAATAAGTTTATTGAGCTTCTAATAATCCCATTCATTTCTATCACTACTGGTTGAGTATTTTTCAAATGAGGATCTAGACCTTCTGTGATATTAGAGATTTTGTTACACTTTCCATGAGATTGACATTGCTAACCCCAGTGCCTTGCTCAATTCAAATGAAAGTCATTATATTTTGTCTCAATCACCTTTCTGAATTTGTAATCTCAGAGGGAAAGCGATTTCTTTTTTCACACCTTGGTCTATGGTTCTGTGCATTTTTAGAGAGTTCCTAAGTTTGTCAGTCACTTCAAATTTCACATAGCAGTGTTGGTTTTTAACCAAGAAAAAAATATGAGGAATATTTCTTTAAAGAAGCCACAATTAGCAATGTTGCCAAATTACATCAACATATTCAGCGCTGGGTTTTTGTGTGACTAGATGGATATTACCAGCTTCCACATTACCATAGAAGTAATCATCAAAATATAGTAAAAGAAAGCATGTTTCTCTAATATGGGAAAGGGGGAATATTAGCCAAAGATCTGTCAGGTCCAGGACAGATTTTCCTCTAATCAAAAAAAAAATTAAATCTTTGAAACAAAGTAATAGGGCCAAGCAGAAAACAGATGATTTTTAACTCACTACTTCTTGACTTACCTCAGAGTTTTTAGGTTTTGTCCATCTAGAAGTTTCCTACTGAGAGGAAACTTCTTTCTGAGGAAGCAGAGTTCATATCAGTCCCACCTCTCCCTTGGTTATTCTTCACACTATTATTTCACTTTTCAATATTATTAATCACATTTAGGGATGATAATTCTGTGTCCTGGTTTATGACAAATAGCATAGACAGAGGAGGTAAGGAAAGTGTGAAGATTGGATGTTAACCACAGGGACTTTACTTTCATATGTCATTAAATTCATCTTTTACTTACATTATATTGATAGGTCATCTCTCTTCTCTGTTTCCCTAAAATCTTTCATAATTTGACGATGTGTTTCTACAACTGGCTCTAAAGCCCTTGTTGAAAATATTGTAAATATTCCTTGCACGGGTCAACTTATTTTTCAAAAAGTTTGCTGTGAGAGTGAGAGCATAGAAAGGGGAGATACTGGAAATATATGGTAAGCAACACAGCCTGGGCTCTGCCTATCAGAATGGATGTTCCGACTAATAAGAACCCTGGTCATATTAGTGCATCTATATCTGTGCCTGATTATGCAAACTGAAGATGAAGGTCGACAGGATAAATTATTGGGATGTAAGAATAATGATGAAGACATGTGTGTATTTTTTTAACATCTCAGCAAAGCTGATATGGTGTAGGATTATAAACTGTAGTGAGAAATACTACAGTCCTCATTCTCTGACCAAAAAGGAAAAAGAAAACAGTGAAAGAATCTTAAGATAATAAGATAGATGACTGATTTGAATGTAAAAAAATGTTTTATATTACTAACATGGAATAACGGTCACCATCTCTAGGTCTCTAAATTTGTTGTAAGATTTTACTTGGTATGCAATGCATACGCCAATGAATTCATGTCCCATGTCAGTAATCATTTCTCCATCAGATAATAGGACTTACATAAAGATGAGTTTCATATGAAAACTGATTTTAGTTTATTGCTAGCAATAGATAATTTGATGAAGTCTCCAGCTATGCAAAGGGACTGCCCACGATGAAAAGGACTCATTAATGCCAGTGAACGGTAGACAGGATGCTCAGTAATTCAAAGAAACTTTCCGAATTTCAAAATGGAAAAAAGCAGGGTGACCAAGGAGGAATAAGATACATTTTAAAGTTATTTCAAAAGAGTAAATGCCCTAAGCTTTCCTGTACTCAAAATAAAAATCATCTATAATATTTTTAAGCTTTACATTGGATAGAAACAGGTCATGAGATAGCAAAAAAAGAAAAAAATGAACAAGAAATGAAAACGGCCACTCAGTGAACCGTGGGCCGTTTAAATTCTTGTTTGAGAAAGTAACCACAATTTCTCATTTGACCTTCCATCACTCCCAGTCACTCTTTAGATGTCTCTACAAGAAGAGAATGTGCTTTGTCCAAAAGATCATTTCTGTTCACGAGATCCTGAAAAACCCATGCCATATTCAATAGGCCTGTAGAAGACAGAATGTGTGTATTCTGAGAAAATGGCATATTTCATTTTCTTCCTTTCTTGTTAACTTTGATAGCACTCTTTCTTGCATCAAACTCTTTACAAAGAGGAAACCAGTATTTATAATCTCTTGCCACTTAGGTGTGTGTCTATCCAGTTAAGATGACAATTTTCTTGAGTTGAATCATTGATCCTTTGTAAAGCATAACATCTATAGAATCATATTATCATAAATCAGTTTTTCAAGACTGTTTTTCACCACATCTCAGTAAAAGATACATTTTCCACTATGACCCACTAAACATATTCATATTCTTACATATATTGAAACAAGGACCCTCACTATACAGTGAAAGCTAATATTCTTTATTCTGTGGTAGTTGGGATACTCTTACACTACTATATCTTTTATGTTTTAGTTTTAATTGCTTGTCATTACCTACCTACTAGATTGATCTTACAACCCATCTATGGCTTGTGTTTTTCAATTGGGAAACAATGCTGTAAAGATTTCAAGATATTATCTTGAACTTTGTTCCAAATGAGAAGAAATCAGGAAAAGGGGTTCTCTCCTAGAAATGATGAGTTCTTTAGAAAAAAAAAAAAAAGCACTCTTTTCTCTGAGATGACCTACCAAGCCAAGTGAGTAGGAATCTGTTTCAGGCACAAGGGCATATCTAACTAAATACCTTTAGATTATCTCTAAAGCTTGATTGCCAAAGCCCAGAACATCACAATATTGTGGGGAACTCTATAATACTGCACTTAAATTCACCATGTAGTTCCCCTTTATTGCTTCCAGAGATGAAGTTAAACATTAAATGCAGAAGGACCAAAAGAGGCAAGTGTCTGGAATAAGGCCTTGAGGAAGAACAAGGGGCATCTTAAAGGCTGTGAGATAGCAGTATGACCCTGATATTGTGACATTATTATCAGCATCATGCTATCAATATCCATGTCAAATAGGATGGGTGTTGCTGTGAGTAGCTGAGGGAAGTAAAAGCCACACAAAATGATCGTGTGTTTCTATAAGCCTACCAGGACATACTTAATACTATCTTTATATTATGACAAAAAAAATATTTGTAATTTGGAGCATTTTCCTAGTGTCTACAATTGGTTAGCATTTACTTCATTTGAATTTGCCTTTGCTTTTTCTAATGTTCCACCGTATTCTTATGCCACAAGTTCCCAGGGATGCTTTCTCTGTTTTAACCATATGTAAAGAGTATATATATTCTTTTAAATTACAAATTAAAACTTTATGGACCCTAAAGCCCTTGTAAAAAAAAACCCACATGCACAGCAGACAGTGTTTTTCTTCTCTTCCTAAAGAAAAGGTAACAAAACAGCATGACCAGAAGACTTTTCCTCATTTAGAATATTTTTTCTGGGAAAAACATTGTTTGTAGGGTCAGAAAAGGATTTAGTGGCATGGCTTACTCAATGTGGTCCATTATCTGGCATTATGCATTATCTGACTATGGATTATATTCTAGTAAAAAGGGAGTAAAGGGATCACTTTTTAGAACCACATTATGTTATTCAGGCTTTTGAAGTGTTCATGCATATTGAAGAGAGAGTTTTGGATCCCCAAAGGTTTAATGCACCCATATTAAATAAAGAAGAGAATCTCTTCTTCCTAGTAGGCTTAATGTGGAGAGAAGAAAGACCAAGTGATAAGAAAATTCAATAATACTGAATTTAATAGGAACATGTCCAATCATTCCAAACAAATACATTTAGATACACCTGAAAATTCTAATCAACTGAAAACAGATGTGTGAACACCAGGATCATCTTGTTGCACAAAGTCTCATGTTTATGTTCTCTCTGGCATAAAATGGGAAAGTAAGGAAAAGAAAACATATATAAGTAAGGTATAAATGTACCTTCAACTCTCGACAAGATACAGAAACAAATAGGTCATTTTGCTGTTTTCTTTAAGTCTTTTAGTAGACTACCTCAGTGAGAAATATAGTTTATTTACAGTTAAAATATTTATATTCAATAGGATATGATTCAGTAAAATCAATACAAAGCACATTTAAATAATTACTTATTCAACAAGTAACTTGATATTTATCTTATGTCCTCTCACATCCAGATTTTTATTATTCATTTGAATGAAAGCTACTTGTTATTATAATAATATTAGAATTTTTTAGATGGATAAGTACTGCTTCTAAAAGCAAAGGCATAAATAAAATTAATCTGGATAATAAAAATATGTAATTGATGTGCATTTATACTTAAATATATATTCTGTGGTAATTGTGTGTGTGTGTGTGTGCTTACACTGGCAATATTACTTTTCTTTTCAGCATTAAAATAAGCAATCTTTAGTTAAAGACAGTATTAGCACTTGTAATATTGCTGAGGTTAAATCTTCTCAATAGTGATATTGAGAGCCTTAGAGTTAACTGGATATTGAAAACAAACTTAATTACTTTAGTCTTAAAAGAGACCCTACATCATTTCTCACAAAGACATTGCAAGTCATGTGTGACTTGGTTCCAAATACTATAGGTCTATATTATTAATCTTTGAATGCCAGACCAAAACTTAGAATTAAAAACCTCCCAACTGCAAACCTTTATCCTTAATCATTAGCAAATATTTATGATATAAGCTTGGTGGAATATCTGAGGTTGCTATTTGTTGTTAAAACAGTTTCTTTTTAATTATATAAGTGTTGCTCACTTTCTTAGACTGTGTAAAGCATACTGTTAATTAGTGTCATGAAAAGGCATCCGCTGAGTGGACAGGAAACATTAATATATGTGTGCTATTTGCCACAAACGACTCACGGTTCAGGAGCTCTGTTCAGACACTTCCCTGTGGCCTCTAAGAAGACCTGTTTGAAGTTTAGGCAAGACCAAGTCAGTAGGTATTAGAGTAAAATCTAAAATTCCTTTTTTGTTGTTGTTTTTGGTTTGACTTTCTTTGGTACAGTGAGAGTGGCATCTCAGTACATTGGACTGGCAAATTCTGGGAAGATGGAGGAAATGACCAAAATACAACTCATAGCCTGCTTTGGCTAAAAGCTGTTTGGTCCCACTGGGTTAGGAGAAAGGACTCCTTCATACACCCCAACCTAGAATTCCTGGATTTTGAGACAAAACTCCAGTTAATATAAAATATTGCATCACCCACTTTGTCTCTTTTGTGCATGGATTCCTTTTAAGGGGCTGAAAGGGAACTAGGGGTATTTGTTTGGTATTCAGTGCGAACATTATATGTCTGACATTGTTTCAATAAGCCAGCAAGTACATGCCTAGGAATGGACATTCGGAGAACAAGTTACAACGTGGACAGATTCCTGTATTAAAAGTTGCTTTTTCCTTTTAAGCCTCAAAATGAAAGTGTACTTTTTAATATTAATGGGATTGGGGATCCAGCAAATGTATAAGACTATTTAAAAACCTGCTGAATGACAGTCACTTGGGAGGAACAGGCATCTGACCATGGCCAGAGCTAAGATATGTTTAGGGGAATATGGGGGACTTATTCTTAAGCTTCAGACTAAAGGAGAAGCTGCTGTTCTTGCAGCCTGAATCCCACAAGAAGTCAGCAGAGCTCTTGCTAAATTCTCAGTGGGTATTGAAGGCTGGAATTTGTTTCTAGGGTCAAGGGAGCATCAGTCCAAACCAAGGATATGGTCATTGGTTGGTGTTGGGGATTTTGCCAACCTCACTTATTTTGTTTTGGTTTTCCCCTTTATTGATTTTTTTTTTTTTTAATCAGCACTGAGAACTTTCACATTTCTACATGGGAAGTCAGGTTGTGCTCCAATTAGAAAAAAAAGGATGTAGTAGAAAAATAGTATTGTATTATAATAAAAACTTTTCATTATTTTTGAAAAAACATTTACTGAGCACCTAGTATGTGCTAAAGTAGAGTTCACAGCCCAAGAGAGTTGAGATGAGATCAGGAAATGAGAAGATAGGAGTTCAGCATGTGAGAAGGAGTACGGTTACAGCATGAGATGTTCAGAGGATACATTGCTTCAGACTTGGCCCTGAGAAACCAGCCTCCTGAAGGAAGCATCTGGGAGCACAGCTTTCAGCAGCAGAGACTTGATCAGCTCCTTCAGGCTTCCAAAACGATTGAAGGCGAGGGCAGACAATAGAACAATTAACCTCTTACTGTGAGATTTCTCTCAAACGTCTCTTAACATCTGGAGGATTTGAGTGACAGCCTAGAAAAGCTGAAACCAAGAAACTCTCTCTATACAATATTTTCTCTATTTTTCTCCTATCTACTTTATTCCCTCAAATAATGCTAATGCTCTTTACTATCAGTTTCAGACTGGACCTAGATTCTAATATGTACTGATTTGGGGAAATTGCTTTGCTTGGGAATCGTTGAATAAGAGAATCAACATTTAGAGTAAAAGTTGCTTCTGGATTCTGGGGTTATTTATAATTAAATCACATGGGTATTATTCCAGTGCTCTAGTCCTGTGTTATTGATATTCTGGAACCTCAAAAAGTTAGAATATATGAGAAACTGGTCATATTAGTTAATTACTGCTGCACAACAAACAGCCCCCAAACAACTTTTATTTGCTCACAACTCTGTGGGATGACAATTTAAGCAAGGAAGGCTTGTTTCTATTCCATATGGTGGAAAGCTGGGCTCACTCACGTGTTCACAGTTAGTTGGCAGGAGGGCCAGGGTCTGCCTCCTCCTAGATGGCCTCACTCACAAGGTTAGGAGTGGTTTGGGCTTTCAGCAGAGATGCTTTAATTCTGTCCCACATGGCCTCTTCACACAGTTAATTCAGACTTCCTAACCCAGTGGCCAGATTTCAAGATGTCATGGCCCAATGCACAAACGCTCATCAAGCCTCTGCTTACGCCACATATGTTGAAGTTTAATGGGACAAAGTAAGTCATGAGGATAGCCCCAGAGTCAGTATGGAAAAGAACACATAAGGGCATGGATGGTTAGAAGCGTGACTCTTTGGGGGACATTAATTTAATGATATGCCACAGTTGTGGCGAGGATAATCCCTCTTTAGTGATAACAAAGTATCCATATTAGTTCTGTGCAAAGTGACATGGGCTAAACACACACACACACACACACACTCATTCACTTGAGTGAGACTTGTTTAGGTAGAGTCAAATAGAATAAGAAGAAATCTTAAAGGGCACACCTTTGAATTATCATTTGTGAGCAAAGAATTTCTCCTTAGCAGAAAGAAGTAAGAAAGTTAATTTGCCCTTTTCTATGGAGGTAGGAATTTTCTTGATAATTAAGAAATCATTATCAATTATTACTAATTACAATCCTTTGATTATAATTAATAATCAAAGGATTTTGATTGCATTATTTGACCCATAGTATCCATTTCACAATGTTTAACACCGTCTGGTGAGTGTGATTAGACAGCAGGAAGAATTATTCAAAGTAGAAAATAGAAGAGAAGGGGAAATTCTTCACTTGCCGCAGCCTAAGAGTTAACTTAATATTTTATCTGGGTCAATTGCAGAAGCTTCTGAAGGTACTGTAAAAGATCTGAGGGTGTGGTGGTTTTGAAATATGTCCAAAACTTCTTTGATAGCCCTTCCTTCAAGTGGCAGAGTTGTATTTTCCTCCTGTTGAGTGTGGGCTTAGTGTAGTGACTCACTTGTGACAGCATGCGGCAGAAGTGATGGTTTGTGACATACAAGATTAAGACGTAAAAGACATTTTGACTTTCTCTTTGATCTCTCCTCTTGAATCACATACTATGGAGGAAGCAGTGCCATGTCATAAGGGCACTCAGGAAGCTCTATAGAAAGTTCCATGTAGTGAAAGACTGGGGCATCCAGCTGATAGTTATGTGAAAGAGCCTTCCTAGAAGCAGATTCTCCAACCCCAGCCAAGCCTTCAAATGACTGTAGCATCCCCTGATATCTGGGGTACAACCCTATGAGAAACTCTGAACCCAAACTACCCAGCTTAACCATTCCCAGATTCCTATCTCCCAGAAACTGTACGAGGTAATAAATGTTTGTTGTTTTAAGATGCTAAATTTGGGGATAATTTGTTACACAAAAATAGAGCACAGAGGAGCTGAACCACCTCTACCTTTAATCCCAGATGCACAAAATAAAGCACCGAAAGTGCTCAAGAAAATTACCCCAGCGATGCAGGTAGGACTTACTGATGTTTACTGACCTCTTCCCCACCAGGAGAGACAGCCTCGCCCTTAGCTCATCATAGACTTGACCTTTAACTCCATGGAATTAACATAAGAATGAATACAAAGACAACAATTTTGGCTTCTGGGGAAAGAAACTAAAACTCCTTCTCAACCCCTCTCATCCTTACTACACCTCAAGGATGAATCCATATCTGGTGAAAAATATTCTACCACCAAAATAAGTAGGTACTACACTGAATTTCTTGGGGAGCAACCACTAGTTAACAGATCTGTCACGGAGAGGTGTGACCCCATGTAGACAATTCCCATGAAGCCTATGTGGTGATAAGCCCAGGGCTACTGCCACAGAGTAGGGCCACACACTCTTCACTCTTTCTTTCAACTCTTTCTCTCTTCTATCCACAAGTCTGAGGGAAGCCCAGAACTTGTTTTCCCTCAGAAAGCAAAACAAAAGCACAAAAACAAAACCACACAAAAAAACACTAGCTCTCTCTTTCGCATGAAGCCCAACTTACCTACTACTGCTCTACACTGGGTTTCAGAGCAAAAACTCCAGCCAAGAATGAAATAGCACTTTTCCTTCTTTGTGCTTTTTTGTACATATGTATGTCTTTGGGGCTTTCAGAGAAGAAGGCAGAAGCAGGGTTCAGATGTTAGTTGGTTCTAAGTGACCACTGTTTTTTTGTTGTTGCTGTTTTGCTACATAATTATTTAGTGAAATGTAGGAATCGTTTGCTTGCATTAATTCGTGGGTCAGGTTAAGAAATGGGTACAACGTCATTAGCCTAGACTGTCTGCCAGATTGTCAGTTGAGCTAATGCTCTGTAAAATGTGAGGAAATGCAGAATATTCCAAGCAGGAATTGGGCACCGTAATAGTAGGCAAAATTTTATAGTGTCAAGTTCAAAGTAAGGCACATTGGAAACAGCGATTTAACATCCTTTGTCCTGATTTTGTAGTTTCCTTACCAACTCCCATATTTGAGGAGGCAGTTATGCCTGAGTATGAACTGTGAAACTGGATCACAGCTGATAAGCCATGAAATAATTTAACCACATGGAAAAGAAAGAATTTTAAAAGACCCAAAAGTTATCACTGTCATGACAGCTTAACAAAGTCTTCTGTTTGCTGTGAAAAGAACTTTAAAAAGTAAAATTCTATGCAGTCTAAAAAAGTGCATGTAGTAAAAGTATGCATTGAGTGTCTGATAAATGCCAAATTCATTAAATAATTATCTCATTTAATTTTCATTAAAAATGCCTGTGAGGGGGCTTCCCTGGTGGCGCAGTGGTTGAGAGTCCGCCTGCCAATGCAGGGGACACAGGTTCGTGCCCCGGTCCGGGAAGATCCCACATGCTGCGGAGCGGCAAGGCCCGTGAGCCATGGCTGCTGAGCCTGCGCGTCCGGAGCCTGTGCTCCGCAACGGGAGAGGCCACAACAGTGAGAGGCCCGCGTACCACAAAAAAAAAAAAAAAAAAAAAAATGCCTGTGAGGGCAGCACTATTATTTCTATTTTACAGATAAGGAGACCAAGACTTAAAGAATTTAAATATGTTGGTCATGATCACATAGAGGGTCAGGAGGCAAGTCTAGATAGGCTGAGCCCAGAATGTTAATTCCTAACCACTTCACTATAGTATCTCTAACAGGAATGAACCCTTAACATATTGAAGTACTATTAAATACCACCAGCAAATTCTGCTAAAGGATTATGAGGTTTCACTCATGAGATACTTAAGATCTGATTATTTCAAAGGAGAGAAATAAAGAATTTTATTATGTCTTTTCTTGGCTACCAGCCTGGTAATATTATGATATTAGTTTGCCTGTCTGTCTGTCTGTCTTTATGTCTTTCTCTCTCTTATTCTCACATCACAGGTTATGGAAACTTCAGTCCTTTCTCTCTGATTCAAAGCTGTGTATCTAGGAGATAGTCTCTGTGTAGCTCAAAACTGTCACTTTCTTCCATATTCAAAACACAGCCTCATGTCAAAAGCACACTGCCCTGACCAACAGTTCTCAACATCCTACAGAAAATCTATATGCTGCACCCATCACTGTTGCCCAGTGAAGCCTTGTAAAATGTTCTTCTCTTACCTGCATCTCTGAATCAGCTGTTCTGGCACTAAATCCACAAAGATAGCATTGCTCCAAGCCCTCAGCTTTGTACAGGAATATCAGCGACATCTGCTGTTTGACTCTCTGTATTGTTTTCGCCTTGCTTAAGAACTCTGGCATGGAGCCTAAGGGATCTAGCCAGACAATCTGAGTATCACTTCACCATGACGAAACAAAAGTGTCATGAATGAAATATCGTGAAGATAGTTCTCCCCCAGTCTTTATGATAATCAAGGAGAGTGGAACAGAGCTGGCTGTCAGACCCCGGAACGGGTACTTGTTTTCTCTCTACCCGGCTTCTTGGTTCCTCATGAAAACATCCCCTGGCAGGTCCACTAACCAACCCTCAGAACATGCCCAGATGAATATGAATCTGCGAGAAACAGAGTTAGCTTATTATTCCAGCATTCTGGGTGTGTTGTCAGAAACCCATCACCAGTCAACTGCAGGATAGCCAGTATATTATAATCTACAAGTATCCATTTTTTAAATGTATGCTCTAGCTTGGATCAAATAGGATGTGAAAATATTAAGTATTTTGTTTATGATTAAGCTAAAAGCTTAACAATTCTAGCAATTCTAAATTACAATCTGTATATTTAGGAAATTTTTCAATTTCATTGCAGTATTAAAACATCACGGAAATTATAATATTATCAATGTATTTGAGTGTCGATCAAAGCATAAATATCATGCCAGTTGAGGACATGTCTAATCATACAGGCAGCATTGATAACATCTTGATAAGATCTTGGTTCAGAAAGAAGCCCCTAGAACACCTTCCTTGTTATGCAAATGAAAAGTAATAATTAGGCATATATTTACAGGGCAAGTTTGTGTAGAAAGGGAGTAAAATGACCTTTTTTGAATCAATTTAGGTTTTCTTGTCTGACAGCCCTAGTATGCAAAGCTCATCAATGGAACGAACAGCCAATAAGCAGAAAAAATCTAACAGCTTTAGGGAAAGAAGAACTTGAAAACCCATCCTCTGCTTTCCAAGACTATAAATTAAGGAAACCTGGCAGAACAGACTGAGTTGCCTTCTCTGAGGCCCACTGGCAGAAATGAACTCTAAAGGTCCCCAAAGGAAATGAAACAAGTGCAGAAGGGCAGTTTGGCCTGTTGACATGGAACCTCAGGGTTCACCAGCAACAGGTGAGGGCTGGAACTGGAAGCCCTTTGGGACCCAGCATGCATATGTGAAATAGGATATGTGAGGATAGGAGTTTCCTTCATACAGCAGCCATTTATAAAGAGCCTACTCTGTTACCAGAAAGTTTCCTAGTCTTTTTATAAGACATTGTACCTGCTCTGAAGATAATCACAGTGATAATTGGAATGGGGGAATATTGGACATCAGCAGTTTCTTGTGGTGTCTTGGTTAATTTTCTCAGCAACTCAGTGAGGTAGACATGTTCCTCGTTATTCTCCAGATGAAGAAGTCTAGGCTGAAAGAAATTAATCTACCTGTCCATAGTCATAGGAGCAAGCGATAAAGCTGAGATTTGGACCTTGATCTGCATGATTCTAAATCTCATACTTTTTCGGAGTCAGATCTTAGAGATGTGGTGTTTCCTGAAGATCACATATTCTAAAGATGCATTCAGATGAATACAAGCCAAAGTGAGTTGAGACCTTTGGAACTAAAGATACCAGAAATTGATGAAAGTAGATGATGAAAATTCAGAGGAGACGTTACCGTACAAGTCTACTTAGGCGGGTCAAGTACTGGTTACTGAAAACACAGGGGCAGGGTCTGTGTGAGAGCAAGTGGGGTATGCAATTAGAAGGAATTAATAGATAAAGGCAGACAGGTTTGACAGAGGGTTTTATAAGTGGATAGTGGGATTTGAAAGAGGAATTATTTTTCTTGATGGCAATGTAATAACTTCCTAAAGAGTTAGGGATTTCTTGCCGTATTACATTTAATCAATGCCCTTTTTTCTGAATTAAATAATCTTATAGATTATACTGCACTGATTTTCTGCCATTGGGAAACAAGAATCTATATTATTTGGTAAACTGAAATCTCAAAGCACTAAGTTAGAGAACGGGATACTTTAAATTCCCATCATTGGCTTGAAAATTAACTTAGTAAGTTTCTTATATTTTATATTAAAATAACAGTATGATGGTATACTGACTGTGACAGGGTTGTTAATTGCCTTTTCCAAGATCCATTCTCTGCATTCACCCTTAATAACAGAACTCAGTTTTATATATATATATATATATATATATATATATATATATATATATATATATATATATATATTTCTCTTCCAGTTTTACTGAGATATAATTGACATACATGACTTCGTAAGTTTAAGGTGTACGGCATAATGATTTGACATACCTACATCATGAAATGATTAGAGAATCCAGTTTTATTTGGGTTATCAAGTTACTAGCTAAAAGACTATATTTTGTGTCTTTTTTTGTGAAAAGTACAGCTCAAGTCCATAAAATGGAAGCAGAGAACTTGTAAGTCTTCTTAGAAAGTATAGTTTGTCTCTGAAGACTCTAAGGGTGGCAGAGTAGAAAAATTAAGGGAGACTGGATATCTGACAATCCTGGAGTCGTCACAATGCCAGCAGCTGCCTCCCTCTAGTCTCCTCTGTGAGTAAGTTAAGACTCTCCTTATGTAAGCTCCTATTACTTTGGGTTTTCCCATTTCGTATGGCCAAATCTGATCCTAACCAATGTAGAACTAATTAGATTAAATCATCATTGACTTGAGTTGTTATTAAATGCTAGATAATCTTAAATTAAAATTGTAGCAAATGATAAGTAGATGATTCGAGTAATTTAAAATTTATAAATGGAGTTTGTAACTGAGTTTGGTCCATGAGTAGAAAATATAATAATTATCTGAAAGCTGATCTAAGAAGAATGAGTCAAAGTTAGGTGATAATAGATTAAAATTTTCCTGAACTTCTTTCACATTTTGAGTATTTCACACGCAGAGCATAAGCAACAAAGACAACAAAGTGTTTGAACTATTTCCATACGTAATTAATGTTCTTATGGTAAAAAGAAAATGTTCAAATGCAACAGAAATGCAGGAATTCACTTTCATCTCCAGTACTCACTGAAGTATCTATTCTGTTAAATTTTATTGTTGAAGAAAATGTGCTATTTCTAAAGGTAATATGATACTTGAATATAATTCTTATGATAATCTACCATACATTAAATTAATAATAAAATAGATAGAAAATTATGGAAGAGTCATGAATATCCTTGCTTAAACTTCTTCCCCAAATTTTGCTGCAATTTTGGCTATGGTTTTTCTGTTTCATCATCTACATGATGTTCCTCACCTACAAGGTAATTTCAGACAGAGGGAAGACATCAGGAGACATTGATCATAGGATAGAATACTTCCAGAAGAAAGGAGAGTGGGAGAAAGAAAAGGCCATAGGACAATACTAAGTGGGATACCATGCATACTTTAAAAATATGCTTGTTAATTGTAAGAAGGGAAAAATAATAATTACTTAGAGAGAGAATGCAGATAATCAAGCCCAATTTCTGTCAGGGAATGGAGAAGGAAACTCCAAATAGCAACCTCCTTGGCTTTGAAAAGGAACAAATCCATTTAAACTGCCACCCTAATCAGAAAGTGTTATTTGCTTCCTCATTTTATCTTGTTTTATGCTTTATGCAAAGTAATTTCTCTAACCCCAGAACCTCAATCATAACTTATTTATAGATGTATCCCAAAGGTCCCTCTCCAGGTCCCACTTCTGCCCTGAATTCTAGATCTGAATCCTGTTATTATCACATGGATGTCAAACAGACCTCAGTAACCCAAAGACATTAAAAGTGAAAAATAACGATTTTCTCCTACCATGTTTCCAACTCACATGTTCTCTACCATGGTTACGTCATCATCTTTACTATCCATTTTTACCTACTCTCTCTCTTATCCCTAAATGGACTTACCTCTGCAAGATTCCTTTTCTTTATCGCCTCCTTTCTGTTGTCTCTGACTGTGATCTAAATTAGCCACCATCACCCCGATCTCTCACTAAAACCACTGGACATTCTTATAACTGGTCTCCATCCTTCCTGTCGCTTTCCCCTTCAACTGAAGACAACTTATTTCCTAAAACCCAGATCTGCCTATACTTAACCTCTCCTTAGAAGCCTTCAATGACAATCTGTCCCTAACCACCTTTATATTTTCACCCCCTGTCATTTATTTCCCGTGACCTTGACTCCAGCAAGATGAAGCAATTCACATTTCTTCAAACAAGATAAGCACTTGAGGCAGGCCTCTATGACTTGCCTGGTGCTCTTTTATTTCCCCTCTATGCCTGTTCCTATTATCTGTATGTGTATATCTATGGCACCTTTTTTGTGCTTCCCCGTCAGAATGAATTGTTCTCCTTAGTGCTCTTAAAGCATTTAGTACACACCCCTATATTTTGTGTGGCACTTCATTCTTCATTTCCCTTTTCACAGCTAGGCTGTGAGTTCTTTGAGATCAGAGACCATATTTTACCCATTTTTATATCCTTAATATATAACACCCTACCTTGTACATAGTAGGTGCTTGATTTTTCTGAATTGATATAAAATGTACTGTCATGTTACCCAAATAAAGGTTGTTTTTTGTTTTATACATTTTTCTTTCTCTCTGAAAAAAAATTACCCATTATTTTTGTTTTTTTCTCAAAAGGTAATGACTTGAAATAAGCAGGGAACCAAACCTGGGAGACACTTGTACCGCTATTGCATTTACACGGCACATTTTAAGTGCACCATAGTGCTTAATAATCACCCTAATTATTTATTAAAATTTAACTCTCTTTTCCAGTTAATTAAACTTGCATTCGGTAAAGCTATCCAATTTTGGCAGATAAGCAGCTTTTTTAATGCATATGTATGTGTGTTAAAGCCTGACTGGATACAATGTTAGCAGCAGAAGTTTTCAAATTTTTCTACCTACTTAAATACATGGCAATATTGCTTCTTTGGTACAGTAAGGCTCTCCCAAAGAAAAAATGAGACTTAATCTATTGCCTCTAAAGGGGTAAATCTTAAATAATTTAGAGACCTGCTATTTTTTCCTTTAATATCCACATGCTTATAGATTAAAAGTACCCCTTTTTTTAAAAAACAAACATAAATATTAAAAGAGCCTATGGCATGGTGTTTGGTCTTCCTAAATAATTTATCCTACTATGAGTAAATGGTCTGGATTTTATGCCAACTAAAAAATGCAGAACCCTTATTACTTCAAACATTCTCATCTCAGAAATGTATCAATCCCAACATAGTACGTTCCTTTTCTAGGAGACATTTGCCTTCCTGTTTTTGGATGAACGTGCTATTTTTTGGAGTACACAAGCAGAGGCAGAAACATTTTACAGACGCGCAGAGTCTCTGGAACTGATGATATAATTCTGGAGCTTCAGTCACAAAAATATCACACTCCAATAGGCATCAGTCTGCTCAAGGCACCATTCTGTAAGGGGACATCCAAATTGGAATGGCACCAAAATTTGATTACAATATATTTTTTTAAAGGGGGGGGGTGGGATGTAATTTTTTTAAACTTTTTAAAGTTATTTAATAATAGAATATGTTAAATATACCAAAGAAATACAAAAAACTAACAGCCTTCCATATACCCACCACCTGCATTTGACAGGTGTTGATATTTTATCACAATTTACTTAAGTTTTTTAAGAAATAAAACCGTACTGATAAATCCTGTCCCACTCCCCACCCTTTCTCCCTCTCTCTCATTAAGTGATAATACACAAAATAGTAGTATATCTTATTTATGGATACACCTAAATGTAATAAAAATATAAAAGGCTCCTTTCATTTGTTTTTTGCGGTACACGGGCCTGTCACTGTTGTGGCCTCTCCCATTGCAGAGCACAGGCTCCGGACGCGCAGGCCCAGCGGCCATGGCTCACGGGCCCAGCCGCTCCGTGGCATGTGGGATCTTCCCGGACCGGGGCACGAACCTGTGTCCCCTGCATCGGCAGGCGGACGCTCCACCACTGCGCCACCAGGGAAGCCCTAAAGGGCTTCTTTTAACTAGCGACTTGACAATAACAAAAAAAGAATGGATTCATTCAAAATTTGTGAAGCTATACCCTAGAGTCTAGAATGGAACCTGGCAAACTTTTTAGGTAAAAGGCAAGATAGTAAATATTTTAGGTCTCTGCTGCAGCCAGTCAACTCTGCTTTTGTAGTGTGAAAGCGGCCATAGAAAATACACAAATGAATGAGCATGGCTGTGCTCCCATATAACCTTATTTACAAAAACAGAAGGCAGGCTGGATTTGGCCCACAGGCTATTTAATTGTATTAAATATTTACCTAAAATGCAATTACATAGAGAGTAAGTTATAAATAATACTCACTGTAGTTCTTGTAGTAACTTCTCTGAAAGAGATCAAAATTGTCCCCAGTATCCATTCTCTCCTTCTTTTATAATGATATCATTTTTAGCATATGGTGGTCTGGAATGCAGATCGATTCTCCCATATGATTTTTCCATACTCTTCGGTAGTTTGTGGCCATATGACTAAGTTGTGCCCAATGAGCTATAAGTACGAGTCACATGGCAGCTTCTGTGAAGTTTCCTTAAAATAAAGTTGGCAAACACCCTTTGATGTCTTTCTCTTTGCTTCCTGCATCCTCCTGCTTGAAATGTGGTTGCAGTCATTGGAATTCTGTCTTGGCTTGTGAGGACATGAGCCTCACCATAGGAATGGGAGAGCGACGAGTTCCAAGGAGCCCAGATCTTTGGAGACTTGACAGGAGCAGATCCTGTTAGCCATGCTATCCCTCAAATGCCCATCTCAATATACCTTCGGATGGGAGAAATAAACTTTAATAATATTAATCCAGAGTTATTTGGGATTCTTGCAGCCATACCTAATTCCTACTGATATAACTCTCAGGCCTATTCAGTAGGCAATAGGCAAAACCCTCAGATCCACCTAGCATCAATATTCTTATCTAACAGAGTTTCCTCCCTCCTTATCCAGACTCTGCACTGCTCACTTCTCTTCATCATGGAAACTGCTAGGGGACTTATAATGTTTACTTACATTAGAAAGTTATACAAAATGTAAAGAAGCATCAGTCTCCTCTGTACAACCCTCGAAAGCATAGACTTAAAATGCTTTACAGACTTTATCTCCTTTACTTCCCTAATTCATATTAATACTAATACCTATAGCAGATTCATGCAAATGCTAAAAATTTCAGTGTGCTTTGTTCTAAATGTTCGTGCCTATTACCCTGGATAACAGACTCTCTTTAGCTACACTGCCAAGTGTTGTTTCTACACAGGAGCCACTATAATGGTAGTTGATGTTACTTGTGCTGCCGTAGTCGAGGCTGGAAGAAAATAGATTCTAGACTGGGCAAAACCTGGAAAGAGTTATCCCAATGCATGAAAACCATGTCACCTATACTTTGAACTTCTTATCATATGCCCCCCTAGATATAACACCCTGGGTTTGAAGTAATTTATTTCACGTCTGTTTTTACACCACTCTTACTCATCAGATCGTAGATAATGACTAGAGGAAGTAAGTTGCAAAGGGAAATACAATCTCAATTTAAATGTAATTTAAAATAAGAGAAAGATAAGCAGATACAATTAATATTTCTAACATGGACAAACTACTTGGGAGAAAAGAACCAGAATGTTAATGTTGCTTATCTCTGACTGGTGAAGTTATAGGTGATTTATTTCTTCCTTTTTATTTTCTAAATATTCTGCAACAAGCATTTATTACTTTTGAAAACAGAAAAAGAATGTATATTTCAAGTTCCTGAAAAACTCAATTTAATGAAGAAAACAAGTAGGAGAATGAAAAATATGAGGAAAATCAACATGGCACAGAAATTAAGAGCAAATAATAGACCAACAATTCCCTTTTATCTGCAGTAAAGTAGGGCAACAAAGATGTAGCTACCCAAAGAGCAAATGATTCTGCTTTGGTTGGTTTTGGAGCTCCCGTCCAATTAACCTTCCAGTCTCTTATTCTGTGAGCCTTTGAGCCTCAGTTTTTCCTCTTCTATGAAATTGCACCCATCCCTCAGAGCTGCTGAGAGTACAGAAAATTGATGTGAAAGCACCTGGATTTCAATTTCTAGCAAATGAATAATCAGTTCCAATAATTGTAATAGATTAATTCATGAAATGCAATGTGAGTGAGCACCATTGTTGAGTGGGAAACAAAGATGAATGGGAAAGTCTCCCTGTACCCAAGGATGTCACAACTGAGTTGGAGGGATGAGAAATATACCCAAATAGTTTCAATGCAATGTTCTTTATCAGAAGGGAACAAATTACAATGAAGTTCAGAGGCAAATTAAGAAAAGTTTTATAGGGCAGCTTATTCCAATGTGAAGATGTAAAGAACTATTCTGGTAAAGGAAGTGAAAATCCTGAATTCTAGAGTTGGCTGTCCCAGCAACAGTGTGGCACAGGACAGGGTTACAAACCCTCTCTAAGTTTCAGGTTCATCATTTTTCCAATTAGGAGGATTTTCCCAGATGATCTCTAAGATAACTTCTGCTTTTATAACAAATACTGATAATAGTGTTTTGTGTGAGAACTGAACTTCACAGCTACAGATAATGTGTGTGTTGTGATATAAGCACATACATATGTTTAATCCTCATAAACATGAGCATACAAATATAATTATTATCATTCCCATTTTTCAGCTGAGGAACTGAAATGAAGTACAGAAAGAGAAAGTAAATTGCCTAAATCCTAAAGTCACATGACTAGGATTCAAATCCAGGCAGTACCATTTGAGTGAAGTCTTGAAAGGCTTTTAGGATTTTTTTTTTTTAATAATGAAAAAAAAGTACTTTCCAGAATGGAAACTCACTGTGAGCAAAGGCAGAGAAGAAGGGGAAGAAGAGAGATTTAGAGAGGCAGCATGAGATCCTGGAAAGAGTAGGCCTTTGGATCTAAATACTGGAGTTGGAATATTTATTCATTTTGTGACATTAATAAAATTACTTAAATACCCTAAGCTTTAATTATCTGTAAATTAAGGGCAATAACATGTTCCCTATAGGGTGAAGTGATGATCAAATAAGAAAATGCATGTGAAATGCTAAACACAATGTCAGGCACATTATGGGCACCTAGTAAATTGAAGCTATTACTACAAATGGATGAATGGCCTAGTTTGGCCAAAGCATGTCAGGATACGGTGAGAACTGGACAATAACTGTCTACAAAGGTACAACTTGGGAAGATCTTGAATGCCTGACCAGGAAGTTTAGATTTTTTTATCGAGTCAGAGTTTTCAAGGAGGAAATTTTGCATGTCTACAGCCAATATTAAACTTGTTTGAGTCTCCTGAGCATTCACTTGATGGGCAGGAGGAAGGTGGTATTGAGGAGGATCCTGGGCTAAATAATAAAAATGTATGGAAAATAATCCACATCCGTTTACAACGATCCTGGCTCTGACCTCCCAGTTTACGGGATTGTTGAATTTTCTGAATAAAAATGTATTATTATATTTTAGAAGCGCTAAATCGATTTCTAAAGTGCTGAAAGTATAGAAAGATATTTTTAAATAGGAAATAACTGCCTTTATTCATTTATCATTGAAAGATCAGTGTCCAACCTATGACTTCTCACTCTGAGCAAATGAGTATGTGACAGAAAGAAAATATAAAAGAAAAAAGTCTGAATTCAACCTGGTTGGACAGTTACAAGTTAAGAATGAATGTGGAGTTGGGCAATTTCATCAAAAATTAATCAACACATTTACTGAATATAGGCTATATGCCTTACACTTTGCTAAAGGCTTCATGTGCTTTATTTCAGTTAATCCCTAAAGCATACTCACAGTTAAGTAATTATCACCATTTTTCAAATGAGAAAACTCAGGCTCAGAGACATTAAGTAATTTGCAAAAGTACACAGAGATGTTAAATGGCTTGAATCAGAATTGAAAACCAATCTTTGCTGCTCTGTTATTTAGTGCAACTGATACCAGCACCTTCACTACCACCTTTACCCACATCTCAACCACCACGCCACCATCACAACACTAACACTACCACCATCACCGTTATGACTACCACAACCACTTCCTCCAACACTGTTGCCACTACCATGACTATAACCACCAACAAATCACCACAAATACCAACACTATCACCATCATCACCACCACCACCACCATCACAGTCACTAGCACCACCACTGCTACCATTATGTCTGCCACCACCATCACCATTACCGCCACCACCACCAGCAGCATCAGCACAATAATCACCCCCCCATCACCATCATACTAACAACAATCACCATCAAATCACCACCATTACTGCCACCATCACCACCACAACCATCTCCACTGCCACCACCATTGTCCCCTTTACTAACACCAAAACCACCATTACCCCCAAAGCCATCACCATCACAAGCATCTCCACCACTACCAACACTCCCTTCTGCCTCTAACAGAGACTAGTTTCTTTAAAATCAAATGTCCTCCCAGGAAAAATAACTGATGTGCATAATATCTCCCAAGAGTAAATTTCTTTCCCAACTTCCTCCTACACAGGAGTCTGTCTTCATCAACAAAACCCCTCTCCCAGGACAACTGTCCCCAGTACTTCTACTACAGATAGTTGCTAAGATATTTTTAAGTTCAAGAAGACCAGAATTAGTTCTATTTTCCATGGTCATGGCAGTAATGTATTTTATAGCATAAAGCATATTTCCAAATTTTAAAAGAATAAAGTTCATAAGATGATGTGCATATTTGAGGGGAATGATTCTAAAGCCTTGTTACTTAAAGGATGATCCATAAACCAGCATCATGGGCGTGGAAGCTTGTTAGAAATGCATAATCTCAGGCCCCACCCCATCTGATAAATCAGAATCTGCATTTTAAGAAGATCCCCAGGTGATCTGTGCCACATTCAAATTTGAGAAGCACTTCCCTAAATCTCTTAATCAACTCTGTCATTCTGCATATAATAGTGGGTGATTTTTGTCCATTTTTTTGAAGAGCTCACCATAGACTCATTAGAAACATAAAAATATTGCCTTTTAAATAATAATATAGAGCTGTTTTCAAATAGCTGAGAATCTAGTTGGTTGATCATTGAGTGATGAAAATAAAAACCAGTTTTCTTTCTTAGGAGAAGGCAGGCTTCAGTAAGTGGAAGAAATTTTGAGTATATGGAAAAAGGATATCAGAAAAGGGTTTTTAAAAAAAAGGTAAAATATGACCAGATATTTGAAAAACAACAACAGAGAGAAAACATTCTTTGAATAAAACAGGAATAAAGAGGACGTGGAAAAATGCTGCCCCCCTTTGAAGTAGAAAAGGGAAGACTGGTAAAGGCTGATGCTCAATTGGCAGACGTTTAACGAGGTTCTGATGTGTTTTTCACCCCCCACCCCCAATGTATATGTATATAGTATCTGTAATCAGTTTAGTACTCGGTAGTCAGTTTTTAAGAACAACAAACTTGGTGAAAAGGGTAGTTTAGGAATCACCCCAGGGATGAAACACCTAATTCCTCATGGTCCTTTCTCTCTTTTAATCCTTGTTCCTAATCATGCTTTCTCTTTATGGTAAAAGACTCCTTTCTTTTTTCAGTTTCCACCTTTGAAACATGTGTGCTCCCTTGTCGTCATCTTCCTCTCTAACATATTCGATTAAAAACAATTTCTGAAGTATTTATAGATGCCTACCAGGGGCCTATTCTCCTGTCATTTAGAGTCACAGAATTTTAGGACATTAGAGAGGCCCCCCTGATGTAAAGCAGTCCTTCTGTTTCCCTTATAAACTGTGTCCCTTATAAACTGATGTCTCTGTTCTCTCCCTCCGTCTCCCTGCCAGCCAGGGTTGATGCTGGTGGGGTAGTAGATTCCAAATTTTATACAAACATTTTCATAGATTTAGACTCAATTTTGGCAATCGGGTCAATTATTTCTCTATTTTTATTTTGCTTTAAGAGTATCTTTTCTCAGTGTTTTACACTGATTCCATTTTATTTTCTACCCTTTAAATGCCCCCATTCATGTAAACTATCATCAAAATAACATTTTTGCTTAAACTACAAACTGGAAAGAATCTGTTATAAATGTTTAAACACAATATCCAAACAAAAGTTGTACGGACAGTATATTCTATTGTTACATGATTTTATTTATGTATATTTACCGTGTAATTTAAAATATCACCTCATTTAACACTGGAAAAGGGAAAATTCTATTTCTGGGGCACATGTAGCTCTGTGTTTGTAACACTCACCCACCCACATCAGAGTCTGTTAGTGCCAGAGCATTAGATTTCAGAGAGACAATAACTAGTAAAAACAAATCTCTTCCCAGGCAGAATTAATCCCCTCTCTTCCGAGCTCCCAGGGCACTGGAACATACTTCTGCTGCAGATCTTTGCATTATTATTAATTGTTTAAATGGTCTGACTCCTCTATTAGGCTGTACTGTGCCTGGAAGGCAAAAATCCGCTAGGTGTTCAGTTTGTAGTTGGCTGAAACAAAATATTTTTTGAAAAAGAAAATTTTGTGTCATTTAAAAATATATGAATCTGTATAGAATTGCCTATTAAAATAATCTTACGCCTCACTATTTTTTTATCTATAAAAATACATATCTCTGCTGAGCAATTACTGAATTAAAGCCAGTCAAATATATATTAAGCCAGTCAAATGTATATATAAGGGCTTCCCTGGTGGCGCAGTGGTTGAGAGTCCGCCTGCCGATGCAGAGCACACGGGGTCGTGCCCCGGTCCGGGAAGATCCCACATGCCGCAGAGCGGCTAGGCCCGTGAGCCATGGCCGCTGAGCCTGCGCATCCGGAGTCTGTGCGCCGCAACGGGAGAGGCCACAACAGTGAGAGCCCCTTGTACCGTAAAAAAAAAAAAAGTATATATAAGCCAGTCTAATATATTAGATATCCTATGTTAGAATCCGGGCTCCTTTGTCAAACCATTAAACATCAGTATCTGCATCTCTACGATGAGAATAATAAGCATACCTACTTCACAGAGTTAAAATGAGATGATACATTGAAAGCTTAGCATATAGTAGGTGGTAGGTGTTCATTAAAGCAAATTCAATAAAGCTATTGATTTTTAATCAGAAAATGGAAAACTAAGAATCATAGATATTAAAGGTAAGTTTTGCTTTAGTTCTGAGGGAAGTTGTATATTCTCTTGCATTTTAGCACTCTGCCAGCATAACCTGAGACAATCCAAGCCAAAAGGCTAGTGTCATGTTAGGGTTCTCTCCTAATTTAACTTCATATGGACCAGCCCCCAAAATACCTAAAATTACTGCTCCCTATCCCACTTAGTGCAAGTCAAATACCTCCCATTTCCGATGTTCCTGGTCACAAATTAAATACAACTAAATTACAGAGAGCCCTTTACACACACACACACACACACACACAACTACAAAAGAATAGATTCCAGACCCTAGTGGGACTTATTTTCATTTAATGAGGGCTGAAGCAGCATTGTATGAGGATTTTACCGGGGAGCTCGGAATGGCTAGCTCCACCGCGTTCACATCTCAGCTCAAGGTACCTCGTGCCTGCCTGTCGGTCCTCTGCCTATGATCTTCATACTATTGTCAGTATCTAAAATCAACAACCTATTTCTTATTTTGTTTATTATATATCTCCATCCTCCCACATGAATGTAAACATTTTGAACTCAATTATTCATTATTTATTAAATGAATTAATAAATAAATGCATGCACGATTTGCTTCTGCAGTTTTCCTCCTGGGTTCTGTATTTCTCTGTAGAATTCTCTCTAGAAATTATGAAATATCTGGATATTTCCTAACTTTAGCAGTGATGGGACAAGTAGTTTCCACTGCTACTTAATGGTGTATGTCCCCACCATCCCCTCCTAACATGAGTTATTTATTCATAAAGTTAACAGTTAACCCAAGTCAAGTTTATGTAAGCACAATCTGGAAAGACACTTCCTAGTTTAAGTGAAATTTGTTTTTTCCCTGCTAGGAGACACATTCTGCAGAGAAACACAACTGTGTTATACCCTTTGAAAGATGAAGAGAGAAGAGACACAAGTGCATCGGCTCCTATTTCCAGAAAAGAGGCACAAAATCAAAGCAGGAGACTACCCTCAAGAGAACTTAATCTATCAGGTGGAAGTTCAAATTGTTTAAAAAAGAAAATATTTCTTTTTCACCAAGGTGAATTATTATTCTCTCTGTCATGATGAGGTCTATGAAGCTGTGATGGGTAATTATACAGAGAAAAATCACCAGCTGTTGTCTATTTGGAAGGAGGCTAAAAGAGGAAGAAACAAATGTCCTCAAATAGATTGTGGGTTCCTTGAGGGTAAGGGCTACATATCATATTTTTGGGGTCCCCCATGGGTGGATAGGCTAGTGTGTTGTGACATAAGGTAATATTAAATATGCATTAAATTGTGTGTTGAGGGATTGGGCTGTATTTCCATATAAGAAAGACTTTGCTGACTGGGGAGTTACCTAAAGCTAGGAATTGGGTTCCTGAGAGAGGCCAGAAATTTTTTCTTTAAATTTCTTTTCAAAAGAGAATAAACTCGAATGCAGTTATCCTGATAAATGATTTTTCTTCCAAATATAACAAAACACATACATTTTTATATACATGACTTTTCTCAGTCCCTCCAAAATGTGACCTTCCCTTACATTATCATATTTAACAAGAACAAGCGTTAGTAGAGCTAGTTTTTAATAAAGGGCAATCTTCCTTTCACTCACTGCAATTCAAAAATGTCATGATTTTATGGAAAAGTCACTGGAGTCTAGAACCATAAATCGCATTAAAGTGATACAGCCAAAATCCTGGTTTTGCGGAAGAGTAAACCTTGTCCTGGAGAGAAAAGGTTGAGAGGTCTCACAGCCTCTCTCTCTCTTTTTTAAAGGGGAAAAAGGGACAGAAGGAAAGGGGCAAAGTCTCATAAAGACAGAGAATTTAAAAGTCATAAGTAATCAGAGAAAATTTCAGAAATGTTTGATTATCACATTTTAAGATGCTTATTTCCTGAATGCCTCTTTGAAGAACTAATTTTATTTGAAGGCTTATTTGCAAATATAAGGTATTCTATTTGAAGCACGGCTTATTATAAACAAGTATCTTAAGATACTTTTTTTCCAACAGAATCTTTTTTAATATAAAACAAAGATAAAACACACCTCAACCCTGCAATCTGCCAGCATGCCTTGCTTCTACAAGATGCATGCTTTGTGAGTCAGAAAAAGAAATATACTTTACTTTGTATCTCAGTACACACATACAGATGTAAGTTTCAAGAAACCATTCTCACACTTGTCACAGGAGATGAACTCTGTATTTTCTTTTTTACTCCACTTCAGTTTTAAAATACAGCTTGTGCCCTCTCAACTGGTTTCAGAACCCAGTAATGGCCTCACGGCATTTCTAAAAACACTGCCAAGCCCTCTTACCAGACCATCCCCAGGTTAATACCCACCCTCCAAGGATCTACAACACTGTATCTACATAGAAATATTTTGTTAGTGATAAGACAGCAGTAGAGTTAAATTTCTGTAAATGCCAAGTTCTTCTAACAGGTGCAAACCCCTTTGGTGTTCAGTAAACGTCTGTGGCTGACAGAGCCAATTTTAAACTCTTGAGAGACCAGAGACCCTCATCTTTGATCCTGCTTCTCCTCTGTCGTCTTCCCTGAAATCTTCTGCCTGCAGAGAACTCTCCTTTTTTTTTTTCCCCTCCAATATTGTCTCTAATACACTTAGCACGTTAATTCATCTGGGTCTTTTATGCTTATACCATACACAGTTTAAGGTTTATAATACACTCATGCCATTTTCTCACTAATTCTTAGACTTTTGCTTTGTCTCTCTTATGGTTAAGGGTTGTGTCCCACACACCTTCAGTAGCTTTATGGAACCAGGCCCCATCCTGCTCTCAGAATACCAGTTGTCAGTCCGTGATACAGGATGCCCTAAGATTAACCCCCAACAGAAAAATCTCCCTGTGCTGGCTGGATCACACAATGCAGAGGACAGCAATACCCTCACTTATCAAAAACTCTCCCTGATTCATTATTGCCATGATTCGGGCTACAACAGGGAAATGTTCAATGCTTAGCCCCCAGAAGTTGACCATAGGAGATACTCAAACAACTTTAAAAATTCTCTGCTTGTTTGCATCGAAAAAGGGTAATTAATGTTATGTAAGAGAATTGTTAAAGGAGGGCATGGTCAGGTGTTAGCTGGTCAGCCACAGATGGGAAGCAGGGAGCCGTTGAACCAAGGACGATGTCAAAGCACAGAGTGAATACCCATATCTACGTCCAGCATTCAGATTTCTTGTATAGGTCTTGTTTGTATTACTGTGTGTGTGTGTGTGCGTGTGTGTGTTCCTTTGCAAGATTCCTCTCCCAGTTGCCCATCTACCTTTCCTCGTCACGTCTTCTACTGCTAAATACACCATTCCTACTTAGATCCTCAGAATCAAGGGACTGTAGAATATTCCCCAGCAGGGGTGGTGCTGTAGGGTTTGAATGCATGGTGAGTCACACACAGCCCTCTGGGTCACCAGACTGGAGGTGGCAAGGAAGGGGGGTGTGGTTATGGAGGGGAGAAAGAGCCTGGAAAAACAAAACCCCTAATAAGGTCTGGTTGGAGAGCCCATCTGCCCCTGGACTCTCTCTTCCCCTGAAAACCCCCCATCACATGAATTAAGGGTCCCTGAAGTCCCACTAAGATGGGAAATGGGAGTTCAAAATAGGACAGAAACACACGCACCTTTTGCCTATAGTGTAATGTCTTCAGGGAAGGGATCAGAGAACAGGTGGGTGCAGGTTGCAGTCCCATTCACAGGGTAACTCTGACGTCTGAGTGTTTAGGAGAAACTCGGACTGCCCCGGAAAGTGTGCTGTGTTGCTGTCTGGCTTTCTTCCCGTCCTATTTGGTTGCTGTTGCCATTATTTCTTTGCTGAGTACATAATGTTGGTAACCTGGACGGTCCACGGCCACCTTGCAGTCCCGGGACACGGCGGGATGTTGCTTTCTTAGCCCAAAGTCCGTCGAACAGAGTTAGGAAAAAAAGTATCCGCTGCTGCCTTGCCCTATCCAGCGGTGGGCTAAAGGTTGTTGAGGGCTGTGCGTCCTTGGAACCAACTTGCCCACCTTCCAGAGCGCTCCCGGCAGCAGCCGGAGTAGCGCCCTGCCTGGAATCGGATTGTCCCGGGCTCCTCCTGGCATCAAAGGCTTCGAGGGTGGGCGTAGAGGCGCTCGAGACCCCCGTCTTCCTCACTTATTCACTGTGTTCACTCCCGGTAGGCTACTGTGCCCACCAGCAGCCCCTACATGAAGGGCGCTGTTCCCCCCAATCCAGCCTGCGCTTTCAGCCCCAGGCAGCTGCCCAAGTCTGACCGCTCTACCAGCACTTTCCGGACCCCCATGGCCCCTCTTCTTACCTCCGGACTCCCAGCTCCTTCTCTTGCTTCCTCTCAGGACCCCAGTTCCTAGCCAACCGCTTTCCCACCCATCTCTATCCCACTTTCACCACCGCGCCCACTAGGGACCCTCTCTCCACAGGCTCCCAGGTGGTGCTGTCCCCCGAGTAGTGGCTGAAGGAGCCAGGGTGGCACGATCTCTAGGGGTAGGTTCTTTGGGAAACTCACCCCTCCGGAATGTGCATCCTCTGGGGAGGGGGACAAGGTTCCCAGAAAGCTATCTCCGGGGACGGACGAATCCCCCAGCCCAGACTGTTGGGTCTCCCCACCCATTCTCCCCCTCCCCAGAGTCTAACGGGTCCCTCTCCTGCTTCTCGTGTTTACGCCGCGTTTTACTCTCGGGGGCTCGTGGGGTGAGCCCCAGCTGGCACTCGAGCAAGGCAGCCGCGGCGGGCGCAGCCCCACTCGCGGTACAGGGCGAGAGGGGCTGGTGCGGAGGCGCTCAGAGCTCTCCTGCTTCCCCTCCCTCTCCAGGGACAGGAGCGGGCTGACGGGGGCGGGGGGCTGGCGCTCATCAATTCCGCTGCCACCTCCTCTGCTGCCTGGGGGGTGGAGAGGGGGGTGTGGATGCGGGCGGGGTAGGGCGGGGGAGCGGACGAGGATAAGACTTAAGTCGGGAGAAGTTTGCGCACAGCGCACAGCTGGGAAGGAAGGCGCCGGGAAGGTGAGCCTCCTGGACTTTGGGGAGGTTGGAATCAAGCATGGGGATAAAGCAGATGCCTTTTAGCTTATAACACAAGCTGGGGTTAGGTATAAACTATCACTTAAGGCAGAATTAAAGTGTCAGGAAATCAGGAGGGAGGCAGGAGAAGGAACGCTCCGGACTAACGGAGTTTTCTCTCCACTAGAACGGCCAGCCGCCCAGACACTGGGTGGGCTGCGCCGCGCCGCTCGCGGACCTTCCTGGGTTGGAGAGGTGAGCACACTCCGCACCTCACCCAGCGGCTGCCATCTCCTACTCAGGAGATGTGCACTGGAGCCTGAGTTCCTGAGTCTTTGGAGCCACGACCTGCGAATGCCCTTCGCTTCTACTGAGCCATGTCGGGCAGCCCAGTGAGATTACTCCAGGTAAGGAGGGTCTCGGAATGAGTGGGACTTAAAGCTTTGGGATGTTCTCCGGGATGGTTAACAGTGGAGATGCACCAGATATCTTGTTTTTTGATTGCAAAACTGCAGTTTGATTGTAATGTTTGAGGTTCTGATTAGGGTCAGCTTAGTCGCAGTCGCCTCACCTTACCCTTGATTATAGGAAAGCTAATTGTCCTGGGAGGGTGCTAAAACTTAGGGTTTCATACTGAAGAGTCCTGGGATTTTGTGTGAGTTTTACTATGCTGTTAATATCAATGTTCCCACAAAAGTTTTATTCTCCAACTTACTGGGTATGGAAATTACGGGGCTGAAAGTTGTGGATTTTTTCCAAAAGGTGTTTATTAACTAACAAACAGATAATATCAGCGTCTATGTGATGTGTCATTGTTGTTCTTGATATTGGAAATGAATACAGTGGTGAATGGAGTTGCTTGTTAAGTCATGTTTTACAGAGAATTATTTTCCAACAATCATTTATGCATAGCAGCCATTCTTCACACCTATTAGGAAAAACATGTTGTGTGCATAGTTTCCAAAAGGGTACTCTTTTTTCATGATGTTCTTTCCAAGCCTGGGTGAAAGACATCAAGAAAAGCTCTAACATATTAGTTCTTCTTCCCAAAACATTCATTTTCCTTGCGGTCCAAGGAAGTCCATTCAAAGTAAAAAATCAACAATCCAATTAGATTTTTAACCCATTATTCAGGCTTTATTTTGCAGATCTACTTAAGAAAAGCTCTGTATGAAAGCTTGAACCTAATATTACATAGTACATGCAAGACTAGAAGGTAGGGTTCTACTGCCGATCTTCAGGAGACCCTGACGGCCATAGTTAACCTGAACCAAAGCATCTGTTCAAGGCTATTTGTTAAAATTATTGGGTGATTGAAAGTGAAATGTTCAAAATAAACCAAAGTGTGACCATGTGGTTTCTGAAACTAATCTTTAAATAGCAGAGTGTCCAAGTTTGAGTGTGTCTTAAATGATAATAGAAAAGCAAATAGTTCATACATTTGGGCAACCTTGACTTACCCTTAGAGACAAAGTAAGAATGCTTTTAGTGTTGTGGGATTTATAAAGTATCATTTGTAATAGTATATTGCTAGCCTACTATGTGACCAGTTGGAGCCCAGCTTTAAAAAGTCAAAATTGCTGGTTTTCTACACTAGCATTATGAGAGGATCTAAGGTAATTAGATTTGCAAAACATCTTTGCAGTTTGTCAGTATTCTCAGTGGGCACTCATTTCTACTCAATATTTTAACATAGCTCAAAACCTCCATCAGCCGGGGTTTGCTTTGTTTCCATGCCTCTAATCTACAGTTAATTTCAGAAACTGTAGCCACAAGAATAATGGTAAGTCATTGTCAAATACTCTAAGATTATTAATTGACCACAGAAACATACCCAATATAGTAAACATGAAATTCTTATTATAACTTATTCATAGGAACACATAAATAATCTTAGAGTTGTATTGTTTCATGATGCTTGGAGTTGAAGAAAACTCTGTGCTTGGTGAGCTTCTCAGATTCTTTCAATGTTGACATGAATGAAGATATTATCTACTGTTGGTTTTTATTAGAGTAAAAATGAAATGGAAATAAGAGACTGGTGATATTTTCAATGATAACCTAAACCAGTGTTCTCAACTCGGGCTGCAAATTAGAATCAATGGGAGAGCTTTAAAAAAAAAAAAAAGGATGCCCAGACCCTACCCCAAACCAATTAAATCAGGTTATCTGAGGAAGGGGTTTACATTTTGATGCTTTTTTATGTGATTGTAATGTGCAGCCATGTTGGGAACCACTGACCGAGGTGATTCCTCTCAGGTTTGGTAGAGTCAGTTAATGTTGGAGGGTGTTGGAACATAAATACCGTATGTTCTATTGTCGGTCTAATTTTTTTTAATATTTATAACTTGATATCCCAATTAGAAGAAAGAGATTGTTTTTCCTTGATGGTAGATGTTTAAACCATAACAGTTTCCGGTAAAAACATTTTTTTTTTTCTAAAAAACAAGCTATTGTGTTTGAAGCTTATCTGACTGTCCAGAAAATGGTTTAGTAAATTAAATCTAGTTTTAAGAGCTGTTGAAAACAATGTTTTATGAAACACAGAATTTGGTCTCATTTTACTAATACCTACATGACGTGTAATGTGCAAATATATACCCTTTTGAAGGGAGAGAAGAAGAAAATACAACTATGCTCCTCGGCACACCAAATAACATATCCTGGGTGCCGACTATGTTCTAGTATTCTCACATAAATTATTTTCTTTAAAGCTTACAGTAGCCTTGTGAGGTACTAGCTTTTATTTTTATTTTACATATGAGGAAATTAAGGACCCATTAGGTTAATGAATTTGCTCAAAGCTGCAAATTGAGTAAATCTAATATGTATTTGAACCCTGGTCTTCGTATTCTAAGTTCAATGCTCTAATAAAATATGTTTTATATACATACATTATATATATATATATATATACACACATACATATTTAATTTAAAGACTGCATTTTTCACAAAACAGTATTGATTAAGAGTACGGCTTGATTCTGACACGGCTCTGCTTGGGTTTCATGCCCGACTCTATAACCTTCTAAGAAGCTGTATGGTTTTGGGCAAGTAATCTAACCTCTGAATGTCTTAATTTCCTTTATAAAATGGGGTTTTTCTAATGAGAATTAATGAATTAATAATTGTAAATCACTTTGGGTAGGTTCCTGGTGCAGAGTAGGTTCTATGTAAGTGTTATATTTTTTAAATGTCATTTATTCAAAAAATATTTTTGATTATTTGTGATATGCCAAGCATTGCATTAAGCCTGAAGATACATAGACAAATAAGTTGTGTCCCTATCCTCAAGGAATTGGTCAATAGAGAATCACCAATACATAAGTAATATTCCACTCAGTTATGAGATTTTATTCAATATTAATTATAATTAGAAGCGTTATTTTGTGTGACAACTATGTGCTTTTCAATGTTAGTATGATCTTCCAGAGGTCTATATGAGTATTACAAAATCAAACCAAGTGATAATATTTTGTGTTGTCACCATGGTATTAACTTGTTTTCAATTCTATCAAAACACAGAAAATAATATTAACATATGTTTCTGGCTTCACTTTATGAGTCTAGAAAACTGGTAATATGGAAAGGTTTTAGGTCTTTAAATATTTATTTTAGAAGTAAAGAATTGAGAGGGGAAGAATTGATAGAAAATGTCATCAGAATCTATTCCTCAATATTAATAAGTGCAATTTTCTTGAATTGTTTTTCCAAAAAGTGTGTTGTCTGATTGGAGTGTAGTTTAGTTTAGGTTTTTTTTGTTAAGAAAAAAATTTTAGGGTAGGAAGAATGGCTCAAAGCGTACAGTTAAAGGTCTCTAATACGGGCCGGCTGGGCCAGACATTGGAGCTGGCTGTACTTCTCCCACTGTGCCTGCGGCTGCGTGCCACTGACCTGTACTGCACGATACCCCAGGGTACCTCCAGTTACCTGAGGTATAAGATTATGTCTTTGTTCAAATGAAAAGCCACTCTTTATTAAAAGTAGCGTATGAATTGGTATTCTTTGTAAAGGAATAACACAAATACGCTAAACCCAAGGAGCTATTTCTCAAAGAAATTAAGTACCTGGCTCCATGAAATATTTTCTGCTTTTGTAATCAACATGTAACCATTCTATTTCATTAAAATTTCTATTTGAAAATGTATATCTTTTTTCTCTGTTATTAAGTCTCAAGGCTACTCCCAATTTTTCCCATGGATGCCGCATTTTATTCTTCCTAGTTTCACTGCCACCCCTCTCGTTTAAGCTTGCATTACCTTTAACAAAATGCTTAAATATTCTCCTAATATTTAGCCACATTTAGTCTCTCTGTGATGCATTCAGTGTTACACAACACCGTCAGACTAAGCTCCCATTTTGTCACTCTCAACTCATAATTATTCAGTGATTGCCCCACTCGTCAGCCTAGCATTGAAAAGGTTTCATGATGTAATCTCATTTTATCTTTCCTATCCAAGTCAAGTAGAAAACCGCAACAGCTCCCTAATTTCAGTTCTGAAGCCATAGTGATGCCACAAAAATTGACTCCAGTCCATCCTTCATTTTCAGCCCTTATGCCAACAACTTGTTTATATTCCATTGCCTCAGAATTGGGGTATGTTGGGGGAGAACTCTTTACATCAGTGGTTCAGTTGCAGAGCTGCTTTGCTTTGGTTTTGATTTCTTTCTGCAGCTCCATTCCCAGACCCTGCCTTTTATTTATCTGGTAGTTCAGAATTTGGCATTTCAAATCTTACCTTCCTCTGTCCCTCAGAATGTATTCATCATTCCCCGGTAACACATCTAACAAATTATCATCCTTATAGTTTCATTCATATTTAAAAACTCAGTAAATATTTACTAAATGCCTGTTGCATCCGAGTCAGGGCATATTGTGACAAAGCCTAGTTCCTGGCTTCATGGGCGCGGGAGGAGACAGACAAACCAACAGACAATTACAAACCCGTGTGGTAAGTACTCCAGTAGAGAAATGCCATGAGCGCTTTGGAAGCAGGGAGGAACAGCACCGAGCTGGACATCAAGGAAGCTTTCTGAGGGAGGTGACCCTAAAGGGGACATGATTCAGCATTTAAATGACAAAACAGAATGAACCAGATAAGGAGGGGAAGAGATGAGTTGTGTTAGAGGCAGGATACCAGACTCTAAAAAAGCCCTGGAGGCTTGAAACAACATGGTGATTTGGGGGAAGCCTCAGGTATCCAGAGGTACCCTGGAGGTACCATACGACGCAGGGCAACAGCATGGAGCCGAAGGCACAGAAGCAGACAGCACCAATGAGATATAGTCTTGCCGAGCCAGCCCCGTATTAGAGCAATGAGGCTTCCTTTTAATTTGTATCCATCCACCTTTCATTCTAATATACTTCCTATCTTTCAACCAGACTGATCTACCAGAATGGCGGATCTGATTAAAAGTCCCCTATTTTAACTCTTTCAAGGACCCCCATTGTCCTCATGATGACATGCAAACTCTAGCACAGCCGGCCAGCGCGGAAGCCTCTCTGTGACCTGTACCTTGCTGACCTCGCCAGGACCAACCAAAATACTTTATTGCAGTAACAGAGAGGAGAAACAATTAGTGACCTTGGTGGAGATAGAAAAGGAAAAAAGAAAAATCAAAACAGGAGATTATAGGGGCATGTAGGGGTAGTTGGTGAATGATAGAAATTTGAAGTGGGATAAATGAGGGAAATGGACGATTGCGTGATCAATTCCAAGTTTCTTTCACAGATAATAGGAGAGATGGATGTCATTCACATAGAACAAGTAATATTTCAGGGACGGAAGATAAAGAATTTAATTTGGAACGTGACGCATTTGGCTTAAACAGGTGGCAATGTCCAGTAGAAGTAGATACTGAAATTTCCGTCTCAAGAGAGAATTCTGGGGCTTCCCTGGTGGCTCAGTGGTTAAGAATCCGCCTGCTAATGCAGGGGACACGGGTTCAAGCCCTGGTCTGGGAAGATCCCACATGCCACGGAGCAACTAAGCTCGTGCGCTACAACTACTGAGCCTGTGCTCTAGAGCTCGCGAGCCACAACTACTGAAGCCCGTGCATCTAGAGCCTATGCTCCTCAACAAGAGAAGCCACTGCAATGAGAGGCCCGCACACCTCAACTAAGGGTAGCCCCCGCTCGCCACTAGAGAAAGCCTGCACGCAGCAACAAAGACCCAACACAGCCATAAATAAATAGAGAATTCTGTACTAGAGGTATAGATTTGGGAGACATAAGTATATCTATTTCAGCTGGTGGAATAGGAAAGGAGGATATAACCTACAGAGAAGAAAAAAAGAAAAATGAAGGAAAAGAAAAAACAGGCAGACAATTAAAAAGAAAAACATCTAAGATGGAACCTTCAGGAAAACCAATTTTTTTTTAAGGGACAGCAGAAAATGAGCCTGCAAAAAAGACTGAGATGGAAGGCTAGATGAAAGGAAAAACACGAGGGAAAGCTGTATTATGGAAGCCAGGGAGGAGAAAGTGGGCACCCAAACAGAATGTTGCAAGCAAATCAAATGGGGTAAGGATGGAGATATCGCAGCAGGATCTAACTAAGAGCAAGAAATGAGGAAATGGAAGCCCTGAGTTTACAATAATTTCAGTTTGATATGCACTCCTTACTTTATCTCCCCTTTTTGAATTCCTACAGTCCCCTCTAGTTTAACTTAAATGCTGCTTCCTTTTTTTAGTCTTGCATGTGGCCAATTCCCCCACTCCCAAGCAAGGTGTAATATCACATCCTGCTGTCTATTTCCTTAGGGCTTCTAGAGGTACCATGCGTGCACACTTGTGTATATGTGCCTCTGTATGTATAAAGTATTCTTCCCTTTTGTCATTCATTCATTTAAATAAACTCTTAATCTCTTTATTATATTAGTGTATTGGGAAGAATATGAGTTTTATAATCCCCTTCCTCAGGGATTACAATCTAGAAATCCCAGTCTTTTAGCATCCAAATGTTTCCCAGAACATTTGTGTACTCAAAAGTTGCACAGGTGAATATACCAATTTGGGATCACAAATTATACCATTTTATATTTGTCTTATGGCATTTTATTCTCCCTTTTCTGTGTGGATTCCTGTTTTTTTCTTATTTCCCTCCTAGATTAAAAAGGACAGAGTCACATATTAATCCCATATCCAGCACACATAAGAGACCTTCTCTTCCCTTTGTGAAATGGGTTAAATTTACCTAAACGTGGTCATAAATATGGTGCTTTTTTTTCCCTGAAATTATTTTTGTCACATTGAGGCTTAGAGTTTTCCTCCTTTGTGGTATCAGCTCGATATTGCTCCAGAGATTTTAGCCCCTTCTCTCTCAAATCAATAATCCATTCACATCTTGAACCTTCTTACACCCACACTCTTGTTTCCGGATTGAGTCAGTGTTGACTTGAAGAGCCAACTCTGTTTTTTTTATCCAGCATTTAAAGCAGAGCTTATATATTCAGAACATAGCATTTTGTTTAGGCATGCAGAACCGTTTCCCACCGGCCTCTTTACACTTTCTTAATCACAAAGTATATACCTCTACTTCTCCCCTGCCTCTTGCACTAAGCTGAAGCTACTTAAGTGGTATTTATTTTCTGTAGGAAGGAAAAAAACAGGACTTTCCTTATCATATTCCCACTATGGACCGGAGTCCTGGAAGCGGTTAATTCTAAATTGTTTGAATAACTGATCATCAGCAAGTTAATACCTTTTAGACTTTAGGAATATAAATAAAAGAATAACAAAACAGCTGCAACTCATTGAACGCCTACTGTGCTAGATACAGTGATGTGCAGTCATTCTCATGACAGTCCTGTGGAATATTATCAATCCCATTCCATAGGTGAGGAAGCAGAGATGCAGAAAGCCGACGCAGCTCACCAAGGTTCACGTATCTCGGAAGCGGCAGAGCTGGAACTCAAACCTGTTTGCCTAATGCCAAAAGATTAGGCTTATTCCACGACTGCAGTCAAATGACATTTTTTTTGTTTTGTTTTGTTTTGTTTTTTTGTGGTACGTGGGCCTCTCACTGCTGTGGCCTCTCCCGTTGCGGAGCACAGGCTCCGGATGCGCAGGCTCAGCGGCCATGGCTCACGGGACCAGCCGCTCCGCGGCATGTGGGATCTTCCCGGACCGGGGCACGAACCCATGTCCCCTGCATCGGCAGGCGGACTCCCAACCACTGCGCCACCAGGGAAGCCCTCAAATGACATTTTGATGATGACTTAGAAATCTTTCTATTATAATTGTGTATATTAATTGTCTTGAATGATCAGAGCCTTTAATGACGGATGGAATCAGGAGCCCCTCTCCATGGACATTTAAGTCAGTCTCTCCAGAGGTGTTAAGCTCAGCTTTCCCACCCACTGGGGCTGCAGGAACAGTGGGTCTCCCCGTAACCAAAGCCCAGCAATTTCGAATAGCTTGCAATACTCCAGGTTCATGCAATTATGTCAAGTGGACATTCTAGGTAGCTACATACATAAGCAGGAATTTCCTGCACAGCAGTGAAAACGTGACATGTGACATAGTTCTTCTAGGATTTTAGGCTTTCATGTCTGACCCAAATCTATTTCTATTAACTAAACAAATGAGTTTATTGTAAACAAATGTGAATTTGGTGTCAGCCAACTATGAAAGCTATATTTATCCTTTCCTGGAGCCCAGAAGTAACAGCACTTATCCCAGGACTAGACTAGGAAAAAATTATCACTTTGATAATAATAATTTTTAAAGGAAAGCTCTGCCATTTTAGGAAATTTCCTCTCTAGTGTTTTCATAAAGTCAACTTGGGCAACAAGGGAAGAAAGGACAGGCTAAGTGCTCTGGTGCCAAATTTAAATTTCAAATTGACTCGACTCATACATTAGTTAACCCAAACTTCAGCATAATTATTTGTTGCTAACCTTAAGTCTGACAGACAGAATTCTTGAAAGCGTGAGGCTGTAGAAAATGTTGGTGTTTACGGACATTGAGATGGGGTCTCTTTAGCCCAAGATTCAAAGAAGTTCATGGCACAGAGAGCAAAATAATGCAAATTGCTTTAGCACCTCATTCCCTGGGCCCACTACAGGGCTAAAAGGTCAGGACAATATTAGAACACTTTTTCATTCCTAACATCCTATAGACTGCAAAGATGGCATTAAAGCAAAATCCCAACAAAGTGGTGAGCGATCATTGCTGCTCGAGGGCCAATTCAGGAAAAACAAGAATTTACTGGGTTGCTTTTTTCCCACTCAAAATGAAAATAATTTTATTGCATCCAATGAGGAAAATGTATATTCTTGCAATTTAGATATATCATTTGAGTGAATAGAAAGTCAGTGAGAAACTTGGCATTTCTTCTTAGCTACTAAAATGTTAATAATCCGGGCATATTTGAGTAGTAGCAACTTGGAGTCAGCAAATATCAGCACTGGAAGTTGTCTCATTGAGCTGCATTTTAATTTGTTAAAGAGGCATTCCTAGTATTTGAGGAATGCCATACATTTTCTCGGTAACTAATATTTTATCCTTATTTTTGATCTGGAGTCGAATGCTTTTATTAAAGAGCAGACTGAGGCAGAGATGACACATTTCCCCACCAGTAGGTGACAGTGCTGCCGTGAAAACTCCAGCCTTCTGACTCCAAGTCCAGTGCTCTCCCTGAAAAGTCTGCAAAGTTGCAGGGAGTTGTGGGCATTTGCAGACAAATATTTGCCCGAATGTACTTACAGATGACCACATGGAGAGTCAAACACATAATGGCCCTGGACTACATTGCATAAGAGGCCGAGCCTGTCTCTGGAGCCCCCCGCCTTCTCTTAGTTTCCCAAGCACCTACTACGCATAGTATTCCCCTTTATTCCAGAAAGCCTGCTCTCCTAAGAAAAAGCCCCACGGCTTGAGTCTTTCCACAATCTCCCCATCAACTCCCTTTTGCCCCTGCCCCAAATCAGTTGCTTTTCTTTTACCCTATTCCTACAAACCCTGCTGTCTGCAGATAATATAGTAGTAGAATAAACCTTTACTCTCTTCAAGAAAAAAAAAATTGCATTATCAATGATTCAGGAGGTAATTCTTGAACCTGGTATTTCCTGATGTGTGTTATTTGACCAAATCAAGTTGGATCTTTATTACCAAACTTGAAGCTCTGTCCTACACGAAAGCATATTAAAAGCTGTGAAGTCCATTTTGCTGTATATCCACCACAGGCAATGTAGCCCAATCACTGCCATCCCTTGCTAGGACCCCTCCAGTGACCTCCTGGCTGGCCTGCTCACTAGCCCTTGCACCCCTCCCCTACACATTCTCTGCTCAGCACCCAAAATAAATTCCTAAAATGTAAATCAGAGCAGGGTTCCCCTCTGTTCACAACCATTTAAGGGCTTCCAACCACACCTGCACCCATGCTCCCACACTCTTTGCCATGGCCTCCTGGGCCTCTGTGCCCTAGCCGTCACGGCCTTATTGCTCCTGTGCCATCTATACCTGGACCATTCAGTCCACCGCACTGATCTCAATCCATTCGCTGGAGCACATCTTGTGTTTTGCCTCCGCACTCCCTTCACAGGAGCTCTTCCTTCCATCTGGGATGCTCTTTCACTCATTTTCACATGTCTAGCTGCTTCTCTTACGTCAGACCTTAGCTTAAATTGTCACTACCTCAAAGAGGTCCGCTACAGTCAATCACACTTCCTAAAGTATGTGTTGCCCTGTTAATCTCTCTCTTTCTCTCAGCTCCTTGAATATTTCCTTCCTAATAGTACAGTTTGTAATCATTTTATTTTTTTTTCTGTTTCTTTTCTGTCACATGCATTAGAATATAAAGCCCATTAGGTCTGTCCTGTTGACTCTTCATTTTCAGCACTTGATTAATATCTATTTAACAAATGAAGGTATATATTCATTTAATCTTGTCCTCACAGCATTTCTCAGTTTACATAGCCACAAGACCCTTTTGTGATATACCAATTCTTAATATCCTGCTGAAAATCTTTGGGAAATCTGCCTTTTCTGAAATTTAAGATAATATGAGGAAATTTAAGTACTGATGCAAGTGTGGCTTGGGGCAGGTGGGCCTTTTTGGTCATCTTCGAATCTCCACTTAGATGCAGCTTTCACATATCTGATTCACAGCAAAGTATAATTTTTAGTTTTTAAGAAAATATGTATTAAAAGCTTTCAAAAAACTTGGATATAAAATAGATTTATTGAAATATCTCAATAATGATAGTATTATCTGACACTTACATAGCACTTACTATGAGCCAGTAATGTTCTAAGCCTTTTATAGATATTAATATATTTAATCTTCACAGCGACACTCTCAGGTAGGTACAGTTATCCCCTTTGCACAATGAGGAAACTGAAGCACAGAGAGGTAAGTGACTTATGGAAGAATGCACAGCCAACCCAGGACAGATTTGGAAATGAAACCAAGGAGGTGTGGCTCCAGAGAGTAAGTAAATCCTAAAAGAGAAATGTGCTTCTTGTACATTTATGTTAAAAGGTTAACAGCCAAAGTTATGTTATCATGATGTAAAATGTCAACACAACATTGTAAAACAACTATACTTCAATAAAATAAACTTAATACATAAATAAATAAATGATGTAAAATGTCTTTCACTTTTGCATTTTTTCCAACAGCGGGTCCATGGATTTCTCTCTTTTTCTTAGAAAATTAAAGAAATTAAATAGTGGTTTTCCTTGTCTGTTCTGAATCTTAATCTCTACTTGCTGTCAAAGGCTGCACCCCTGCTGATAGTATTCCACTCTGCCCTGTGGTTTACAAGAAGGGGAAATTGCGCTTTGCCAAGTTGACATCTCATTCATAAAAAGCAGAGTCAAATGCAAAAACTTAATCTGTTTTATTATTGTAAAAGTTCAATTTCTACTAAAAAAAAAAGCAAAACACAGCTCTTCACAAAACATGGTTTTAAATAGAATTTCAAAACTATATCTTGATTACTTACATGAAAGTTAGTCAGAAACCCATGATATATATGGTTTTAACTATGTGGGGAAAAAAAAAGTGCTCTAAAAATGGCAAGTACAAATACACTGAATTTTAATTAGCCTAAAAATGGTCAAGTTTCCTACTCACTCACTTGGAGATGATAAACTTTCCAAGATCTATTTTGGAGCATGGCAACTCTTTTCCATGTGTTCTAAATGGTCTTATTTCCCTATGAGGTGACTGCATTGGCACTCTGTGTACTTCTGCAGCGGTGTGGGGCAGGGGATGGGGGCCTTCCGATACCCAAAGGAAAATCTGTGTGTACTTCCATGTTCAAGCTGCTCAGCCTTTTGCAAGTGATTTTCATTTACCACCTCGGATATGTTTTTAACTTATTTACCATAATCTGAAGTTATTTTCCTTTCTAATATTAATTTTAACTCTTTTATTTACTGGTTTTAAATTTTTCATGCATCCTCTTGTGTGATGTATTTGAGTCTGAAGCTTTTTTTCCCTCTACTGTTATGGCTCATTTTAAGAATAATGAAAGAAAGAATGGAAAACATGTGTTTCAGGGCTATTTCACAGAATATTGATCTAGAATCAGTTAAGCTTTACATTAGATTATCCAATTTCCCTGTGAATCAGGTCATTTTTCCAGCAGTAGGTTATCATTTTAGAGGCAAGGGAAATGAATACACCAGAAAGTAAGAAGGTTTTATCCTCCAAAGTTGTATAAAGTGTAATCAAATTCATGGAGAAAAAAAATATGTATACAGCACAAGGAAAAACAGTTTTATTTTATTTCAATCTAGTTGGAAAAGAAAATCTACTCTTAACATTTCTTCTGTCAATTTGATATGATGCTACATTCTAAGTACTCAAGAAGAAAAGGGCTCAGGATGGTCTTTGCCCTTTATCAATCTCAAAATATGACAGAATAATATTTCTATAACCCTCAATAATACAAAATATCCTCTTAGGACAGGAAAGAAATCACTTGATTTTTAACACAGAAACTTATCTTGAATGCTTTTGAAGATTGATCAGTGTCTCTAACAGAAGAGGAATGCTTATCATTCTATTCTGTTTAGGTAACGTTCAGATAGATAAATTAGTCTAATCAATTTAGCAGAAGCCCAAAGTTTCATAAATATTGCCTTATAGAATTCATTTAGACCCAGCCTAAATTTTTCTCTGCAAGAAAGCCAAAGAACAGTCTGGCTTACAAACTAAGGAAGGTTATGCTTCAGAGCAGACTGACTCTGGCGATAGCATGTGGGACCTGGAAAGGTGAGAAAGAACCTTTCTTTGATACTTCTCTGTTGATTTAACAGTCAGATTTTTCCAAACCCCCTGTTGTTTTCTATTTCCAGCCTGTAACACCTCTTAGCATAACAAGGACAATACATTTGAGCCCTTCTTCATATTTATTTAAATACCCAGCTAAATGATTTAGAAGAAAACCCCAAGTTTTAATAACACCAGGTTTTGTCAATAAAAGTTGTCTCTCACCATCAATTTTACATATATGTGCCCATTCCCAGACCTCATTCAGATTCTTAAGTCCCAGTTATGTTCGTTTAAGTTAGTCCATGATCTACTTGTGTGTTTGATGAATTTTCAAACAAACATAATACCTCCCTATCATGCTCCCTCTTCTTCTCAGTCACTTGTAAGTCTTCTAAAACAAACTTCTACCTTTTCCCCACTCCTTAGCACACATGTTCTTAGGGATAATTAGAGCAGATCTTAGAGGTCCTAATCCAACTCCTTCATCGTACAGATAAAGAAATAAAAGAGATATAACTTCTCCAATATCACATAGATATTTCCCCTTATCCCCTCAGTCAGATGTTTTGGGGGAACAGGAGAGAATAGCTATTCTAGTTCCATATCATGGTGCATTGGACAATTTTAGATTTGAATAGAGAGGTATATATTAGAAAGAAAATAGGACATTCTTCATCAAGGAGTCCAGATCATAGCAATATACACTGAATTTATTCCTCCTGTTGATGTCATCACTGTCCAGAATCTTCAGCTGCCAGACTCCACCCCACATTAAAGAAAAGAAGGGCTTGGGATCCAGACATAACCCCCATGGTAACTAGCCGGCAGAAATGTGAGCGATAGATGGCACCTTGGGTGGACTCCCTGAGTTATCCAGGCTGATGGACATGAAAATAGAGACTTAGGAGAGAAAACAAGCTTGTCTGGTCTTACCATTACTCGTTTCCAAGCTGGAGATTTTTTTTTTAAAGTCTCTGTCTTTTTTTCTTTCCTCTTCACAATACTTTTAAGCTGAGCTCCAAAATAGGTATTGCTGAATGTGTTTTCAGGTAATCATGAATGTGTTTTGCTTTTACGATTTCTCAGTGTGCTTGTTTAAATAACATTCAAAACTTTCCCAAGGCAGTTTGCTTTCAGGGGCATTCAGGACCTTAAGGGACAAATAGATGGAACAGATAAGTTTTTAGGCACATGATAGAGGGATTGGCTGGGACAGACTTTAAAGTACTACACCAAAGAGGGGCTTGGAGAAGCCAAGGGCCATCTGCCGACTGTGAATGCACTAGGGGAGTACGGAGGGGAAATGTCACAAAAAATAATAATGACTACCACATCATAGGCTTCTGATCAGTGTCATTCTATGTACAAATACACATTATCTCATTTAGGCTCCACAGCAAATGAGCTCAGCTCAGCTCAAATGAGCACAGCTCCCTGCAAGCTAGCTATTTTTTTTTCCATTTTACAGATGGGAAACCTGAAAATCAAAGAAGCTAAATAAATGAATAATAAGAAGAAATAAGAACAAGTTATTAATAATAATATGTTCATAATAAATTAATTTAAAAACTAACATTTTTTAGGGCTTATTATGTTGGTTCTTAAATGAATTATCCCATTTAATTCTCATAATAATTACAAGCATTATTGTTATACTCATTTTACCTCCAGGGAACGGTGAAGCTTAGAGACTTAAAGAAAGATGATGTAACTAGAAGCAGAGGCAGGATTTAAACGTAAACAGCCTAACTACAGAACCCGCGGTCGTAGCACGCTGTCCTGTGCTACAAAAAGCAGAACATGCTTTCTCACCCAGGTCTGTTTGCTGCTCAGTCATGATTTTTCAGGGTCCCACATGGCCTTTAAAATAGTAGTTCTCAAATCTCATCTGATGACCCATGCGGATCCATGATGAGATTTCACTGTCTGGCCCCAAAATTAAAATATCAAGAGTTTGTCCTACCACTAAGTGTATTCACTTTAAAGCACTACACTTTGTTCTGAGATATATTCTTCCCTTTCTGGAGCAAAAATATCCATTCTTTTTATCTAATGATGATAACTTATGAGAGGTTGTTAAAAATACTCTTAAAAATTATGAATTTGTCAACCCTATGCCCCTTACCTCACATTGGGGACAATAACAGAGGAGTTGTACTTATTCATAAAATTTAAAAATCAAGGCTCTCCTAATAAAAAGAAATAGAATGCTGCTAGGAAATGAAGAGTGGTACAGAAAGCAAACTGCAAAATTTCCCAAGATTAACCCTTATACTAGTAAGTACCACTTTATAGTTTTTAAAGAATTTTCAAGGAAGCAGGTTATACTTGAAAGAAATTCATATCAGTGAATAAATATATTTTTATGGTATAGCACTCTTAATATACAAAACACATAAGCTTTGGTTGAGTAGAGCACACATCATCTAGGAAGTACTTTCACATTTAGTGTCTCGTTTGATCCCCACCCAACACTCCCTGAGGCAGTGCATACTTTAAAGGATGCAACAGGATGTACTGCTTATTAGTATTGTTTGGCCTCTCTTAGCCTCAGTTTCCTTTAAAGAAGGAATTATTTGTATCTTAAAGGATTATTTCATGGATTTAACATAAAGTAGGAAAAGTGCCAAGCATGATACAGGATAAACAGCAGTCAGTAACTGCTATCTATTTTATAATTATGATCCTCATTTTACGGAAGAGAAAACTATAACTCAGATGAAAACATAAGCTAAAGTAGCCCATTTAGTTAAGTAATAGAGTTGGGGCTTGAGCCTAGCTCTATTCACATCCCAAAGCTCCTCTTGGTTACCCCTCACCCACAATTTTATGTGAATCCTAAACCTTCTTTTTACTATCGCACACCACAATTCCAGTAATGGTAAAAACCTGAGAAATCCCATTGATTTAAATATGCCTCCATCATTCTGTAGATGTATGTTTTAGATGATGCTGTCCATATGGGCACAACACATAAACTTCTCAGTAGGAAAATCAGATGAAATTAAAATGATTACTTTTATATATATATCAATCCAATAAAAATAACATTAAAACAAATACTAGTGGGAATGGAAACTGGAAAGATCACCAGAGGATACGAAAAGTAACATCTTGTAGTGCATAAAGGAGGCAGTGCTGAAGGTCATCAGTTTAATGGCAAGATAAAATCTGAAAGTGGAGTGGACCCATGATTTTTATATCTATAAAAAAGACCTCATTGTGTGACTGGTACATACTAGCAGATATGTTTTTCTAAATTTCAGACACTGAGAGTCAGTGTATTGTTTGTTTTTATTTAAATTGCCTGAAGAGCAACTTCATCTCCCTAGAATAGAGGGTGGCTTTAATTGCCAATGGAAGATTAGAAAAAGTCAGCATTTCACTGATTCCTTAGGCAAAAGCTTTGTTTTCATCATAATCCTAAAGAATAAGAAGTTTCTGTCTTTTTAAAGAGAAAGGAGAAGTATGACATATTTCAGTCCTCAGAGCAAGCAAATGAGGAAGGAAAGCCAATTCCTTTTCTTTTCTTTCTGAGGGGTTTTCTCTTAATATAGCGCACTCTAATTGAGTTCCATCTCTTGTTTTGAGCTCATTAGTGATCTGGATCTTAAGTAGCTGCTTCTAATATATTCAGACCCAAGTGTATACTGAATACACACTGTGTTGTGAGAATAAATATCTTGAACTTAAAGAATTTAACAGTTATTAATTAAGTTTCATGTCTTCCTCTGATTTAGGGTGTAGTTTTGCAGGAGAGATCTTGTCACATGGTCTGTCAGCCACCAGACAGGGAAGATAACAAGGCTGGACCTCCAAAGGGAAGTTAAGAGTTGTCCAAGAGACAGGGACACCAGTGAGAGGATGACAAAGAGAGAGAATGTTTGAGAATCTCAATTTCTGCACTGATTACGAAAATGGCTTGAAAATATTTATATTCAAAGACCAACGTATTTCTTTAAAGATTAACTTTGCTCCATTAAAAGTTATGAGTAGAAATATTCAAAATGTTTTTTTCAAGTACCCAAGCATCTTGGCCAGAAACTCACCACCGCACCTAAAAGTGAGAAGGTGAAGGAGTCACAGCATTTAGCTTTGGGCCTTGCAGATTTATTTCAGGTAATAAAAAACATTTTAGATGAAATAATCGACTTGACTTATAATACCAATAAATCATTTTGCTAGGCCACAAAAGAGCAAAGGCCTTGGTACATAACCCATCAGAGTGTGGAAGGTATTTCTTTTCATTTGTTTGTTTCTATTCTCATCACTTTTTTTAAACTTTTTTTTTTTTTGTAGTGAGAGTTCTGACAATCCACTTTATTAGCAAATTTCAAGTATACAAGTGTACAAGACAGTATTTTTAAACTGTAGCCACCATGCTGTATGCTGGAAGGCTCTTCTTAATAGACAAGCTATAGAAAACCAGATCAGCCCAATTGTGCTGGACAGCAATCATAAGAAATGATTTGTTGTCTTGGAGGGGGTGGGTAAGGGAACAGAAAAGTTTTAGATTAGTGTGTGAGACTCTTGCTAAGAGGTACTGCAGAAACTTGCCTAACTTGCCTACCCATTTTTAAAGTTACCATTTGCTACCAGTCTTACCATATTTTCTCAAATAATTTTCTCAACTACTCTTTTATATTCATGACATGGAAGTTGATGCTAGGGACAAGGATTTTATTAGTTACGTTTTTCAACCTCCCATGTTCTCTCCTTACTGCACTGAAGTGTTAGTTCTCACACTTCAGTCAGCAACAGAATCATTTGGAGGGCTTATTAAAACAGATTTCTGACCCCACCCCAGGGTTTCTGATTCAGTCTAAGGTGGGGCTCAATCATTTGCATTTCTAGTAAGTTCCCAGGTGATGCTGATGCTAATGGTCAAGCTATCAAGCTCACAAATACCTCCCAGGTATCCATTCAACACGCTCTCTTCCCTAGCCCTTCCATAGTTCAAGGGTTTTCAGTTTGACTACTTCGTGCCCAATACCATCTTGCCTTATATTTGCCCCAGCATTTTCTTGGCCACTGTCAACAGAGAACCAACGATAATGTGATTGCATTTTAAGTGAAGGATTCCAGATGCTATACTTCCTCACTGCCCATGTTTCTAATGTTTTCTTTCCTTCCAATACTTCCAGTACTTTCCAGTATTTCTAAATTCGTATCAAAAAGAGCTGGGTGAATAGGAAGAATGGGGTTTTTTTTTCATTTATTTTTCTTTATTCCAGTTAAGTGTTGATTAATATAATGAAAAGAATTGCCTTTATTTAAAAGATAACAAGATGTGAAATCTGCTCTCCCCTCTCAACATCTCTACTGAGTCTGAGAGATACAGAAAAAAACTGAAGCTCTATTTATTTTAAATGACATTCTTCTAGCCCACTAAAGGTGAAAATTCCAGGAAGTAGCCATTTTTTCTTCCTAAAACAAATGGCAGAATAAATAATGTCCTTTAAATAGTACAAATAAATAAACAATTGTCAGACCTTGGTATATAAAGAAATAAAGATCCCTACCAATGTGACAGCTTTTAAAACTACTACTGCTGTCATGATAATTATATGAAAGGCAGAAATTGCTTTATTTCTCTCTAAAAACTGGATATAGGGCATTAGTTACAAGGGTGTTTTTATTTTTGCTTTATGTTGTTTTCTATATTTGTTTAACAATAAAAAATTTTAAGAAAAAGAAAAATTATGGAGGTAAAAGAGACTGCTAGATTTAAGTTTGTTTATTCAAGCCACATTATTGAGTGCCTACTCTGGACTAGGCATTGCTTTAGGCAATTGAAATACAGCAATAAAAGACAGACAAGGCCATGCTTCCCGGGAAGCGTTCTAATGCAGAAGATAGGTGATAAACAAATAATATAACCAAAAGATTAAAAGGAGTCAGGGTCTCCCCTTATCATAGGTCAAAATATGCCATGAAATTGAAATAGCTAAAATACCATGGTATTGACACAGAAAAGGATAAATAGATGAATGGGACTAAATAAAGAGGCCAGAAACACCTTGGAATTTAGCAGATGATAGCATTAGCATTTCAAGTCAGTGGTGAAATGATGAGAAATTCAAAATGCATGTCTGCACTGTACCATACTCGTAAACAAATACTGTTGTATTTCAGGTCTAAGTGTAAAAATTAAAAGTGTAAATGTACTAGAAGGAATAGAAGAGAATATATTTGTTACAATCTAGGTGTTGTAATTCTAAGCTTAATACAAAACCCCAAAGCCCCCAAAAAAGGTGGAGAAATGAAAGATTTGACTGTGTATAAATGGAGAAGTTCTATAAAGTAATAATTTCTGAAAATAAAATTATAAGTCAACCAACAACATGAAAAAAGTATTTGTAACATACAGAATAATGTTTATTGAACACATACTCTATACCAAGCATCATCCTAAAAGTTAACAAACATTGTGTTATTTTTAAGACTCAAAAAAATCCTACCAGGTATGTAGTTTATTATCGTCATTTCTTATCTAAACAGTCTGAGGATTGGAGACTTAAGTAAAATGTAAAGTCATCTAGCAAGAAACAGGCAAAACTGGGATTTAAACTCAGATCTCTCTGACTCCAGAGTTTAAGTTACTAAACACTGAAATACAAAGAGCTCCTACAAATACAAAAGAAAAAAAATAGTCCAATTTTTAAAAAATGAGTAAAGATTATAAATCCATGGAAGATGAACCACATGACCAAGGTCATTATAATAAGGCATTTAGCCTCACTAACAATCAAGGAAAGCAGGTGATTTAGTATTACTAAATTACAAAATTACAAATGCTGATATGCTTTGGCCTAGCATTTCTATTTATTATCTACCCTAGAGAAATGAGGGTCTTTCTGTATATATCCTTCAGTACCTCTATAATATTCCTTGCAATATTATTTGTAATTCTTCAAAGATGGAGAATCACTCCCTAAACACCAATCAATAGGGGAATAGTTAAATGTATTATGACATACCTGTGTTGTGCAATACAAAAAGCCATTAGAACAGAATGAAGTAGATCTGTTATGTACTGGCATGGAAAAACGTTCGTATACTAAGAGAAAAGAAAGTTTCAGGGGAATATATTTAGATAGATAAGTAGATCCTGTTTTGTAAAATTGTATGTTCTACACACATCTTTGTGCACATGAAAATATCTAGAATGGTAAACCTCAAATTGTTAATGGTTTCCACTTTTGAGCAGTTGTATTGGAGAAGCGGGATGAATATGAAGGAGAACTTTAACTTATATAATATAAAATAAAGTGAAAAAATTCCCTTCAGTTTAGGTTTAGTGATTAAAAATATGTATTTTGTTAAAAGCAATAAGAAAAAAATGCAGTGGCAAATATTTTAAAAACAAATTTTAATTAAAAACTAGAGAACATATTGAAGATATCCATGTCAAACAGCATACACCATTTTTTCCTGAACACAATCTGTGAATGCAAGGAGAATGCCCATGTTCATTTCTGAACTGTTTGCAGGATGTAGTATTTGGTTAAGGTAAGCCACGCAGGGTGAAATATCTGTTCCAAGCAGTTGGCCATCTGAGTTACTCACCTCTGTATTAACAGATTAATTTTATTCTTGTCGCAGTTGGTGAAAAGGACCTCAGTGGATATGGGATATTTTAATCAGATTTAAAATTGAGCAGAAATATTCATTCATAAATGTGATAAACCTCCTCTGTCTACCAATCAAAAGATGTGATTTCAGATGAGATTTAGCTTGATGTTTCTATCTGTTTTAATAAACCTACAATAAGCTCAGTGCTGTTGCTTGACCTGTTTCACTTTGATATAGTCATTAACCTGCATCAATAAACTGTTTAACAAGTTTTGAATTCAGTGTGTCCCCTTTGATAAATGTCTGTCCCTTCAAAATAACTTGAAAGGAGACATCACTCTAAACGCTTGCATTTAATCTGCTCTGCAAGTGATTTTTTGCTGTTTAAACCACTGTCATATTTATTTGGGGCTACCAGCCTTAGTCCCATCCCAGCTTTTCCAAATGATGACCCCAGGAGTATGCAGGCCTGTCATTTCTTCTTCACAACCAGTTTGAGAATAATGAGCAAATCTTGCTCTAGCCCACGCATAGCCCCTAAGGGCCCTGAGTTAACTGTGCCTGCACTGCTCTGGAGCACAGAGGGCATGGGGCATTGCTGGAGCCTGATCAAAACAAAATCCCCTCTGACTATCAAGTTCCTGACCTTCTATTCATCTAGAAGTTTCTCCAGCAATTGACGCTTGAATAGTAGTATTGACGCTTGAATAGTAGTTCTGTTTGACATTCTCTGTCATCTGGGTGGGACCTGCCTGCATTGAAGTTCCCACTGGCCCTTGGACCCTAGGGAGATGGGACCTGGCGGTTATCTCATAACCACAAGGACCCTCAGTGTAGTAGTTAAGTACAGAGACTCTGGAGTCAGAGATTCTGAGATCAGGTCCTGGCCTTGCTGGTTACTGGCAACATGGCCTGGGGCAAACAATTTAACCTTGCAATGCCTCATTTTTCTCATCCATTCAAGAGGAATATTAGTTCCTACCCATCAGAGTTATTGTGTCAATAAAGATTGAATGAGTAAGGCTCTTGGCACAGTACCTGGTACAGAATAAGTGCTCAAATATTAATGACATTATGTACTTTATAAAATGACATGTACTTATGTATGGCCTGGCAGTTGGACCCTCCACTATCTCTGACTTCAGAATTCTGCATTTATCTTATCTCTGCAGCTGAGACGTCCCTTTGAAACATAGTGCTTAGAAATAGACTAGAAATAGCCTGCTGCTACTTGGTTGTAAACTTTCTGCTCTTTCCAACAGACTATTGCTGGACTCTGTATCCTTATAGTTTTCCTAGGTCCCTCATTCCCTCTAGGTTTAGCTATCTTGTTCTAAGAAAAGGCTGGTAATAAATATCAATCCCTTTTCCGAAACAAATTATGACAGGGTCATCTTTAATTTAGGTCACTTGTGCTGTCTAACTTCTGTCTCCTTTGATCTCTTTGCATGTAGATTTCCTTTCTTTCAGGAAAGTTTGCATTTCTAAGATGGTTCTTAATCTGTAAGGAATAGGAAAAATCTCTTCTAGCAAGTGTTGAAAACTTTCTTGCTGACTGCTAAAAAATGAAATATCATGAAAAATAAATACATACACTGTCAAACAGATGACTTATAATAGAAATGGTACCTCTAACAAAGCACATTTTATATACCAATTTTCATGATGGTTTATTAATAATGCACATCTCTTCATATGAAAAACTAAACAGATAAAACCAAAATCTTGTGGCAATTTACAAAGGCCACCGTGAAAATATCACACTGAAGCAAAAAGTGGAGTGGATGTGTCAATCTGAGGTTTATCCATTGATCATGACAGGTTTCACAGTTAAAGTTTAAATTCTAATGTCTTGAACAAATTAACAAAAGCAGAAATGGCAAATAAGTTTCTTCTCACTTGTCTACTCCAGAGCCCTGTGTTGAGAAGGATGCTGACATCACATCTAGGCACAGTAGCATTGGGTGCCATGCTAGAAGATTAATATCTGTCATGGCTACAGGAGTGGGAAGTCATGGGATTTGTACCACGTAGTCGCCATCCCTGCTTGTTTTGGGATTACACATACATTCCCGTTGTGTAGTCAAAGTAGGGTGTGTATTTTGTAGAAAGGGAGAGTGCACCGACACTTGAGGAGGGGGGCATGCAGGGATTATTTTGAACCAGGCACTGTATCAGAGCACATGCACTCACTCAGTGAATCACTATAATAACACCAAAAAGTACATACTATTATTAACCACACTTTACAAATGGGCAGATTGAGGTACGGAAAAACATCAGTAACTGCCCAAGGTGATACAGCTAATAATGAGTAAAGCCCGTTGGCAGAGCTGTCAGGAAGTCTGGTTCCACACTCTGCGTCCTTACCACTGTACTAATATGCCTCCAAAGTTTTTTGTGCAAAAAACAATAGAGAGTAAATGTTCATGAATATCTTTCTACAGCATGAATTTTGTAAACCTAGAACTATGGAATCTTAGTGTGAGAAGGGATCTTGCTGGTTATCTGGACCAAACTTCCACCTGTTAAAGGATCCAGTCCCTAATACCCAGTCCCATCTTAGTATCTCCAGGTTCTCACCTTATTGAACAGCTCTGAAAACTCTTTGATATATACTTCCCTATGAGTCACACCTTTGATCCTACATGTGTCCTTTATGGAGCGAACAAACCATTCTATACCCTCTTCCACAAGATGGCAACATTTTGTCAGTGAAGTCTTAACCACCATGGCTGAAATTTGATACGCAAGGAGGCACCAGATTTTAAAAACAATCCATAGTTGAGTGAAAGACCATTTTCTCTTAAAACTTTCCCCTTCTAAACCAACCCTATGCATTTGAAAGAAGAAGGTGGTTAGGGGTTCATATTCCCATTCGCTAGCTAAAAATGATATATACTTTTGCCATTATCATAGAAACAGATTCCCTGTTTATCCCACCCAATGAGGAAGAACTGCTTTGTTTTTTTCCCAAGGGTTGTCAGACATATTCTACTGAAGATGGTCCACCATGTCTAATGGGCAAAAGTAATCCCTTTTTTATGGGGGCAGGTACTACTTAGAGAAGAGGGAAGCTCTACTTGAGCATTTCTTCTTATGATGTCCCTCAATTGCTTGTTGCTTGAGATTCATAAATTCTCTTTGATATAATAATCTATAAATGCGCTATACTTCATATATGAAGATAGTGCTAATCATCAAAGATTAACTTTGAAATTAATCTAGTTATGTCCTCCAGAGAGGATAGAAGTAGACCAAAGAGAGATAATTACAGAGATGTGGTTTAATATAAAGGTTTAATATCAAACCTGATTCACCCATACTTCAGGTCATGGAAATGACTTTCTAAAGATGGGGCTGAATAAAATATGGACAATCAATTAATTCACAAAGGTCAGGCTTTGACCTTGGTTTAGTTGAAGTCATGTGCATATATGCCCATCAATATGCATACCAGTGGAGCTGAATCTTATTTTTTACATTATTTTTAAAGTTTTGAAACAGTGCAGTCTTGGAAAGGGCATAACATAAACAGTCAGAACACCTGGGTTCCAGCTCTAGCTCTGCAGAAGGTTTTGTGACTTTTTTTGAGATTATATTTTCCTAAGCACAGTTAGTCTTTGAGAAATCGAGCTAGGTATTTTATTTTAATATTTATTTAATCTTCATAGCCACTTTCTAAGTTAGATCATACATTTTCCTTGTACAGATGAAGAACTTAAAACTCTGAGAAGCTAACTAACAATGGCCAAGATCACTTAGCTGGTAAATGACAAAGCTAGGGTTTGATACAACCTTTTCTCTGCATTAAACTGTTTCCATCACTTAACCTCCTGAGTTTGTTTACTTCTTTGTAGAAGTGAGGTCTACCTGCTCTCCATGTACTTTGAACTTTGACATTCTTTGACTTTGGTGTAAATATTTAAATGTAATGTCCTGTTCTATTATTATAATAATAATATTATTATTTTCCATTTCACTACTGGCCAGCCTTTTTCTTAATTTGAATTATCTATATTGAACATTTATTTCAGTTGGATTTACCAAATTATGTAATTTCTACTTGGGTTGGCTTCATACATCATGATTTAGTCTTACATGTGTTATATCTGTAAAGTTAAATATTACATAATTTGAGTCTTACAGTTCGAAGTTACAGGTTCCCCTTGTTGAAAGTAGACGTACTGGCGCGTTCTGTCCACTCCATCCAGGAGATGCCCCCCACAAGGATGGTCCTCTTGTTTGTTTTCTCAAAGGGTAGGGGGATAAAAGCCCCTACGACCTTTTGCCAAACTCCTCTTCACTTTTGCTGTCACTTTTGGCCTGGTGCCTAAAAGTAACATTGTTATTCTCTATGTGGGAATGGACTCTAATGTAGCTGGCACCTAAAAACCTGTTGAAGGAATTTGTTGTGCCGTTGTTTTTATTGCTGGAACATTAAGGGATTGATTCTGAGCATATGAATCATGTTGGCAAACAGCCTTCCATAATAAGTGGAGAAATAGCTTATTGCCAAACGGGGTGGAAAAGTTTGCCTGCATGTATCCCAGAGCTTTATTCCTACCAAATGCTGTATGTAGGAAGCCTTGCTCTTGAAATACACTATTCGAGTTCCTGAGCGCATTTCTTGGGAGTTGACAAGTCGTCCAGTAGGTGGCAGAGTGCTAACACTCTGTTAATGGCTTTTCCTGTTAAAAGGAATTTTCTTAAACTTGGATGAAAAAACAGTCTCAGGAAGGACTTGCTTTATATGTATGTTGTTAGAGTATATTTACTTCATTTCAAGCATATTTGTTTCATTTTTGGAAATAATTCCAAAATTAAATAATTTTTGAGCTTTTATATCTTGTTTGCGTGTTTGTTCGTTAACTTTATACTCAGTCATTATGCCTCCTTCCTCCATATATTTATATTTTACACTTCCAATTATTTTTTTCCTAGAAATAAGTAGAGCAGGTATAGATTGAAAGTGGGTTTTTGAATATTTCAAGTACGTGTTTTGTCATCTTTAATCCATCCAGTTACGGTATTTGTTTAATACACTTCCAGTTGCTCCAATCCCCACGTCTCATTTTCTTGCGCACACGCGCATGTGTGTGTTTAGCGCAAATGAAAATCCTTGGTTACAGTAAATGTAAATTCTAAAGGTATTAAAATCTGCCAATCTTGATCAAATGGACAAACTTCTCCACTAACTTCTCTTTAAAGAGGAAATAAAACCATACACTATGTACACTATGTAGTATACACTGTTTAATCGAGTCATTATTTTGAGAAACAAAGCTGATCAAATGTTCTTACTGGGAAAAATAATAAAGACTCCACCTCACATTTTGACATATTGTTGTATTTAGCTAAAGTGCAGCAAATGATGAACTCTATCATTGTGTTCTGAAGCAAATCGTCGCGTTTAATTATGTTGCCAGTCAGATTCCTCCAGAAGATAAGATTTTTAGTGATTAAAACTGAATTGCCTATTTGCACTGTTTAAAGCACTGCTCCCTCAGCAGCATATGGTGGTTTGGGATAGATTAGCTCCTGGATAGCCTTTCTTAAATGTACTTGTCATTGTAATAATATTTAAACACTGTTCATGGTCTTTACATCTCAATTGAGTTACAAAGATACAGAACGACATTAGCTTTGCATTTCCCACTCACTCTACTTAATAAGGTCTCTGGCAAGCCTTCAATCTGCAGAGGGTTTATCTAGTCAGATGATCTGAATAAATTCTAAGCTCAACCTTTTAGTGTTTTTACTTCGATCTTCTCATCTTGATACCCAAACCACAAATCTTATAAAATGATTCTCCCAGTAAACTTTCTATGAAAAATAATCAGTCACTTCAGCCTCCAGAGTAATTGTCTTCATATTATCTAATATCAACTTCCTAAGCTAGGTATTTTAAATGGTCCACAAGCTGAGAATGCTCAAGAAACAAACTGGAAAATTTCACAGTTGAGAAGATCTCATTCATTCTTTTGTACCAGATGTCCCCTTTTCTCGCTCTCCCTTCCCTAACTGAAAGGGGCATCATAATTGAGAAATATGAGCATCACCTGAAAAATGTTATTGCCCTTAAATATAAAAGACAGGAGGTCTAAGAGTACTTTATCATCACTTAGTCTCTAACATTGATTGATGTAAATCTCCCGGCCAATCATAGTGCCCATTCACTGTGTGGTCTTGTCTCATTGTACACTGGAGACACATAGAGCAGCGATCAGTTTAGTTAAAGATAGAATATTAAAAGTAACTTTTTGGCTGGACCGTATTATTTTAACTGTTTTAGGCAAATTAAGTTGGCTACATCTAATTGCACATTTCTCATAGTGAATCACTGGCAAATTCAATAAGGCTAACCAGAAGCAAGCCCTCTGTTCCCTGGACATAAGTAGAAAACTCCAAAGTGGTCAACATTTAGAACATCTGCTGTTACCTAAAACAAACATCCTACCCCAGAGTCTACTAAAGCTACTACTTCTTGTTCTTACATATCAAGCAAAAGAGCTGATCACACTGTAAATTAACACATGAACAAGCTCTGACCTGAGGCTACACCACCACATGAGGTTGAAGGCTAGAAATATTTTTTTCTTTTCAGTTACAATTTTTGAGTCAGAAAGGGCCTTGTTGAACCCCTGGGCCTCCAAGGGGAGTCATTTTCCATATGAATTCTTCCTGCTGTTCTTCCAAGGTTGCCATGGCAATGAAGGAGAGGACCCGGCCATGGCCACAGCAAAGTTCCACCAGAGCAACTCAAGCTTTCCTTTCCCCACCTAAGATTGCTCTGAATAAAGAGTTCAGCAGCTAAAATAATAAATGGATTTCATCTAACTCCTTCATTGTAAACATGATAAAAAAAAAAGGCACAAAAAGGCTAAATGGCCAGCCAGACATCCTTCCTTGAATAATCAGTAGAAATTTAACAATTGGAAATTCTACCTCATTTATTTTTGTCATATGCTTTTAACTCATATTTCCATTAACTTCCTGAAAATAAGGAAGTAATTTGTACTCAAGGTAACACCCTTTTTACTTGAAAATAATTTTTACTTGAAAATGTTGATAATCGTGCCATTACAGTTCTCTGAAGGAGAAAAAAACTGTACAAATATAAATCTAAATAAGAATCCCAGGGAATAGTAATTTCAATATACACAAAAAGAATTTCTTCTAGATTGAATTATCATTACAATTATTATCAGTTAACAACTTCACAATACAACATATCATGAATTTTAAAAATTACTAAATGTCTAAAGTAAAGCTTTATTGCAAATGCTTCTCTTAATGAGACAGATGAAATGTTTTGTTTGTGGGGTTTTATTTTTCTGTTTTCCTTGTCCTCATTAGTTCATAATATCCACTGGTAAAGATTATATATTGATAGAAGTATACAGAGTTCAGTAACCAATTCTATTCATATGTTTGGTCTTTCTGACCTAGATGCTGAGAGAATTTATTAACATTAAAAAGCAGATGAAATAGAAGCAGTTTTATTATAGTTCTGTCCCTCAGTTCTTTGAACTCCTCCTTAGTTATAGGTCAAAATCACATGGTGATTGACCATTAAATTAAGAATTATGTCTGATCCTTTTTAAGCTTAACAACTTATTTAGATCCTCCTATGGTTTTATGGAAAGAAAAGACTTGCAAAAATATTTGTTAGTCAATCATTACAGTCATTCACTTTACCAATCCAACACTAATATTTGGAGCCAGCAAGGTTCTTTACACCCCAAAAGATGCACTAATGATGAAAGGTAGACTTTTGTGTTTTGTTTGTTTGTTCTTTTGTAAAGTAGAAGAAGGTTGTTTGTGAACAGGGGTTAGAGAAAAAAGAACTTGGCATACCTCAGACAAATTCTAAGGCAGATCAGTCTTAAGAAAGAGTATATGTAGAGAGGTTGAGAATCTAGAAATTTAAACCCCAAATTGTTCATACGCCCTCTACCTTGAAAGTGTTTGCATAGCCAGGATTACATGTATACCTATCTGAAGGCCACTGGCTTGGGGAAATCTCAGGGTGAGCGACGTTCTAGAGTCAGAGGAGTGTGGCCTTGAAACAGTCATTTATTCTCATCCTTAGCAACCAGGGTGATTCCACAAACTCCCCCCCCACAGTATTGTAAGACCTTGATGAGAAGGCACATCTGAGAACCCATGATACATACAGAGGTCAAATGGATCCAGAAATGGCTGATGCCAGCACATCGAGTTGCTGGGACTTGCATTGAATACGTACTCAGGCGTGACTTCCCCAATATGATGGAACATAATTACATGGGATTAGCTAGTGCTGTGATTGGGAGAAGAGCATCCTCATTCTCATTCAAACTCCGCATGCCTGACCTATATGACTTTTAGCAGATCACTAAACTTATCCATTTTCCTGTCCATAAAACAGAGGAGTTAGTTAATTGTGGCCTGCTTCAAATTCTCTGTTGAATGAGGAATAGTACAAATGTGGTTGTCATGGGCAAAACTGCACAAAATAAAAATTACTCAAATAAAATATTATGCTCCTCATTTTTAAGGCACTGGAAGTTTTAAGGATCGAAAATGTAAGCCAGTTAACATAATAACTGCCATTTTAAAAATACACTTCACTTAGTACTCTCCATTTATTTCTTTTTACACCCAAAATGTCTACATTAGGAGTTAGAGATCAACAAAAAGCAGTGCTACCTATTACACTATGTATAACATAAAGTTCAAAGGAAAGTGTGTTCTATAAATTAACATGTAATGTCCTCATGTCACACTAACTGGGTGTCCTAGCTACCGGCTAGAATATTAGAACTCTAGTTTTTAATCCAAGTCTGCCTGCTAATACTTCAAGAGTAGAGTTCCCACAAGCCACATAACCATTCCTGAGAGGTCTATACCATGAGATCAAGGGGCTTTTTCCTTGCTTCCAGGAGGTTGCTAGGGTCAATGGGAGAATTTCCATCCCAGTTCTGTACTTTCTTCTCCAGGCTAGCAGACCTGCTCTTTCTGAGAGTATGTCCTTTTGTACATTCTTTACCACTCTGTGAGAGAAGAGAGATGAGAAGGAAGGCACACAAACCAGCTTATCCCAATGAAGAGAACTTAAATCTGAACGTAGATTCTGCTCTACTCTAAGAATATACTGTAAATTAGAAGTCACTTAGCTCTTGGGGACCCGCCATGGCAAGCTCTGAAGCCACACTGCCTGGCTTTGACTTCCAGCCTCTGCCATTTACAAACTGTGTGGTTTCAGATAAATTACTTAACCTTTCTATAAATCAGTAACTCATCTGCAAAATGGGGATCATAATAATATCTTTCTCATAGTTTTTATTAAGATAAAAGATAATAGTTCTCATAAATAACATGACCATATGACTTATTCAAACTGATACACTTTTGCAAGTGAACAGAGATGTTACTAATAATTACGTCAGAACAGCAGGAATAAGCCAGGACTTTCCTGGAAAATCCAGGATTATGGGGTTACCTTATCTTAAAACACCTAGCATGGTGCTTGGGACCTTGTTAGAATGAGCTGTTAATATCCAATTATATTGCCTGGGGAATTATGGTGAAAAAATTTCTGAGAATGTGGTATTCCATATTAGTATTTTCAGTTTGTTAATTCGTAGCAGTGCTTTTTTAAATAAAGGAAAGTATACTAAAATGATATGTTTAAAAGGGTCCCTTACCATTATTTCACTTATTTAGTCCCTACCCACACTTTGTGCAAGAGGAACACAGGCCTGGAGAGTAGCAAGGAGGCTCCCTGTGTTCCTTCCAATCCCCACCCTTGTCTGATGAGGAAAGAGGGGTGATATGAGGTCGGTCTCACAGTAGCAGCAGGACTAAAGTTTAACTTCAGGAAGTCGATAGTTATTTTTGTTTAGATTTTTAAAAATTAAAAACACTGTGTCAAAAATCCAGCAAAAATAATTGGTAATAGAAGCAAAGACATTCCAGACTCAGAAGTCCCATTAAGTCATCTCTATACCTCTTGCCAGCATAGGGTCTTTATAAAACATGTTCTCAGGGTCCTGGCAAGCCTAACATCAGCTGCCCCAAAGATGGGGCTTCCATCATTTCTTTGGCAAAACATCATTGAAGTCCAGGAAGCAAGGTCTTCTGACCTGGATTTCTCAGTTTAATATATTTCCAGTACTAAGAGATACCACATTTCTGTTAAATGCAACTTCTTAACCAAAATTTGCTTCCTTTGAGCCTGTGCACCTAGAAGCAGAATTTTCATTGCATAGTTCAAATTCTTTTAATATTTACCGTCAAAATCCTCTTGCCTTTCTAAGTTAAATGTAACAAAACCAGCACTCTACACTTAGTAAGAGTTCAGGATTTTTCATCTCTATGACATGAAAAACAGCATACAAGAAAGTCATATTTTATTGAAATCTAATAGGTTCCTTTTTTCCTGGTAATAATATCAGCAGGAATAGCATTTGAATAGGGCCTCCCAGTTGACAGAGTAAGCCAAGATACATTACCTCATGGGTATTTTATTCTTTCGTTTCCACCAAATTAACATGCAGCAGGTCCAACCTCTCGCATGAAGCAGCCTAAAGAGAAAACCCAGGCAGTAGTACCAGGCAATGTGTTTTCAGCCCTTCTCTGGCAGTCCAGGGAAAGTGTGGGACAGCTTACAACTCACGAAAAGATGAGTTCATGTTCAGCCTGGGAAAGCTGTACAGCAGCCTTTCCTGCTGCTCGGCATGAAATGAGCCATGAGCAGCATGAAATCACTGAGCACAGGTGTAGAGATTCACAGTGACATAAATATCCTTGCTGTTTAGCAGTTGGAGGAAGGCTGTGGGAAGATTTGCCACAAGCTCCTCCTGGCCAAGTCTGCCTTTATAAAGAGATGATGAGTCTCATCCCAACTTCCAGCTAAAAGACTCAGAAAGAATTAGACAAAGATGTAGGTGAATACTTATCTCAGACCATTCTAAACAAAAAAGCAGAAGAAAAAAATCATAAAGTACAAAACTGGTGTGTTTGACCACAAACACTTAAATCTTCTATGTGTTAAAAAAAAGTCACCAGAAACAAGATTTCCAAAGACAAATAAAGGCAAAATTGTCATCTATATGACAGGGAAATTATTAACAATACAGCTATAGGAAGTGTTGTCAAATTCTTTCAAATAGTGAATTAAACTTACATGAAAATATGCAAAGAAAATGGAAAGCGAATCATCGGGGGGGAAGGGAGTCTAAACAAAATATATGCAAATGTTCAAATTCACTAATAATATGTAAATTAATGTCATAAATATACCATGCTTGCCTATAAAACTGGAAGACTTTTTTTAAAATTATAATATCCAGCCTTATTTAGGATGTAAAAAGGGGAGAATATACTATCTGATTTCAATTTTCAATGCTTCTTCCATTTTATTTGATATCAGATTGATTTTATTTATCCATATTTATTTTTTTAACAAATTTATTTATTTTATTTATTTATTTTTGGCTGTGTTGGGTCTTCATTGCTGCGCACGGGCTTTCTCTAGTTGCGGTGAGCGGGGGCTACTCTTCGTTGCGGTGCGTGGGCTTCTCATTGTGGTTGCTTCTTTTGTTGTGGAGCACAGGCTCTAGATGCTCGGGCTTCAGTAGTTGCAGCACGCGGGCTCAGTAGTTGTGGCTCGCAGGCTCTAGAGCGCAGCCTCAGTAGTTATGGTGCACAGGCTTAGTTGCTCTGCAGCATGTGGGATCTTCCCATACCAGGGATCAAACTCGTGTCCCTTGCATTGGCAGGCAGATTCTCAACCACTGCGCCACCAGGGAAGCCCCTATTTATCCATTTTATTTTTTCATTTCCACATCATTGTGTTTGGTTTCTTATCAATGTAAGCAAGGTACAGTTGGAGTTTTTTAACCAAAGTAGAAGTTATTGTTTTTAATGGGAAAATATATTCCAACTATGTTTGTTGTCATAATTGGCATGATTGATCTTAATACTGTAAATTTTCCAGTTTCCCTTTATTCTGCCATTCCTTTTTGTTTGTTATTCAGTCTGTGTTTTGTTTACTTTTAGTTCCATTGAAATTTAAAAGGTGGAAGTCCTATAGCAATTATTATCACATATAAATATACCCTAATTACAAATTGTAATAATTATGAAGAGACCATTAACAGAAAAAAATGCAAGTAACCAATAATAAAAATATTAAATATAGCAGGTTTGACAGAGTATTTATTAGTAATTTTTTATTTTAAAAAATTGGCATGGAAAAAATCTCACATTATAATAAAAACTTGACAAAAAACTAGTATAGTATGACCACAAGTGTGCGCATGTGTGTATATACATATATATGTATGTACATATACATATGTATTTGTATTCATAGAAAAAAGACTGAGAAGTAAATACATCAAAATGTCAACAATGGTTATTTATCAGTATGGGTGATTTTTTCTCTATTGTACATTTTTTAATTTTCCAAATTTTATGTAATGAGTTCATACTGTTTTTATAATCCAAAAATAACCACTAAAGTAAAATTTAACATAATGCTTATCAATGAGCTTCTCAGAAAGCACAAACATTAGAAACTCTTGTGGGGGTGGGATGAACTGGGAGATTGGGATTGACATATTTACACTATTGATACTATGTATAAAATAGATAACTAATGAGAACCTACTGTATAGCACAGGGAACTCTCTACTCAGTGCTCTGTGGTAACCTAAATGAGAAGGAAATCCAAACAAAGAGGGGATATATGTATACATATAGCTGATTACTTTGCTGTACAGTATAAACTAACACAATATTGTAAAGCAACTATACTCCAATAAAAAAAAAGATGAAAAAAATTAAAATTAAAAAATTTTTTTAAAAAAGAAACTCTTCTAATGCCTTGTAGCAGACTATGGGGATTGTTTAGAATTCCAGAGATCCCATTTATAGTGGATGGGCACAGGCCAAGCCCTTTCAGAGGAGTGGCTAGTTCCAGCCACACAGTAAACTCCATATTTGTGGATAGACGAATGGATGGAATAGAACTTGACTTGCACTTTGCCAAACTGTTTTCATGTGTTAGCATACAAGTCACAACCTTGAGATACCCTCTAGCCCATAGATTGTCTGACAGATACCCAGAGAACATAAAACAAAACACTCCAGCAGCTCATTTTTTTTTAAACATCTTTATTGGGGTATAATTGCTTTACAATGGTTAGTTTCTGCTTTATAACAAAGTGAATCAGTTATACATATACATATGTTCCCATATCTCTTCCCTCTTGCATCTCCCTCCCTCCAACCCTCCCTATCCCACCCCTCCAGGCCCGTCACAAAGCACCGAGCTGATATCCCTGTGCTATGCGGCTGCTTCCCACTAGCTATCTACCTTACGTTTGGTAGTGTATATGTGTCCATGCCTCTCTCTCGCTTTGTCACAGCTCACCCTTCCCCCTCCCCATCTCCTCAAGTCCATTCTCCAGTAGGTCTGTGTCTTTATTCCTGTCTTACCCCTAGGTTCTTCATGACATTTTTTTTTCTTAAATTCCGTATATATGTGTTAGCATACGGTATTTGTCTTTCTCTTTCTGACTTACTTCACTCTGTATGACAGACTCTAGGTCTATCCACCTCATTACAAATAGCTCAATTTCGTTTCTTTTTATGGCTGAGTAATATTCCATTGTATACATGTGCCACATCTTCTTTATCCATTCATCCGATGATGGGCACTTAGGTTGTTTCCATCTCCGGGCTATTGTAAATAGAGCTGCAATGAACATTTTGGTACATGACTCTTTATGAATTTTGGTTTTCTCAGGGTATATGCCCAGTAGTGGGATTGCTGGGTCATATGGTGGTTCTATGCAGCTCATTTTTTAATTATAAAAGTATTTGATATATTGTTCTGAAGTCAATATTTAATGCAAATGCAGCAATAAATGTATCTTCCCCCAGTTTCTATAAGTTAACTTAAATTCTGTTGCTCTTTTATCTTAAAAAGAATTCAGTGCTCAGTTTCCTGTTTCATTTACAAGCAGTAATTTGATTTTGCTAATTTGGAGTTTATAATCCAATCTGTATCTATTGTTCAGCCCAGAGTGAATTTGCACTGCAAATTTGCACATGCAATTTGCATGGCAATCACAGGTTAATTATAAACTCAACACACATCTGAAGTTTTGCAGCCTTTACAAGGCTACAGTGAGTTTTAATGCCAAATCACTTGTTATTTTTCTTAATGAAATTGAATTTTTTGCTACTGATATTGAACTGTTTTCTATTAAATCCTTCCTGATTGATGATAAATGGGGAAGAGAGAGGTTGAATTAAGTTGATTTACAGAGGAATGCTGGTGTTTATATATTCCCATTCTCTGTTATACCACTTAAATATAAAGAAGATGTATATCTTTTCTTTAGAGTTGTCTTCAAGTTTGAGCATTTGTTTTTTAAAAAGTGGACAAGTGGGGATAAAGCGGAATACAAATTGTTTTAAAGGAACAAGAAAAAGTAGACTTTACTAGGCATTTAAAATAAATTATCATTGGAAACCAAATTTGCCCCCAATTTTCCTGTAAATAAATGAAATAAAGAAACACATTGGGTTACATAAAGATCAAAAAAAGTTAGAAACTCTATCAGCAAAGATAAACTTTTTACCGGATCTCACTTCAAACAAAATTTTATCTCATGGTTCCATTTCTGAAAAATGTTGAGCTTCAGTACAAAATACTTTCAACTACAGTTTTACCAAAGATAGGGTGACTGTATTTAAGTGGACAGTGTATTCACCTGCCCTCCATGCAAGAGAACCGTATTCTAACTGTTGACTCTTGTCTTCTTACTTACTGTACTCATGGGACTGTTTCACAGCTACCAAAAACTCACCAAGTCCAAAACTGAACTATTAGCCCCTCAAATCCTGCTGAATTCATCAGTATTTTTGATTGCACACAACAGAAGCTAATTTGCAGTCTCCTTAGCAACTAGTATTTTGTTGGAAGCCTCCTAGGGCAGCTTACAGAAACTGAAAGCAGCTACCCTCTCCCTGCTCCCACCCCGCCCTCTAGGGAATGGAACTAGACATTGAAAATTTGCAAGAAGCCTAGCAGTACTTTCTAGCTCTCATCTCTGCAGCTCTCTGCTTGTCTGCTTTCTTCCCCTGCAGACCTGTGATGTCCGTGGCACAGAACAACTGCCCTTCTTTGACATGGGTCCTCCAGTTCAGGCCATACAAAGACATGGGACTGCCTCTTTCTTCTTACTCTCCAGAATCTTGTCACAGGAAAGCTTGCAGTTCCCAGAGCACACCATGCTCTCTCCCCATCATAGCCTTTGCCATGGAATGTTCCCCACCCAGCAAGCCTTTGCCTAACTAACTCTTAGATCTCTTGGGCTTTCAACTTAAAAATCATTTCCTCCAGGAGACCTTCCCTTAACTCTTAGAGCATCCATTCATTCATTCACTCAACAAAACCTTACTGAGCACCTGCTATAGGCCACACGTAGTACTGGGACTGGATGAACACTGGTCTGTCTGTGAGGAATATTTAAATATACATGATAATAAATGCAATAGAGGAAAGCAATAGGATAAAGAATAATAGGGTGGTCAGAGAAGGCCTACCTGAAGAGATGATACTTCAGCTGAGCCCTCTGAAGGACAAATCAGGGTTCTGATCCAAAGAAAGGAATCAGAACATGCACCAGCTCTATGGTGCATTTGAAGAATTGAAGGGAGGCCAGTGTCCCGCAAGACACTGAGAACATGAACTGGAGAGTGGCCATGACAGAAAATGAGATCACCCCCAAAAAAGGTGGTGGAGTAGAGGTGAACCATTAGTGACCAGCACAAAAGATTTGGCTACGGGTACATTTTGTTTGACTGGTAGAATATTTTAATTATCTTTTTAAAAATTTTAATACATTAGGCAGGGCAGTACTCCAAACTCCACACTTAGGTCAGATTCAGAAATTTATGCTTCTTGCCAGTCCCCAGAATTCCATTTGGAAGGCACTAGAAAAAATTGGACTGGCTTTTGTGCATTCTGTTTCTGTGGATCTGTGAAAACACCTAATGCAATATTTAAAGTCATTGAGGTTGCTAATATAGTGGAAAGAGCTGAGTGAAATCCTGGAGCCACAGTAGAATCCAGCTCAAGATAGTCATAAGAACTGAAATCAATTGCTCGGCCTTATTGTAGGCTGGCCATTTCATTTCTCTGGATAGTAAATGCTCCCAAATTATTTATATAAGGAGATAACTTAAAATAAATGCCCTTAAAAGTTTTACATCTTTCAATCTCATACATATATTCTCAGAATTGATTGTTAATTTTTCCTTCTTTTTATACAAGTTTTCCATATCAGTGTAATTTGCCACATCCGTACCTTCACTGCTTTCAGTAAAATTCTAACTCAGTATGTAGCCCCTGCATCTGATCTAGACAAATAATATATTTTTAAAACTACCTGGACCAATGTCTCTCAAATTTTTAAACCTAAGTCTAACACATCTCAGCTAAGTGATGGTCTTCCTATAAAACATTTAAATACAAATAATAATATTGTTTTCAGGGTTACAGCTAATTGTGTTTTTTTCTTTTCTTTTTTTTTTTGCGGTACACGGGCCTCTCACTGTTGTGGTCTCTAATGTTGCGGAGCACAGGCTCTGGACGCGCAGGCCCAGCGGTCATGGCTCACGGGCCCAGCCGCTCCGCGGCATGTGAGATCTTCCCGGACCAGGGCACGAACCCGTGTCCCCTGCAGCGGCAGGTGGACTCTCAACCACTGCGCCACCAGGGAAGCCCTGTTTTTTTCTTTTAAAATATATTATTCCTAGCTCATGTGTGTATGCTGTGTAGTATTTTTCTTTATCAAAGGAATTCCCATCATATTCCCCCTTAACTTTTCCTCTATGAGACTAGTGATACCTGGGATTGTTTATGACCATTTTCTATCAATTATCAGTCACATTTTTGTAAATCTTGATGATAAAAAAAATCCCACATTATTTTGATGTATCTAATAATTAAATCCTAGAAAAAATTATTTGAAAAATACCTTGAAGTGACAATTGTCAGTTACAAAGGGAAAACATTAAGAAAAAAAGACACCCACTCAGACACTTAAAACTGTCAAAATCAAAGCTGAGCTGAATTGAAAGCTCAAATGGAGTTGTGCAAAATTAGTTCTAGCTTAATGTTCTACATAAAGGACATAAATATACTCTTTTTGGATTTTTTTCTTCAGCAATTAGGACTAAAGAATATAATGAAATTCACTAGATCTTCCACGGTTTTCCTTTAATGCTATTTTTTTGCATTCTCATATGTTTTGGTGTATGTTCAATATCTGACAAGGCAGGAGAAAATAAAATAAGGATCCATCTTTACACCTACTTTATAGCCTAAATATATATTAGGTTCCCTGGGGAGGTACTTCTCAGTGGACTCATGTACTTTATTTAGTAAAGTGAAACACTGTAAATGCTTTTCTTTATTAAGTTGCTGAACTGAAAATGTTTAAGTTAGTAGTGGCCAAATTATACATTCACAGCTCTAAATTACACTTATATACTCTATCTTTTCAAAAGGCTTGGTTAGAATTGCAGCTATTCTACTTTTGGAGTGATGCATATCTTTATTAACATAGACAAAGGACCTGGAGAAATTCTAAATATCTGGCATTCTGCTATAAACTCTAACATTCTCTTGCTTCCTGCCCCTCTTCTAAAAGACGGTGGCTTCTCAGAGAGTTTCATAAGGGCTGGTACAAGCTTAATCAACACTTCCCAACTTCAATCTATTTCAGTTTAATATGGAAGACAAACTCTAGCTGTCTCTGTTTGACTGATTATTTTCCCTTTTTAATTTATATGTGTAAATCACTGAGATGGCAAAGCAAGAATTTAACTCTGGGTTTGGTTTTTGTGGTTAATAATATAAAATGATCCATATTTAGAAATTTTATTAGCTGTGTTATGTTGAAAAGAATGTCTTTAAGTAGAGACTGTTTGTACACACAGCTAAGACATGTCATGATTCCATTATAGAAGCGCATTCAGAAATATGTTCCATTGTGAAAACGTATTAAACATACAAAAATGCTTCAAAATGTATTGATTGTGTGTCACGGAAAAGGGGGCCCATAAACTATTTCTTAATGAAACACTGTGATGTTGTATACAATGAATAATTGACATATATTTGGTTCTGGTGTTAGGAAAACCAGCTTGGAATGCCAAATCACAATAGGAACTTTAAAGGAAGCATATACAGAAACAGAAAGTGGTTCATTTACCTATTCCTTTCTCTTATTTGCAAGTAACTTTTTTTCAGATTTGAAAACTTAAGGTGTAATTCGTGCTTTATCCAACTTCAGTCAGCACTCACAAGCTTTTTAATGCAATGTATTAGTTTTCTATTGCTGCTGTGGGTACTCTGCTTGGGTGGGGTCTCCCAAGGTTGAAATCGTGGTATCAGTCCTGCTCTGATCTCATCAGAGTTGGAGTTCTCTTCCAAGGATGTTTCAAGGTTGTTGGCAGAATTTAATTTCTTGTAGTTGTAGGATAGAGGGTCCTGTTTTCTTGTTGGTTGTAGGACTGATGTCCCCATTTTCTTGCTAACTATTGGCAGGGACTGCTCTTAGCTCCTAGAAGCTACCTATAGTTTCTTGTCATGTAGCCATGGCCATAAGTCCCTTTATTCTTTAAATTTTCAATTTCTGGAAGGGTACAATTCCTTTAAAGACCCACCTGATTAACTAAGCCCACCCAGGAAATCTCCCATTTGATTAACTAAAGTCAATAGATTTGAGACCTTAGTTATATTTGTAAAAACCCTTTGCTCTTGCCATATAACATAGCCTAATCATGGGAGTGAATTAGAATTTATTCACAGTCCTGCCCCAACTCAGTGACAATGGATTATACCAGGACAGTACACTTGGGGGCAGAAATTTGGGGGCCAGCATCACCAAGAAATCAAAAAACAACTAACTCTTACTGAGTACTTGCCATATGCCAGCACTGTGCTGGGCATTTTGCCTCTATTAATTCATTTTGATACTCACAACAATCCTGTGATGGAAACGTTCTCATTATCCTTGTTTTACATATGGGAAAACTGAGCCTTTTAGAGGCATTCAGTAGCTTGCCCAAGAACACACAACAAACAAATATCAGATCTGGAATGTTATCCTAGGTCACATATATCTGATTCCAGAGACCTGTGCCATGTGGAAATGACTCCTTGGATGTCATTGGCCAAAGAGTACATTGTCAAAGACTCTTAAGGAGAATTATTGATTTCAGAAGAACATGTATTCCTTTAATCATGCATTTATCAACCAGCAAAGATTTATTAAGTTTTTTACTTTTCCTGGGACACTGGGCTGAGCAATCAGTGGTTATACGGATCTGTACTAGATCCTTGTCCTCAAAAGCTTGTGATCAAAATGGGAGAAATAAGATAATCATATGCCTCCTCTAAATAGCAACCAAGATCTTAAATACATAAACATAATAGCTTTGCCAAACAAGTGATACAGTCAATAAATGTAAACCATTAGGAGCTTAAAAATTCACAGAAAACTTCAGAGAGGAAATGGGACTTTGGTATGTGATTGGGATTTCATAAATCCTTACCCTGGAGATTTGGATTAACATGTTATATACTAAATAAAGTATGTAAGGTCTCTAAGTTTAAATTCTTCTAGGAGCTAAGAAACGTAAAACCTGGAGAGAACATAGAGTGGAAATTCTTCATCTGAGGCTCCTAGACTCTAGAGGAGTACGGTGCAGTCTTCATATGTCTCAGAGTATGGCACAATCTTCAAACACCATTGTCACCTAGAGTTTATTAAAATGCAGATTCTAGGTGCTTATTCAGTTGTCGCCAATTAGTACTCAGGGAGTTAGCCTCAGGAATCTACTATTTACACAACCACCTGAGGAGATTCTTATTTCAATAGCCATCATCAATGTGCACTATATCCTGAAATGTGCACAGACTCTTGAATGGTTGCCTATCTGCCTGGAGAGAGACTCCATGGCTTCCATCAGGTTCTCAAAAGGGTCTGCAAAACAAGAAAAGATTAAGAACCATTAGAGTACAGGAGAGAAGACTAACGTATTTTAAAGATAGAGACACCTAACATTAAGCAGATCAGAACTGTCTACTCCAGGAGAGAAACACTAACCTGAGGGTGGATCTGAGCACACAGTGATGTCAAATGGATTGATAATGCTAACCAAATGTTCACCACCTCTACTGAAGGTGCAAGAAGAATAACTGTCATAAAACTGTAGCAGAAGGAATTCAGACAGGAGATAAACACTTCTTTGCACTAAAAATGCTAGGAATATCCCAGAGGGCAAGAATAAACCATATAATCACCTATCCAGAAAATCAAACACACTAAAAGTTTATCCAGGTCTGTCTGCTTTTTCATCAGAACATATAATTATACATTCTTTTTCTTTTTTTTTAAACATCTTTATTGGGGTATAATTGCTTTACAATGGTGTGTTAGTTTCTGCTTTATAACAAAGTGAATCAGTTATACATATACATATGTTCCCATATGTCTTCCCTCTTGCGTCTCCCTCCCTCCCACTCTCCCTATCCCACCCCTCCAGGCTGTCACAAAGCACCGAGCTAATATCCCTGTGCCTTGCAGTTGCTTCCCCCTAGCTATCTACCTTACTACGTTTGTTAGTGTGTATATGTCCATGACTCTCTCTCGCCCTGTCAAAGCTCACCCTTCCCCCTCCCCATATCCTCAAGTCCGTTCTCCAGTAGGTCTGCGTCTTTATTCCTGTCTTACCCCTAGGTTCTTCAGGACATTTTTTTCCCCCTTAAATTCCATATATATGTGTTAGCATACGGTATTTGTCTTTTTCTTTCTGACTTACTTCACTCTGTATGACAGACTCTAGGTCTATCCATCTCATTACAAATAGCTCAATTTCATTTCTTTTTAAGGCTGAGTAATATTCCATTGTATATATGTGCCACATCTTCTTTATCCTTTCATCCGATGATGGGCGCTTAGGTTGTGTCCATCTCCGGGCTATTGTAAATAGAGCTGCAATGAACATTTTGGTACATGACTCTTTTTGAATTTTGGTTTTCTCAGGGTATATGCCCAGTAGTGGGATTGCTGGGTCATATGGTAATTCTATTTGTAGTTTTTTAAGGAACCTCCGTACTGTTCTCCATAGTGGCTGAACCAATTCACATTCCCACCAGCAGTGCAAGAGTGTTCCCTTTTCTCCACACCCTCTCCAGCATTTATTGTTTCTAGATTTTTTGATGATGGCCATTCTGACTGGTGTGAGATGATATCTCATTGTAGTTTTGATTTGCATTTCTCTAATGATTAATGATGTTGAGCATTCTTTCATGTGTTTGTTGGCAGTCTCTATATCTTCTTTGGAGAAATGTTTATTTAGGTCTTCTGCCCATTTTTGGATTGGGTTGTTTGTTTTTTTGTTATTGAGCTGCATGAGCTGCTTGTAAATTTTGGAGATTAATCCTTTGTCAGTTGCTTCATTTGCAAATATCTTCTCCCATTCTGAGGGATGTCTTTTGGTCTTGATTATGGTTTCCTTTGCTGTGCAAAAGCTTTGAAGTTTCATTAGGTCCCATTTGTTTATTTTTGTTTTTATTTCCATTACTCTAGGAGGTGGGTCAGAAAGGATCTTGCTGTGATTTATGTCATAGAGTGTTCTGCCTATGTTTTCCTCTAAGAGTTTGATAGTGTCTGGCCTTACATTTAGGTCTTTAATCCATTTTGAGCTTATTTTTGTGTATGATGTTAGGGAGTGATCTAATCTCATACTTTTACATGTACCTGTCCAGTTTTCCCAGCACCATTTATTGAAGAGGCTGTCCTTTCTCCACTGTACATTCCTGCCACCTTTATCAAAGATAAGGTGTCCATATGTGCGTGGGTTTATCTCTGGGCTTTCTATCCTGTTCCATTGATCTATCTTTCTGTTTTTGTGCCAGTACCATACTGTCTTGATTACTGTAGCTTTGTAGTATAGTCTGAAGTCAGGGAGCCTGATTCCTCCAGCTCCTTTTTTCGTTCTCAAGATTGCTTTGGCTATTCGGGGTCTTTTGTGTTTCCATACAAATTGTGAAATTTTTTGTTCTAGTTCTGTGAAAAATGCCATTGGTAGTTTGATAGGGATTGCATTGAATCTGTAAATTGCTTTGGGTAGTAGAGTCATTTTCACAATGTGGATTCTTCCCATCCAAGAACATGGTATATCTCTCCATCTATTTGTATCATCTTTAATTTCTTTCATCAGTGTCTTATAATTTTCTGCATACAGGTCTTTCGTCTCCTTAGGTAGGTTTATTCCTAGATATTTTATTCTTTTTGTTGCAGTGGTAAATGGGAGTGTTTTCTTGTTTTCACTTTCAGATTTTTCATCATTAGTATATAGGAATGCCAGAGATTTCTGTGCATTAATTTTGTATCCTGCTACTTTACCGAATTCATTGATTAGCTCTAGTAGTTTTCTGGTAGCATCTTTAGGATTCTCTATGTATAGTATCACGTCATCTGCAAACAGTGACAGCTTTACTTCTTCTTTTCCGATTTGGATTCCTTTTATTTCCTTTTCTTCTCTGATTGCTGTGGCTAAAACTTCCAAAACTATGTTGAATAAGAGTGGTAAGAGTGGGCAACCTTGTCTTGTTCCTGATCTTAGTGGAAATGCTTTCAGTTTTTCACCATTGAGGATGATGTTTGCTGTGGGCTTGTCATATATGGCCTTTATTATGTTCAGGAAAGTTCCCTCTATGCCTACTTTCTGCAGGGTCTTTATCATAAATGGGTGTTGAATTTTGTCGAAAGCTTTCTCTGCATCTATTGAGATGATCATATGGTTTTTCTCCTTCAGTTTGTTAATATGGTTTATCACATTGATAGATTTGCGTATATTGAAGAATCCTTGCATTCCTGGAATAAACCCCACTTGATCATGGTGTATGATCCGTTTAATGTGCTGTTGGATTCTGTTTGCTAGTATTTTGTTGAGGATTTTTGCATCTATGTTCATCAGTGATATTGGCCTGTAGTTTTCTTTCTTTGTGACATCCTTGTCTGGTTTTGGTATCAAGGTGATGGTGGCCTCGTAGAAGGAATTTGGGAGTGTTCCTCCCTCTGCTATATTTTGGAAGAGTTTGAGAAGGATAGGTGTTAGCTCTTCTCTAAACGTTTGATAGAATTCACCTGTGAAGCCATCTGGTCCTGGGCTTTTGTTTGTTGGAAGATTTTTAATCACAGTTTCAATTTCAGTGCTTGTGATTGGTCTGTTCATATTTTCTATTTCTTCCTGATTCAGTCTTGGCAGGTAGTGCATTTCTAAGAATTTGTCCATTTCTTCCAGATTGTCCATTTTATTGGCATAGAGTTGCTTGTAGTAATCTCTCATGTTTTTTTTATTTCTGCAGTGTCAGTTGTTACTTCTCCTTTTTCATTTCTAATTCTATTGATTTGAGTCTTCTCCCTTTTTTTCTTGATGAGTCTGGCTAGTGGTTTATCTATTTTGTTTATCTTCTCAAAGAACCAGCTTTTAGTTTTATTGATCTTTGCTATCGTTTCCTTCATTTCTTTTTCATTTATTTCTGATCTGATTTTTATGATTTCTTTCCTTCTGCTAGCTTTGGGGTTTTTTTGTTCTTCTTTCTCTAATTGCTTGAGGTGCAAGGTTAGGTTGTTTATTCGAGATGTTTCCTGCTTCTTAAGGTGGGCTGGTATTGCTATAAACTTCCCCCTTAGAACTGCTTTTGCTGCATCCCATAGGTTTTGGGTCGTCGTGTCTCCATTGTCATTTGTTTCTAGGTATTTTTTTATTTCCTCTTTGATTTCTTCAGTGATCACTTCATTATTAAGTAGTGTATTGTTTAGCCTCCATGTGTTTGTATTTTTTACAGATCTTTTCCTGTAATTGATATCTAGTCTCATGGCGTTGTGGTCAGAAAAGATACTTGATACAATTTCAATTTTCTTAAATTTACCAAGGCTTGATTTGTGACCCAAGATATGATCTATCCTGGAGAATGTTCCAAGAGCACTTGAGAAAAATGTGTATTCTGTTGTTTTTGGATGGAGTGTCCTATAAATATCAATTAAGTCCATCTTGTTTAATGTATCATTTAAAGCTTGTGTTTCCTTATTTATTTTCATTTTGGATGATCTGTCCATGGGTGAAAGTGGGGTGTTAAAGTCCCCTACTATGAATGTGTTACTGTCGATCTCCCCTTTTATGGCTGTTAGTATTTGCCTTATGTATTGAGGTGCTCCTATGTTGGGTGCATAAATATTTACAATTGTTATATCTTCTTCTTGGATCGATCCCTTGATCATTATGTAGTGTCCTTCTTTGTCTCTTGTAATAGTCCTTATTTTAAAGTCTATTTTGTCTGATATGAGAATTGCTACTCCAGTTTTCTTTTGGTTTCCATTTGCATGGAATATCTTTTTCCATCCCCTTATTTTCAGTCTGTATGTGTCTCTAGGTCTGAAGTGGGTCTCTTGTAGACAGCATATATAAGGGTCTTGTTTTCGTATCCATTCAGCCAATCTGTGTCTTTTGGTGGGAGCATTTAGTCCATTTACATTTAAGGTAATTATCGATATGTATGTTCCTATTCCCATTTTCTATATTGTTTTGGGTTCGTTATTATAGGTCTTTTCCTTCTCTTGTGTTCCTTGTCTAGAGAAGTTCCTTTAGCATTTGTTGTAAAGCTGGTTTGGTGGTGCTGAACTCTCTCAGCTTTTGCTTGTCTGTAAAGGTTTTAATTTCTGCATCAAATCTGAATGAGATCCTTGCTGGGTAGAGTAGTCTTGGTTGCAGGTTTTTCTCCTTCATCACTTTCAGTATGTCCTGCCACTCCCTTCTGGCTTGTAGGGTTTCTGCTGAGAGATCAGCTGTTAACCTTATGGGGATTCCCTTGTGTGTTATTTGTTGTTTTTCCCTTGCTGCTTTTAATATGCTTTCTTTGTATTTAATTTTTGACAGTTTGATTAATATGTGTCTTGGCGTATTTCTCCTTGTATTTATCCTGTATGGGACTCTCTGTGCTTCCTGGACTTGATTAACTATTTCCTTTCCCATATTAGGGAAGTTTTCAACTATAATCTCTTCAAATATTTTCTCAGTCCCTTTCTTTTTCTCTTCTTCTTCTGGAACCCCTATAATTCGAATGTTGGTGCATTTAATGTTGTCCCAGAGGTCTCTGAGACTGTCCTCAGTTCTTTTCATTCTTTTTTCTTTATTCTGCTCTGCAGTAGTTATTTCCACTATTTTATCTTCCAGGTCACTTATCCGTTCTTCTGCCTCAGTTATTCTGTTATTGATCCCATCTAGAGTACTTTTAATTTCATTTATTGCGTTCATCATTGCTTGTTTCATCTTTATTTCTTCTAGGTCCTTGTTAACTGTTTCTTGCATTTTGTCCATTCTACTTCCAAGATTTCGGATCATCCTTACTATCATTATTCTGAATTCTTTCTCAGGTAGACTGCCTATTTCCTCTTCATTTGTTAGGTCTGGTGCATTTTTATCTTGCTCCTTCATCTGCTGTGTGTTTTTCTGTCTTCTCATTTTGCTTATCTTACTGTGTTTGGGGTCTCCTTTTTGCAGGCTGCACGTTCGTAGTTCCCGTTGTTTTTGATGTCTGTCTCCAGTGGCTAAGGTTGTTTCAGTGGGTTGTGTAGGCTTCCTGGTGGAGGGGACTAGTGCCTGTGTTGTGGTGGATGAGGCTGGATCTTGTCTCTTTAGTGGGCAGGTTCACGTCTGGTGGTGTGTTTTGGGGTGTCTGTGGCCTTATTATGATTTTAGGCAGCCTCTCTGCTAATGGGTGGGTTTGTGTTCCTGTTTTGCTAGTTGTTTGGCATAGGTTGTCTAGCACTGTGGCTTGCTGGTCGTTGAGTGAAGCTGGGTGCTGGTGTTAAGATGGAGGTCACTGGGAGATTTCTGCCGTTTAATATTATGTGGAGCTGGGAGGTCTCTTGTTGACCAGTGTCCTGAAGTTGGCTCTCCTACCTCAGAGGCAGAGCCCTGACTCCTGGCTGGAGCACGAAGAGCCTTTCATCCACACGGCTCAGAATAAAAGGGAGAAAAAGTAGAGAGAATTAGTAGAAGTATGAGGAAAGAAAGAAGGAAAGGAGGAAAGGAAGGAAGGAAGAAAGAAGCAAAGAAGGAAAGAAAGGAGGGAGGGAGGGAGGGAGGAAGGAAGGAAGGAGGGAAAGAAGGAAAAAAGACAGAAAGAAAGAAGATACAGTAAAAATAAAATAAAGTATAATATAGTTATTGAATTAAAAAATATTTAGGAAAAAAAAAAAAGGGACGGATAGAACCTTAGGACAAATGTTGGAAGCAAAGCTATACAGAGAAAATCTTACACAGAAGCATACACATACACCTTCACAAAAAGAGGTAAAGGGGGAAAAACCATAAATCTTGCTCTCAGAGACCACCTCCTCAATTTGGGGTGATTTGTTGTCTAAAGGAGGGAAGGAAGGAAGGAAAGAAAGAAAGAAAGAACGAAGGTAAAGTATAATAAAGTTATTACAATTAAAATTAATTATTGAGAAAAAAAATTTTTTTTAAAAACCATGGACGGATAGAGCCCTAGGACAAATGGTGGAAGCAAGAGTATACAGACAAGATCTCACACAGAAGCATACACGTACACATTCACAAAAAGAGGAAAAGGGAAAAAAATCATAGATCTCGCTCCTAAATTCCACCTCTTCAGTTTGGGATCATTCCTTGTCTATTCAGGTATTCCACAGATGCAGGGTATATCAAATTGATTGTGGAGCTTTAATCCGCTGCTTCTGAGGCTGCTGGGAGAGATTTCCCTTTCTCTTCTTTGTTCTCACAGCTCACAGGAGCTCAGCTTTGGATTTGGCCCTGCTTCTGCGTGTAGGTCGCTGGAGGGCGTCTGTTTTTTGCTCAGACAGGACAGGGTTAAAGGAGCCGCTGATTCGGGGGCTCTGGCTCACTCAGGCCGGGGGTGGGGGGCGGAAGGAGGGGCACTGCGTGCGGGGCGGGCCTGCGGCGTCAGAGGCGGCATGACGTTGAGGCAGAGGCCGGCGTGACGTAGCACCAGCCTGAGGCCCGCCGTGCGTTCTCCCGGGGAAGTTGTCCCTGGTTCCCGGGAACCTGGCAGTGGCGGGCTGCACAGGCTCCGCGGAAGAGGGGTGTGGAGAGTGACCTGTGCTCGCACACAGGCCCCTTGGTGGCGGCAGCAGCAGCCTTAGCGTCTCCCGCCCGTCTCTGGGGTCCGCGCTTTTAGCCGCGGCTCGCGCCCGTCTCTGGGGTTCGCGCTTTTAGCCGCGGCTCGCGCCCGTCTCTGGAGTTCCTTTAAGCAGCGCTCTTAAACCCCTCTCCTCGCGCACCAGGAAACAAAGAGGGAAGAAAAAGTCTCTTGCCTCTTCGGCAGGTGCAGGCTTTTCCCCGAACTCCCTCCCGGCTAGTCGTGGTGCACTAACCCCTTCAGGCTATGTTCAAGCCGCCAACCCCAGTCCTCTCCGCTCAGTCCAAAACCGAAACCCGAGCCTCAGCTCGCAGCCCCGCCCGCCCCGGCGGGTGAGCAGACAAGCCTCTCGGGCTGGTGAGTGCCGGTCGGCACCGATCCTCTGTGCGGGAATCTCTCCGCTTTGCCCTCCGCTTTGCCCTCCGCACCCGTCGCTGTGCACTCCTCCGCGGTTCCGAAGCTCCCCCCTCCGCCACCTGCAGTGTCCGCCCGCGGAGGGGCTTCCTAGTGTGTGGAAACTTTTCCTCCTTCACAGCTCCCTCCCACTGGTGCAGGTTCCGTCCTTATTCTTTTGTCTCTGTTTTTTCTTTTTTTTCTTTTGCCCTACCCAGGTACGTGGGGAGTTTCTTGCCTTTTGGGAGGTCTGAGGTCTTCTGCCAGCCTTCAGTAGGTGTTCTGTAGGAGTTGTTCCACGTGTAGATGTATTTCTGGTGTATCCGTGGGGAGGAAGGTGATCTCCGCGTCTTACTCTTCCGCCATCTTCAAGGTCCCCCTCTAATTATACATTCTTGATTGTTTTTGTTATTACAGTAACCACAATTGTCCCAATGAAGGAAGAGACTTTATGACATTTACGTATTTTGAATGTTTAGGTTTATTAAAAATTAAATTGTAAGTACCCTATTACGTTTTCCATGTCCTTCATTAATTATCCATCATCATAGCAAAGTGATCACTGCTACAATTTAGTAAATCAGTTATTTTTTTTAAGGCACATGTTAAGCACATACTACCTGGCTAATATTCTACTAGACAAAAATTGAAAAGTTTTATATTTAATAGTACCCATTCTAAATAAAGTAAATTTACATTTATGAATGGAATAGTATGAATTGTCTTAGGCCCTAACTAAAAGAGTCCCATAACAACTAGTCAACTTCATTAATTTGGTAAGGCAGAAAAAAACTATCAAACATGTTATTTGACCTTATGTAAGAGAATAAAAATGTTGACTTGTCATCCAGATGGTTTGAATTCATATATTATAAATTTTATATATATTTGAATATTATACATATATACATATGTATAGTAAAAAATGGTTTAAAGCATAGCATAGGATTATAAACAAGGACAAGAGGTTTGTAGAAAGTGATTCATGGAAAGAATTGTAACAATCTGGTTACATGATTGATAGGAGAATTATATTTGTTAATTTTAAAAACAAAATTATTTTAAAATGATCAAATAAGAAGCTAGTTACATAGACTAAGCTAAAAGTAATAATAATAGGAAAAACTAGAGAAAATATTTAAGTTGGAAAGCATGGGGTTCTTCAAAGTGAAAAAGGGATAAGAGACATATAGTTATACCTATAAGTACTCATTTATGTTTTAGATAGGAAAAACATTCAATTGTATTACTACCAAAAAGAAAAGGTGAAAAGTTGAAAAAGTATAATGTAAGACTAGACTAATAAAACGCTATACAAAGTTGATATCCACAAACCTGCAGGACATTGTCCAGTGCAGCATCATAAAGAGACAAAAGCCTGTTCGGAAACATGGGCTCTGTGGCCCCTTGCACCACCAGCTTTTGTCTTAATCCATTCCTATACACTGTGGTTCTATGGATAACCTAACAAATGAGCACTTTCTCACTCAAAGTGCTAAATTATATTCTTCTCCTCTAAAGCACTAAACATATTAGAAAATGGTGTCAATGAGGGCATTTCATTTTAACCTGAAACCTGGAACAGAACTTAAGGGAAAAAAATCTTTCATTACTTCACAGTTTAATAAATGTTTTACGGTTGCTCATTTAAAATGATGAAAATTGTTTCACAACTATTTTAATATTAATTTTAAACTTATTTTCATAGACTTTCAAATGTATAAAAAGTGGCAAGAATAGTACAAGGAATTCCTATATATCGTTTACCCAGATTTACCAATCCATTGGCTTCATCATTATTTTATGATTATTTTTTGGACCATTTAAGGGTAAGTTAGAAACATTTATGCCTCATCACCCTGAAATACTTCAGTGTATATTTTCTAAGAATAAGGATATCCTCTTACATAACTGCATCTGAGTTCTCAAAATCAGGACATTTAATAATGATACAAAACTATTATTTAATCCACAGTCCATATTTATATCCCATCACTAATATTTTATATCAAGAATAGCTCAAAAGAAACTTCATGAAAAAATACAAGAGAGTTAAGAAATCACTAAACATATATAAGAGAAACAAAAAGCTTTCCTCTTGGGGAAAAAAATAAAAGATGATGCTCTCTACTATTCTCTATAATTTTTAGAGATTGTTTTTTTTCCATACTGTGAGAAGAGCTCAGAATTTTCTCAAAGTCTCCAGGTTTTCCTTCCAAAATCAGTTAACAGGAAACATTTCTTAAATAGAGGTGCGTGGCACAGTAAGAATGATATCTTTATAAAAAAGTAAAGCAGAGGGCTTCCCTGGTGGCACAGTGGTTGAGAGTCCGCTTGCCGATGTAGGGGACACGGGTTCGTGCCCCGGTCCGGGAGGATCCCACATGCCACGGAGCGGCTGGGCTCGTTAGCTATGGCTGCTGAGCCTGCGCGTCTGGAGCCTGTGCTCCGCAACGGGAGAGGCCACAGCAGTGAGAGGCCCGCGTACCGCAAAAAAAAAAAAAAAAAAAAGTAAAGCAGAAACCAACACACCATTGAAAGGCAATTATACTCCAATACAGATGTTAAAAAAATAAAATAAAAATTTAAAAAAGAGTGATCTCTAAGCTGATCAGTAGAGCAAGAAAAAAACTAATGTCCAGGACTAGTGACAAAGTGTGCCACTCACTTCCATGAAATAGAATGTGACTGTCTGAGGGCAGAAAGCCTTTAGCATAGAAAACAGCTCTAGATTTATTTTGCACTTTTAAAATGCTCTTATACTTCCTCCACACACTCGAAGCTTAAAATCAATGACTACAAGCGAGAAAGAACTTCTGGACAGCTTTACCAACTAACTTATTCCTTCTCCTCAGAATAGCAAAATACTACCCTGGATGCATTTTCTGTTTTGGTAGATGCATATAAACACATATGATATTAAATAAATAGGTAAAATTATTTAATACAGCAAGGGTTAATAAGGTACCTTGAAAGATTTGAGAGGATGCAAATAACTATTCCAAAGTTAAAAAAAAAATTGAAAATTCTGTTTCTAACCAGAGAACTTTTAATATCATGGCATTAGCAGACAGAGTTCAGTATGGTTTAGCAGTTCAAAAGTCCCACACTGGCTCAGTTTATGCCTAACTTCATAATTAGATCAGAGAAATAATCAAGCTGCCTCTTAGGCCAAGGGCAACTGCTTAAGGAGCATATCCAGCCCTGAGTAGGTAAAGCAAGTTTATTTACTTCTGGTTTTCAATATGAAATTCTTTCAATTTTGAAATTCTTTGGCAATTTTCTGTATACCTCAAGTGACAACTACTAAGCCAAGGAGAGGTACCTTTTGGTCTCAGTGAGGACATTAGTTCATTCACTCATTCAAAAACCGCAAACTTGAGTGTATGTTAAACAAGACAGGCCTATGCACTTAAGAAATTTAAGCTTCCATGGTGAAGTACCCAGCCAGGTGGAATTTTTTTTAATATGAAGAATAAAATTTGCATTTCAGCTTGTTTGGTATAAATTATCCAATAGATTTCAATTATGCAATTGCCAGGATTTCATATAAGCTATGTCTTATAATTAGAAGAAATGCTGATTGTATGTGGAGAAATAGAGCATAAGCATAGAATTAAAAATCACAGGTCAGCAAGATTCAATGACAGTGAAACTTAACACTTATTTTTCTATGTATTCACATGAGGAATTATGGGCGAATTACTATGAATAGCCGTAAAATAATCTGTAAATAATGTTGAGAGGCAACATAGTTTACTGTTAGGAAGATTAGCATCACAGCTCTATCACTGACTAATTTAATGATATTAGTAAGATTCCCTGAATCTCATTTTTCTCGTGTATAAGATGAAGTAATCAATCTCTCTCTCTTGGTTTTTATATAGATTGAGACAGTATACATAAAATACCTAGTATAACTCAGGAAGTGTTCTCTCTTTTGTGTATTTGAATAGTTTTGTATGGGATTATTTATCTATTTCTAAACACTCTAAACACCCAGTAGGCTCTCTGGACTTGTGTAAGGGTAAATATTTATTGTAGCATCTGTGTCTCTCTTCAGTAAAGCCTTGTGAATACAATAATTTTACTGAAGAATGAGGGAGGAAGAGAAAATGTAATAAAACTTGTTTGACCTCCATATTGTGCTCAGTTCTGCAACCACTGTTCTATAGGTGTTTACTAATCCCTCATTATCATCATCAGAAATGCAGACTCGGGCTTCCGTGGTGGTGCAGTGGTTGAGAGTCTGCCTGCTGATGCAGGGGACGCGGGCTCGTGCCCCGGTCCGGGAGGATCCCACATGCCGCGGTGCGGCTGGGCCCGTGAGCCATGGCCGCTGAGCCTGCGTGTCCGGAGCCTGTGCTCCGCAGCGGGAGAGGCCGCAACAGTGAGAGGCCCGCGTACAGCAAAAAAGAAATGCAGACTCTTCAAAAGAATAGTTTATCTTGATACCATAATTAGTTAAACTTAGGAATTTCGGGGGGAGGGGTACTAACATGGATAGAAACAAATAATGTCTAACTGTATTTACATCTTTATTCAAAAGAATGACAGTTATTTTTGAATGAGTCAGGTTTGCAGTCTCTGAGCACTTGTGACTGAGGAGACCCCATCTTAAGAGGCATCATGGTACAGAGGGAAGTGAATGGGCTTCTCCTAGTTTACAAATCCTGGCTCATTTATTTACTCCTGTGCTTTACTCAACAGGAACTACTAATACCTACTTTTGGGGGCTGTTGTAAATATTAGAGATAATGTGAAATACTTGCCAGACATTTGATGGGTGTGTACTAAGTTGTGTTTCTTTGTTTTGTATTTAGCTATTTTGATACAGAACTTTATGACATTGAGAAAATGTCCATAGTCAGCTTTCTTCTTTAGATCATTCTATTTAAAGTGGCATCTTCAAAATCATCCCTCTATTAGATAGAGGGATCTTTTGTTAACCAGCGGTGCTTGATTTGTTTTCCACTTTGAAATGTGGGACAGAGAGCTAGTCTCTAGGGTAACAAGTGTATCTATACCAACTGCTAAATAGACATCAGGAAGGTAAAAGCAGACTGCCACCAAATTTGTGAGCAATGACCCCCAGATTTATTTCTCAAAGAAATAACATTTGTGGCAGAAAAAAAAGTTGAGTACTTTGAAAATTTACTGGACAAGGGGGAAAAAGACTAAAATGTTGGTGGCTTATCTCTGTAGATTTTAGATCTACTTAAACCTCATGAGCAAAGGCCCCTATCTTCCTACTCTTTTTCATTCAGAGTGAACCCACAGTAAAATGATGAAATGAACACCCTTTTATATCAGTGTATTTCCTCACCCTAACTTCCCAGTTTGTGTCCAAGCATCAGCAATGCCAAGTCTTTTTGATCCCCCCACTGAAACCTCAGCTTTGATGTTTCATTAACGCAAAAACATAAAAACCAATAGCCACTTAGCACTTTATCCCTCCCATTGGTCTTGGCATTTCAACAGCGGTCAAAGGCCAGTATTTCAGTTGAAAATATGAAGCATAATTTGTAAAACGTGTCAGGCTTCTGGAGGAAAGAGTGCCAGATTAGGAAGGTGATTAGAACTTCCTGCAAAAATAAAGTCATATTGGATAATTAGTGCTGAGTCATCTCTTGGGCATTTTACTTAATATAATAAAAATGAGTGTCCATCAGACACACTTTTGGCTTGTTCAAATGAAAATCATGTAACTGAGTCCCTTGGAAAAGGGAGTATTCTTCGATTTAGATTACCTAAATTTTGTTAAATAAAACAAGAATAAAAATGAAAAAATTGGCACCACTTTTATCCCCTAAAATGTTAGTCCCCAGGTGACCCTTAGAGAAATACCATCTTTAATCCCTCACCCTTCACAAGATGTGTTTCTAGGTATTGTCCCTCTAGAATGTCAGAGTCCTGGGAAGTAAGCACCATTATCACACTTGTTTTGTGAAAGTTCAGGAAAGAAAAATAGTTAAGGTTGAATAGGTAGTTATCAGCAGAGCTGAGTTTAGAATTAATTTATTCTATTCAGTAGACTATTTACTGAGTGACTATTATGACCCAGGTCCCCTACCACCCAATGCTGCTGGGCTTTCCTCTATTATTGCAGGATTTCCTGTCTGCTTGTCCTTGGTTTGGCAGAGCGTTGCAACATTTAATTACACTAATGCCATGAGTTGACCAAGGAGAAAGAGGATTTTCGCTCCTCCAATTTACGTTACACCACAAAGCCCAGGAGACCCGGTCCATGCTGGGTGATCTCCCTGGCTGTGTTCCCTGGGTTAGATTGCATGTGCCTAAGAGAGAAAAAAAAAAATCAAAGCTCTTCTCTTTGATCCTAGAACTGTAAATCCTTTGGAGGCTTTTATTCCGTGTTGGTTCTTTAAGCAGAAAGGTAGTATTTGAAACTGGCTCAACTAACTAAAGGAGTTGCTAGTCCTTTATGAACATATGATCACTTTCTTTCTAAATTTTAAGCCCAGCCCTAATTTTAACCATGATCCAAAGAAGCCTTGGTTCTCTGAGGCTCCTGTGTATTACCAGAGTCATATGAAGGGAAGCCAGAGCACTGTTTTCCCCACTAGTTTGGCAGTACATTTATCTTTTATAAAGCATATCAGCTAAATGAGTTGATCCTACATGTAGTTTGACAAGCATTCCTGCATTGACCAGGAAATGGGAAATTATCTTTCACACCAATGACATTGAATACTCACGTCTTTTTTTGAGATTTTTCTACTTTGGATGTGAGCAATCAAGGCTCTCTGATATAGATATGTATTGAATTCCTACAAAGTCCTCTGGGTTTATTGGCAAAGGAACACCCCTGCCATTTTTATTCTAAAGAATTGCTTCCATAGGCCACAATCTGTCCACCATTCCAAAACCTAGCCAGATGGACTGTTAGTGGATCTGTTCTAATTTGGGAACCATTCCAGTTCTGAAACAAAGTGCCTTAATTTTGTTCCATATGTATCAGCCATTGACTGAGGTTTTGGCCCACCACGAAGAGCAATTATGCAGCTTTCTCATTACTATCATTATCTATCTGTAAAGCATCCTGTCAATAAACTACATTCTCTGCTGCTTGAGATCTTTTTAAACCCAACCTCCTGAATATCTGCCTAAGGTAAAAGGAGATGCAGCAAACGGTGGCCCATACAACAGAAGCACTTATACAGATACATTAATGACTAGTGGATAGTGAAGGAGACTGTGAAAGACTGAAAAGAGGTCCCTTTCTGTCTTCAGCACCATCCCACTCTTGGAGCTAAACCCTTCCAACACCGGATATAATCTCTTTGGGGCTTGTGTGTATAGCTATTTGTTATAGAGCCTGCACTTGCCTTTAGAGAGACTTACTCATGCAGTATCCTTCCCAAAACTGACAAGGAGGAAAATATTGAAATAATGAGCACTTTGATTAATTTACCACTACTTTCTTTTATTCATATCACACAGTTATGGGAATTATTTCTGCATGGCTACCTATAGATAGTATTTGAGAGTATTCAACAGGGGTCATACTAACAAAACTCATATTCCTTCTACAGTTTGTATAAGTTGTTTTTCTAAAACCTCAGAAAGAATGATATTTTTAATACAGTGTGAATGTTAACCATATTATTAGCTTTGCTGATTTATTTATTCAGTATACTAAATATTCTTCAGCTATAATTTAAAATCAACTTTTGTGATAATTCATTGATGATTTCATCATATAAAAAATTTAGCTACAATGGAATTCTTATTGAAGTATAGTTGATGTACAATACTATGTAAGTTACAGCTGTACAATATAGTGATTCACACTTTTTAAAGGTTATACTCTGTTTATAGTTGTTTTAAAATGTTGGCTATATTCCCTGTGTTGCACAGTATATCCTTGTAGCTTATTTTATACATAACAGTTTGTACTCTTAATCCCCTACCTCTATATTGCCCCCCCTCCCCTATCCACACTGGGGAAGGAATTTTGATTAAGACTTTGGCCACCAAATCTTTGGGTTGTTTCAATTAACCTAAAGCTAGAGAGTTCTTTTAGTTGGTTTGCTTTTAAGCTTCCATTAGCAGTGGCTTTTACAATTGGCACTGCTGACATGGAAACCAATATAAAGAATGAACAGAATAAAAGAAGTAGGATTAAAAGAATGCAGATATAATTGTATGACCATATATATTTATATGTCCATGAAATTCTGGAATTGCTTTTAAGAATATATAAAGATAAAATAAATTCAAGTAAAAGAACTATTTTTCATATTGGCTCTCTAGATTGGCAATTTGCTAATTTCTTCATCTTCCAAGATGGTTTATAATTTTCAGCCCTGGTTTTTTGATATGTAAAGGAAATGTATGATTCAGGGAAATATTCCTGAAGTCATAGAGCATGCAAGATGGACATATGGAACACCAACGGCTATAATTTAGCATCTCAGGTCCCTGCCAGCCTGCAAAGACTTTCACAGTAACTCAACCTAGGTTACCACATTCAATAACTTCCATTCCACCATTGCCTAAAGCAAATTCTTCTTCACAGAATGAAATTGCACTTAGCATCCATATAGTTCTATGTTGATGAATTATTAATTTAAATACATTCTAATGAGCTCAAAATGAAGAAACACTGTCCATGACCAAATGATGTTTTATAATTTAAATATAATATAAGTTATAATACTTTAATTGTTACATTCCACTGTGTTCTCTCTGGGGAGCCTTTTTTTCCAGGCACCTCCACGTAGCTTACGGTAAAGGTTCTCAAAATTTAGCTTGCATGGGAATCATCTGGAGGGTTTTGTAAAAACACTAATTGCTTGGCCTCACCACCAGTTTTTGGCTCAGTAGGTCTGGGGTGGAGCCAGATAATTTGCATCTCTAACAAGCTCCCAAGCAATGAGGATTCTGCTGGTCCAGGGACTACACTTGGAGGACCACTTGCTAGGATGGATTTTCCATCACTCAGCCATTTGGAAAACTCTAAAATGAGCAAAAATTTTTATTTTTTCCCAGCTTTATTGAGATATAATTGACATATAACATTGTGTAAGTTTAAGGTGTACAATGTGTTGCTTAATAGCCAAAGAATTTATATAAAGATCTAAGAAAGTTGGAGTATTGATAGGAGATGACTTTAATAATAGTACTATTTGTTTCTGGAGATTCAGAAGTTCTTTTCATAGATGGTACTGCTCTCTTCAATCACCAACACCTGTGTGATTAATTGCCATCTGTGCTCCCTGGAAACTTGCTAATAGAACATGTCAGGATCTTTAATGAATTTTTAAATGCACCACTTATGGATAATCTTAAGCACTTTTTATATAAAGGAAATTATGGACCTCCTGTCTAATATATTACATTGATCCAAATAAATGAAATTGAGCCAACCCTTTTGTGTAATGTAACATTAAAGTTAAATTAAAAGGTGAGAATAAAGTCTATAGTTACATAATCTATATAGTTTCTAGAATGTAAAAACTGGTCCACCTGCTGAGTCCCCAAATAGGTCTAGCAGTCAGGAAGGGACTAAGGAGTATTCTCCACTGTCAGGACAGCATATATCTAATGTTCCAATATAAAATTAGCAGAATTGGTCATAGCTTACACTAAGCAAAAATCTGAATATTTTGATTTATAGATTTACAACCTCTGTCTGCCACTGAATTCCTGTGAGGACCACTTAACCTCTCAGACACTGTATTTTCTCAGTTCCATAGTAAGGGACAATTATATTGACCTGCCACATAATTACATGAGAACCCCATTAATGGAAAAGAGCTCTTTTCAAACTTAACTTTCTAGAATATAAATAATGGTCAAAATACTTATTAGTATATCTTTGCTCAAGTTGGTTAACCAGTTTACCTGAGAGTTTATGCTGTAAAAGATGAGCACTGATACAGAGCAGTGAAAAAAAAAAAAAAGAACTCTGTTTTACAGGTAGAAATGTAGAAATAGTGATGTTTGTGAGACTTTGCTATTATAAAAGGAGGGTAAATTGAATGGTTAACCTAAACACCAAGGAAAATTTTACCTTCACATATATTAACACTAATTTTATTGTACTGTCTTTCCAATGACTACTGTAAATGTTTTAGACTGGTAGCACTGACTCTGCCCAAACCTTAGTCGTCCTTCCATTCATTGATTCATTCACTCATTGAACAAACACTAATACCTAGTGTTCTGTTTGAACTGTGGTTGGAACTGTGCCTTGACCCTACATTCTATCAAAGTTATGTAAGTCCAAGATACAAGATGTTCAAACATGAAATTAAAAGAAATTTAAAAGAAACATGAAAAGATACCCAGCATTTATGGGGTGATTTAAAAATAAATGAAAAATCGTATTAAATATGCAGCTTTGTGGCTCTTCAAATTGTTGCTTTATTTTGAAACTAAATACGTACCTACATCTTTACTGTATGTCCATTTGTCAGATTTCATTCATTAATCTATTTATCCATGTATGCAACAGGCATTAAAATAAACTAATCTTCCCACAGTCATATTACAAGCCAGTTCCTACAGCTGTAAAACACAACATTCCTCCAAGAGAAATTGGAGACCAAGGTTTCCTGTAGAAATAAAGCCAAACATTCCTCTTTCACAAAATCTCCAATAAAGTTGGATAAATACTATATATCAGTTTCAGCCTAAGTTAGCAACTTGAGTGAGGGTAAATCAGAAGCCTCATTCATGAGGCCAAGTATTTTGGGGTAAAATAGAACATTAGTGTTAATGAACTGTGACTTTAGTAAATTTCAGAGTAACTTTTTTTGTGTGTTTAATTTGTTCCTTAAAGGCTAAATTTGAGTAAGATGTATTTCTAATTCTTTTCTCAGTAAAGTCTTTTAAGATTATATTACATTTTCAAATAAAATAATCAATTTTGATATATTTAAATGGAGAATAATGTTTTAGAGCTTATTTTTATATTATATCATAAAATTTAAAATTTCACAGCAATTTCCCAAACATTATTGAAGGTGTACTTTGAACCAAACACTGTGTAAGGCGCTGGTTATACAAAAATGAGCAGTGTCTGGAGGGGACCTGAAAGTGATCAGGCTAGTGTTAACCTTTGTTGGTAGTGTACAGAATTTATATAAACATAGACTTAACTTTTGGACTAATCAGAGGTATCAGAGCATTTACTGATCAGTTTTAGACTCTTTGAGAAAAAAACCCTAATATTGCAGAGCAGTAGACAATGGTATCTTATACTCTGGAACCTAAAATAAGAGGTTAGATTACTATGCTTCTTTAATAAGCTTACTAAATTGAATTTTAATTGTTCACACTTTGAGGCAATGAATAACAAAAACTTCACCTCTGTAATTAAAACTGAGAAGGTCTGTTTTCTCCAAAGATGCCTCAGCTTTAATCATTTTAACCCTGAAGATAGCATTTCCTTTCCCACTAGGGCAAACCCACATGAAGTAGCACTGAATTCTGCCCTCATGTAATGGGCTTTTATTTAGTGAAGTGCTTCTGTTGTTCATGCTTATCTTTTATAATAGCTGTGGGCCACTGTTTTGTCCCAGAAGCTTATATATAGAGCTATCCCTAGACAATATTTTGAAGTGGGCAAAGATTGTTTTGGATACTCTCCTTTGAGAACCATTCAGTCATTTTCTGAAGATGTCTACCTACTTCAGTTGCTTGTCATGTTTAATCAGTTGACAATTTTTTGAAATAAAAAATTTATTACTCAAAAATCACAAAACTAAATAAGTATAAAATAAATTTAAGTAATTAAATTTTCAAATGACGTTTTTATAAGTTCATAGCATTTATAGTTTGGAAATCATTAAAGTTTAAAATTATATGAAGATCCTTAGGATACCCTGTAAATGGAGAAATGGGTAATATTTAAATATAAAATTTAAATATAAGTGTATACCTTTTAATGAATACATATTAACTTATAAAACATATATCATACATATAAAGTTGTATAAATATGTACTTACGTTTATTTTAGTATATGTAAAGATATGACATAAATATTATCATATACATACATACATACATATATATATATATCTCCTCTGAAATTCATTCATTTGCCAAGCCACCTATTTGACAGAGAAGGAAGAAGATATGTTATCAAGCGAATTTGAAGTTCTGTTAAAAGCTTTAGAGCTACGTTTGTATACAATCACTCCTTATAAAGAAAAATACATTTCATAATACAAATCCAAATTTGAAGAAAAAAAGCAATTTTGAAGAAAAAATAGATTTTTCTAAAAACTATTTTATTCTGACCCATAGTTTTATGCTCTTTGGAACAATTTCATTAACCTTGTATCAAAAGATAGCTAACCTAATGCCATGTATTCTGGAATGGAGTGATCCAAACTAGAATTTTGGTATCTTATACTTGTTCATAATCTTAAACTGTCAAACACAGACTCTCTCTCCTTAATCTCATAATCTCTCCTAGGATTAAGCACTGATTTTTTTCCCCATACACAATAATTCTTTTCCCAAGAGCACTCAGTCGCTTTTAAATTAACTTAACATGAAAAAGTCTCTAAAGCACATAAAGACATTACAAAAAAAAATTCTATAGTCAAAGAAATAATCAGTGAATGGAAGTTATACACATTCTACAATGCATGTAATGTTTAAGAACACTTGTAATAAGGATGTTTCTTAGAAAGCAAGAAAGAAAGGGAGGAAGGAAGGAAACCAAGGAAGAAGGAAGAAATAAACACATTGTCAGTCTAATTCCTAACTGGCAGTTAAACTTTCAAATTGATAAATTCAAGATGTAAATCCCTAGAATAAAATCTCCAGCCTTGATCTCAATGAGTAAACTGTGGTACTGATATCCAGAAGGGATAGATTGCTGTCTGGCAAAGCAAATTAAGTTCCTAGATCCTGGCTCCTTTCGCTTTGTGTTTAATATATACACTACGACCTGCTCTACGTCATCTTCTGCCCTCAACCTTAACTTGAAAGGCTCTCTGCCTGTGATGGGCTAGTTATTTTATGTTATTAGTCTGAACATAGTTCTAAGACATCCTACCAGGTAGCTTCTAAGGTAGCCTGCAAGTCCCTAGTAGGCCTACAACTTCTGTTATACTAAATCCAGGTTCTATAAGACAGTCAAAGAATTGGAGAAAAGTACAGCAGAGAGTCAGTGTTAAAAGGTCATATTTTTCAGTATTTTTTGAATTGGTCAAATGAGAAGATAGGAATGTGTAGAACAGGAGCATGATAGATATGTTAAGTGATTTCTAAAAGATTATTATTTCCAAAAAATTGATTATCATTTTCTATTTAACCGAAGCCTGGAAAAGAAAAAAATTTTCAGCCTCAAGATTTTGAGATTACTTTGAGGTTTGACTATAAGACTTTCCCAAGAGTGATAATCATAAATGACATTTATGAAACAATTTCTGTGTGCTAAGGCACTCTCTATGTATGTATGTGTTAATTGCTTTAATTCTACAAACAACCCTGTAAGGCAAATATTTATATTAGCCTTTTATTTTTAAAGATGAAAAGACTGATGCTTGCAGAAGTGATATGACTTGCCCTAAAATTTTCAGTTTTATAGTGTAAACCAATAGGGACACAAAATTGACTTTAAAGGTTATGTTATCATGAGTGTCTTTGGAATGAATTTTCTGAAAAAGGCTGTAGAGTCTCATTATCTACTTAGGGACAAAGGGCTAAAGTACCGATATTTATAAAAATTATACACATTCAGACATACACACATACATCATTTTCATCTTTATTTATTTTGTTCCCAAGCCTAATATTTTGATAATTCTGTGAGATCAGTTGCATATGTGAGCTCCTTTTAAGAGGAGAACATAATCAGTACGTTTATGGAACAAATTGGAATTGTTTGCTTACTTAGTACTAGAAAGCATTTTTCTCCTCAAACAGAAATAAAACTAATAAATAAGATATATGAGATATAAGGTTATAATCTGACTATAACTTGGAAGAAAAAATTATAAATATATGTACCAAAAATTTGGGAAAAAAATAGACCAAAATATTGGAGGTGATTGTCTTGGGGTGGTAGGACTCTAGCCAATTTTCTTCTTTATTCTACACATATTTTCCGTTTTATTTAATGAGTGATTGTTACCCCTATGATGAAAAATATTTAAGTATGGAAATAGGAAATGTAATTACCTAAGGCTATAATGAGAGTCCTAGAGTTACAAATATATTATTAAAATAAATTTCTATAAAATATGGGCATCCATTATAGAAATTTCTAGGCATTAATAAGCACATTTGTTAGATTTGGGATCTTAGAAACTCACTACTTCAGAAGGAAACCTATCTCATTATCAAAATATTAGATATTGTAACTACATATTAGATTTTTAATATCTACTTATTGGAAACTTCTTTATATTGACCTAAATTTTATTTCACTATTGTGGTTTAGACTTAAAAATATAGAAACAATCCCTAGGTTTAAAAAAGCAATCAAAAGGAATGTTTTGCTGCTTTACTAGTACTTTTTTTTCTCTTTTTTTTTTTTTCAATTTTACTTATTTATTTTTGTCTGCATTAGGTCTTCGTTGCTGTGTGTGGGCTTTTCTCTAGCTGTGGCGAGCTGGGGCTACTCTTCATTGCAATGTGCGGGCTTCTCATTGCAGCGGCTTCTCTAGTTGCGGAGCACGGGCTCTAGGCGCATGGGCTTCAGTAGTTGTGGCATACGGGCTCAGTAGTTGTGGCTCGCGAGCTCTAGAGTGCAGGCTCAGTAGTTGTGGTGCACAGGCTTAGTTGCTCTGTGGCATGTGGGATCTTCCCAGACCAGGGCTGGAACCCGTGTCCCCTGCATTGGCAGGTGGATTCTTAACCACTGTGCCACCAGGGAAGTCCCACTTTTTTTTTTTTTTTTTTTTTTGCAGTAGGTGTGTCTCTCACTGTTGTGGCCTCTCCCGTTGCGGAGCACAGGCTCCGGACGCGCAGGCTCAGCGGCCATGGCTCACGGGCCCAGCCGCTCCGCGGCATGTGGGATCTTCCTGAACCAGGGCACGAACCCGTGTGCCCTGCATCGGCAGGCGGACTTTCAACCACTGCGCCACCAAGGAAGCCCCTCACTAGTACTTTTAAAGTGCAGCTTTTTTCAAGGTACTCTGCTAAGCAGTGATTGTGGCTTACCAAGATCAATAGAATACGTCCTGTCCTCAAAGAGTTCTCAGTCTATTTGAAGTCCTGATGGAGAGAAATTTACTATGTAGAATGAAGTAGGCAACTGTTTTCATTTGGAACTATTGGAGAGAAAACTTAAATCAATTCTCAATTCTTCTAGGTTTTAAGTAATAAGAAGAGAAATATATTAGAACCTGATTAAGCCAGGGACAACCTCATGGATGAAGTGTTCTCGCACATTCATTTTAACAAATAACTTTTAAATTACTATATTCTATTACATTTCAAGGAGATCGGTGTTATGAAGCAACATTTTTAGTAATGCTAATTTAAAATATTAACATTAATAATGCATCTGACTTATTTACATATTGGGAATGAAGAAGAAACCAAAATTTTTCCCAAGTGGCTTTACAGTTGTTCCAGCATCACTTATTAAGTAATCCATCTTTTCCCTACCAATATAAGATGCTACATTTACCCTACAATAAATTCCCATGGGAGTTAGACTTATTTCTGGATTTTCTATATAATTATATAAAACTATTCCCTTTTAAATTTCTCCTTGGGTCAATATTGTGCTCAACGAGGTTTCCTTATCTTGGATAGAAAATATATCCTCATTAAAGCCATGAGATAGAAAGTAGTCCTAAGGAGTCAATGAGTCAGGCTGCCTTCATAGACACAAAGAAGTCCAGTGTGTGTGTCTATGTTTAATATTGTTATCAATTATTATAATGTTATATTTAAAAGGACTTTTTCAAAAATAGAAACAGTAATCATTTATGTGTACTCATCATAGTTTATAATAATAATTATTTGATCTTCCCAACTATGTGAAGAGGCATTGTAATTATTAATACCATCTAAATTTTATAGGATGGATATCTGTCTCAGAGATGCAAGTCATTAGCCCAGGACTAAATGGCTAGCAAATAACAAAAAGAGATCTCAAATCAAACTCAGATCTTTTGACACTAATTCGAAGCTCTTTCTAGTACTTCAAATTTCCTAGAGTTAGAAGCATTTTCAGAGTTTGGGCTTTGTGCCTGGCACTACAATAGGTATTATGTGGTAGGACAAAAATCTTCAGTTCCACTTATCTAAGCCTTATTTCTTTATCTATAACATGAATATATTTGCATTTGCTGTCCTCATTAAGCGTTGTTGTGAAGTACAATTGAGAGCATGTGTATAGAAATCAATTGCAAAATATAATGCAGCGTTAAGATTCAAAGATTTAGAACAGGCACTCTTAAGGATGCTAATGTTTGTAGGAATCCTGCTCATACTTTTCTGGTCTCTATTGGTGTGAGGGATCTACTCTTGGCATGTATGGAGATTGAGACTGACACAAACAAATGTGCTAATTATTCTGCAGAAGCACTGGGCCTTTAAAGTGAAAATTCCATTATTATAACATGGAATAACAAAGAAGCTTTCCATCTCTTCCCTTGCTCTATGAGTTAACCAACAGTTTATTCTCATTATGTCAAAGGTGGGCATAACTCCCCTAAAATAGGACTTCTTTGTCTTGGCCACAACTGGAACTAATTTTTTTATTAGGCCAGTATCACAGCAGAAATAACCCAGTCAGCAAACAGAGCGGAGCTGATTAAATCTATAGGATGTCAGTATCATTTTCTCTGTTTTCAAGGCAAATGGAATCTCTCATGCCTTTGTTTCAATGACTAAGACAAGAAGCTGGCCTTGTGGGTGGAGGTCAAGTGCAATTTGATAAGGACCTTGGTCTCAAAATATATTAAAGATCAGAACATCATATAAAAGATTAGGATGAAGTTCCCTGAGCTCTTACAAGAACTAGAAAATGTCAAGTTTCAAGAGACCTTAGACATCTGTTAATAAAGCCCTTTCATTTTACAGATGGGAAACTAGAGTAGTGTGTTGATTAGCCTAAGATGATATGGGTACAGTGAGTGTTAAAACCAGAACAAAAGTATGGGTCAATAATATCATTTGAATATTAATATTTGTAACTTCAGTAATTATTTACACTCTTTGTTTCCTTCCAATTGTAGTTATAAATACTGCTTCGTAAATACTTAGGGCACTCCCTAAAATGCTTTCTTCATCTGCCTAGGACGCAGAACTGGTTCAATATATGGATTACATACTCAAAGGAAGCTTTCCATGGAGAGGAGAGAGAACAGAGATAGGAATGCTGTGATTCTATTGCTTTTATTGTCACTCTCCCTTTCTTCTTATTTCTTTAATTCAAAAGGTCTTTGCTCAGCTGCATCCAGTATGTCTAAGGCAACATGCTTTAATATTGATGTTCTCAGGACATGCCATGTCAATTACTCTTTCTTCTCTTCTTAATCTCTCTGTGCCTCATTTTTTTCATCTATAAAATGAGGGTGACAGTAGTACCCCATCTGTGAGAATTAAAAGAGACAACATATATAAAGCATTTTGAACATTGCTAATACATAGTAAATGCTAATAATATTAGCTATTATTATGACCACTGTTATTATTGTTATTTGCTAAAACTTTTCTTCAGACACTGTCAATGAAATACCACTTTTTAAGGTAATAAGGCTATTCACAGGGCACATGGAAAAATCTGGCCAGATAGCCTCGATATATTATTTGAGATTGTTTTTAAAAGCCAGTTTAAGAGCAGAATAATTTTCAAATCCCATTGAAGATTGTTTCTTATAATTAGAATGACAGACGATGGCATAAGGGATACTATGTGTATGAACAGAATTTTTTTAATGTGTAAAATTTTAAATTAGGTTACAAAAGGAAAAAGTTTACCAGCAATGTACAAAAACAATCCCATAAATGTGTGAATCTCTCCTAATAATCTTATTGCACACAGAGATAAAGGTTTTATCATAATTCTATAAGCTTTCTAAGGACTTTCCACTTCTCTGACTGTATCTGGGCCCTATCCCTGATTTACTGGACTTTCTAGAGGCTTCACTATTGAATTACAGTTTATTCTCAAAACGAAATGGAACTTGCCCAGACAACAATAAAAATAAGTGTCTATGTAGTGAATGTTACTGCATGTCAAATGTTTTATGAACCCAACCTCCTTGAAGTTCATCTTAACACTGCAAGACAGGCATTATGATCCTCATTTTTCAAATGAGAAAATGGAGCCTCAGAGAGATTGACTGACTTTCCCAAGGTTACACAGCTCATGAAGGCCATAACAGAGTTTCAAACCTAGCTTGGTCATTTGCCATGTGGAAAGTTGAAGGGGCTTTATTGAAAAAGACTCTGAAACTATTATCTTTTAAAACATATATGGAAATATTATGAATAAAACATAAGAGAGAAATGAATGGAAATATAAAAACGGAAGAAATATCTTTTTAAACCAGCTGTTCTGTGAGAAACCAGTGGTTCTATATTGCAGTATTTAACAGCAGATAAAAATATGTGTATGTACTTTTACTCTGAGCAGCAGATGTTGTTAGATTTATTTTTCATTTTAACATTTATTAACATGAATGATTAACTTGATCTTCCTTGAAAATAAATTTTGAAAATATTTTTTGTGGAGCATTTGAGACTTCTAATTGTCCTTTGGGATTACTTGTATCCCAGTTTCCTTTAAAGCCAGTATTACTTTAGGAACATCCTAGAAGCATAGTGAGAGGAGGGGGAGTCAGGATTCATATGCAGGTAAAGACCACATCTCTGGGTTTTCCAGGAAGCACAGAGCATCATGGAAGAGTAGCAGCCTCCTACAGCAGCTCTGTGTCTGGATTTGAGAATGGACATGTATTTGGAGAGTGTTAATGGTCACTCCTGGCCTTCATGGGGCCTTTGGTTTGCCTTAATTTTTTTTTTTTTTTTTTACGTAGCAGGCTCTACTGCCTGGTAATATTTAGATGCCAGTTCCCACATACAGTAATCATATAGTGGTTATCATAAAGCATGTCAGTGTTGCCATTTATTGAGGAAAAATATTTTACAACTGCTATTTAGAACCAGAAATGTTCTGTGGAATCATATGGTACTCTTGTGTATATAAAGGGGCAGATGCAATCAAACTGCGTGGAGCTCTTCAAGACCTACTGAAGAGCCTCATCCATTTTGAAAGAGAGTTGCTTTTTAATAATTCTCAGATTATCTGTATAAGTCATAGTAATTCATACTATCAAGAATAAAATTATCTTAAATATTTTAGGATCTCCAGCTGGATTTAATTAAGCAAGAGGGTCCCCCGACCCCCGTGTTTATGCTCACCAAATGGTTGTCAGTTCCATGTAAATTTTATGAAAGTCTTATGTATGTTTTTAAGACTCTGAATTAATTTTATTGCCAATTATGATACCATCAAACAAAAGACGTGCTTTTCTAAAGTGAGGAGATTATCATGAAGTACTGATAAAATGAAAACATAGAGTGTAGATTCAGAAAAATTTAGGTTTGAATTTAGACTCTACCTCTTACTAAATGGAAGACTTTGAATAAGTCTCTTAATCTCTCTGGGATGCAGTTTCTTCCTCAAAAATGAAGATGCCACGTACCACATAGGGTTGTTGTGAAAGTCAAGAGTGTGATGCCTGGTCATACCAGGTCTCCAACAATTTTGAGTTTAAGGCAGTCGTTAGTAGTACCCTATGAATTCTTCCCCAATCTCACTCCATTCCCTTCCCACTGAGAGGCAACTATTATTTGTTATCCTAGAATTTCTATCACCATGACTTAACTTAATTACATGTTTTGTGTCCCTGAGCAATACATATATATTTTTTTCCACCTTGTATATTTTCACTTATCTTTCTATTCTCAGCTCAAGGTCATCTTCATGAAGTCTTCCTCAGTTCCCCAGGCCCAGCTCCCTGACTGTCCCTGCCTCTAGGATTGCTCTTCCCCAACCCATTCTCCAAATAGAATCCTGTCACTCTCCCAATCAACTCTAGAGACTCCCCTGTTCTCCTGGTCCATGCTTAGAGATAAAGGAGTTGATGCAACACATGCAAACCACAGTGTTATTCCTAGGTTTTCTTAAAAGACTGATTAAAGCCCCCCTTGGGAAAGCCTTGCTACTCCCTGATGGACGCCTCCCTGGCCCTCTAGGAGAGGTGGAGTCTTCATAGACCTGTCCCAGAGAGGCCTGGATGCTTTCCGACAGTGAAAGATGAACCCCACCTTACTATTTACTGGGACCTTCTCCCCATGGCTATTGGACAGATCTTTAGCTCCTGATGTTCCTCTGAACCAGGAAAATGTGGAACAGAGAAATGCTGACCTACTCTGACTTCAAAATTTAGTTTTAGGGGAAGATACATTTTTATGTCATTGGTGCAAATAATTACAGAGTACTCATTACTCTGAGTTCCACTTGATCAGTGAAATAATGTAAATGAATGCCTTTGCTCATGACAGCGAAAATTAGAGGGAGAAAAAAAGTCTCATAAGCCTTTAGAAAAGTTTTTTTTAAGATATAGGTCATTTCAAATCATCTCTGAAAATCCCTTCTATATTAAAAAATTAGTAAAAGCATATAAAAATAATACCTAACTAATATGATTACAGGGAAGCTTTAGGTCAAACTAATGATGTAGGGAAAGTAGTTTTTTGTATTCAGCCTGTAAGTGTCCACATTTTGGAATTAGAATTAAATATTACTAATTTTACCATAGAGATTTTTTAATTCTATATTTATACTTTCATGATATACTGATGTCATATATATAATTTACTTGATGCTGAGTCCTTAGTCAGGGACATAGTCTAGAAATGCAACATTGTGCCTGGAATAAATAAGATTCACTTGATGGAATGATTTCCATTGAAGAAATAAACTGGAGACTTCTGCATTTGTCGGAAAGTTAGTCTCCAAATGCAAGTATTCCAAATGTTGCTCTGGACAAAGTCTTTAGGAAGAAAATAAAACTAGTTTGTGCTTTGTTTTGTTTTTTTTTTTTTTTTGCAGTTCGCGGGCCTCTCACTATTGCGGCCTCTCCCATTGCGGAGCACAGGCTCCGGATGCGCAGGCTCAGCGGCCATGGCTCACGGGCGCAGCCGCTCCGCGGCATGTGGGATCTTCCCGGACCGGGGCACGAACCCGTGTCCTCTGCATTGGCAGGTGGACTCTCAACCAGTGCGCCACCAGGGAAGCCCACTAGTTTGTGCTTTGAAAGCAGTTGACCTCAAAAGTTTTAGATTGATTCTAAATTGGAAATTTTTGCTGAGTTGTCTTGAAAGTTTCTTCATTTTGTTTTCTTTTTGTCATATGTACTAAAAGGTCCAAAAGGACCTAGAGCATCTGTTTATTTATATTATATAATGTTAGGAAGCCTGTTAGTTCTTAAATACACTATTAGGATCTTCTCTTTCCCAGATAACAATATCATATTTCAAATAACTTGAGTCTCAGAGTTGCCAGCAACTCTTGAGAATGACTCCCCAAATTATTAGATTTTCAGTAATATGCAAGAAAAGACCATCATTTCTTGTCTAAAAACCAATATTGTTGCGACAATTTAAGAGATTTGGGGGAAAGAATTTTGCCTGGGAATCTTATGGGATCCCTCTCTGCCACGCTTTTATCTGAACCAACATGCACCACTGTGCCTCGCTCTGCCCTCAGCTCAGTCACAGATTCTCAAAGGCAGGTTCCAACTCCTAGAAACAAAACTTCTTCTCTCTCATCAAGACCAGGTCACCCTTCAAGTGAAAACATTCAGTCTAATTTGCTGAAGGTCATCTTAATATTTCCTGGGCAGATGGGCTGGTGTTTCTGAGATTGACACATTGATGCCAACTTACCTGGAGTGGATCTTCATTCAGGTTCAGTTGAGTTACATCTTCTCAGTGTAGTGCTTTCCTTATGTCATTGTTCATTTCTGCCACACAGGATTTTTAACATAAAAGTTGGATTTTCTATGATCCAGAAAGAAGAGTCATATAGGAAAGAAACATTCATGTAATTTTCCTCCCTTAAAATAACTATTTCCCTTATTCAGTTAAGGATCATTTTGTTTTTAGAAATTAAAATTAAAAGCATACCAAATGCCTCCTCAGAGAAGTCCCTCTTTTCTCTCTTCTCTGTTTCTCTTCAGGTAGAGATCTCAGGGAAAGTGAGAGGCAAGTGTAAAATGAAGAGCTAAAGTTAATTTCTAGCCATACTTCTCCTTAGGAACTTAAAGGGATGTTTCCTTACCCACACCTGGGCCACACCCAGTGAATCAGAATCTTGAATGAGAGGCCAGGAAACCAGTGTGTTTTTATAGCTCCCTAGGTGATTCTAATATGCATCCAAACTTGAGAAGACCTAGTGTGTCCAATTCTGAAGCAATATTGAATACCTCTCCTGTCCCCAGCTTGCACTTGCTACCACGTATTACCTATGTGACTTTTAATACTGTCTATCCTGTTTTCATATATGTAAAGTGGATATGGTGAGTGGTGATGGCTGCTCTATATTTCTTCATCATGAAAACCACAAGCAAAAACATTTATCTTCCATATAGCAATTCATTCTGTTTGAAGATATTGTAAAATGCAGCAATGTGATTAGGATAATCAGTACATCATTTCCATCCCATTCACTCTGTTTAGAACTAAAGCTCCCAGAGTATTTAGTTAATGGCTATTATATTATTTTTAAATTTTTCATTCATTCATTCAACAAATATCTATTGGGTATACCTCATGATATACCCTTATGTAGAATGGCCCATCACAGAATCATGGATCCTAGGACTGAAAGGGACCTAGTCCAATTTTTCCCAATTAGAAGATGGAAAAACTGAGATCTGGAGGGTATTGTATCTTATTCGTGACTAGTTACATTAGACTAACACACCTACTTAGTGGCAGAGCTGGAACTAGACCCAAATACTCTTCCTCAATCTTTTTCCTGAGCCCTTAAGGCATATTTTATTACAGTTACCTGTTGTTGCATAAAATATTACCCCAACATTTAGTAGCTTAAAGCAATAATCATCATTTATTATCTCTGGCTGTTACTGCGTCAGGAATTTAGACAGAGCACAGGGGAAACAATTTGACTTGTTCCTTGATGTCTGGGGCTTCAGCCTGAAGACTTATAGGTAGGGGACGACAATCATGTCAAGCCTCTTTCATCACATGCATGGCAGTTGATGCTTGGACTGTCAATCAGAACACCCGTACTTGGCCCTTCTATGTGTTATAAGCTGAGCTTCCTTACAACATGGTGGCTGGGTTCCAAGGGCAAGTGTCTCAAGAAAAAGAGAGAGCCAAGGAGAAACCAATAGCCTTTTATAGCTGAGCCTATGAAGTCATGAAGAATCATTTCTGCCATACTCTGAAGGTCAAGTCAACTACTAAGGTATCCCCAAATTGAAAAGGAATGAATATAGACACAACCTCTTGAAGGAGGAGTGTCCACATCCATCATAAAATGATGCGGGATGAGATTTATATTGGAGCTGCCATTTGGGAGAATACAATCTTTCACAAGTCAGAGCTTATTTATGGGAGCCTGGTACAATTTGAAAACCACGTCCATCACTTTTTTCTGTAAAAGGGCAAGACAACACAACTCCATCAAGAATACATCCCTGAAAAGCTGAAAGCCAATCATGCTTTGACAACATATCTCAAACATACACACACACAGACACACACACACACGCACACACAGACACACACACACTATATACATATATCCCCTCCACATTTAATATTCTGAGTTTATACTACATCTTCATGCTTATTAATGCTACATGAATGTTAGTAGTAAGATCCTTGAAAAAATGAACAAGAACTCTTTATTATTTTCCACAGTGTTTGGAAAGTGGGAGGAACTTTAGTCCCATCATATGGACCCTCAAGAAATCAGAAAAAAATTATATCTGGAGATTTATTATATAAATTCATATTAGAAAATCTCCCATTATTTTAGAATATATTTCTGAATGTTAAGAGACAGGAATCATTGACAAACTTTAAACCTAATAGGAATTATTTTCTGTTGTGATTAACACAAAATAACCAGAGTGGTTAAAACATTTAAAATCATTTAATCTGATTTCATGACAGAAAATCTTAGTTTTACTTTTTATTTTTAAAACTTACTACATTGACACCTTGTTTTGGAAAATATTTTGTTTTTGTCAGTTGAGCAAATATCAACATAATTTAGCAGATTTAAACTGCTTCAACTTGCAGTTACTAGTTCAGGGAGCCGCTGTTATTATCTTATTTAGGGACCATCTATCATATTGCATGTAATAACTTAAGTGAATGCATAAAGATAGCATTAAAAGGTAAGATGAAAAAACCTCTCTAAGCCTTTCAATTTAATGTCAAAGTTAATTTGTTGTATAGGTCCCAAAGGAAGGACATCCTTATTAATTCATCCTTTCTAACCACTGAACATGTAGATGGTCTAAGTCCTTGTTCTTCTAATTTTCAAAACTCTATCAATTTACTTGGGAATTATTTTCTAAATATTTTTAGAATTTTAAACATAGTCCTTGAATTAAAAATATAGCTGGAACAGAGTCCTTGATTCAAGTATCATTAATTGAATAACCCTTAAGTCAAACCCCAACTGAAGAGTCCTTTAAAACTAACTTGAATTCTAAAGTACATTCCTAAAGGAATACATGTATAAAAATTTTCTTGATGTTATAGCACTACAAAGGCAATGTGGAAATATTTATACATTTCCCAATCATGACAATTATATATTATATCCTATAAAAATGAAAATCTTGGATCATGTTATATGTGTCTTACCACCAATTTTTCAGAGTGCTGTACTCCATAATTATGATGTACCTAAAGCTGAAAGACCTGTTTGGAAAAATATCTGGTATTGTTAGCCTACAAATGAAAGTCACAAGGCTTTTATGGATGGTTTATGAAAATTTTTCTTGTAGTATCAGTGTTTATGATCTGTTTGTCTATAATCACTGTCCACAATTTTATTCTTAGCATGAACTAATAACATTTTTTTCTGTCGAGTCCAAAACAGAATATGTATTTATTGAGTGTACACATACATGCAGTAGAAGGCATAAATGGATGGGACAAGTGATTCTTGAATTCCTTTGCCACTCAAGTTACCCATAAACTGAAAGTGTGAGAACCACATATCTACACAATATCTAATTCCTTTTTGCCTGAAATTTTCACTTCATTAATTGATTCACTCTCTTCTGGCACCTGTTTTGGTATAATATAAGTGCAGTCTCTTTGAAATTATTTCCCAAAATATTCATGATTGCTGAGTGCATAGGTATGTTAGTCACTTTGTGAGTCGTGAGAAGTAGGAAAGTCTTAGTTTTTTCTGTACTGAGTACCTAGTTTATTTAATTTTGAACAAGGGAGTAGGAAAGAGGAACCCAAATCCCAAATTTTTAAGCCAGCTCTATAGAAATTAAAATCAGGAAGACATTACTGCATAGTCGCTAAGTACATGGACTACAAGACCTTCGAGATCTGATATTGAATCCCTGCTCTGCCACTTTCTCACCTGCAAACCTTCTCTCTTAGGATTGTTTTGAGAGAATTAATTTACGTGATGAGAATAAGGCCTCAAGCACCCACCATTCTAGGCACACAACTATTATCATACAAATAGGTCTTCACAAAAGCAGTACTCTACCTGTGATGCCCTAAGACCTGGACTTTCATTTTAAACGGGTTAAGTAAAAATATTTGTGACCCAACTCAGTAGACCGCTCAACTACTATTTACAGTCGTGGCTTTCGTTTTGTTTGACTTTCTAACTGTCACGTTAGAATACAGTGTCAACAGAAGCAGAATTTAGGTTTAAATTCAACTCAATTGTATTAAAAAACAATTGCATTTATGCTTTAATTGGAGTCTGTTGAAAAGCCCACCCTCCTTTCTGAGTCCACATGCCTTCTGACAGCCACACTTCTGAGATTGTAGTATATCCAACTGGAAAATATATTCCATTTTGCTTTAACTCATTACCCCCCCTTCTGCTGACTGAAAAAATTTATTTGGGTATATTCCAAATGGCAATAGAAGTTTTCATTGTACTTATTAGCATCTATGCTTCCATAAGATTCTTTGAGGGTATCCAATGACATATTGTAGCTTTAATCCTGGAACTCTTAAGCTAATCAGAGATTCGAGGTTTTGTGAAATTTGGAGCATTGATTCTTATAGATAAAACTGGAGAAGAAGTAGTTGTCTTCATCTTGTCCATGCGAACAATTGCACGCGGGAATGCAAACGTCATCATCCTGATTCCATTCCTGCACAAACAATGATGTAGGGGTGGTTTCTTGTGCTTGCTTTCTCGGTAATTCTTTCTTTCCTTGGGACCTGATTCAACTTCCAGTCTGTCTCAAGAACCCCAACATTAAGAGCGTGTATAGGCCTGCCTTACCTGACCATTCACTCTGCCCCTCTCAATCCTAGCTCACTACCCTTCCTGCTTTTCATTGCTCTGCCAGCTGGTGGCCCTTCTGAAATGCTGCTGTTACACTAATGCTTTCTCAGTCAGGTGTTAACTGACGTAACAGCTTCACGCATCCACTTTTTACCACTTCCTCACCCTATTGTATGTTAACTGTGTGTGTGCTCAACAAGGGAGTGTTCGGCTGCCTTCTAGTTACACTGCTTACTCTTCATTTTCACTAAACTAACCCTAATTTGGCTCTTTGGGACTTTATTCTTTTCTGATATTAGCCACTTTCTGGAGAAGTTCTTGCTTAGGAAAGTAAGGTAGAAAGCCGAGACCCTCCAGATCGTATACAACCCTGAGTAAGAGATCAAACAAAGACTTAATACAGAAATCTTTAGTTGTGACCAAAATCTAATACCTGTCCCATAATGGTATACATTTCACCATTATTTGGTTCCCACATAGGCAGTACATCTGTAATAATTGCTAGTAGTTCATTCATGACCTCTGGCCATTTAACTTATTTCCATTGAAAATCTTATTATGTGTTTCTTTGTCTTAGTTTATGATTCAATTTTGTCTTATGCTTTTTCTTTTTGCCTTTCTATGATGATTTCAATACTCACCACACATGTGCTTACTACTGGGGCAAAATCACCATAGTGAAGCATTTTAATGACAGCACTCTGTTTTTTCTTGTTTTTTTTTTTTTTTTTGCGGTACGCGGGCCCCGCACTGTTGTGGCCTCTCCCGTTGCGGAGCACAGGCTCCGGACGCACAGGCTCAGCGGCCATGGCTCACGGGCCCAGCCGCTCCGCGGCATGTGGGATCTTCCCGGACCGGGGCACGAACGGGCGTCCCCTGCATCGGCAGGCGGACTCTCAACCACTGCGCCACCAGGGAAGCCCTAGCACTCTGTTTTTGATGGTAGCGCAAGGCAGCTTGTTCTTAGTGCTCTTTCACAAGGAATTGTGCGATGTCCCAAGGAAAAGAGAAGAGCTATTAAATAGCTGAGAGCCCTGATGCAGTCTTCTATTTCTTGGCCACATTCTGGAGCTATCCAGGAATGGATGTCCTTAATGACTTCTTTCCAAGAAAATTCTCCAAAGAAATAAGGTATCTTTCCCTCTCTAAGCAGTATTATTAAATGGAGCTTTTGTTGTTTGGCACACTGCCATTCAGAGGAGAGCCGTTATCTTGCCCCAGTGGGAGACAGAAGAGTACAAAATGTATCCTCTGGATCCCAAGATCCTGACTACAGGTTAGAACACAGGAATGGTCTGTCAGCAGTTTTCTCCCACAGAAAAGTCCCTTCAGTTTCCTCCTCCTTTCATCCCTGAATACTGAGTGTTGCAGTGCCTAATACTCCATTCTGTTGTCACCATCCTCCATCTTTATAGAATTGTAGAGTTACTGAAAGTTAGGGAGCTTATAGTAGTCTCTCATTTTCCACATCTCACCAAATTTCCCACAAGTAGCAGGGCTGGGACTTGAATCCGTATCTCCAGACTCCCATTCAAGTTATTCCCCCTCAGCCCCACCGCAGTCAGCTACTTTATCCTTTCCCACTGTGTCAGTGATGAGCTCTGAATGATGCCAGTCATTTAGAGCTTTTTTTTGGTGTCTTTATCATTTTTTATTTCTATTTTTAATTGTGGTAAGATACAAGGATCATAAAATTTTCCATCTTAACCATTTTTAAGTATATAATTCAGTGTCCTTAAGTACCTTCACATTGTTGCACAAGCATCTACCTCCAGAACATTTTTCATCTCGCAAAACTGAAAATCATACCCATTAAACAGTTACTGCCCCCTGCCCCATGCCTTCCCACTGTGGTGGTATCTCACTGTGGTTTTTATTTATGTTTCCCTTATGATTAGCGATGTCGAGCATCTTTTCAAGTGCTTATTGGCCATTTGTGTATCTTCTTTGGAGACGTTCTATTCAAGCTCTTTGCCCAAATTTTAATGTAGTTTTTTCTTGTTGAGGGTTTTGGTTTTTATTTATTTACTTATTCTTGGATAACTTATATAACACTTGTCTCTTCCTGAGAAATGTCATGCTAAAAAAAAGATATAATTTCAAGATATAACATGGGTGTAATTTACATAGAGTTGCCAATCTGGCATTTTTTATCAAAGATAGATTACAAGCCTAGTCACTGAACAGTTTAAGCATTTATCTTTCTTACATCTTAAAATGTAAGGATTATGGTAGACATAGAGGCCTATCTTTTTTACAAGTACTATTTGAGTGTCTGCTCAAGATGGCAGATCACAGATTTCACATACAGTGGGAGAAAGAAAAAAAAATTACTGAACAGAGGAAATAATATGTGGTTAAAGAATTCTTTCTGGTGCTTCCCTGGTGGCGCAGTGGTTGAGAGTCCGCCTGCCGCGGCAGGGGACACGGACTCATGCCCCGGTCCAGGAAGATCCCACATGCCGCAGAGCGGCTGGGCCCGTGAGCCATGGCCGCTGAGCCTGCGCGTCTGGAGCCTGTGGTCCGCAACGCGAGAGGCCACAACAGTGAGAGGCCCGCGTACCGAAAAAAAAAAGAATTCTTTCTGACATTCTTTGCGTACCAGATATTGCTGAGGTTAAATATGGTAACTACCTTATAGTCTGTTATTTTGCCTTTATTTCAAACACAGATATTGCAAAATTTAACTACTCAGCTACATTTAAATAATGTTACAATGATAGTGTATATTAGTAAAGGCAAATGTGAATGTTAAGAATGTGTTGTTCTCTCCCCTGCTGGTGGGAATTTCCAAAAAGCAAAACGGTCATAAGAAGTAAAATGGAAAACTTGGGCCATATTCTATAACATCACTGAACCTGCTCTGCCTTTGTTTGTGTTTTGTTAGGAGTTGTTTTTATCGGTGTATTATGACTATTTTTTCACTAGTCATTGTGGTTCATTTCCCTTTATAGTTTAGTAATTACATTTGTGAAATATATTTTTAACACCTAATCACCATCAGGGCACTCTTAAGAGATGAAATTAGAAAGACCATCAGACATTCTGTCTTAACTGTATTGCTAATTTAGTACTAACTCATTTTTTTTTTATTGCAACTTGCTATTGGTATCATGAATGGAGCTTTAATTGTAGAGAATGGTCCTCGCTGAAATGGCACTCCCATTGATTTAAGTGCCTTCTTTTAATTTATGGAGTATTCCTTTTGGGGGATTATTGTCAAACATTTTTTAATTATACTTCCAGTTACTGGAAGACAGATTGAAAGCAGGGCCAAACAGTTAAGGTGTGATGAGCATAACTTTCCCTCCTCTCTACAGCTTTCTTATTCTGTGCTCCAAAGCTCCACCCCAGGGAACGTTCCTATTAGCAAGACTAAATAAAACCCGGAACCTACATTCCTAAACCAAATCACATTCGTTAAGTTTACTTCTTTGGTGTTCCTAATTAAATTTATGATTAGATAAGTCTTGTTTTATGTACCATAACTTCTTTATATACTTAATTTTTTAAAAGTGAACTGGCAAAGCAAGTCATAAACAAGTTCATCACAAAGACCAAACTTTCTTTAATAAAGCAGGTTGCAAAATGTTCTCTTCACCTGAAATATTAGATCGCCACATTGAAATTGACTTGGACACCATCTATGTAGATAAGTATTCTTTAGATCAGAACCTTGAACATTAGCTGTTGGGGTCATGGTGGGAAACAGCTGCTATGATGGAAACTATATCATCATGGCTGACAGTTAGGGATCCAGTTTGGCTGACCATCCCTGATGTCATTAATCCTGCTTAATCTCCCTGCTTTTTCAAGGGAATCCAGCTAATTTTACAGAACCTTTTGAACTGCTTACACAGTCATGCAAAATGGATAATTTCCAAGGTGCTCAAATGTCAGGGAAATGGATCCTTAAATAATTTAATAAGAAAAGGAAAGCTTTGTAATGATTAAATTACATTTGATGGCACTTTTCTCTATCAGTAAATATATGCTACTGGAATTGGAAATACAGGGGCAAGCTTGTCCCTTGTAAGGTGGTAGGTAAAATATCTTTGTATGGAATCTCAGGAATGTGGGTGCATAAGGGTAGCTCTCACTCAGGCATTCTCTGTAGTGCATAATGGCTCATAAGAGCAAGAAATACATCTGGCTTAGTAATATTTAATGAGTGAATTTATAAATACAAAAAGTGCTCTCTTTACAACATGAGGAATATAGGCAATATTTTGTAATAACTATAAATGGAAAGTAACCTTTAAAATTGTATTAAAATTTTTAATTAAAAATAAATAACTAAAAGAAAAATATTCTTAATCACTAGAATCAGAGCAATTAAAATTTAAAATTTTTAATTAAAAAAAATAATGCTCTCTGCCTCATTCCACCCCACCTCCATTTTTGCAAACACAAATGTAGAGATACATGCACAATGAATAGCAAGGTTATGGAAGAGAGGAGGGAAGTGGAGAACGCCAGGGCTGGTTTACAGCTTGTGAGCATCGGTATAACAGTGCCCGTGGTTAACAGCCAGCAACTGTTCTGACTGGTGGATGTTTAAGTAGCAACAGTTGTTAAATATGTTGAATAACAGCACAGGTTATTTCTTTATTTAACCCGTTTTGTTCCAGGCTAAGCACCTTCTACCCTAAGATATCCTTGAGATCAGAACCAAACAGAATTCCTGAAGGTAATTAAGAGAAATTGAACTGGGCAGGAGAATGAACTGTGGTCATGGGTTACTTCTATCCCAACTAGACCAAGCCCTAGAGGCTTCACTGGCGGAAGGTTGAATCCAGCTAGGGAAAACCTTTGATAGGGGGCAGGGTAGTAAGTTAGAGTGTACACTAGTTTGGGAATCTATGGTTTAAGTTTAACCAGAGCTCTTTCACGAACTTTCTAACCAATTTAAGGGAAGTCATTTCAGTGGGTTTTCAGTGAAAAGTTTGGAAAATTTGAACTTTAGAATCCCTTCCAGTTCCATCATCTAATCAAATCAGGCGTATCTTTTTCTAAAAGAGGATTTTTTTCAATAGTGTGTATAAGGACACAGTAATATGTATATAAGGACTAAAATCATAAACCTACCATTTTAAACTCCTGTTGGTATTTGTAGAATGGTTTGATATGTGTATGACATTGAATTCTACCTAAATATTTTAAAGTTTGACTTAAAGAGTTATTTGTGAAAGTGGACTTTCAAAACAAAGCACCAACTCAGTCATCTAATCATCAGATTTTCAATAATCCAGACAAGTTATGGCAAAGTCCTGCAATTTCTATTCCAATATAACAAAGAAATGCTAATAAGTCTGCAACATTTGCCTATAACTACAGTCTTTTCTGCACATAAAGAGAAAGCAACACACCTTTCATTCACTGAAATCAAAAGCCAACTATTAGCCAAGCTTGCCTGTTCATTCCTTGAGTATTGATTGCACATTATTATTGGTAGATATAATTAGTAACAACAGCTGATTTAAATGAATTTAAAGGATCCATTGTTGCAGGACTTCTCAGAACCTTTAATATCCTAACATAAACATAAAACTTTTCCAGAAAAGAGCACATGGTATTTCACATTTCTCAAACCTTTTCCCAGTGAACTATTCCTTCCTTTTATTTATGAGTTATTAAATAAGTGGTCACAGGGATCATATTTTAGAAAACACAATGTGGGAAATGCTGTATATATTAATTTTCTATTGAAGGGTCAAACAGACCCAATATTTATCTAATTGTTATGCTATCTCTGTCAGCAAAAAACGTTTTTTATTTTATTGCAACTCAGAGCCAGTATTGGAGTAAAAACTCTTAATTATGATCCAGTTGTCTAATTTTATATTGATGTCCAGAAAGGTGCAGTAATGTGCTTAAGTGTCATGTAGTGAGTTTGAGGTGGGTCTAGGATTGGAGTATAGAGCCTTTATTCCTTAGCCCAGTATTTTTTTTCCATTACACTTCACTGAGTCCTCTTCCCATATCTGTCGTCGCTGATCTCAACAGAAGTGCTTATAAAGAACATATGAAGACGCTAATAACAATCAGGTGCATTTTAGGGTCTCCAAATAGAAGACCCTGCTGACAGTTCAAATTCCATGTGTCCAAAACTGAGTTTGCTCCTTTCTTGTTATACGGCAGTGTATATGTAAGGAATAAGAACGTGGAGTTTGGAAACAACTCACTTAGATCTTCTTCAATATATTCAGCGATTCCCGCATCCTCGTCTTTGTTCATACTGACCCTTTAGACTGAATTGTTTTTCTCCCAACCTCTCACATATTGAAATTAAATATCTTGAGATGGCATTAAAGCACATGTAATAAGTTCATGATGTATTTTTAATTAAATTTAATTAAACCAAACAGTTTCTATCTCCCCTTTCCCTCTCACGGCTGCTACTGGAGATCCAGTACTAGAAAGTATCCACGAGATTCCAGTGCCCTTCCCTTAAATTAATTTTAGTTGGCCTAATTTTATCTAATTATCCATTAATATCCATTTGAGTAGTGGCACACTTCCGAACTGCACAAGATTCGGAACCATTTCTCCAAGATCTCTCTATTTATTAATGTTGCCTAGCTGACTGCTTAGAGACTATTCTCTGTTTCAGTCAATAAATGTTTGTTGAGCACTTACTATGTCAGGTCATTGATGTGAGCGAAAGAAAAAGTCTTAATTTTTTTCAATATGGCATCATTTTTATTCTGCTTCACTTCTCATCTAGATTCTTCCTTTTACATTGTGTGCAAACCTATTTACCAAAAAAACCTTCCCTATTCAGAGGGTGCCAGTTTTTACCGGCTAGACTAGGAGCCTGGATTTAGATGGGATTTTAAAGTCATGATGAGCAGCAGCAAGGCACTCTGTTTTGCTTAATGGAGCCACATAAATTGGGTATGACCACATTATGCCTTGGCAAGTTAGTTCCTGTACTAGTGAAGAATGATTTTCTAGTAGGTTATATAATCAAGGAGTTGTCCAAACAGAAGGCACTGGTGAGGCAGCAAACCATCATACCCTGTGGTTCCAGGGTTCCACAAAATTCACTTACCTACTCACTTGGATTGTATGTACAGGACCATATTAAATCAAGTTGTCTTCAAAAGAAATGCCAAATTTCAAATCTGAAACAGGCTCTAGGCCTTGGGGGACAGAATGCCACAGCTGTTTTTATTTTTTTTATTTCTTTTTGTTTTTTGGGTTTTTTTGCGGTACGCGGACCTCTCACTGTTGTGGCCTCTCCCGTTGTGGAGCACAGGCTCCGGACGCGCAGGCTCATCGGCTATGGCTCACGGGCCCAGCCGCTCTGCGGCATGTGGGATCTTCCCGGACCGGGGCACGAACCCGCGTCCCCTGCATCAGCAGGCGGACTCTCAACCACTGCGCCACCAGGGAAGCCCCCACAGCTGTTTTTAGATAAGCAATGCCTTCCTCCTCTTTTCTACTCTTTGCCCATACCCCTCCATCTTACTCCTTGTTCTCATAGCCAGAGAAGTAAAGCAGAGGCTCTTGACAAATAATGTTCCAGAGGAGCAATCGCCTCTGAGATGCCTTTTATAGCTTTGGGCTTTGTACCAAGGCTGGGGAATATTTAAGACCTCAGAAATTCCACTTTTGCTCCATGGAGAAGAAAAAAAGACAATTTTAAGTAAAAGGGCAGCTCTTTGTTCATGACTTGCAGGTTTCATTCACTATGGTGGGTTAGAAATTGCCATTGAGCCAAAAGAGCATTTTCCAAAGGACATTCTGTACATGGATCAATAATTGTTATTATTAAAAATGTTTTTCAGGGTCAAACAGGTTTGGAGAATGAAGAGTTAAAGTCAAACTAGTGTTTTCGGTACAGGAAAATTAGCTACTTTAAAGTGCTCATGTCTCTGGTACATCTCTAAGAGGAATATAGAAAACGCTTAGTTTTCTAAACTTCTTTGGCCATGGAAACTTTATTTTATGCTGCTTCTCATGGGATTCCCACTATTCTATGGAGTACACTTTTGGAAATGCTGATCTATGAGAATAGATACATTATTTTCAGACATTGACGTTTCATATTCTTCCCCCAAAATAGAAATAGTGTAACTTTACTTTCCAAGGAAATCTGTTCTCTTTAAATGAAGAGTAGTCTATTTAATCACCATCATTGTATTAGCGATTTAGATGCTATTTATTCACTGGAGGAGTGGTTTCCGCTAACCAGCACACCCCTGCAACACAGGGATACAATTTTCTACAGCTGAGATGAGTGATGGGTGCTCATTTGTGGATTCAGAGCAATGAATGTTCTCTTGTCCCACTCAGTGACTGAACCACTGTCCAAGGTTACCTTATTTCTGTATTCTAAACCAGGCTCCCCAATCAGGTGTTTAGATTCCACGTCCATCTGGCTTATATGTGGGCTTCCACAAGAGCTTTTGTTTAAAAAAAAAAAAATGGTTAAAAGACATTTTGGAAACCACTGCCCTAAGTAGCTAAACTACTGAGACAGATCCAGGGGGATCAATTTGCTTTACATATGGAAGTGTATTCTTCTCCTATTCAAGGAGGATATGGATACGGAATCGGTATGAAACTGGCATAGAAGTGAAGCTTTTTGCCCAAAACTAAAGAAATAATAAAAGCAGAAGCCAAAATAAGAACCTCTTGGCTCCGTAATTAGGGCTCTTTGGGTAAAGAATAATCCTCCCTGCCTTACCAAATTCTGACCCTAATTCATCCCTTAAACAAAGCAACCAATATTTACTGACCATTTACTATGTTCCAGACTCTTTTCTAGGTTCTAGGGTTACAAGACTAAACAATGTCCTTGTTGTAGAGAAGAAATAGGAGAAATATCAAGAAGCAAGTAAATAATCTGATGTCAAAGTTAAGCTCTGTTCTGGTTTTCTTGGAGTCATCTTCCAGGTGTACCATATGACTGTCTGATCACAAGTTCTCTGTCTCACCTGTTCCCATTACAATTTGAAAGTTTCTAAGTTGCATTTTTATCTCCATTAGCTACTGTTTGCCTGATTTTGTCCTTTTCTACCTGGGTCCAGGTTCAACTTACTAAGCTTAGAAAGTTAGAAAATTTCTAGCTTCTAAAAAACTGAATTAGAAAATTCCTGCCTATCAAAAATTCCACATTAGTCTTTCTCTAGATTCCACCCTGAAACCTACCCATCCTTTAATAATCTGTTCAGCTAATATTAGGGCTCATTTTGGGTTTTCCACAGCTGTTACTCTTATTAACTTTCTTCACTCTTTTTTCTCTTTTTTTGAAGAATCCTAGAGAAGGTGAATTACTTCATTCCTCATTCTGGTTCTACTCTTTTTTGCCTTGTTTATGTCCCTTAAATTCTTAAAGCCCTGTCTTTCTTCACAACTCTACCTATGCATTCTTTCTCCTATCTTCACAAATCACCGTGAAACACCACAACAAAAATCCCGTGTGCTGCAGCTAAGACCCAGCACAGCCAAAATAAATAAATAAATAATAAATAAATATTTTTAAAAAAACATTCTTCTCAAAGAGAGGCATATCTACAAGGTACTGTTTAAACCTGGACAATTACAGTTGAAATTTTCTGACTAGAGGCAGGTGCAGTACAGCCCAGATATACTATAAAGTTACACATGAGGAATTTGTTAAGAGTTCAAAATAATGCAAGACCATTTAAAATTACAGACCTCTTCAATTAATAGGAAAAAAGAAAGGACTTTGTTTCTTGGCTAAACCTCTCTGTCATTTCCAAGTGTTCAGTCTCAGATCTATTTTCATTCACCTTAGTTGTTCATGGTACAAATGTAAACGCGGTATGTGGGGCTTTGAAAGCCTGGACCTCCCCTTTCCTAGGCCAAGATGACTACACAGCTCCACTCACCTTAAGGGTGACAAGTCTCCCACCGTTTCTATTGCTCTGCATTGTAATGATACCGTTTAGTCAAAACCAAGCAACTGATACTTTGTAAAATATCAAGTGACATCACATATGTGACATAGATAGAATAAGCCAGTTAACTGCCTAATCGCCCCATATTCACCGTCATAGAGAAGCTGGCTTCTCACTGTGCTTAGCTCTCACATTTGGAATTAATGAGCAGGACTTTCATGGGAAGAACAGATCTGGTTTTTAATTCTTAACACCTGTAATGTTCCATACATCCTGCTTCTCTCAGGGACGCAATGCTAGGACTATCATACTCAACAGACCCTTAGAAATTCATTGTATGTCTATGATTTCCTTCTTAAAAAGTAGGGGGCTTCCCTGGTCACGCACTGGTTGAGAGACCGCCTGCCGATGCAGGGGACGCGGGTTCGTGCCCCGGTCCGGGAAGATCCCACATGCCGCGGAGCAGCTGGGCCCGTGAGCCATGGCCGCTGAGCCCGTGAGCCATGGCCGCTGAGCCTGCGCGTCCGGAGCCTGTGCTCCGCAACGGGAGAGGCCACAACAGTGAGAGGCCCGCGTACAGCAAAAATAAATAAATAAATAAAAAGTAGGATCTAACTAAGGAAAGCTGTACCAATTTCACAGGTATGTGAACACTTCAAAAGTCCTACCTTTCACATCAGGAAATAAGTCTCATCCAGTACGCAGGTAATAATATTCCCAGTTAAGGGAGAAGAGCTCCTCCTCTTCCCTACTTCCCCTTGCTGAATTCCTTTATTATCTGTCCTTGTACCAAAGCTAGCTATCTAGGAGACAACTTTAATTTCTCCCTTTTTATTCCCCTCCACGATCATATTGGTGCTTGTTGCTAAAGGGGGCCCTGTATTACTACATTCCTAGCCAAGGGTTTTATGCATTTACTTAAAGTCTGGAGGCAATCACTGAAGGAAGATACAATTACACTCATTTTGGTATAGGAAATGGGTTGGAGGGATGGCGACTTGAAGTAGGGAAACTGGTCATGAGGCTGTTGCTAGGGTCCTGATGAGAAAGATGGAGCTCTGAACTAAGGTGGTGGAGAAGGGTGAACACTTTAACAAGATACCAAGGGCTGATAGAATGGGAGTCATAGAGACTAGATGTCAGGTATAAGGAAGTGGGTGGAATCAAGGACCATCCCTGGTTTCCTATTTGGACAGTTCATGGATAATTGTGGAAGTCACTGACATGGGAGTACAAGGAATCAAAAAGGGAAAAATAATACATTCAAGAGAGTTCTGTGCTTCCTAGAATTCATCAGACCACAAACCACCATTATTATCAAAAATAACAATCACGTGTGAGTGATTGTGTGCCGTGCCAGAGATTTATAGATAGCTAAAACATAATCCTTTTCTGAAAGAGGTTTCTCATCAGGCCAGGTTGTTAAGTTGTGTACATACATAGATGAAAATGTGTGGCAGGCACACAAAGTGCCAAAAGGTGGTTTGGGTAATAAATTTTCTAGGCACTCAAAACCTACTTTTCTACCCTTATTTTCACTTCCTGAGAAGCTCTAAGCTCCAGCTAAATTAAAGTTTTGTATTCCTTATTCTTCGGCTACCCCTACATTTTTCTATCTCCACATCTTGTTTTAAATCTGCTTTCTCTGCCTATGTAGGTCTTTGTTTCTTAAAACCCTATTCAGTTCTCAAATTTTAGGTCAAAATACAAATCCTTCTCTCGTTCCCCCAATCAGAAATGATCCTTTATAAAGCTCTGTATTTGTGCCATTTTATTGAACTTTTTACCCAGGCTGTATGATAGTTACTTTAGCACATGTCTTACATCATTCGTACTGCTCCCTGCCCCCATCCCCCCCACCATGCTGTTTCTTGTACTGAAACCACATCTCATCCGTCTCACCCATATTTGCGTCCCTTGTAATGCCTCGGCTGTCAATACATGTATGTGTTTTCAACTTACTAGTGGGCTTGAAGTGTCAGAAACAAGGGGTAATGATCAGCATATAAGATGACACTTGAAAGTTATACTTTCTCAATTTCCTGGCATGCTAATATGTGAATTGAATACAATTTACTCTTGGGGACAAGTATATTAGGCATTGTATGGTCAGGCCACTCAAGATGGTTGTTTTCTTGCTCTGTACATCTCCTGATCCACCAAGTCCTGCTTCTCTCACATGAATATCCAATCCCCTTAATTATAGGGCCTAATTAGTAACTGCCTACGTGCTCACCCCCTGCCCCAGCTGCTGATTTCCCTGGTAACTGAGCCAACATGACGTCAGTTCCCCTATAAATGGTAGCCTCTTTCTCTGCCCGCCCCGCCCCGTCCCACCCCGCCCCACCCGGTAGTGAAGGACGCTACCACGGCCTGTCTGCTCGCCGTCTGCTGTAAACAGGGGGGTGTCGCTCCAGGACCTTTTGCTTAAGAGTCCCCGTCCAAAAAACCACTGAGTCTCTGTTGCTGTCTCCAGGCTCTTTGGTCCCAAGGCTGGGCAGCTATAAGGCTTGCAGGCCTGCGAAGTGCAGCCCAACCACTGGTGAGCCAACCAGGAGGCCGAAGAAACTCCCGTGAGTGCTGAGATGTCGGAAAATAAGGCTGGGGTATGGAAAGTTGCAGAGGTGATCCTGAGGAGGCCGTCCACTAGCATGTGGGGCTCTGTGGCAGCTGACTACCATGCGAGATGTTTTTCTCTTCCGTCATACTGATGACATCCTGTTAACCTTAGAGCCTTCTTCCGATGTGAAAGTAGCAGCCCCGTGCTCGTGGCTCATCTGACTGCATGGGGATGGCTGGTGAATACAAAGTGTAAGAACTTGGATTATCTATCAGGTACTTGGATGTTAGCTGGTCGGGTAAGACGAGCATACCCCCGACCCACCACCCCTAAACAACTACAGACACAGGCTTTAGGGGTGTTACCTCGGGACAGGCTTGTCAGTTGGAGGTGGCCAGTTCACCAGAGGGTTTGGCTGGGGCATGTGGCAACGGCAGAATGTCCTTGGCTTCTGGTTCAGCTGCGGAAGGGGGCAGAGCAACAGTATTGTTTCTTGGAACAGCTGTGTGCAGTCTACAGTGTGTTACAACAGGTGGAAGTCATTACTCGAGGTCTACGGAGTCATAGAGTAATGCAAAAAACCCCACTTTAGGGGCTTCCCTGGTGACACAGTGGTTAAGAATTCACCTGCCAATGCAGGGGACACAGGTTCAAGCCCTGGTCCGGGAAGATCCCACATGCCGTGGAGCAACTAAGCCCGTGCGCCACAACTACTGAAGCCTGCGCACCTATAGCCCGTGCTCCGCAACAAGAGAAGGCACTGTGATGAGAAGCCCGCGCACCACAACGAAGAGTAGCCCCCGCTCGCCGCAACCAGAGAAAAGCCTGCATGCAGCAATGAAGACCCAACGCGGCCAAAAAAAACCCAAAACCCCCTACTTTACTGGTCATGAAGTTCAGGAATGGGCCAATACAAATGCCGTACACTGACATTTCCCCCGCCCTACAGCCCCTGTGCTGCTGGGCTAATTGAAAGGATGAAGGGGCTACTCAGCAACTGACACAGAAAACTCTCTCTTCCAACATCAGGACATGTCCCAGGAGCAATCGTCCCAGTGCTGACGCCCTGTTAACCCAGAGGCAACTAGTCAACACAATCCAAGCTCAACTGTCGACCACCTAACGACTGCTGCCAAATGGTCGGTCAGGCCAATAACTTGCTTTTGCCCTTGACACAGGATCTACCCCCAGGGGAACACATGATAAATGACCCTAGGACTGGCAGGCAAGTCCCCAGTGGTTTGGGTTTGCTGCCTTGTGGGGAAGAGGATTAGAAAGGGATTTACAGGTCTCACCTGTCTTCTACCCAGCCCCAACTAAAACTACTGAGGTAATTAATCCAGGCCCCCTACTGGAGAAAGGCACCATCATATTAACCCTGTGGTCCGTTGCTACAGGCCTCTCCAGTGTTCGGCACTGGCTGTGGGGACTGAGGATGGAGAGGTGGTGGGGTACTGCAGGCCAGGACGAAAACCACATGCAGGGGCAATGTGATCTCAGCGTGCTCTTACTGCTTGTATTTTGCTTAATAGTCATGATCTACCCTGTGTTGTGCCTGTTAAACATCTTGCCTTCCCTCCTTAGTCTAAGTGGAAGGAATCTGTGGACTGGGTGATAGTGGTAGCCTCACTGTGAAATGAGTTTGATTGGGTCCCTGTCGCGAGAGGACATTTTCATCCTCATCTGGACTTCCATGAAAAATTGACCTGATAAGCGCCTGGCTCCAAAGTTTGCCCACCTCTTGGACTCGTGATACTCTTAAGCCTCTGGTATCTGTATTGCATGTGTGGTATTTGGTTGGAGTGTGCCTCTGTATTCCTGACCCCAGGGATATCACGGAAAAGGGGCGGATCAAGATTGTAAGGCTCCTACAGGGTGTGTAGGAGTGGAGTATATCGTCAGGCCATTCAAGATGGCTGCTCTCTTGCTCTCTGTACATCCCCTGCTCGAGCAGGCTCTGCTTCTCTCAGGTGACTCTCCAATCCTCTTAATTATAGAGCTTAAGTAGTACCTGCCTATGTGTTTGCTCCCTGCCCCAGCTGCTGGTTCCCCTGGTAACTGAGCCAACCTGATATCAATTCCCCTTATAAATGGTAGCCTCCTTCTCCTGCAAGTTGCAAAGCTTGCTGTCATGTCCTGCCTGCCATCTGCTGTAAAACGTGGGATATTGCTCCAGGACCTTTTGCTTAAGATACCCTCTCCAGTAAACCATGGATGTTTCCACCGCTGTCTCCAGGCCATTTCTTTGGTCTCAAGGCTTGCAGGCCTGCAAGGTGCAGCCCAACAGGCTTACAGTGTAGATACTAACTGAAACTTAGCAGAATATGTAAAACCTAAAAGTGGTGCAATGAGTAGAGTGTTAGATGCAATGATAACCATTCACCCCTAGTTGAAATCGTTTTCACACAAATCCCGCTGATGAAATGTATATATTTAAAATTTCACTCCTTTATTTTTCCTTGTGTAAAATTACCTGCAGAGTAACCAAGAACTCTTATTTGTGACAAAGCAGCCTGTTTCTGACTGTTGTGCTCTTGAGTAGGACTGGTGACCTCTTAGGGAACAAACAAGCCTTACTATGGAATAAATTTATTTTTAATAGCAACTTGACGCTTGAAGAATTTGTAGGAAAGAAAAATACTCAAGGCTGCAAGTAAGACTGCTTAAATAAAAGTTGGCTTTTGATTACCTGGAAGGCATAGCTATTAGTCCTTTACAAAGCACAGATTTTATTCATGTCCATTGAGGTGACTTTTGTGGATGTTTCCATTGAAAATTTTCAGCAGTTCTTCTGATGCCATGTGTTAACTGAAGTCCACATTGATTACTCTTGATTTCTCAGAATCTCTTATGTCCTGATATGTAAAGGGGGCTCCAGAATTTCTTAATGGGAGAACTTTAGACAACAACCAGACAAGTCTTCCTGGCTGAGAGGAAGGGCAATGGAACATGCTGCCGCATTTGCCTCACAAGCTTACTGTGTTTACATGGATTGTATTTAGGGTGTCTTTGGGCATTGATCTTCTTCAAGTCAAATAGACAAGAAAAAAAGGCCACAGTCAATGTTAGAGCTGTATTAATTTAAATGTCTTTGTTACTTTTATATTTTTCTAGGTCTTAGAAGACCGTCTTCAAAAGCCCAAGATGAGGTTCACACTTACACGCTGGTGCTTGACCCTCTTCTTCTTTCTGAATGTAAGTGAAACGAAGTTATTTTAAGCTGTTAGTCAAGAATGCTGAAGTAGTACGATTATGATTGGGCATTTGCAAGGGTAGACATTGTTCTCCAAAAACCAAACTATAATTTTCTTTAATGTTTTGTTAACAAATCTCCTCTTAATATTATTCAAGGAAAACTATTACTAACATTTCATACATGTTAACTTAATTTTAAGGGAATTTACATTTTGTAATGTTATACGTCAAAGTTTACGGGAATGATTGCTAATGTAGCCCTTCTGTACCTGTTTGAATGAGGATAGTTTATTTTATTATGTAAGACTGTCATGTTATTTTAATCTTCAGATAAAAGTACAGTATAATTTGCTAAAAGTAATCCAGTACTTGGAAATGTAGGTACCTTCATGCTCTTCGAAATAAATTTTCAGCAAGAATATTGTAGAAACTACTGGAATATTTTATTTCGTCTGTAAATGTCTAAGCCTTATGTCGTATTCTATAGGTGCAGAAATATTGGTATATTCTATTCATACTGATATTGTTATTCATCTCAAATGAAATCCTATGTGATCAACTATGTGTAAATATTTTTAAATTTCATAAAGCATATAACTAGACATAGATAGAAGAAATCATAAAGTAACTACTAGATAATAAGAAAGTTTGAGTATTATCCAGTCACCGTTTTTTGTTTTTTGTTTCTTTTACAAAGAGTATATAACTTTTTGTATGTTTAAAAAAAGTCACTTTTCAAAACTCTTACCTAATTTTAAAATTCAAAGACTGAAAGAATTTCATATATTTGCATGAGCACAACAGGTGTCTTATGGTTTGTGGGCATTTTTTTTTTACTAGCAAACATTGCATAGGGTACTTAAATGGCTTTGTGCTCTCTTCATTGTAACATAAATTTTGCTTCTGTGTGTTTGGGTTACCTATTGGATTTGGAGGATTTGTCCATAAAAAATTTCATACATCAGTTTCCTTCTAAAACACTCGTTATGTTCCACATTGATGCTCTCTAGAGAAAAGGAAATTTTTAAACGACGCTGACTTTAATTATTCTAAAATGTCACTTCTTGGATACATTACTAACCACTACCAATATATTTATTGAATTCTACCGACCTGATTTCCAAATGGCCTTTAAAAACTATCAGTTTGTGTCACTGCATTCCATTAGCCTCATCTACTTTTACCAAAACTACCCACTCACTTTCTCTTCTTACCTGCGGTAATACAATAGGCTTAGAACAGTGCTTGGCACTTAGTGAGTGCTAAAAAGATGGTAGTGATGACGATGACAATGACAACAATGATGAAGACATAATGCTTCTCAGAAGAACCTACTTTATGTTGTTGTTGTTCACTTAGCTGTAGTCCCCTATTTGTGTTGAGTTTATGATAATATACGGCAGTTCTGTTTATATAATGCTCAGGTAGAAAGTACGTAGGACACCAACCAGGCATCTGATCCTACCTGGAAAAAGCAGGGCTAACACTTTACAGAGCTCCATTTTATACTTTGTTATTTTGAAAGGTATGAGTAACTGAAAGCTACAAGTAATCTGAACGTAGACATTATCATTATTAAGAATGGTGACATGGAAAGTCGTTTACATCAGCTTGTGGATTCTGGATTCATAGTCCTGTTAGAGCAGTTCTGTCTGTGGCAATCAATAGGAATGTCTCCCTTCAACCCAGTAGCATGGATCCCCACATTCAGTAGGTTTGGACCATTCCTCAAAGTTCTACACAGAACAGCTCTCTACTTGTTCTGTCTCTGTACTTCTAGAAACCACCTGTAACACACAAGAAGGCTGATTGTCTTAATCAAAGTAGGAATTGCTTAAGCACACGGCCATTCAAATAGATTGCTTTACCTCTGGACCCCATGATTAGTGTGGATGAAACTTTCTAGAATGTAAGCTCCATGAGGGCAGGGACCTTGCCAGTTTTGTTCACTGCTGAATCTTCAGAACCTAGAACAGTGCCTGGCATGTGGGAGGCACTCAAAATATTAACTGAAAGAACAGTGATGTTTCGGCTGCGGACTACAGCTGTCAGTGGCAGCTTGGTGGTCGTATGTGTGGCGCCATCTACTGGAACCTTTAGGAGTGACATCACATATACGGTGGCTAAACTGCTACGTAGGACAACAATTAAGAGGTGGTTTTTGTTTGATTTTGGAAGAATCATGCAAGATGGCTTGAATGCAAAACTTTGAATTTCAGTCTTTATTCAGAAAAGCAACATGCCCTTAATGTCTCATTTCTATTTTCATGTGAGCATAAAATTATATATTTACATTCCAGAAATACATAGAATAAACATAACACTTATGATAAGCTGAATATTGTTTTTCACATTGCTTGGTGGCTTAATCACTACTGCTTCTGTTTTACCCCTTTACTGCTGAAAATTATACCACCTCACTAGCTATTTTTAACTATGAAATAATTAGCATAAAGTTAATCAATGAACTTTATGAAATTTACATGTTACTTTAAGCAGTAGTAATTCCATGATCAGAATTATATAGATGTAATGGCTATATATTTATATCTACATATATCTGGATGTTATATACATAACAGAATGCCTCAGTGTATATGTTATTTTCCGAAGAAAATCACTGAAACATTCAGCTACCACTGGAAAAATTGCATCGTCAATGCTCAAACATGAACCAGACCAGGAGCGGCCTCAGATTATTATGGTTCTTCTAAGGGCAGAAGTTCTGATTCCTCATTCCCTCAGTGTTGAAACAATCTCTGCTGAACCAGGTTACAGGAAGTTCACTGGAGTTGTTTCAACATTGGTGGAACGATAAGATCGATGCTACTGTCGTCTACGTGAACTACACCTACTTTTTGAGATGGTCATATCTCCGCTATTACTGGTGTTAAAACTGCATTAAACCAAATAATGTTGTCATTGAAAATACAGGTATAGGGTTTCCAGTTGGCTATTCTTGCACATACTGCCTCCCCATGGCCTCCATGTATTTCCAACTAACAGAGGAACATTTAATTGGTTGCTTAGTCTGTTTAAAAGTAGAATTCAGAATGTTACTTCTGGAAAGAGTGTCAAACTTAAGCAAAGTAGTTCCTAATGTCTAAAATATCTAATAAGTGACAGAAAAGATTTATATATAACATCATAATACATCTTCTAATTTGACTTGAAGATGGTGGGGAAATGACCCAGAAATAATATCAAATGATGATTTTCATATCAACTCAAGATTCTAAGAACAGAGCCACAAAGAATCAAATAGATGCATAAGCTGAACCAATCATTTGTATCTTATTGTGAGGACACTGTAATCAATTAAAGATCATGGTTACATGGTCTTTAGTCAAATTATTAAAACACACATTCATACAAATGTAGGCTAATAAAATCCAACAAGAAGCCTTTACATTAAATGTCTTCAAAATACTTTTCCTTACTCCCAAACCATCTCTCAATTCCTAATGGAATATCTGAGCATTTAACGATTAATAATTCTTTACCTTTCACAGTTTCTGGTGTCTGGAAATAGTTATAGTGTTGGTCTTTCTTGCTGGAGTGTAAGTTCCACGAGGGCAGGATCTGTGCTTGTTTTACTCAGCACCGTATCCTCAGCCTCTAGCTCGATACTTGGCTCATCAAGTTCAATGACTATTTGCTGACTGACTGATCTTAAAACCAGTGGGAAAGGGGTCATATTACAACATAATGTTGTTCAGCTACATTGGTAAAGGATTTGTACACCTTTAATAATCTTTGTCGGTTCATTAATTTCTTGTCACAAATTCTAGAGGCGTTAAAATTAGAAATAATCCTAACACTTAGTGTCAAATATATTCACAATAAGTATTCATCTACAGTTATAACAGTAATGTTATAACAATAAGTATTCACCCTCTTCTGTTTGCAAGTGATTTCTGCTCAGATGACTTGCTGCCACCCCCAGATCTAGTCCAAAAGAGAACTTACCTTCTCCTCCGAGTAAGGTTTTCCTTTCTTAATGTCTTCTCTTTCTCAAGACGCTACCATTTTTTTTTTTCTAGCCATATAGGCTAAAATATCTGGGCTATTTGACTCCTAACTGTTCTCCATTCCTTATATTCAAATATACCTCGGTGCTTTTATTACTTGAGAAAGTGCTGAGTTGCTCTCTCTTGTTCCATCTTAAGGTGATCTAGTCCATGCCTTCAGCTGCCTGGCTGGCCTCCCCAGCACTAATCTGTGGACATCTGATGCCCACCACATGAATTTTATTAACATTCTCCTTTCGCAACCTTCACTGATCAAAAAACTGCAAGACAGCTTTATTTCATCATGTTTTTAAAATATTTGCTAAAATATATTGAGCCTTTCATGTCCCAGACGTTTTGTATTCGTTCTCACAGGGCCCTGTATTATCTGATTTTCCTTGATTTCATATCTTACCCTCAAATATGCTCCCCTCCAGGCAGTATGGTTTCAGTACAGTGTTTCACACACCATTTCCTTCCTCTGGACTTACCTGCATGCCTTTCCTACCATCCACAAAGCCTTCCCTCTCCTCTCTGCCTATGTGATGGTACATATACTCAAGATCCAATTCAAATTCTACCTTGTACCTGTAGTCATTCCCAACTATTCTTCCCCCACGCTCTCTCTCTACTCTGAATTTTTATTGTTTAGTGCTCTGTATAGTTTAGCCTTTAGTGATAGGCTGTCTCATAGGACAGGATGCCCTGTCTACACAATGAGATACACTGGAAAACAGTGAGGCTCTACCGGGAATATCCTGGGGTATACAGGTCAACTTAATAAAGATGTTTATTTTAGAGACTGTAGAGAATAGAGAAAGGTACATAACACTATTTCTGCTATCAGTACATTGGGGAAACTTCAGTCTTAGAATAATTTAAACAGAATAAGGCCAATTAAAAGTGTTTCAACAGGTATAATAGAAAGCAAGGAGAATTTCTAACTTCAGAAAAAGTCAATGCAGGCTGAAGCTTGCAAGTCTTCTCCAAAAAACTCTATACAGAACATGGATATAAAAAATCAGATTCAAGCACTACTAAAAACATCAGAGCCACAAAAGAAATTGAAATCTATCTAAACACAACTTAGGACAATTTGTCAGACATTCATCTTTTCAGATACATACACACACAACTTAGATTAATGGGACCTACGATGGTAGTGAAAACTAACAGACTGACAAACCTAATGTCAGTCTGTACTGAAGATTCAAAAGCTCTAAGAGAAATATTTAAGATTTACATTGATTTTCAGCAGTGAAAATGATACCTTGTACAGGTCATCGACTGATGAAACCAATTTAAAGAGATTAAGGCCAATTACCTAAAGCAGACTATTTCAGAAGAACAGATTTTATTCTATGGAATAAATGGGGTAAATTTTTGGCAGTGTGTGCAATCTAAGTACAAACAAATCAGCTGAAAGAATCCAATTAAAACGTATTTATTGCACTAATATAGCTACTTTAAATAACATGATTCATGATTCTTAGGGGTTCCAAACAAAACAAAGTTGATTTAATATTCATATTTTGGAAATCAGGTTATTTGCTTTGTTTACTTCTAAACTTTACACTGATAAAATTAAAACAATCTTGTAAAGAGGTGCATGAGTTTGTGTGGGTGCTATATATTTTCAAGAGTGAACAGAATGAAGGCAAATAGGAAAATTTTAGGTAGAATTTATAGATGAAATGTAAGTACACTTTTTAATTATAAAGCAAAAATATTCCACATGGAGACCATGCATAATTGTTGCTTACAGAAGGAAAAATAAACGTTTTCATATTTTTTGATTGTTTCATTATGTATTCACCCATCTCTACTCCCCATAAGTAACTCAGTTTCCTTTCTAATACAGCGCCCAATTCCGGTTCTTCCTGCCACTTCAGAGGTCACCCACCCTCCAACAATAGAGCCGGAGCCATTTCTCTACCTTTTAGGAAAGCAGAGACTGTTGGAGGCACAGCACAGATGCTATGACCGAATGCAAAAGTTACCCCCATACCAAGGAGAAGGTAAAAGAAAGGACGTATGTGAATGTGTGTTTCAAACATCAGGAAAGGCTTATTTTCTTCTGTGGGTAAATATGTGTTGACTAATTTTAATTTAATATGCCAATAGTTTTAACAGTGGCTTTCATACCGTGGTATGTTTGAGTATTTCATACAGCAGACATGCCTAGTTTCTTTGCTCAAGTTCACCTGACTGCTTTTTGGCGAATATCTGCATTTACGACAAAATTACTACACATAGCCCAGTATTCACCCATGGCAAGCAGGAACAATATAGGACTATGTGAGGGAAGGAAGTAGAGAATAACAGGAGGAGAGTTGGAAAATACTGGGCAGAGAATTAGCCTGAGGCAGAGCCTATCAAAACTCTGTCTTGCTTGGGTTAATTAGGTAGTATCTTCCCTTACCTGTCAATTGGGTGGCAACTCATGCTAATCCTTCTCCTTTTCTACCCCCAGTTCCCAGAGGAATTAGAAAAAGATATCTCCTGGGCAGACGTTGTTTATCTATCACCTTCTCTAGAATGCTCTGTGTGACTGCCCAACTATTCTTAGCGCCAAGCATATTCTATTAGCTACAGAGGGCCCAGGGGAAAACAAAAGAGAGGATGTGATGACCAAGCATTGCTACATTCATTTAAATTCTCTCCCCTGACCCCTAAAGCACTTGAAAAGACCCAACAAGATCTTTTACACCCCACTGTATTCTAAGACAACACACTGCTTCCTAGGGGGAAAATTAGTTGAATATACTCTATTTACTACACATGGTTTGCCATCAAACAGTTAAGGTTTTAATTTGTAGTTCCTATTTTTAGCATTTTCCTTCAAACAAAAAAGTGAATCAATTGAAAGACACATGTCATTCTTCTGTCTGCAGCGGTTTCAGTGTTTAAGAACCTGAAAAGGCATTATGTGTAACTGCCCAAACAAACCCTTTCTCTGAAGCTAAGTGAAACAACAGAAACACAAAATTGATACTTTTAGAAACCGAGTGAGTGCAGTCTCCTTTGCTTTGGTCTTAGTCATCTTGGGAGGATGAACTTTTGTGCTACGATCATTATTTAAAACTTTTTTTATTTTGAGAACTGCCTTCAAAGCCTGAAGCTCGTTCTTTTGAATAGCTTTACGTTTTAGGGTAGATTTAATTTTTTTCAAAGAAAAAATATTCCTTTATTTGAAATTGAGAATTTACACCAGGCTTCTATGCAATGAAACACCTTAAATGCAGTTATTCTTTCACCTAATCCTCTCCGTCCATCTCCCATACATTTACTACACATTTCCACTTGGCCATTTCGCAAGTACAATATTTTCAAGTCCCACCATTACCTTACTCATAAACTCATCCCTCCTGGATACTCACTTCGGTATGTGACACCGCCACTGAGCCATTTACTCAGGATTAATATTTATTTATTTATTTTATTTTTTTTACATCTTTATTGGAGTATAATTGCTTTACAATGGTGTGTTAGTTTCTGCTTTATAACAAAGTGAATCAGTTATACATATACATATGTTCCCATATCTCTTCCCTCTTGCGTCTCCCTCCCTCCCACCCTCCCTATCCCACCCCTCTAGGTGGTCACAGAGCACCGAGCTGATCTCCCTGTGCTATGCAGCTGCTTCCCACTAGCTATCTATTTTACGTTTGGTAGTACATATAAGTCCATGCCACTCTCTCGCTTTGTCACAGCTTACCCTTCCTCCTCCCCATATCCGCAAGTCCATTCTCTAGTAGGTCTGTGTCTTTATTCCTGTCTTACCCCTAGGTTCTTCATGACATATTTTTTTTCTTAAATTCCATATATATGTGTTAGCATACAGTATTTATCTTTCTCTTTCTGACTTACTTCACTCTGTATGACAGACTCTAGGTCTATCCACCTCATTACAAATAGCTCAATTTCATTTCTTTTTATGGCTGAGTAATATTCCATTGTATATATGTGCCACATCTTCTTTATCCATTCATCCGATGATGGGCACTTAGGTTGTTTCCATCTCAGGGCTATTGTAAATTGAGCTGCAATGAACATTTTGGTACATGACTCTTTTTGAATTATGGTTTTCTCAGGGTATATGCCCAGTAGTGGGATCTTTTTTCTTTTGCCCTACCCAGGTACGTGGGGGGTTTCTTGCCTTTTGGGAGGTGTGAGGTCTTCTGCCAGTGTTCAGTAGGTGTTCTGTAGGAGTTGTTCCACGTGTAGATGTATTTCTGGTGTATCTGCTAGTGTTGGAGGGTCTCCTGCAGAGCTGGGGGGAGGCTGTGGCTCACCGCGGGGACAGGGGCAGTGGAAGTTCTGGGAAGTACTCCTTGGCTTGAGCCCTCCTGGAGTCGGCCATTATCCCCACCCTCAGGATTAATATTTATGAGTCATCCTTGTATTTTCCTGCTTTACATCCACACCCCGTTAATTACATTTCATTAATATTCCTAAATACACTAATAGTGCCTTATTTTAGACATTTAATATCTCTTACCTGGACTGTTACAATAGTCACCTAGTTTGTCTCTCTTTTTAATCTTATCCTTAAAAGCCTTCTTATTCTCACTAAAATCTAGATTTGTTCATGTCATTCCCAATGGTTCCACCTTGCCTACAGGAAAAAAAAAAACAACCCAGACTCCTTAGGATGGCATTTAAGACACCTCATGATCTGACCCCAGCCTCACACTAGTATCAATAAGAAGGTGTATGAAAAAATAGATACTTTTACAATTGCACTAAAAGTTTCCCCCTTCAAGAGTAGATTTAATTTTTGAAAGCAGTGAGAAACCACTTGGAGCCAATGTTGAAGAATACATAAAGTGATCAAACTAAGTATTATTTTAGTCAGTAATGGTGTGATTCTAAACTAATAAGACTGTTTTTATATGTAGCCCATTAACTGGCTGCAAATGCATCTCCTAAACAAGTGCATCACCCTTGGATTAACAATAGAACTACCTAAGGCAACCCCTTTGAAGGTTAATGGTTAGTAGGCTACAAATGTTCCAAAGCCTTTTATCCAGGGGTAATATTGCATATACTTTCACAAGACTTTTTTCATAGCATTTCTGGAGATATTTTAAAGGAAAGATTTTGGAGGAAATATTCCATACAGATGACAAATATGCCTTTTGAGGAACAAATGGAGAATGTCCTACAAAAGAAAAAAAAGGAAATTCCTTAGTACTTGGAAAAGTTAATACCTTTATTTTGTTGCTGCTGCTGCTACTGTTGTTTTAATATTTCCATGTCCAAGTGGAGAGTCCCAGAATAACTGTCTATGCACTGTTAAATCCTGCTGAGGATTCTACAGTTTTTGACAACTGTAATATAATTTCTTTCTAAATGGCCAGGTCTGTATTGCAACCGTACCTGGGATGGATGGTCCTGCTGGGATGACACACCGGCTGGAGTGCTCGCCCAACAGCACTGCCCAGATTATTTTCCGGACTTTGATGTAGCAGGTAGAGTATTTATTTTTATTGTATATTTTGCTATGAATCTTTTAGCATTTTTCTAGTTCTGAAAAGAAAATCAGATACAAAATATACTACCAAGTCATATTCTATGCAGTTTAGCACATTCTGAAGAATTTCCATAAATGAAATATTACCCAGTTGTCTAAGATTGCAAGCTGCCCTTATTTTTTAAGTCACATTGCTGATCAGTTATGCCCCTTAGTCATAAATTATATTAAATGTTAGATAAAAATGAAAATTTTATATATTTTAAATATTTAATATTAAATTTTAATAAAAGTAATATTTCTAAAACTGAACAGTTTTATTTAAATGTGTAGTTTTTAAAATTTTTCAGTTGTCTCACATTTGATGACTTATGCAAATGCTTGATGTAGAGTTTGTGCGTACTGGGCTGGTAAAACAAGCATAATGGAAATTTGATGTAACCTTGAAAATTGTATAAAACTGTCATGTGTAGGGAAGATAAATTAGAAAGTGGTAACTCCAGACATTTACCAGATTTCTGCTCCAACAGTAGATTATTAAAATATGCTCAGTAAATAAGACCAGTTAAATTAAAATGGATTGTAGTAACCCAGCTGTGTGCCCAGCCCAACATGAACAGCCAACAGATGTGTGTTAAGTGAATTTGGTGTTACTTTTACAACTAAAGTTAATTAGTAACATGGGAATATTTTCATTGACTATCATTTTTTAACTTTCCAAAACATTTTCATATATAGTATCTCATTTTATACTCACATAATATTTGACATAAAACCACAAGTGAACCCAAGTCTCCTGAGCTCTTACCTATCCCTTTCTTTCTAAGTAAGGGCAACAGTCTTAGAAAAGCATTTGAGAAATAATATTTCTAAATCACCATACAAACTTATGCAGGTTGAAGTACTTTCAGAACTTTCAAGGGGGAACATCGTTTTCCTTCAGGCCTCAGTCTAGCCTCACTGTTATGGTTAGAAGTTGGGCGGCGATGCTTAGGCAGGAGTACCAGGTGCCAAGTGAAGTGAGAAGCTAGGGGCCGAAGTTATGCGTCTTAGTATTGTCATCTATCCAAATAGAATGGAAGTCTGGAATCCAAGATGCTCAGTGGTGAGTGGTCGGGAGCCAAGGCAAAGGGATGTATGAAAAGTAGGTATGAGGTTGTTCAACAGCCTCAATCCAGAGATTAGGCACTTGGGGCTGGGAAATGGCATTGGATAGCTGCTAGTAGTAAGTGATTCTCAACTTGGCTGAGAAGCTGGGGAGCTTTAAAAAATAATCCTGATCCCTGGTACCATCCCAGATATTCTGATTTAGTTAGTTTGGAGTGCAACCTGGACATCAAGATGTTTAAATGTTCTTGTGACTAAATTGTGCAGCCAAGATGAAACTGTGTTAAACAATAAAGTCCAGATAAGAAAGTGGCTGGTACCAGCAAAGTGCACTTAGTAGCTCTTCCAGTAAGAGGCAGAGCACATTATCCGATGAGACTGATACAAGCCATAGTGGAAAGAGGGTCCCCGAGGAATAAAAGGTAGTAGCTGCCCAGCTCCAGGAACTGTAGGTATCAGGGCCAGAAAAGTTCCGTTCTAGGAGACTGGATAGAAAATCTGTCCCATTGAAATAAACCTGGGATTAAGATACTTAAAAAGGAATATAATCTTCATTACAAAGGAGATCCTGATGCTGGAACTAAGTGGGTCCAGATACAGACACATTGCATAAGTCCCTGTTAAGGGGTGAGATTTGTTCCTGAGAGTACAGCAAGCCTGAGCCTGCAGGAAGCGTCCAGGTGGCTCTAGATGTTGAAACTAGAGCCACTAGTTGACTGGTGTGGGGACTGAGCTCCCAGAACACAGGTCATTCCACCTCAAGCTCCGTATCTCTTCTAATAAGATGTGGAATAACAGAGCACAGTAACCCCGCCGCCCCTCACGGTGCTCATCTTCTTCCTCCTTCCTTCAGTGACCTCTAGGGAATAGGGCCGGGGAGAGAGCTAGAACACCCAATTAGAGGAAGGGGACGCCAGGGTCCTGACAAGAGAGGATCATCTTTGAATTATCTGGTCTGGACTAGAAGTAGCATTTTGAAGAGAAGACTCAGTGTTTTGTTTTTTTTTTTTTTTGCTTAAGATGGAAAAATCAACCTTCTCTTTCAGATTTTTCCAAGACTTGTTGGGTCAGACTTTCTACCACATTTCAGGGTTAACCAACCCATCTGGTTACCCACACTTATTGTCTGTGAATGACGAGAGGTTATTTCCCGCAGACTGAAAGTGAGGACATGAGTTAAGATGGAAAACAGCAGTCATACAATAAAATTTATGCAAGAAAGTTTCTGGAATCCAGATTAGAGCAATTAGTCTATCCCTGAGACAATGTTTGGGAGATGCTTTTTGTGCTTCCTTCAAGAATGAGATACAAAGTGCAACCCCAGTGAGAAGAGATAATGGAAATGGGATTGCAGTGGGGCACTTTTAAAACCAGCTCAGGCCAGCCACTTCTAGGAATTCTCATTTTGTTGGAAGAGTTGGGATGTGAAGAGAGAAAGGACTTAGTGCTATGCCCTGCTCAGCACTACCTTCCTGTAAACTCTAACTAAATGCTATTTGATAGTAGTCCCCCAGGTCTTTATCGACTGTTCCCAATAAATGATGCTTCATTAATCTTGATCTGACAGCCACATTAGAGGTAACATGAGTGGCACAAAGAGCTGTCTTGCAATCAAGGCTGCAAGGCCAGTTCCAAAGCAGCAATGGGCCCTTGCCAAAGTGGCTGTAATTATTAACTAAAAGGCAAGTTTGGGGTCACAAAACAGGGATTTCCAGGCATAGATCCATTTTTTCAGCCTGATTTTTAGATTCCTCTCAGCTGGGGGACAAATCCACTTTAAAAGAAAGGCAAACCTTAAAAATACCTATATTCAACAAATTTAAATTCTTTAGTATTTTACCATTGACCCAAGCTGTACCTTGATGATACATACAACAGTTTAATGAAATGACAGATTTCATTTTAAACAAAGTGCTTGGTAAAAGACAGGTAGGTAATGAAAGAGTGTATAACAGTATTGAAATTCCAAAGAGGCTGAGTCTGAAGGAATATGCTAGAGTATAAAAAGCAAATCCTTATTAGGAGGGATTTAAGGGCAGGAGTCAAACACTCAATCAGCAGTAATGGGACAGAGCCAAGGTGGCCAACATATGGTTGAGGACAGTGATTCTCAACCCTGATACCCTTTGGAATCAATGAGCTTCTTAAAGATGCCGGTGTCTGGCACCTCTTCAGATTAATGGAACACAAATCTCTGGGGACTGGGTTTTGAGCATCTGGAAAAAGCTCCTCCATGTGAATCTAGACTGAAGGAAGCATGCTGCCTCTTCACCGGGCAGTTCAAACTTAGACTATTTTAGAGGGAAGTGCCAATCTCAGAGCACGTGCAGAGAGGCTTCAGGCTGTGAGGGGACAGCATGTGTGGTGAGAGTGAATAGGGGTGTTTGGTTTAGAGAGGGAAGTTAGAGTAGATGTAGCCTTCCGTCAAATATTGAAAGATTTGCCAGGTGGAGGATGACAGTTTCTTGATAGCTGCAACAGTTAGAGCCAGGAAATGCCTAGATCCAGACCTGAGTTAAATCCAAACAAAACAATATTTCCTACAGTGCCGTCCGTGATTGGAAAGGACTTCCTCAGGAGGAACACCCTCTTCCGTAGAACACATTACCCTATATAGCTGCATAACTTTGTAAAAACCAAATTATATTCATTTCAATAAAACAAAACTACTTTCTAACAATACGTTAAAGATAAAATGCTGCATTACAAACCACTTTTTTTTAATTGCAAGTAAGCTTAGAATGGTCGTTGACAAAGCATTAACTAAATCATTGACCAGTTTTCAACATCAATTTTTCCCTGCTGGTTAGTGCTAACCCTTTTGGAAACATTGTTGGTGTCCAGTGGTGATCCTTTAAATAGTTTTTGTCCAATGGCAGTCACAGTAAATTCGCAATTTAAAAGTTTTCTACTTAACATTGAAACAGATTTACATTAAGCAATGATGATTCTAACAGGCGCTTTGAAACACCTTTTGTTTGAAAAATGTGTTTTTTCATCCATTTTAAATCATTGTTGGAGTAGATATATTACAAACAAGTCTACAGTTTTCAGTTTAAATCTTGTGCTGAGTTTGGTAGTATCTGTTTCATTCATACGATGAAAAATTATGAATTTCACCCTAAAAACTGCCAAAGTTAAAATAATTTTCATACTAGCTCTTAGCATGTTGATTTGACTAACAGCAACTTCTGATAGAAAATTATTTTAAATGTTATCAGATCTAAGTAATATTTCAGCAAAATAAATTTTTTAACATTAATTGTTTCTTAGCCTTTAAAACAATGACAAATATTAGTATATGATTCTGATTTCCATATCCTCGTGCTAAAAGAAAAACACCAGAAACCATATATAAAAGGGTTTTCCATAGGTGTGATAGCTCTTTGCCTTTGCCAATGAAGAACAATGCTTCAAAAACATTATCCCTATGAAACTATCAAAAATAAAAACTATGTGAGGATTGCAAACACACTGGTAAAATCTCTTTTCATATTTTACCAGTTCAGGATTGTTATATGATCTCTAAACAATAAACGCATTGGAGAGGTACTTTGGAGAACTAGAAAAAGTCTGAATAACTCAGAATAAGTTTGGCAAAGCAAAATGGAGATAACAATGCTTCACATGACTTTGCTGAAGCTAAATTGAAGCAATGCATATTAAAGCATCCTGTATAATGCAGGATTCGAGGTAGTCTCTATTGACGTTCAAGTTCTATAAAGTGATTAACACTTTGGAATGGCTTTTAAGCTTTAACTTATTGTTTTTCCTTCTTGTTATTTTGAGATAGTAAGTTTTGTTTCATTAACAGAAAAAGTTACAAAGTACTGTGAGGAAGACGGGCTTTGGTACACGCACCCTGACAGCAACATATCCTGGTCCAACTATACTATGTGTAACGCTTTCACTCCTGAGAAGATGCAGGTAGGTTCTATTTCAAATTTCAGTATTGGGTGAGAATGCCATCATCTGTGCATGGAAATTTATGCCTAATTGTAAAACACCTGCTACCAAGACGCCAACTATTTTGTAGAAGGAAATCAGATAATGACCTGTCAATTCTAGGGACTCTGTGAAGTGGCACTAGAGAAAATGATGTTTTACTTCTTGGTTGGCATTCAGTCAGTGAGAGTTCTGTGAGCATGTGGAATCAGGCCATTTGTGGCAAGGGGAACATGTCCATGGAGCAAATGATGGGATTCCCTGCAGTGCCAGACATTAGGCAGCATTTCCAGGAACTGCCTTAACATCTCTTCTCCTGGAAGAGTTCCAAAACTACAGATTTCTCCACAAGTCACCAGCTAACGGTTGTCCGCATCCCTGTCCTGAGATGTCTATGACAGTTTTACTATCAAGCCTTGAAGGAACTCTAAGAATGGGGCTTCTCATCAGCCCACTGATAAGCGTGTGGCTGTTTAGATTATTTTCAGTGGAAGTCCATTCTAACTTGCTACTTCTTGTGTCTTACTGGCTGTTAAATATTTTTACTATCTTAGCTTAGAAACATTTAAGCCAGTGGGGCGGGGCGGGGGAGTGGGGGGCAGATAGCTACTGCCTTCTTCAGATGCTTCAGAAATCTGAAAAGATCATTAAGTCTACCACCAGCCTCCTCTCCCTACAGAGCTGGGAGAAACCGTTGGTCAGCGTTTAGCACACAGGGCATCTCTGCACAGCCCTGGTGGCTGCAAGAGAAACCTATTGTTTCCTTCAAAGATAGGCCTGTATGCTCAGTTATTGCGAAGTTGGAAGCTATACGCACATCAGTGCTTTTGTTTCCTATAAAGAAGCTTTATGAGTATAGAAATTTTTCCTTCCATTAAAAACAAAATAAACAACAATTAAAAACAAAGAAGATGAAGAGATAGCTTAGAGACCAGTTGACTAGAGGGACATCTTGTCACAGGCACAGGCTGAGGGCACCAAAGCCAGTTACCGCTTCCACAAATTGCTAAGTCACCCCTGAGAGTCAAGACACATGCCTACATCCTAGAGCTATTTATTTAATAAGGTCTGATTGAAATGACATGTCAATGAGTAAGGAATTTCCTGAATGAATGCTGATTACTTTACAGCAAAAAAATTTAACTCTTTTAACTGAATTGTTAGAAAGAGTGCACATCAAAATAAACAATTCTCAGTGCTGCCACATTTGACCTCTTCACACACTCTGGCCACATCTGAGAAGGAAATAAAGTATTTTAAGAATAAATACTCCCCTCTAGGCACCTAACATAATGATTGAAATTCTATGCACAAATCTTCCGTCTATATACAGGCAAAAAAAAAAAAAAAAGAAATCAACCTAGAATTTATTTAAATAAAAAAACAAACACTTATCAGTCTTAAGAATGATACAAAAATGGCAAATAAATTATGAGCTGTTGATTTAACCTTACACAGTTAGACAATTCTATTTCAGAAGCATAAATATTTTTTAAAGTATTCTAGAGGCAACTGAAAGAAAATGTATTAAATTATATAAAATTTCCTTACAAATAAAATATGCAGAGATAAAAATAAAATACTGGCATTCCTATATATCCAAATTAAAAACAGTACTTTAAATGGCAAGGGGACTCAATATGGTAAACTATTTAAAAGGGAAAACTGTTAGAAAATGCTACACCTGTTTTTGTCTAGTGGTAAAGTTAGAAAAAGAGCCAGAAAATGAATTCCTGGGGAAAAAAGACAGGAGCTGAGTGTTTTCTTGCAAAGATTCCTAAATACCTCCTAAGAAGGGACCTACAAGCTATACTGAAGTTTTTATCAGTTCTAGGTATAAACCAACTATTCCAGATTTACTATCATTACCTGCAAGGATAAAAAGCACTGTTAGCAGAGCAGTATCAACAATGAAACTGACGAACAATATGTAAATGCCTAGTGAAATGATGCAACCGCAATTCAGGATAAGTTGACACATTCATTTTGAAACTCTAAGGCCTACAAGGCAATACCTGTTTCTGTCTAGCAATAATGCACATAACCAAACAAAGGGCTCTGTTTTGTGAGCCTTTTAAGCAGAATTAGTGTTTCAATCTCAGACCCTTCACAAAGAAATTGATAAGAATCAAAATGTTCAAGGGTAATGATTTGTACATAAATGGTGCGTTTCTCCCAGGAATTCAAAGAACTCCATAGAAATTTTCCAGCTTATCTACACTGCATTCACATTCATACCAGGACCCAATAAGTTACTGAAAATACCTTAAGTTCCTCCCACAACCCAATAACCTGTTGTGGGAGGGAACTTAACACCAGAAGCCCAGAGATTATGTTGTCCTCCTTTCAAGCCATTGCCCTCTCTGAGTCTCTGTTTTTTTCACCCGCAAAATGGATATTACAGTCTCTCTTTCTCCCAGACAAAATAGAATACAGGGTGCCCAACTCTGAAAACATGTTAGGAGCTTAGAGAGTTCTACCTATCAGTAAATAAAGAAGGAAATGATCCACTATTGTCAGAGAAGTGTCATAGGTCCACCTGCCCCTAAATGTCTCTCCCATTGGCATCATAAACATAAAAGGCAACGTTGGAAAATATAACAATGTGGAATAACATAAGTAAAGAACTTAGATTTAAATGCTGAGCTATGTCTACTGCTGGTCAAAGATTATACCTAAGAGGTGCTATTTCTTTTCAATTTGGAACACACATTTTAGTTTGTTGAAAATTAGAGTTAGGGATTCATTGTATTTTTTTTCCATATCACTGTTCAACTGACCCAGCAACATTTATTGAAAAGACCATCCTTTCCCTACTGCCCTATAACATCACCATTATCATATATCAAGTGACCATACATGTCACTACATGCTTCTGGACTGCGTTGCACAGGTCTATTTGTCTCTCCTTGCACCAGTATCACACTGCTGGATTCCAGTGGCTTTATAACAAATGATGCTCCATAGAGTAGGTCTTACCACTGTGTTCTTCAAGATTGTCTTGGCTATATTTTTTCTTTGTATTTTCAGTGCAAATTTTAGAAGCAGTCTGTCAAATTTTACATGCAAAGAAACCTTGTGATCAGTTTGAAAATTTTGAGATCTTTATCTTCCAACCATTGAATAGAATATATCCCTCTATTCATCTCTGTCTTTAATATCGCTCAATAATGTTTTATAGATTTCTGTGTAGAGCTCACACGCATCCTTCTGTAGATTTTTTTTTTAAGTTATTTATTTATTTTTGGCTGCGTTGGGTCTTCGTTGGTGCGTGCGGGCTTTCTGTAGTTGCGGCGAGCGGGGGCTACTCTTCCTTGTGGTGCGCAGGCTTCTCATGGTGGTGGCTTCTCTTGTTGTGGAGCATGGGTTCTAGGCATGCGGGCTTCAGTAGTTGTGGCTTGCGGGCTCTAGAGCGCAGGCTCAGTAGTTGTGGTGCACGGGCTTAGTTGCTCCACAGCATGTGGGATCTTCCCGGGCCAGGGCTCAAACCCATGTCCCCTGCATTGGCAGGCGGATTCTTAACCACTGCGCCACCAGGGAAGTCCCCCTTCTGCAGATTTATTCTCAAGCATTTGATTTTTTAATGCAATTGTAAATGCCACATTTGAAATTTTATTATTTGTTGTTTATGTATTAAAACTGTTCTCATTTTTTTATCCAACAATTTTTATAAAACTCACTTATTAATTTTAGTAATTTATAAATTTTATATTTTATATGTATAGTATTATATCAGCTGCAAATAATAACAGATGGATTTCTAGGTAGCCATTAAATTAATCTACTTTCTGTCTCTAAGAGATTTGCCTTTTCTGGACATTTCATATTAATAGGATTATACAATATGTGGGTTTTTGTGACTGGCTTCTTTCACTTAGCTTGATGTTTTCGATGTTCGTCCATGTTATAGCATGTGTAAGTACTTCATTCCTTTCTATGGCTGAATAGTATTCCATTCTGTGGACAAACCACATATACCAGTTGATGGACATTTATGTTATTTCCACTTTTTTTTTTTTTTTTTTTTGCGGTACGCGGGCCTCTCACTGTTGTGGCCTCTCCCGTTGCGGAGCACAGGCTCTGGACGCGCAGGCTCAGCGGCCCTGGCTCACGGGCCCAGCCGCTCCGCGGCATGTGGGATCTGTCCGGACCGGGGCACGAACCCATGTCCCCTGCACTGGCAGGCAGACTCTCAACCACTGCGCCACCAGGGAAGCCCCTAAACATTTTGTGTACAAGTTTTTGTGTGCACATATGTTTTCATTTATCTTGGGTCGTCTTTTTCTTGATCAGTCTTGTTAAGGGGTATTGAAATTATTTTTTTTGTAAGAACTAGGTTTTGTCTTTGATCCACTCAATATATATTCAAGTTCTCTTTATCATTTCTATTTCCTTTCTTTTACATTCTTAAAGTTTAATTTTCTTTAGATGGAAATTTAGGTCATTGATTTTCAATCTTCTTTTCTCACATATGCATTTTAGTCTTTAAACTTCCCTCTATGCACAGCTTCATCTACATCCAAAAAGTTTTGGTGTGTCGTTGTGAGTTCTTCTTTGATCCAGTGTTTATTTAGAAATATACTGTTTGCTTTTCAACAATATGAAGGTGTTTTTTAAGTTATCTTTTTATTAATGATTTCTAGAGTATTATGGTCAGTGAAGATGCTATTTAAGATTTTAATTACTTGAAATATATTCATTTGCTTTACTGACTAGTGTATGTCAATTTGGATATTCTTTGTGCATTTGAAAAGAATGGGTATTCTGCAGATGTTGTGTGCGATGCTTATTATATGTGAATTAGTGAAGTTTGTTGAGCATGTTGTTCAAATCTTCTATAGCTAGATTTTTCCTCCCTGTGTTCATTCTATTGATTACTAGGAGCTGTCAGTTTTTGCTTTATGCTCTGTGTGGTTTGAGTTTATATTATTAGGTGCATAGACATTTAGCATTGCTGTATCATCCTGACTTAACATCTGGACTCGTATGATATCACACCAGTTTTCTTATGGTTAGTGTTTACCTGGGCCATCTTTTCTCATCCTTTCACATCCAATATTTCTGTATCCCTGTATTAAATAATGTTCCTTACAACATATAATTGCTTTAAAAATCATCTATTCCAACCTCATGATTTTACACATGAGGACTACTGCAGTCTGGAAAATTGAAGTGACTGGACCTATGAGTGTCACACAAACACTTAACGATAATACTCTGAGTAAAGAACGCTCTATTGAATCCCATCTTCTATTCTTCCCACCATGTCATGCATATTCCAGTAAAACTGATATTCTTAGGAAAGTTAATCTATTAATCCAATTTATAATTCCATATAATTTAATTCTCTGAAATATTTGTTATCATTTTAGTCATTTTTTTAAAGGAGAAAAACATTTGTTGATTTACACTATTTAAAAATAAACGTTTTCGGGCAGAAATTGAGACACAGATGTAGAGAACAAACGTATGGACACCAAGGGGGGAAAGCGTTGGGGGTGGTGGTGTGATGAATTGGGCGATTGGGATTGACATGTATACACTGATGAAAAAAATAATAATAAAAATAAACTGTTTTCCCTCTTCTATAATAATTTATTCACCTATCTGCTTTAGTAACTGGTTTTGTTGTTGTTGTTGCAGAATGCATACATTCTGTACTACTTGGCTATTGTGGGTCATTCTATGTCGATGTTCACACTGGTGATTTCTCTGGCGATTTTCATGCTTGTTAGGTAAGTACACCTATAGCATCTGCCTTTTATTTTCTTCTCTTAGGCACTAAAATAAATGGTATACTCTGCAAGAGTGTTGGGCAAGGAGAAGTCTGCTGATTACAAGACATGTAACACTGGGAGTCATGAAGTAGCAAGAAAAATGAAATTAATTAAAATATGTTTTTTAACCCTATCTTTGAGGAAAATAGGATGGATACATATAATTTTCAAAGGCGATATGCCTCCTTCCCAAAATGAAATAATCCTGTGAGCCCGTAAATACACTGCATTAACATGGTAAAGTTCCACTTACCATGGCTAAGCTTCCATGAAGTATTGAGGAAATAATCCTCCTCCTTCTTTTACCCTCACTCTAAAATATGGAGGTGGCCACAGGTTCAAACACACCCTGCTTAATTATGAGCTGTACTGTAAGTGGACTGGGCCAGAAGAGAAGTGGGGCTGGTAAGGCCATGATCATGTTCAGCCAGAAAAGGAAGTTTCTTTTGGCCTTAACTAACTCAGCCAGAGTCAAGGAGAACCTCTAGAAGAAGATGGCCTGTTGTCAAGTGTCAGTTTTTTGCCCTTGCACACCTACCATTGTTAACTGAAAGTGTCTTCTAAGAACTATAAGAAACAAAATTCCAATGAGGGTTTCTATTCTGAGGCTGTGTCCATACTAATGATTGCATTACCTATTGCAAAATGATTAAGTTGATATAGATACTGATTTTACAATAATGGAGAATTTAAAATATTCTATAGTTTTAGGAATGACCACAATGTATGTGAGATAGTAACATGTTAAATTTGATCCTAAAAACATGTCCTAAATTTCGTGGCATTTTTTTAAATCAAAGGCAGGAGGCATGCTACAGTGCTATTTCCTTCCACTGATACTTTTTTTAGTGATATTATACAAATGATTAAGAAAAGTTCATAGGCACAGACTACAAATAATTCTCCACACTTAAAAGATGTGATATGTAATTAAATGTATAGTGATTTATATAAAATAACAATCTTAATTTGACTTTTGTTAAAATATTGCCATGATAATACTAGAAAAAATTAAACCAAGGGGAGAATCACACTTACCACACCCTTAATACAACTACAATTATTCTTTCCCTTGACCCTATTTTTTTTTTTTTTGGCGGTACGCAGGCCTCTCACTGTTGTGGCCTCTCCCGTTGCGGAGCACAGGCTCCGGACGCGCAGGCTCAGCAGCCATGGCTCACGGGCCCAGCCGCTCCGCGGCATGTGGGATCTTCCCGGGCTGGGGCACAAACCCGTGTCCCCTACATCGGCAGGCGGACTCTCAACCACTGTGCCACCAGGGAAGCCCTCCTTGACCCTATTTTTAATCTTTGCCTATAACTTACATCATAATTACATATTGTATTATGTCAACATCATCAATTTATGTTGATTAAACAATATAACTGAATAGCAAGTTTTTAACTGAATAGCAAATAATAACAAATAAGCAGAGAGTGAGCTTCTTCCATATTTGGTTTAATAGGAGAAAGACTGATAAAGCAACAAGACATGAAGGATTAATTATTAGAATAATTTTTTCAATTATAATCAGAATACAGCAGAGTAAACACATAGCATGATTAATCTTTGAATGTCTATTCATTTTTCAACTACACTTGACCACAGAGCAAAAGTACATCATCATGGCTCTCATATAACTTTGATTAAAAAGTCTGTCACTAAAAGTCTATTCTTTAAATTTGTAACTCTGCAATTAATAAATGTACACAGGACTTTAAAGATAAAAAAATGTCGAGGGAGATTTCTTAGTTCTTCTCCAGTCACTTAAATAAGTGATGAGGTCTGAGAGCCAAATCAGCAAAGAAAGTAAGAATGTTCTTTAAATAATTTCTCTATTAAGCCACTAAAGATGGGTGTTTAAAAAGTGTAGCACATAGGCAAAGTGAAATATTTCTCAATTCCAGTTAGTCCCAAAATAAAATTAATCTGGTAAAATCCTTGGGAGTGGGGGCATACTATCTAGGAAGCACAGATTTTGCCCTTACTGTCTCTCTGTTTCAAGAACCTTCCAAACAGTAACTTAAGTCTTGGGAGGAAAAACATGTCTTATTGAGGTAGAATCTGAATATAACAATGGGAGGACACAAAGTGAAACGGTTGGTTCTCTAGGGTACACACAGTAAAAGGTGACTAGGATACAAAAAACACACATGCTGAGATGCTAAATATTCAAATCCAGAAGCAGTCATGTCTGATTTTTATACCTGTTCTTAATCTTACCTTAAAGATCTGCCCAAACTAAAACTATCAATGCCATCTGTTTCCCTTAAAGTATGTTTCTAATTCGTCACATTTTTTCTTACATTTGGATTTCAGAAATATTCAAAGTGACTGTGAAAATAAAAATAAAATAACTGATTTATGACTGCATTTTATCTTTTAATTAGAAATATTTTCCCAGGTCCTTTTCAAACACTCAACATCACCCTTGTGATATTTACTGCACATTACAAGGGGAGGTTTTACAATTTATGTACTTAAATGGCATCATCGGTGTGAAACCTGAGCAAGCAATAATCATCACTCCCTTGCTTAATTCTGCACGCCCAGGGTTAAGTTATTTTGCAAAATCCAAATAATCAATTTCATAAAACGTTCATGAAACCAAAATGAGAAGTTACACTCAGCTCTGCTTCTGAGACCTAATGCCTCATTCATAATCATCCCATTGAAATCTCACTCTAAAATCCTAACATGTGCCTTCTAGGGTCTATGAAAAGGAATAACCCTGCAGGTGTCCTTCTCAAACCAGCAGGCCAGGAAGGCCTGCAGAGGAGTTACTGAATATATGGGAGGCTGTAGAACTGCCAATACTTTGCTAAAAATCCTGGGGTATTACTCAGAATGAGATCATTACGGCGTGCCGCTAATCTTAATGTGATTTTACTGTGAGCATTCAGGAGAAGATAAAACGCAGGACTGTGTAACCTGAAACAAATAAGAATCACACTCCCTGTGCTATTGGAAAATGATTGTAGAAATATATATAAAGTCTTCGTTATTTTAAAAGAATAAAATTGAACTTCTAGGCCCTCTTCAGGATAAAGGAAAATTTTTTCAGTGATTTAAATCATAGAAAAGGCAATACTGAAGATCTTAACTGTACAAAGTGGCAGAGTTAAAATAATATTCAGGATGATATACAGGTTACTTCTGATCCACCAATTAAAGGTTGAAAACAGCCTTTTTAGGATATTTGGTTTAGGACCTATACTGGGAAAAATAGTTAGGAGTAGTAACATGGAGAGGAATTAAATAGAACCATCACATTACTTAAGACTCCTCACGACTAGATGCCAAGTGTTAAATGTCAATAAGAGGGTTAAAATAAAAATACCTTTACAGAATACTGGCTTGAGAAAGTCACGTAAGTGGACATTTGTGTTTGTTTCCTGCCATTTTAAGCGAGTTTGCAATAAGTTCACTTATCAGTTCCATGTACAATTTATCAATTTACATTTCTGCATAATAATTCTAAATACTAAAATATCTCACTGTTTTTTCTTAAGGAAGGTCCAATAATAGAACATTCATTAACATCCATTTTGACTACTTGGTACCAAAGTACTACTTGCTGATTAAATATTGTGAATATCAATTACTCTTGCCTGAAAGTTAACAGAGATATATGCTGAAAGAGAAGTGTGTTCATTGCATTACATTTTCTACATTACATTACACTGACCACGTTGGCCAAAAAAAAAAAAAAGTTTTCCACTGGGACCTCTAAAAGGAATATTGATTCCTCTATTACTCAGTACTCCCTATTATTCTATTTCACATCTTTATAGAGGATGGATAGATAACTATCTTATATAGTATCCTATTATACATCTCTGGCTGCCTTCCTGTTCCTCCAGAGAAACCATTAAATCAATGGCAGCAAAAACAGCCTCCTTTCTCCCAACCCACCCTTGACATGGCAGGACACCAAAGGTAACTGTTGGTCATCGCTTGGCACATGTTCACTCATAGAACAGTAGTAATAGGAAAAGAAGCGAGAGTTATGATTGAAAGGGAGTTCCTTAAGGATAAAGATTTTGTGCTAAATCCAAAGATATAAAGTCCTTGTCAGATAGGAAAGATGTATAACATACTGTTCTGAATTTTTCTAGGAGTTTTAATGCAATCCATTTCACATTCCCTCCTTCCCTCACTCCTCTTGTCCATCATGAACAAGGTATGATACCTAAGTAAAGGAAAACTTAAAGTTGTGCCTTGTCCTGTGATATCAAACTGATCTATACAATCTGCAAGACTCAAGGCAAATATTAAGCACCTTCTCATACAACTTCAAGATCCTGCAAGCACACATATACACGCATAGGATACCAATAACTTGAAACAAAGTTTTCAATGTGAAAGATTTACACCAGGTAAATTAAAATCATAAATATGACATTTAGCTTTAACTTTAAAGTGTGACATCTTGTGATTCATATGAAAGTAAATCGTTACCTCATCCTCACATGTGAATGACACCTTGATTGGGCCAAGACAGGAGTAGATTATATTGTCTTATCCTCCCACTCTTGGAGAATCTATAGTACTTATAGTTCCCTGTCACTCAGAGTAAGCAAGATCCTGTCCATCTAAATACCTGTGTTTTTTTTGGTTTTTGTTTTTATCAAGAGAAATAAAGTAGAGCTAACATCTGGTTCATGCCATTTCTACTAAAGACATTTCAGGTCTGACAGGAAAATGCCCGCTTCTCTCATGTTCATTCAGGCAACAGGATATTTGTATTGAGAACAATTAAACACATAATTTCTTAAGTTCAGTTAATCCTCGTCAGCATCCTATACCTCTTTCAGAACATTTATTATAATAGTAAATAATTATGTAATGTATAAGGTCCCTGAAAGCAGAAGCTGTCTGTTTTGTTTACCCATATATCCCTAGCATCTACAAGAGGGTTTGAATCAGAGTTGGATACACAGTAATATGTGTTGGATTATTGAAAGAATTTTAATAAATTTAAAGTACATTTAACTCGCTTCAAAAAGCTGAGTGTAAATGTCATCAAGTGTAGTAAAAATTTTAAAACTCAATAAGGAGAAATTATATTGAAATCTTCAAGAAACAGAGACTCATATATTAGTCATATTCTTCCTTTGGAACCTGACAGTTTATCCAGCTTTAAACCATCACTTTCTCATTGTGTACATAACACAGTACTGTATATAGGTTTTACGTAATGTTGAACAACAGGATAATGTCCAATATTAGTTAAGAATCTGGCAAATGTTCAGTATGATACAAAGTATGAAATAGGAGATCATCTAGCATTTAATGTAATTCTCTGTACTGGAAAAACTGTTTAGTGGTCACGGCTCAAAGAAAACTGCTATTATATAAAGATTTTTAATGCAAAAAAGAGTATTAAGGCCTACTGTGTGTCAGAAGCTGTGCTAGGTACACAAAACAAATTCCTTTGGCATTTCCATTCTAGTAAGAGAAAATAACAGGCAGTAAACAAATATACGATATGTCAGGAAGCAGTAAGTGTTAAGAAGAAAAAAAAAAACAGGGATACAAGGACCCAAGAGTAAGCTGGAGGTGGAGGAAGTATATTTTATTTAGGGCAGTTCTGGTTTACACAGGAGACTGAACATTAACCAGTTCTGTAAGCTAATATCCATTGACAGATTATTGAACCCTACCCAATCCAAAGAAAATCAGGCATGAGAATAGCAATGCTGAATGATGCATTCATCCATACTCCTTAGTTATGCATAATGTCAACTGTCGTTGGTTTAAGCCAGGCTGAATCCAATAATGAGAACACAGATATTTGCCTCCCAGTGAGAAGAATTATAAAATGCTATTACGACTGTATGAATAAATGGCAGGTCAGATGTTTAACAGTTACTTTATGGGAAGAGTTTATGCAGTATAAATGGGCATGATGTTTTACATAAATATTTTTTTCTTTTTAAAGCCTTAAATTTGCATCCTATTTTTCTTTTTTTTTCCTGGTATGCAAGCCTCTCACTATTGTAGCCTCTTCCATTGCGGAGCACAGGCTCCGGACGCGCAGGCTCAACAGCCATGGCGCACGGGCCCAGCCGCTCCACGGCATGTGGGATCCTCCCGGACTGGGGCACGAACCCGTGTCCCCTGCATCGGCAGGCGGACTCTCAACCACTGCGCCACCAGGGAAGCCCCCTGCATCCTACTTTCTATAGTACTGTTAAAAAACCAACTAGGTTCAGTTTATTTAACAAAATTTTCTGCTGCTACATAAAGTAGCACATGGTAGTGTGTGTGAGAAAAAGAGAGAGAGGGAGAGAAAGTTCTCCTCTAAACCCCATCTTTACCATTGGCTGCCTCCTGCATTCTACTCCTGCTCAACAAGTTGAGGATTTTAAAATATTCTGTATTAACTATTTACTAATACTTGTGCTTCCTGAAGAGTTGAAAAAGGTAGCTACAATAATCAAAATATGCTCTAACAGTTGCCCTTATTGCTTAAAGTTACTTTTTACTACAGATAATTGACAACTCATTTTTCCTTTGATTTGAAAATATAGGAAAGCATTTTCATGACCCATTTTTCCCCAGAATTTTCTTGTCAAAATGCCTGGGATTCTAGCTTTATTCCATGAAGATTTTTTAGGAGTAGTTACTATGATCACTCGTTGGCATCATTAAGTGAATGTTAACGTTAAATTTCTCACATTATGCTAAATATTTTTTGACTGGATCAAATATGGTAAACACGAGATTTTAATTCATCTAAGATAATCACTCCAATTTTGTTATAGCCGTCCTGCAGGCTGTCTACATTTGCATCAAAAAGTGAAATAAAAGGGGCTTCCCTGGTGGCGCAGTGGTTAAGAGTCCGCCTGCCGATGCAGGGGACACGGGTTCGTGCCCCGGTCCGGGAAGATCCCACATGCCGCGGAGCGGCTGGGCCCGTGAGCCATGGCCGCTGAGCCTGCGCGTCCGGAGCCTGTGCTCCGCGACGGGAGAGGCCACAGCAGTGAGAGGCCCGCGTACCGCAAAAAAAAAAAAAAAAAAAATTGAAATAGGATATTCAAACTAATGTTTATTTAGATGAACATTCACACAAGTACAAATTTATGAAGTGGAGGAGAAAGGAATGAAAAATGCAGCAAACCGTTTAGTACGCCAGAGGTGGGACATGGCTGTTCCAACAAGCAGTGCATTTGGATAGGTCCCAGGTCCAAACCACAGGGTGCCTCAGCACGAGATCAGATTTGAGACTAGTTAGAATTCTCTGCCTGTGTCTGAGCTCCACCATCAGGAGGACATGGAAAGAAGGAGCCATAGGGTTGATTTCCAGTTGGAATACAAGAAATAAGAAGGTATTAAAAGAAATGGTGAAAGAAAAGGATGACAGGATACTTAATAAAATCTGTGTATGTGATGGGCCAAGGACGTGGATTCAGTCAGGCTGTCAGGCAGCCTTGTTTCTGACTTCAGGCTCTGTTATCCCATTTGCCACTCAATTTCTGCCAGGTTACATCAATGGAGAGTCGACATTTCATCTGAAGCACAATTCCAAACCCTAATAGTTTCTCTTGTAAAAGTCCTTCTCTTAATTAATTTTATGACATTTGTTATCATTGAAAGTGATTTTTATCACTCACTCTTTTAGTTATTGTAGGAAGTCACCCTGAGGACTGAAAACTATGAGCTACCAGAAAACTGTAAAAATCAGGCAGAAAGGTAGTAATGAGTCTTAAAGATGAAAACAGCTTCACTTATTTCTATATGTTCTTTCCTCTGTTGCTAAAGAAAATATTAAAAATATTTACAAAGTGGGTTTTTTTTCCAGGTACGTCAACATTTTGGCACTGGTTAATGCTTTCTGTTACTTTTTCCTTCCAGGAGCCTTAAGTGCCAAAGGGTGACTCTGCACAAGAACATGTTTCTGACTTACGTTCTGAATTCTATCATTATCATCATCCACCTGGTTGAAGTTGTGCCCAACGGAGAGCTCGTGAAAAGGGATCCGGTAAGCACTACATGATTTGTTTTTAATTCTATTTTCAAGGATATAATAAGTATAAATAGTGAACATGGTGTCATTGTCTTACTTAAGCAGCTGCTTATATATATAATAATATTTTACAGTTGAGTTTTGCATTTAACAAGGCACATCATTTCTGTGTAATTATTGGAAGTAATGGTTATATGCTATAGTAAAGGGCTGGGAATAATAAAGTTATAGCCCAATAAGAATCATACTGTAAATAATGAATTTTCATGACTAATCAATAATTTATTAACATCTATGGGAAGTTCACTGAGCACATATACTAGGTGTACTAAAGCAGTGCTTTGCAGTGGCCCCAGTGTGTCACTAATGGGTTACAGGTGTGCATAGGTATTAATCCCTCAGCATTCTGGTGCCGAGCTGGTCTTGGGCCAGTCACTTCAGCTGCAAGTAGCTATGCATTTACTCTAGTTATTCATATAAATTTTATCATGTTCTATGTTTGCATGACTTAGAAAAAAGATTGTCCCTAGTTCAGGCACTGTCATCTCCCAGTCTCTGCTAATGGCCCCCATTAACTGAGCTCAACCAGAAACCAGAGGGCGAGGAAGCCCTGAAGGAGATGTGCAGAGCAATTTCTCCAGGCCCAGGAGCTGGGTAGAGAGTGCATTTGAAAGCACAAACAGAAGTTATCCAGCACACAATGAATGGCCAAGGGATATTTTCATTTTTGTTTCTCTCTGCTTAACTGTGTTATGCAAGCATCTGTAGATAGCCTCATCTTTCAAAACTGGCATTTGACAGCTCTGCCAACCCAATGACAAAAATGCGTGAAATCTGCCCAGGGCGTGCATCCTGCGTGACAGTGGCATGGCATGGGAAAGCAGCTTAATTTGGCTTCTAATGGATCCACAGTGCTAATAATTTTTGCAGTGTGAATACATCCAGAAAGGCATTGTGATCCATCTTTTAAAACCATGGCATCTGTTACTGAGACAGATTCCTGTCTTAGGTGCAGAATGGGTTTACCTTGATGAGTTTTCGTCTTTCATGTCAACTGATTTTAATAAAAGTAATCTCATTTCACTTAATCCTCACAAGACCCCAGCGAAGGGTGGATATTCTCCCCATTATTTTTTTTAACACCTTTATTGGAGTATAATTGCTTTACAATGGTGTGTTAGTTTCTGCTTTATAACAAAGTGAATCACCTACACATATACATATATCCCCATATCCCCTCCCTCTTGCATCTCCCTCACACCCTCCCTATCCCGCCCCTCTAGGTGGTCACAAAGCACTGAGCTGATCTCCCTGTGCTATGCAGCTGCTTCCCACTAGCTATCTATTTTACATTTGGTAGTGTATATATGTCCCTGCCACTCTCTCACTTCGTCCCAGCTTACCCTTCCCCCTCCCCGTGTCCCAAGTCCATTCTCTGCATCTTTATTCGTGTCCTGCAATCTCCCCATTATTATTATTATTTTCTTATCTTCTATTTTCTTTTTTTTAACATCTTTATTGGGGTATAATTGCTTTACAATGGTGTGTTAGTTTCTGCTTTATAACAAAGTGAATCAGTTATACATATACATATGTTACCATATCTCTTCCCTTTTGCATCTCCCTCCCTCCCACCCTCCCTATCCCACCCCTCTAGGTGGTCACAAAGCACCGAGCTGATCTCCCTGTGCTATACGGCTGCTTCCCACTAGCTATCTACCTTACGTTTGATAGTGTATATATGTCCATGCCTCTCTCTCGCTTTGTCACAGCTCACCCTTCCCCCTCCCCATATCCTCAAGTCCGTTCTCTAGTAGGTCTGTGTCTTTATTCCTGTCTTACCCCTAGGTTCTTCATGACATTTTTTTCCCTTAAATTCCATATATATGTGTTAGCATACGGTATTTGTTTTTCTCTTTCTAACTTACTTCACTCTGTATGACAGACTCTAGGTCTATCCACCTCATTACAAATAGCTCAATTTCGTTTCTTTTTATGGCTGAGTAATATTCCATTGTATATATGTGCCACATCTTCTTTATCCATTTATCCGATGATGGAAACTTAGGTTGTTTCCATCTCTGGGCTATTGTAAATAGAGCTGCAATGAACATTTTGGTACATGACTTTCTTTGAATTATGGTTTTCTCAGGGTATATGCCCAGTAGCTGGGTCATATGGTAGTTCTATTTGTAGTTCATTAAGGAACCTCCATACTGTTCTCCATAGTGGCTGTACCAATCAATTCACATTCCCACCAGCAGTGCAAGAGTGTTCCCTTTTCTCCACACCCTATGCAGCATTAATTGTTTCTAGATTTTTTGATGATGGCCATTCTGACTGGTGTGAGATGATATCTCATTGTAGTTTTGATTTGCATTTCTCTAATGATTAATGATGTTGAGCATTCTTTCATGTGTTTGTTGGCAGTCTGTATATCTTCTTTGGAGAAATGTCTATTTAGGTCTTCTGCCCATTTTTGGATTGGGTTTTTTGTTTTTTTGTTATTGAGCTGGAAGAGCTGCTTGTAAATTTTGGAAATTAACCCTTTGTCAGTTGCTTCATTTGCAAATATTTTCTCCCATTCTGAGGGTTGTCTTTTGGTCTTGTTTATGGTTTCCTTTGCTGTGCAAAAGCTTTGAAGTTTCATTAGGTCCCATTTGTTTATTTTTGTTTGTATTTCCACTTCTCTAGGAGGTGGGTCAAAAAGGATCTTGCTGTGATTTATGTCACAGAGTGTTCTGCCTATGTTTTCCTCTAAAAGTTTGATAGTTTCTGGCCTTAGATTTAGGTCTTTAATCCATTTTGAGCTTATTTTTGTGTATGGTGTTAGGGAGTGATCTAATCTCATACTTTTACATGTACCTGTCCAGTTTTCCCAGCACCACTTATTGAAGAGGCTGTCCCTTCTCCACTGTATATTCCTGCCTCCTTTATCAAAGATAAGGTGACCATATGTGCGTGGGTTTATCTCTGGGCTTTCTATCCTGTTCCATTGATCTATCTTTCTGTTTTTGTGCCAGGACCATACTGTCTTGATTACTGTAGCTTTGTAGTATAGTCTGAAGTCAGGGAGCCTGATTCCTCCAGCTCCGTTTTTCGTTCTCAAGATTGCTTTGGCTATTCGGGGTCTTTTGCGTTTCCATACAAATTGTGAAATTTTTTGTTCTAGTTCTGTGAAAAATGCCATTGGTAGTTTGATAGGGATTGCATTGAATCTGTAGATTGCTTTGGGTAGTAGAGTCATTTTCACAATGTGGATTCTTCCCATCCAAGAACATGGTATATCTCTCCATCTTTTTTGTATCATCTTTAATTTCTTTCATCAGTGTCTTATAATTATCTGCATACAGGTCTTTTGTCTCCTTAGGTAGGTTTATTCCTAGATATTTTATTCTTTTTGTTGCAGTGTTAAATGGGAGTGTTTTCTTGATTTCACTTTCAGATTTTTCATCATTAGTGTATAGGAATGCAAGAGGTTTCTGTGCATTAATTTTGTATCCTGCTACTTTACCAAATTCATTGATTAGGTCTAGTAGTTTTCTGGTAGCATCTTTAGGATTCTCTATGTATAGTATCATGTCATCTGCAAACAGTGACAGCTTTACTTCTTCTTTTCTGATTTGGATTCCTTTTATTTCCTTTTCTTCTCTGATTGCTGTGGCTAAATCTTCCAAAACTATGTTGAATAAGAGTGGTGAGAGTCGGCAACCTTGTCTTATTCCTGATCTTAGTGGAAATGCTTTCAGTTTTTCACCATTGAGGATGATGTTGGCTGTGGGTTTGTCATATATGGCCTTTATTATGTTGCAGAAAGTTCCCTCTATGCCTACTTTCTGCAGGGTCTTTATCATAAATGGGTGTTGAATTTTGTCGAAAGCTTTCTCTGCATCTATTGAGATGATCATATGTTTTTTCTCCTTCAATTTGTTAATATGGTCTGTCACATTGATTTGCATATATTGAAGAATCCTTGCATTCCTGGAATAAACCCCACTTGATCATGGTGTATGATCCTTTTAATGTGCTGTTGGATTTTGTTTGCTAGTATTTTGTTGAGGATTTTTGCATCTATGTTCATCAGTGATATTGGCCTGTAGTTTTCTTTCTTTGTGACATCCTTGTCCTGTTTTGGTATCAAGGTGATGGTGGCCTCATAGAATGAATTTGGGAGTGTTCCTCCCTCTGCTATGTTTTGGAAGAGTTTGAGAAGGATAGGTGTTAGCTCTTCTCTAAATGTTTGATAGAATTCGCCTGTGAAGCCATCTGGTCCTGGGCTTTTGTTTGTTGGAAGATTTTTAATCACAGTTTCAGTTTCAGTGCTTGTGATTGGTCTGTTCATATTTTCTATTTCTTCCAGATTCATTCTTGGAAGGTTGTGCATTTCTAAGAATTTGTCCATTTCTTCCAGGTTGTCCATTTTATTGGCATGGAGTTGCTTGTAGTAATCTCTCATGATCTTTTGTATTTCTGCAGTGTCAGTTGTTACTTCTTCTTTTTCATTTCTAATTCTATTGATTTGTGTCTTCTCCCTTTTTTTTTTTTTTGATGAGTCTGGCTAATGGTTTATCTATTTTGTTTATCTTCTCAAAGAACCAGCTTTTAGTTTTGTTGATCTTTGCTATCGTTTCCTTCATTTCTTTTTCATTTATTTCTGATCTGATTTTTATGATTTCTTTCCTTCTGCTAGCTTTGGGGTTTTTTTGTTTTTTCTCTAATTGTTTTAGGTGCAAGGTTAGGTTGTTTGTTCAAGATGTTTCCTGTTTCTTAAGGTGGGCTTGTATTGCTATAAACTTCCCTCTTAGAACTGCTTTTGCTGCATCCCATAGGTTTTGGGTCATCGTGTCTCCACTGTCATTTGTTTCTAGGTATTTTTTTATTTTCTCTTTGATTTCTTCAGTGATCACTTTGTTATTAAGCAGTGTATTGTTTAGCCTCCATGTGTTTGTATTTTTTACAGATCTTTTCCTGTAATTGATATCTTGTCTCATAGCGTTGTGGTCGGAAAAGATACTTGATACAATTTCAATTTTCTTAAATTTACCAAGGCTTGATTTGTGAGCCCAAGATATGATCTATCCTGGAGAATGTTCCATGAGCACTTGAGAAAAATGTGTACTCTGTTGTTTTTGGTTGGAGTGTCCTATAAATATCAATTAAGTCCCTCTTGTTTAATGTATCATTGAAAGCTTGTGTTTCCTTATTTACTTTCATTTTGGATGATCTGTCCATTGGTGAAAGTGGGGTGTTAAAGTCCCCTACTATGAATGTGTTACTATTGATTTCCCCTTTTATGGCTGTTAGCATTTGCCTTATATATTAAGGTGCTCCTATGTTGGGTGCATAAATATTTACAATTGTTATATCTTCTTCTTGGATCGATCTCTTGATCATTATGTAGTGTCCTTCTTTGTCTCTTGTAATAGTCTTTATTTTAAAGTCTATTTTGTCTGATATGAGAATTGCTACTCCAGCTTTCTTTTGGTTTCCATTTGCATGGAATATCTTTTTCCATCCCCTTACTTTCAGTCTGTATGTGTCTGTAGGTCTGAAGTGCGTCTGTTGTAGACAGCATATATATGGGTCTTGTTTTCGTATCCATTCAGCCAATCTTTGTCTTTTGGTGGGAGCATTTAGTCCATTTACATTTAAGGTAATTATTGATATGTATGTTCCTATTCCCATTTTCTATATTGTTTTGGGTTCGTTATTGTAGGTCTTTTCCTTCTCTTGTGTTTCTTGCCTAGAGAAGTTCCTTTAGCATTTGTTGTAAAGCTGGTTTGGTGGTGCTGAAGTCTCTCAACTTTTGCTTGTCTGTAAAGGTTTTAATTTCTCCATCAAATCTGAATGAGATCCTTGCTGGGTAGAGTAATCTTGGTTGCAGGTTTTTCTCCTTCATCACTTTAAATATGTCCTGCCAGTCCCTCCTGGCTTGCAGAGTTTCTGCTGAAAGATCAGCTGTTAACCTTATGGGGATTCCCTTGTGTGTTATTTGTTGTTTTTCCCTTGCTGCTTTTAATATGTTTTCTTTGTATTTAATTTTTGACAGTTTGATTAATATGTGTCTTGCCATGTTTCTCCTTGGATTTATCCTGTATGGGACTCTCTGTGCTTCCTGGACTTGATTAACTATTTCCTTTCCCTTATTACGGAAGTTTTCAACTATAATCTCTTCAAATATCTTCTCAGTCCCTTTCTTTTTCTCTTCTTCTTTTAGTACCCCTATAATTCGAATGTTGGTGCGTTTAATGTTGTCCCAGAAGTCTCTGAGACTGTCCACAGTTCTTTTCATTCTTTTTTCTTTATTCTTCTATGCTGTAGTTATTTCCACTATTTTTTCTTCCAGGTCACTTATCCGTTCTTCTGTCTCAGTTATTCTGGTAGTGATTCCATCTAGAGTATTTTTCATTTCATTTATTGTGTTGTTCATCATTGTTTGTTTCACCTTTAGTTCTTCTAGGTCCTTGTTAAATGTTTCTTGCATTTTGTCTATTCTATTTCCAAGATTTTGGATCATCTTTACTATCATTATTCTGAATTCTTTGTCAGGTAGACTGCCTATTTCCTCTTCATTTGTTAGGTAGGTCTGGTGGGTTTTTATCTTGCTCCTTCACCTGCTGTGTGTTTTTCTGTCTTCTCATTTTGCTTATCTTACTGTGTTTGGGGGTCTCCTTTTTGCAGGCTGCAGGTTCATAGTTCCCGTTGTTTTTGGTGTCTGTCCCCAGTGGCTAAGGTTCAGTGGGTTGTGTAGGCTTCCTGGTGGAGGGGAGTAGTTCCTGTGTTCTGGTGGATGAGGCCGGATCTTGTCTCTCTGGTGCGCAGGTCCACGTCTGGTGGTGTGTTTTGGGGTGTCTGCGGACTTATTATGATTTTAGGCAGCCTCTCTGCTAATGGGTGGGGTTGTGTTCCTGTCTTGCTAGTTGTTTGGCATAGGATGTCCAGCACTGTAGCTTTCTGGTCGTTGTGTGAAGCTGGGTGCTGGTGTTGAGATGGAGATCTCTGGGAGATTTTTGCTGTTTGATATTATGTGGAGCTGGGAGGTCTGTTGTTGACCAGTGTCCTGAAGTTGGCTCTCCCACCTCAGAGGCACAGCACTGACACCTGGCTGCAGCACCAAGAGCCTTTCCTCCACACGGCTCAGAATAAAAGGGAGAAAAAGTAGAGAGAAAGAATTAGTAGAAGTAGGAAGAAAGAAAGGAAGGAAGGAAGGAAGAAAGAAAGAAGAAAAGAAGGAGAGAAGGAAAGAAAGAAAGGAAGGAGGGAGGGAGAGAGGGATGGTGGGAGGAAGGAAGGAAGGAAGAAAGGAGGGAAGGAAGGGAAAAAGAAAGCAAGAAGGAAGATAAAGTAAAATAAAATAGAGTAAAATATAATAAAGTTATTAAATTAAAAAATAATTATTAAGAAAACAAAAAAACGGACAGATAGAACCTTAGGGCAAATGGTGGAAGCAAAGCTATACAGACAAAATCTCACACAGAAGCATACACATACACACTCAAGAAAAGAGGAAAAAATCATAAATCTTGCTCTCAAAGTCCACCTCCTCAATTTGGGATGATTCATTGTCTAAAGGAGGGAAGGAAGGAAGGAAAGAAGGAAAGAAAGAAAACATAAAGTAAAATAAAATAGAGTTATTAAAATTAATTATTAAGAAAGAAAAAAGATTAAAAACAAAAAAACGGACGGATAGAACCCTAGGACAAATGGTGGAAGCAAAGCTATACAGACAAAATCTCACACAGAAGCATACACATACACACAAAAAGAGGAAAAGATGAAAAAATCATAAATCTTGCTCTCAAAGTGTACCTCCTCAATTTGGGATGATTCGTTGTCTATTCATGTATTCCACAGATGCAGGGTGCATCAAGTTGATTGTGGAGCTTTAATCTGCTGCTTCTGAAGCTGCTGGGAGAGATTTCCCTTTCTGTTCTTTGTTTTCACAGCTACCAGGGGCTCAGTTTTGGATTTGGCCCTGCCTCTGCGTGTAGGTCGCCGGAGGGTGTCTGTTTTTCCGCTCAGACAGGACAGGGTTAAAGGAGCCGCTGATTTGGGGGGAGGGAGGGGCACGGAGTGCGGGTTGAGCCTGCTGCGGCAGAGGCCGGCGTGACGTTGCACCAGCCTGGGGCGCGCCGTGCGTTCTCCCGGGGAATTTGTCCCTGGATCCCGGGACCCTGGCAGTGGCGGGCTGCACTGGCTCCCGGGAGGGGAGGTGTGGATAGTGACCTGTGCTCGCACACAGGCTTCTTGGCGGCGGCAGCAGCAGCCTTAGCGTCTTCTGCCCGTCTCTGGGGTTCACGCTTTTAGCCGCGGCTCGCGCCTGTCTCTGGAGCTCCTTTAAGCAGTGCTCTTAATCCCTTCCCCTCGCGCACCAGGAAACAAAGAGGGAAGAAAAAGTCTCTTGCCTCTTCGGCAGCTCCAGACCTTTTCCCGGACTCCCTCCCGGCTAGCCGTGGTGCACTAACCCCCCGCAGGCTGTGTTCACGCCGCAAACCCCATTCCTCTCCCTGCGCTCCGAACAAAGCCTGAGCCTCAGCTCGCAACCCCGCCCGCCCCGGCGGGTGAGCAGACAAGCCTCTCGGGCTGGTGCGTGCTGGTCGGCGCCGATCCTCTGTGCAGGACTCTCCCCGCTTTGCCCTCCGCACCCCTGTTGCTGCGCTCTCTTCCGCGGCCCCGAAGCTGCCCCCCTCCGCCACCTGCAGTGTCCGCCCGTGAAGGGGCTTCTAGTGTGTGGAAACCTTTCCTCCTTCACAGCTCCCTCCCACTGGTGCAGGTCCCATCCCTATTCTTTTGTCTCTGTTTATTTTTTCTTTTGCCCTACCCAGGTACTTGGGGACTTTCTTGCCTTCTGGGAGGTCTGAGGTCTTCTGCCAGCGTTCAGTAGGTGTTCTGTAGGAGTTGTTCCACGTGTAGATGTATTTCTGTTGTATCTGTGGGGAGGAAGGTGATCTCCGCGTCTTACTCTTCCGCCATCTTCCCCTCGTCCCCCCATTATTAACTGAGTAAATGGAGGCTCATTGAAGGCATGTGTCCTACACACCATGGATAGTTAGACGTAGATAGTTGTCCTACACACGGTGGATAGTTAGATAGATAGATTCACACCCAGACCTGTCCCATGCAGAAGCCCATCCTCTCTCCTCTGTACCACATGGTGCTCTTGATTATCTTGATTTCTTTCCTTAGGAAGATTGTTCTTAAAGATATTGGCTCAGCCATTTCAAAGTAATGGTTCACCATAATTAGACAAGCACACTCCATTTCATTAGGGAAGCTGACTCCCACTAAGATTAAAACAGGTGTAGAAGCCATTAACCAAGAATATCTCAGCAAAACTCAAATTTGGAGCATCCCATTTCCCATTAAATATGAAAACCCTGAGAAGGTTACTATCTGTACAAAGTAGGCCAGGAAATGGCACTTTAGTTGTTGAATAATCAGCCCACCAACCTGGGAGCAGAGGTCTTGTAATTCTTGAATAGACTCTCTCCCATCTCTCTTGTGCGGGGTCTCACACCCACATGTTATGCCTCCAGCCCACCCTCTGGATGTAGGGTAATGGGGGCTTTTCATCCATTATGAGATCATACTAAACCTGTTATCCTCCTGAAATAGTATACATTCAGGACTTTTTCTGAGTTCACTATTAAATTGTAGAAGCCATTTAACCTTATCCATCAAATGAGAGTAATAGAAACTGCTCTTACTTCCAAGGGGTTGTCCCAGAGTCCCAAAGAAGCATAAAGCTTTTAAAAATTCCCAAGAGCGTGATATTGCAAACGATTGCTCACAAGGTTACTGCTAACCCTTGCCCTGTGGCTAGCTCCCTAGGTCTCTGCACATGACTTTCCCAACCAATCTGTTACTCTATTCGTTTTCTTAGACAGGTAAGTTATCATTGGCGGATGTTTTCACTTTCATAGGTACTTTAGGGACAGACATTCCTAGGTACTCTGGCAGTCACAGCACACAGGCTGCCTCCTAGCCACCAAGCAGCCAGCTCGGCTCTGCCTGCCAGCTCCCCTATTGCCTTGAAACCTTTAATAAAGCCTGTAAGCAGGTATCTAGGGACCTGGCTTAGCCACAAAGCAGCTGATTCCCTGGGAGAATGTGAGCATAGGAGAGTCAGAGAAATTAATAGGAAGCTTTCTTCTGGATATGGAGATGGGAGGGTGGCTGGCTCACATTAGGCATTCTCAAAGTGACAGAAGTTTGAAAAACTGAAAAGAAGTTTATCTTTATGGCATGACTAACCCCGGGTTCTCCTAATCAATATATTTTTAACCTAACAGACTTGGGTTTTTTTTTTTTTTTTAGCTATGCAAGAGTAAACTTCCTAGGAAAAAACTATAAAACTCTTGAAAGGTAGAACTTCATCCAATCAATCAAGTGTTTATTGAGCACCCCAAACTCAAATTTTAGTCTTCAGGCTGAACTAAATTCATATCATTTGCGGGATATATCTATTTATGACATTCTCTTCACAATCCCTAGGAATATGCCCAGCCTCACATGGAAAGAGCTGCCTATGTCTTGCAACTATATATGTGAGACTCAGTCATTTATCTACCTATTTCAAAGTGTGTGTATGTCTCTTTTTTAGTGGAAAACAAAGGAGCAAAAAGTCTGATTTTGCTCTGTGTGCCTGAATGAGAAGTCTCCTTTCCTCTAAGATTCAAATGAGAATAAGCCACCAATCACAGCCCACTTACAGTGGAAAACGGGGCATGTGTGAGCACACTTCGCCCTCTTCCACATTTCCAAATGTCTGTTTTCTTCCACAGGACAAAATCTGGAAACGTGCCTTTCACCAAATACATGTAAATAGCATAGGCTAAAAACCAAAGACCACAACGACAAAAATTAATTGACGTTTGTAAATTGTGAAGCATACAACTGGCCCAAAGGAAAAAAACTAGGACATTTGTTGTTAGTACTTTCTCTATTTGAACAGTCTTTGTTTTCCAGTGAGATTTTGGTACATCTCTTATCTAATCCTCCACATACAACACAGGACTGCTTTCTCTAGGCAGGCAAAATTAGTTCAAGTAAAGGGTAGGAAAGAACTCTCAAGTAGATATATCTTATATGTTATTCATTATTGAAAATGCTTATTTACCATTTCCAAGAGAGACATAGGTCTTAAACTTTGTATTGTACCTTATCTTGAAAATGCATATTCTGTCATAAATGCTATCATAGAAGTCTAATTTCTTGAGGATCTTTTCCTATCCAGAAGACTATTAAAGTAAATTGCAGTTGGAACTACAAATGCAGGCATTAAGAATAAAGGAATTTTCCCTGTTGTAATATATTTGAATACCCAGGGGATAAACAGAACTAGGAAAGGTTTAACCAGGTTTAACTAGAAAAGCCCCATCTTTCCCAGCAATAAAATTCCCCACCTTTAAAAAGACAGAAAATAACAGCCAAATATTGAGAGTCATGTCATCAACGTATTACTAAGTCATGTGCAACATCAGATATTTTAAATTACTCTAAATAAATTATATGAAATACTGCATTTTTCTTAAAAAACTGACATTCCAGAAAACACTAGATTAAGGTCCTCCCTAGCCAAGAAAAGTGGAGATAATAAAGAAAAACGCAAGAAAGAAGAGACAGACAAAAAAAAATTAGCAGAAGAAATTTTTGAAAAAGGGAAGATATTAGACATTTTCAGTCTACAAATATTTATTGAAATTGCAATTAACATGAAAAACATAACCAAAGTCATAAACTAAAGCACATCCATCAGCACTTCATCTCTGTGATTCAAGCATATATCTCTTTTCTATAAAAAAGAATACATAATTTTCTATATAAAAAAGAATATATAATTTTTAAAGACTCTTTCTTAAGCAAACTAAAGACAGAATTGTGGGTTGTTTTTTTTCATTTTGACCCAGTTCTCAGGTCAGTGAATCAGTAGTTAAGAGGCAAAAATATTTTCCTTCCCAGTGCCCAAGGGGATATATTAAAAAGAAAGTTATTTCTTGTAAAAGGAGGCTGCATTATCCCAGTGCTTTCACACTACTTCTGTAAGGGTTTATTTTGTTGGGGGCAAAAGAAAACAGTGTTCTCACTTCTCAGCAGGGAATCCCAGTGGGTTTATGGTCCCTTTCCCATCGAAGTAGTCAGTCTCTTCCCTTGAAAGTTTTTTGGTTGGGCAGATTCTCTCCTGTAAAACCAAGGGTGAGAATCTTACTCCTTCACACAACTTTTTTTTTTTAAAGTTAAACTCAAAATAACTCATCGAATAAATAAGGGCTGAATAAATCCTCAGTTTATTGAGTGATGTGAAAATTGCCCATTGTCATTTGTGTCATTTGAACATTTCATTTCCATAATATCTAAAATTTCATTTTCTTGTTCTGTCTGCTTATTCGATGATCTTCATGTAGAGAGTTAGGAGGCAGAATTAAAAGCATTGTTCTTGCTGCATCTAAAGGAAGCTGGCAGCATACTAGTCATTTTCTAGAAAGAAATGTTTCTCTGAACTTTTTATTTGAGTCTGAAAGGGACAATACAGTGAGATTAGTTTTTACTGGGAACCTGAGCATTTACCTCAAAAGCCAAAACAATTGGGTCACATTTTCTACAGCCTCTTATATAAGTAAAGTCAAATGAGTCCCAAGTTCTGAAAACCAAAGTGAATTTCTTCTAAGTCTCACTTGTTCAGGACAGTTGAGCCAATAGGCTATGTCAGAACGTCAACCTAGTCACGGGAAGATCTGCTTGGAATGGATGCTCAGAAGTGAGGCACTAGAAACTGATGAACCCACGGGTGGAAACTTGACTCCTCCCACCTAGCCCAGAGGAGGCTGGTGGGAGGGAGAGCATGTAAATGTGAGGGAGGTGACAGCGATAGCAGAGTTTTTGAGATGAGAGATCAAATGGCAGATAAAACTGTATTGGAATTATCCATTTTGGTAGCCTATGAAAGACATTAGATTGAGAATGAAAAAGTATGGTGGTTTTGAGGGACAGTGCAGAGAGAATAATGCCAAGACACGGTAATGAATTGAGGTATCTTACCCTGGTCATTTATGCTATTTCACTTTACTTACATTTTAAAGCCAATAAATGGTCTTTTAACCAAGATCATATGGTACAGAAAAGTATAGAGGATTTCTTTATTCCTTTTAAAATTTCCTATTTATAATCAACCATGTTTCCATATGGATTTGAAGAATTTATTCCTAAAATGGCTATAAACATCAACCCAATCTCCAGCTTCTCTCACCTGACCAATCTGGGGGATACCTCTGCACAAGAAATTAGTCACCTATAAATGGTATCTTGTGGTATGGTTTATGTAGTGAGTCTTCATCTCAACATTTGCAGCTTGTTTCCCTTGCTTTGAGAAGGCTGTTATGAATGTCATGCAGCACTTCTTATAGATGTGTTTTCATTCTCAAAATTTCAGTTGAGTTACTAGAAGTTTTGTACACTCCCTTGGGGTATGTTGGTTAATTGCTAGAAAGCTATGGAGCAATAATCAATTTGATATTAGCTGTGTTCAGGTGGATTGCTCCAAATACTACAGCATTGTTCTCGCTGAACCGCAGGATCTCAGATCCCATCTCTTCTACTTACAGATTAATGTTGAGCAAGTTACTTAACCTCACTGGGCTTCACTTTCTTGATAGAGATCTCAGTAATAATAGTACCTTTCTCAAAGAGTTGCTTGTGAGGATTAAATGAACCAATACACCTAAGATCCATAAATCCATTTAAGAGTCAGAACTCTCAAATGTTAGCTATTATTATTTATACTAGAGTTGTTACCATTGTCAGCGACTTAAGCACTCATCATTTTCTAACTGTGGTACTCAGTTCCATTTCTGTGTCAACACACCATGGGAGGTGTGGAAACTCAGAGCATGTGTAAAATACTGCTTAAATCTAAAAGGACTAAGTGTGAAAGCAGAATGCACATGCTCAGAGGCTTTAAATCAGAAATAACCAAAAAGGGCTGTGGCCTAAGTCTGAGCATATAAAACTCATTCAGTCATGGCTTGAAAATCCCCAGTGAAGAATGATAATATCCTCATTACAGCATGTAGGCAAAGACCTGTGAGTATAGCAAGCTGTTAATTTTTATTCCCCTGCCACATTTCTAACAGGCTTCCCCCCCACCCCCATCATGTTTTCTGTTTTCTCTGGCTTTGTTTCCTGGACACTTCTGGAGTATTTCCTTTGCCAATTTCTGCATCATTTTCCAGTGTATTTATCTCAAATGGGACTTTTTTCTCCAGTGTTTTTTTTTGTTTGTTTTTTGTTTTCTAAACACACCCAATCGTGACTACAGTTGCACAGATTCAAGCTTATTTTCTTTGAGGCTTTATCAGAAATCAGCCCAGGATTGCATGACAGACTCACATTTAATTGAAAACGTTATATCTTTCAATTTCTCTAGAGAAGGACTGCAGTAGTTTCCTACAAAGTTAATGCTGACTTTCTGACTGGGGGATTTTTCTCCTTCATTCAACTAGCTTTAAAGACTGTACAAGTTGACAGTTTTCAAGTTGAAATGAAAGCCTTTTGCCCTTTGGTTTATCAACTGCACTGGCATCTTGACAAAAATTTCTGTAATTCCTCCTCATGAAGTTTTAGTATACATGTGCATCGAAGTCAGGACGTTTCTCATTGCATTGTGAGTCTACTGGAACAAGAAGCTTGTGCTCTTTGATGGTTAGAGTTATCAGTACTGAAAGGCCAGCAAGTAACCAAAACAGGAGTCAGGTACGGAGTAAACTCCCTCTGTACCCTAAACCCATTCAAAGTGTGCTCCATCGTCCAATAGCATTAGCATCACTCGGTACTTAACTTAGAAATGCAGAATTTACCACCCCATGCTAGATCTTCTGAATCAGAATCTCTACTAATGGGACCCAAAATCTGTGTTTTAACAAGCTCTCCCAGTGATTCTGATGCATGCTAAAATTTGAAAAAGCACTACTATAAACTTTTTCATTATTTATATTTGAACTGGATATTTTTGGAGGGATTCATTATTACATCACTGCTTTCAAGAACTCCTTTCAATAAGCCATGCCCACACCCTTTAGAGTGTAATTTCAAGTGGTAGGTGAAAGGGCATTTCGAGCTTGTAAGATGTATGAAGGAATGGAGAGGAAAAAGGTAAGCCGTATGTCCTTTCTAGTTCCCTGTGTATCAAAATCACTCTCACACTTCAAAAGAGAGCTGGGAAAAATTACTGACCTAATCAAATATCAGTCTCATTTGATCCATTCACTTTTATAGACAAACAAAAGTAGTTTCTTTCCACAGTATTTCCCACTCTAGTTCTAAGCAGTTCAGGGAAGATAATGGAGTTGCAACCTCCATTCCCCAAAAGTGTATGCCCACATGAGGCGGAATGATATACACGCCGCTGAAACAGAGGCAGAGCAACCTATAGACACAGTGCTGGAGATCACCAGAACCTACACCAAAGTTTATTTCTGCTTTAAAACAAGATTTATCAGAAATAAACTTGGCAGCTTTGATTCGGTACAAAGTATTATGGAGTTAGTACTCTTTAGACCATTTCAAACTAATTTTTCACTATTTTTAGTTATTTATTAATATATTTGTATAGTGGAGGATGTGGTTTAACTGTTTGCCATAAGTTTTCAAACACGCTTCTGATAGCCCCCAGTAACCAAAGAGAGACCATCCTAGCATACTCTTCATTTTGCTACAATATTGTTCATGCAAATTCGAGAAGTAAATTTATAGTTAGCCACCTCTTTTACTATAAGTCTGTATAGCAGCCCCCAAATAATGCAAAAATTGGAGGAAGGGCAGAATGCTTGACAATGCTTAATAATTTGTTCAACTTTTGCAGAATCTACTAATTCATTCCTTGTTAATTTTCTCACAAATTGAATGGATTATTTAATGTTAATAACACAAACCCCATTAGTTTGATTCATTTATTTGCTATGATCTAGGTGCCAGGCTTTATGTACCTGAGAAAAGAATTTTTAATGGTATTAATGTTGATTACAGAAATCACCTTTTTTAGAAGTCATTGTGCATGGCTACATTTATGTATTTCTGTATTCATCTCCCCTCCAGAAGATGACTTTCTCAATTGCAAGCACTGAACTTTGTCTTCGCAATTCTAGGACCTAGTCCAGGATTGAACACACAAAAAAATAAGCATAGTTTCTTCATGAAATTTAGCCACCATTTTGAAAAATCGAAGGATCTTAGATAATGTGTTTAACCAAACTCTAACAGAATGTCCTTTAAGAAATAGTTGGTTGTTATTTTGAATTCTCCCTTGCCAAATTTTTTAAAGCCAAACAAAAACAAAACATCTCACAATTTTTTCCTTAGTATGCTACTGTATCTAGCCATATAGAACATAACTACAGTGAATAATGAGGATTGGCTGCATATAAAATGTGAAGTCAAAGCTGCTTTGGATGACACAGAGCCCCAGCTTTTCCCTGGGCCATCATCTTTGCCCTCTTTTTATCCCTTCCTCTACAAATGCAGCCACCAAAGCTTCTGCTCTGGACCTCTTGATCCAGAAGGAATAGGGTTTTCAAGTAAGAGTAGTCTTTAAAATGAATCCAGAGTATCAACTGAATTTCTTATTTTACTTGTTTGTCATGTGCACATAGCAAGTATTTGCTTAGCAAATGCAAACTAATAATATTAACTAATGCCAATTAGGAAGGTAATCAGATAAAGTCAGTGCCTTTGTAAGCCAAAGTCAGTGCCTTTGTAAGCCAATATAAATTACTTTCAGATTACCTGATGTTTTGAATTATCTGCACTACTGTTCCACTTTGGTCAGAATCAGAGGTTGATTCTATCTCTGAAAATACACTCTCTGCCTTCTCATGGACACAGCTGGCTGCTTCTTAACGTTCAATGAGTTCTGAAAGGACTCAGTGCATCAGATTCCCAATAAGTGAATTACTATTGCTACGCATTGAATAGAAATGAGTGGTCCTGAAAAGGTTACTGCAATACTGAAAGTCACTTTCTGGCTAATTTGCTTTGTAAAAAAAAAAGGCCTGAAATCCAGTCAGATTCAAACTGTAAAGCAGAGCATTTGATAAAATAATAATGCAAATAATCATCCCTAATATGTAAAGTCTTGCTAAATTGTTCTTATTTTTGTTGTTGTTAGAGGGAGTCAAGCACAGCTAAATACCTTAGGGTAGTGTTCCTCAACCAGGGACATTTTCCTCTCCAGGGGACATCTGGTAATGTCTGGAAATATATACATACACACACACACACACATATATATATATATATATGTATATATATATATATATTTTTTTTTTGCGGTACACAGGCCACTCACTGCTGTGGCCTCTCCCGCTGCGGAGCACAGGCTCCAGAAGCGCAGGCTCAGCGGCCACGGCTCACGGGCCCAGCCACTCCACGGCATGTGGGATCTTCCCGTACCGAGGCACGAACCCACATCCCCTGCATCGGCAGGCGGACTCCCAACCACTGCGCCACCAGGGAAGCCGTGGAAATATTTTTGATCGTTATGACTGGGTAGGGGATGCTACTGGCGTCTAGGGGATAGAGGTCAGGAATATTGCTAAACACCCATCAACATACAGGACAGCCCCACGACAAAAAGTATCCAGTCCAAAACATCGATAGTGCCAAGATGACAAGCCCTACTCTAGAGGTGACTAGGAAACTATTTAGGGTGTTCTGTTATGTAGTTTAAGCAATAATTATTTCTGTACAGACAACAATATGTAGTTAAGCTTGATTGCTCCAGAAATGTGGATCCCACATCAGTACCGAGTACCAGGCGAGGTTTCCATCCTTCTAAGTCCCAAACACATGGACCCCCATATAGAAACTAAGGCTCCCTTATGAAAGCAAAATCACATCAGTTGGGCTCAGCATAGCTCCTGGCTCATATATGAGAAATTAACCACCTGGTTCTCTCCTCTTTTACTGCTAAGTAAACATCACTAACAGATCAGTGAACTTCAGGAAAGCATTAACAATTTCTGTGTTATTCTCCTCACCGGCCATAGAAAAGGGGCCCTAAAAGTTATGTGACGAATCCTTGGATGCTATCAGAAATTATGGGTCTCAGACACACTACAGGAAAAATAAACCTGTCTAGTCTATATAAGTAACCAGGATGTAATGCGAAAAGAACATTTGGGAGACTAGGCTTCCATTGCCCTAGTTGGCTGTTTGTTTACATGTAATACTAAGAACCTATGAACTATTACTCTGATTTCCAATTCTAGAGGGTGACACGTTGATAGATGTTTGGGGAAACTGCCTTTCAGACTGAATGCAGATACTTTGGTTCATTCTCACGTTCACCCTCTGTTCTTGGCCAAATTGTTACAGATGTCTTCCACTGAGTATCTCCATTTCTTTCCAACAGCCGATCTGCAAGATTTTGCACTTTTTTCACCAGTACATGATGTCGTGCAACTATTTCTGGATGCTCTGTGAAGGGGTCTATCTTCACACTCTCATCGTGGTGTCTGTGTTCGCTGAGAGACAACGCATGTGGTGGTATTATGTCCTGGGCTGGGGTATGTATTTTCTGCAGCTGAGTTTTGAGCCACCTTTACCTCTGTCTGTATATTCAGTCTTCTTCTAGTCTTGGTCAGAGAGCAGGCAGGGGCTGAGGTCCTTTGAGGAGAGACGGGACACAGGTGCTGGCAGGAGTTCAGTCTCCAGGAGAACCTGGTAGAAGCTTTTTAACAAGTTCACATGGACTGTGATAGCAGGAGAGCGAGTGCAGCGAAGGAGGGGTATGACTATGAGAATGTCTTCAGGAAACAAACCCAGCTAACAGATGGACTGAAAACATGTGCTGATTGAGAGATCTCATTAGACCCCCTTCAGTTTTATTGATCACCTGTTTGTAGAGCAAAGGAGACTTTCACATTTTGAATTCTGTACTCCCCTACCCTGGACCCACTTCCCTTCCTCAAGAGTGTTCCTTCCTGTCAATCCATCAGCAGGACTCCTCTAGTGAAGGTTCAGGAAGTGGAGTCCAGCTAAGCAACAGACATAAATAACCACATGGGCCTCCAAGTAGAACTTACCTGACCTCACAGTGCATGGCAATGGCTTTGAAAAGCTTATGGTGGGACTGTTTGAGGTGTGGCTACTACTTCTTCTTTTTTTTTTCAAGGTTCATGGATGAGGTTTATTTTCCAATTGACAGTTTATGTTAGGTGAAACAGTCTCCATACCAGACGAGAAAGTCACTTATTCATGTGGTTGAAAGAGTGAATTAAGTTAATTGTTGTCTTTAAACGTTTAAAAACAGTCTGGGGGAAAAAACCTATGTAGTGCGCAAACTGTACTTTTAAAAATACTATTTTATTTATACTCAAGTATGAAAAAAAGGGCTATACTACCATGTTTACATACATACCAATATTGGAAACAATTCAATAATGAATCACATCTAAATTTTATAAAGAATACACAAACATTAAAAAACACCGATTGGTTATAGAAGGCAGAATAGAAGAAAAAACGATTAGCTATCTCTGAAAAGAATCAAATCAGTTAGTAATACTCACCTATACTGCAAAGTAATATATACAAAGGAAAGTTAGTGATTGTACTGATTTTATTACTTCTACTAAGCCATTTTAATCTTCCTCACACTCAATGCAAAGAAAATAATATGAAGAAAAATATGTTCTCACCATTCACAATAAAAAGAGTCTGCTTCATTCTGCAGGCCTGGCATATTGTACAATAGAGAGCGCTTCATGGCTCAAGTGGATCAAAGTATCATTTTGATTCTGAGCCACCGAATAGAATCTCATGCATATTTGGTGACTGGACTAACTCCATAGGAGCTGCGATAGATTGAACCATTTCTGTGGAATCCCCAGATCTCACAAATAAGAAAAGGCCCTACACAAGAAAAAATGACAATCAATCTGTCCATAAATTCTATCTATAGGCTCTTTCTCTAGTGTAAGGTGGAAAAAGGGGCCCTTTCTTGAGAACATGGATACAAGTGTTGCTGTAGTCTAAAGATTGCTGGATTGACACTGTGTCTGATATAATGAAGATAAGGTATACCTAGAAACCACTGCCAGATTAAGAAACGTCCACAACTTGTCTCAATTCTTCAAATAATGGAGCAAGTTCCTTTTCTAGGCTGACGATTAGTCCTGTATTAGCATTGCTGCTGGCTATGAAACTCACCACCAAAGGTAAACGATTGACTTGAACCAATCTGGTAGGTGTTATAGTAACAGGTGATACTTTTATTTTTTGAAAATCAAAGTTTGCTCCCTTGGTCTGTTGCAAGGGCAAAAGTAGACAAGAAACCAGGTCTCAAAGCATGCTCTGGAGCATTATCATTGGCCACTTTAATGAAAGGCACTCCACCTGTATCTGATACAATACCATGGAGCCCCTCAACACGTGGTAGTTTTTTATACAGGAATCGTTGTAGGTAATCCGCCATCATGAACCCCTTTCTCTGGCAGGATCAATCTCCACGCCTGGGTTTCTGGGCTGCCTGCTTCTCTGAGCTGTCACTTCAGAGGACAGCTTCTGAGACAGCTTCCTCTAAAAGCTGCTGTCACATGATTTGTGAGGTGTGGCTACTTCTGTACAAATGGACTAAGGGTGCTGAGGTCCTTGGGGACTCTCTAGAATTGTTCCCTTTCCCCGAGGGCTGCTAAAAGAACAGCTCCACTGGTGGAAGAGAAGCAGACAGATAGTAAGGCAGTGAGAGGGAAAAAGCTCGGGGACAAAAACACATGCAGTGAAACTTCCATAGTGGAGGAGGATCCCGAGGGCCATTCCACACTGTCTGTAGAGCCAAGAGCTGCCCTTACTCTCCACTGACAGGGTGACTATGACTCTTGGAGCAGAAGCTGTGAATTGCCTTCAGCTAAGCCTGACTTTTAATGCAGCATTTGGGGGAGCCCCTAAAAATATCCATAAGAGAGGCAAAATTTCATGAGGAGGGAGGATAATCCGAAGACTTTCTGAAAACATCACACTTTGTAGTTAAACCCCTGCCCGATAATTATTGTTGCCAACTGTAAAGAAATGGCTCAGGGAAGCCATGTAAGCGGCCCAAAGTCTTCTCCACAATTTACTCCAGGGATGGCCCTGTGCAATATTCATTTACTGGTCAACCCTCCCTCATAGGAACACATGGATTTTAACCAAGTATCAATACATTACCCAAACCCAATGGGATAATCCTTTAATGGCGGGTCAGCAGGGCAGATATTTGGGTTGCCTCAAAGTTGAACTGATGATGCTACAGCTCTTTGGTTGTAAGTAACAGATAATAAGATATTCTAATTTAGTCAGAAAGAGAAATTCTCACACTCTGTAGAGTATCTCATGGAAGTCAAGAGCCAGAATGCAGCAGGACTACTAAAAGGGCTGTACCCTGGCAACAGCCCAGCATCCTGGATTTTTTAACCATCCAGTAAGGTTAGAAATCAAGCTTGTGACTATCCACCCATCCCACCTCAGGTGCTAGGTCCTCCTGTTTCTCCCTGTCCTCAAAACAGGCCAGCATACAATCAAACTTGTTTTTTGTTGTTTTTTCTTTTAGTCCCAGCCTTTCCTTCCCCTGCCCTTCTCAGCTTCATACATACCCTCCCAGTGATCTCTAGTCTTCTGAAACTGGTCATGCCAGGAATCAACTAGCTACAATTTAATTGGCCCCAATAGCAATTCTGATTATCACGATAATAATGATTGGTACTGGTCAGATGCCTTCAAACTGAAAACCTGAAAATAACATCCCCCCTGCCCCCACCCCCCCCACAGACACCATTCCTGTCTGATCTAGTTTACTTATTTCCTTTGAAGTAAAATGTATGGCATACTTCTTGTCCCAATTTTGACTGTTTAAAAACATCTGTCTGCCACACTCAGAAAATTTCTCATGGAAGGAAAAGGCTGCAAATTTATTCTTGCTTGTAACATTCAGCAGAGATGAGAGCACCCTGGAAGGAGCAATTTATACTGCTCTTTCCATACTGATGCACTGTGAATTCGTTATAAAACTTTTAGCGTCATCGTAGTCAGCTCTTTGAAGACATCTGCTTAACACACATGTTCACGTGTGTTACAATTCAAGGGAAAAAAGAACAAGCTGTTGTATCAAAAAGAAGGTAATGAAAATAAGTAAAATATTTATGGGATATCTTAATCAGAGAATACTTAAAACTTTATCAGAATGATTCAAGTAGAATCCTAAGGAACATCACATTCAGTAAGGTAAGCACAGAATCGTCCATTTAAAAGAATGAGAAGGATTTAAATTCCCATAGATGTTTAGAAAGATAGTCAACAAGTATAGTTCTAAAATGTAATTATTATTTTTTTTAACATGCCTGGGCTAAATCTATCTTTCTCCACTCCTGCACACACTAAAATTCCACCAAACTCCTTACCATTCAAAAATCACAGTACCAAATCTCACTTCTGAGAACAAAATTGTAAGACAGCTATGATGACTTCTTTTAAAGCAATGCCTTCTCTTAGAACTTCAGGCAAGCATTATCTTTGGATGGGAGGAAAACAAGTAAAATTACAACCAAAATAAATTCTCAACAAAAATAGTTTCACAGAAACTTTAAAGAATTTAATAGAGCAGAGAAGAAGAAATTTCTAGTGGATATTTTTATTGTCCTTTTGAAATTATTTTCACACCAAAACAGTACGATGGCTCCTAAAATTTAGGTCCAATGCCATGAAATAAGGTGTAACCTATGTTTTGAAAAGAGTTTGAAAGTGGGACAGCAGAAAATTTGACCCAAGAAAGTTGCGTCCTAAGACCTAACTTTGTTTGCAGGTGATGTACATCTCATCCATTCATTTCAGCTGTAATATTACCCACTCCATCTCAAAGAATTATAAGAGACAGTATGAACATCACCCTCTGGGTGAAAAGTATCTGGTGGTGAACTTCCCCCCAACAGAAAATGAAAAAAGGCTTCTTTCAGTAGTTATTTCCTTACAAGTCTGCACTGAATGGCTTACTGGTCAATTTCTCTCAGATCGAAGCAACTTCAAACACTGAAGTTTAGTTCTCAGAAAAATCATTTATTTTACAACCCTCTTCAGATTGATTCTTCGCCTTGCTGTTTCTCCCATTGTTATAAATCAAAGAAGGAACTCCCCCACCCATGGGCTTTTATAATGAACAAGTAGAATTTATCCAGCACTCCTGAAGAAGAATCCTGGGGAGAGAGGATTATTCTTACTCTGACCATCTTTAGTGGGCGGGAAAGGTTGTTATGACGCTTGAAGCCTGGAAGAAGAGGAAAAGGAAAGAAAAAATAAACTGTAAAAAGTGACATCATGGCTAGAGGCAGGTGAAGAGCCCTAGGAATTAACAGATATGGGTCTATACTCTTCTCTGTATTAAGTAAGAATCACATTTTCCTTTCTACAAAATGACAAGGTGGAAGTGAAGTCTCCATATTGCCTCTCTTGCTAATTCTAAAATGTGTATTTCAAAGTAAAGTCAGAGAGTGAATTTCTGATTCTAAACCTGAGTGGGATGTTAGAACTGCTGTGAATAAAACACAATCATGTTTTGTGTTAAATAGACTCATAATTCTTCGAAGTCAAACATTTGATGGTCCTATTTTGAATTATATGCTTCATGGGTTAAGAAGCTGAGATGGTTCTTTGGTGAAAACTCAATGTTTTGAGTCTCTTTTTGCATATAATTCACAGAAAATAAAAGTGTGGAGGTCTGATTCACTTCTGAGACACATTTCTTAACTGATAATAGTTTTAAAAACTCTGTCTACAAATGTGTCAACCAAATCAAAAAGTTTTCTATGGTGCATGGATATATTTGAGAAAAAGAATTTTTTTTTAACAAAAGTTACAACTTTACTCTAGATTACTTTTATAGAATAAAGGTTGACTTTTAAAAGATTCAGACTGACAGGACGCATCGCCAGCAGCTATCTCCATCGTTCCATTTATAAACTCAAACCTGTTTTTGACTCGTACTTCAAGTTTACTCAGGGAAGTAGATTCTGAGCTGCTTTAATAAAAGGTCCTGGAGCCAGAACTTACAGAGGGTAGGGTAGGTACTAGCTACTCTGAAGTGTTCTTGTTGAAAGAAAATAGGATCAATGCACATGATATAAACAGAAAAACAAAAAGCCTGGAAGAAATACTGAGAGCACAAAGAAGTCTTTGGAGCAATCAGACTATGGCTTTCATATGCCATCTCAGGTCCCTTCCCTTCAGGACAACCCACCTCCCCTGTGTAAGAGAGCCCAGTTCACACACAATGGAAAGCATTCTGGTCTCAATTAATAGTCATCATCATCATCATAGACATAACAATGGTATTATGGTCACAGTGAGAGTAATAATGTACCTACCACACTGGATAATTTGTGACAGGCTTTTAATTATCTGGATGCTGTTAACCAAACTCTCTGACAGCACATGATGTTCTAACTAAGAGCATTTTTACCTGGTTTGACCAAAGATAATCTGCACAAAAACATCAGGGCAATATGTTGACAAGACATTAAATTTGCCACTATTCTTGAAAGTAAACTACAATTTCTATAAAACTGTAGTTATAGCTTTTGTACTTTTTCACATTTTAGGGCTCCCGCTGGTGCCAACCACTGCCCATGCTATCGCAAGGGCACTGTTATTCAATGACAAGTAAGTATTGTGGTTCTTAGTTAACATATTTGAAAATAAAATGCAATTGTATTGATGTATTCCCTCCTCTTTTTTTTAGCTGCTGGCTGAGTGTGGACACCAACCTGCTTTACATCATCCATGGTCCTGTCATGGGGGCATTAGTGGTGAGAATTGCCTTTTAAATCCATTATTAACAGTTAATTCAATGATAATCTATAATAAGAACAATTTGAGTCTTTTTAAAAATGATTTTTATTTACTACAGTTGGGTGGAGGGGCATAAGCTCATTTCTATACAAGCCATAGCAACAATATAGGTGTTCTTTTTTTTTTTTTCAACAATTCTATAAATTCTCCTAGTTAAAGACCAAAGGTCAGGATGTTGCTGATAAGAAAGCGAAAGACCACAAAGTCCCCCTGCAGCATTTTTCCCTGGGCTTTGCCAAACTAAACCATCTTCCATTTCACCTTTGGTCCATGAGCCATCATCATAACTACTACTGAACATGCACTTAAAGCACTTCAGGCCCTTCACATACCTCGCCATGCTGTCACTAATAGCAGACCTTCCAAGTGGATACATTGAGACATGTTACTCATTAGGAAAACTAGACCCAAAGACTCAAGTAAACTCACTTAAGATCACATGACTAGTAAGAAGTTGGGCCAGGAGAAAATATGACTGTCTGAATCTATATGCAAGCTCTTTATTTCCACCCATGGTTTACTGTATGTTGGCCATCATCAGAACCATCAAATTTAAAATTTAGACATTATTTTCCCCATTAACCTCAAAGATAGTGTTTTCTTCAGGCAAGAGTAAGAAAAATAAAAACAGTCGGAGTCATAGACCATATTCTGCTCCTGCACTGAAGAAGCATCCATTAGTAACTGATCAAATTGGGTTATCACCCGGGCTGTCTCCTAACTTTCCTGGCCTTTCCAATGCAAATTCAATTTCTTTTGCCATTTTTCAGAGTAGTGGTGTACTTACTAGTTCAACTGCGCTCACAAGGACCTACTAACGTGGGTCTTGAATACTGACACAACACCCCATAAGAATTCAATTTTTATTAAAGGTCTCTTTCCTTTCTTGAATTTTTGGGGTAATAACATTTATTTCTATTCCAGGTAGAAGAATTATTCTAATTATTTAAAAATAAATGATCAATTAAATTTTAAAAACAACCTTGGTTTTAAAACTAATCTTCACAGCCAAAAGTAATTTGTGATCCACTAGAATGGCTGACATTAAAAAGTGACCGTACCAAGTGTTGGCAAGGGTGAAGAGCAACTGGAATTCTCATACAATGCTGGAGGGAACGTAACATGAAGCCACCTCTCTGGGAAACAGCGTGGCAGTTTCTCAAAGTTAAACATACACTTACCATATGAACAGGCCATTCCACCCCTAGATACTTATTCAAGTGAAATGAAAACATGCCCACACAAAGACTTGGATACAAGTATTCACAGCATGCTTATTCATAATAGTCAAATTTTGGAAACCATTCCAATTTCCATAAACAGGAGAATGAGTAAACAAATTATGTATAGGTATTATTTATATAATGCAGTACTACCCAGCAGTAAAAATGAATGAAATGCCAATACACACAACACAAATGAATCCCACAGATAGTATGTTAAACCAAAGAAACCACACACAAAAGAACACACACCATATATTACTCCATTTCTGTGATGATAGGAATCACCAGTTGCTGGAGGTGGGGTCCGGGAGTTGTTGACTGCAAAGGGGCGAGAGGGGACTTTTTGGGGTGGTGGAAATGCTCTTCTCTTGCTTGGATTGCTTGTTACACAGGTACATACATTTGTCTAAACTCCCCAAATGTAAACTTAAAATCTCCATTTTATTGAACGTACATTACACCTCAATGAAGTGATTTCTTTTGAAAAGTGTTATTAGAAAAAAAGAAGTCTGGGTTAGCTTTCTCCACTGCATAAGCTTTACAGATAAATTTTTCAGCCCTCATTTTACTTTTAGTTAAGTAGTCCTGCCTAAGGGAAAAATCTTCATAATGAAAAGATAAGGAAGAGAAATCTAAAAGTGTCATTTATGACTTCCTTTGTAAAAATTATAAAAACCTAAATAAAGAATAAAATGCCTTCCTTAGAGTTGAACCTAATCTACTTACATATACAGGAAATTATTTTCTCATATAGGGAAAAAGGGGGGGAAATGTTAATTCACATCTGAAAAGAGTATTTGGCTCTACTGATGCTCTGTGTTCTCGTAACACGGAGCCGATTATATTACCTCTCAGGCAGTCACTTGTGTCCCGTGTAGGTGCTATCTGCTCCCCACACTGGATAAACGAGAACTGAGGGAAGTGGGTGTCCTTCAGGGGTGCTGACCTGGAGAATTTGCTCAGAACGATCATATCTTTGCAGATCAACTTCTTCTTTTTGCTCAACATCGTCCGGGTGCTTGTGAAGAAAATGAAGGAATCCCAGGAGGAGGAATCGCACATGTACCTGAAGGCGGTGAGGGCCACTCTGATCCTGGTGCCCCTGCTGGGGGTCCAGTTCGTTGTCCTTCCCTGGAGACCTTCCCACCCAGTGCTTGGAAGGATCTACGACTACGTGATGCACTCTCTGATTCACTTCCAGGTAGGGGAAGCACTTATTCAACCACTCACTCAGCTAGTTGGTGCAGGGCCCCCAGTTTTCTGGGGCTCCTCTGAGATGAGAATGACCCTTTAGAACATGTGTTACCCCGAAGGTAACACGTTACCTTCTCTGTCTCTCTCACTGTCTGCTTTCCCACGTTTTGAATCTTAAAATTGGGCAAGGAGACAGGAAACAGGAGGTATGAGCTTTGAGAATACATCTTTAGAGAACAAATATATTTGTCCAGACACTGACCCACTGCAGAGCTACTCCCACAGTGCTTTTTTTATTCATTCATTCATTCACTCATTCATTCACTTATTTATTTATGGCTGCGTTGGGTCTTCATTGCTGCGCGCAGGCTTTCTCTACTTGCGGTGAGCGGAGGCTACTCTTCATTGAGATGTGCACGCTTCTCATTGCGGTGGCTTCTCTTGTTGCAGAGCACGGGCTCTAGGCGCATGGGATTCAGTAGTTGTGGTACTCAGGCTCAGTAGTTGTGGCTCATGGGCTCTAGAGCGCAGGCTCAGCAGTTGTGGCACAAGGGCTCAGTTGCTCTACGGCATGTGGGATCTTCCAGGACCAGGGCTCGAACCCGTGTCCCCCTGCGTTGGCAGGCGGATTCTTAACCACTGCGCCACCAGGGAAGTCCCTCCCACAGTGCTTTTGACCTTTCCTTCCCCTCCCCAGCATCCGAGGGCCACATTTGGTTTTGCTTTATTGAGGGGACTGTTGAAGACCAATGTAACCAATGCCAATTGGCTTCCCAACCTGGATTATTATCAGTGTAGTCGCTAATGCCATGAAAACACAGGGCAGAGAAGCAGATGTTTCTATCAGTGTGAAATGCCAACACTGGACCCCGAGCTGGCATCTATATCCCTCTTAAACTGGAAGCCAGTTTCCAGTCACTTCAATTCATTGCCTTGGCTCTGATTAGAGAGGTCAGAACCTTAGAATACCTATATTTTAGCCATCCCTACAATGTCAGGCAGACCACAGAGAATGGGTATGGCTGACACTCTCACGTTGTCCAATCAGAAATCATCATAATTATAGCTACCATTCACTAATATGTAGCACTTCATGTGTGAGGTAAGTATTCTCATGCCTATTAAGGATAAGGAAATGGGCTTTTCTGGTTAGTGGCAAAGTCAGGAGATATAACTCTAAAGCTGACCCAAAATCTCGTAACTTACAGCCTCCAAGCCAACAGCCAAAACTGTGAAGGAAACCAGGTTTTGTGAGCACTTTGTTGCTTCTGCTTTCCCATTACTCCCAGGACCCTCAGCTGGTCCCACCCACGCATATACTCTGTCTCCCATACAGTAATTTTCAGACCCTCTTTTCATAAATACACATTGAATTGTTTTTCCAGGAGCTGTAATGAATTTGCACAGAGCATCCACGCCTCCTGCTCTGTCACCCTCCGTCTGTCAGAGGGATGTCAGGAATCCATCTTTGACAGTTCAGTGACTACATAGGGAAATGTATCCAGGTCTCTTCTCATGTGGGAGAGAATGGAGCAGCCTCTTGGGGGTCGTCCCAGGTGGTCCCATGTCTGCCACACAGGGGTGGAGAGTGGCTACCTTGTTTCCGTTCACTTTGCTTCAGATCCAAAGCCTCGTTGAAGGCACAGTGTGAGGTACTTTGAAAGCAAGGGTGGGACATGGCGTGTCCTAAGGCAGAAGCGGGTCTGCTACAGGCTCTTGGGCCAGAGTTCTGCTGTCTCAATTATTCATGTCCAGTTAGTTGTATTTTCTACTGCTGAGGCTTAATGTGAAGAAAGAGGTCAAGATTAATAGGGCTTAAAATTAAGTTTAGGAATTATTTTAATAATCTGATCTATTATTTTGGCCATTTCTATAGGCAGTTAAAGCCTGGACACAAGGAGTCTTCTGAGTAGTGACCCGAACCTCAGAAGTTACTTGGTCCACGTCCTTATTGGAGAGATGGACTTGGCTGTGGGAACAGTACTGCACTAGTTCACCATGAGGACACAGGGCAGAGTCAGGCCGACAGCCATGCACTGACTGTGACACTTGTGCTTGCAAAAGTTTTCTCTACTAAACGCTACAAGATCTCAGTTTTTAAGTGTTTTAGGTACAAAGATTCTTTTCACATCCCCTGTAAACAGCATATTCTGCTATAAATCTCCACGTTAAAGGCCGTAATATATTAACCAGATTGACGAGAGTAGTCTTTTTAGCCAAGCAATAGAATCCTAACGAGAAAAAGGCATTTCTAATGGAATATTCTTGTAGTGAAGCACTGAACATGAGTGGTAGTAACTTTCATCGAGCCCTGACTTGCTATTGCCGTAGTGAAATGTTCCTCTCCAGGTCGTCTGTTTATATGGATTACTGACAACACAATGCACACAAAAATAATTTCAACTCTCTTTTTCCTCCTCTTTTTAGGGATTCTTTGTTGCCGTCATTTACTGCTTCTGCAACCACGAGGTAAGCGTGTGTTACGTGTAATACCGTCACTCGTGTATATAAAGCCAGCACTTTACAGTCTCCAAAGGGCCTCTGTGCACTTTTCATTTGCTCTCACTTCTACAGGTGACCTTACAGGGTTTCATGACTAGCTGGATCATATTTTTTTTCCACTACTGCAAGTTGAATCTTACCTGTGCTTTTGTGTGGAACAACTGAAGATATTATCCAGACAGGTAGCTAAATTCTCATTTCCTTGGATGGTACCTTAAGCTGGTCGGCACCCTGAGCAGCAACAGTGAAAGCTATTCTGGATTCCCGTAGAATCGAAGTCACATCCCCATTCCCTTTGGAAGACCCAGCTCCTCACTAGGGCAGAACCAATATCCAGCCAGTTTGTCCTGGTTCACTGCCCTCTTTTCCAGTTGCTTGATGCCAATGTCATACTACTTATTCAACACTTTGAAAATCACCCTGGAGTTAAGACTCAAAAGGGAATAAGTAATTTGTTATCTGACTATTTAGATCAGTAAAATCTAGAGATCCACATGGCCAGTGTTTTAAGGGTTTTTTTAGCCAGAGTTCCCTTTCTTCCAATGATATCTTGCCTGGGAGCCCAATTTGTAAAACAAAAGCGGAGCTGCTTAAATTTGTACCAAAGAACTTCCAGGGCTTCAAAGAACATGATTTGAAAGCTCCCTCATTTTTCAGGTGAGAAATCTAAACTCCGGAAAGATCACGTGACTTGCCCAATGTCACAATCATAGTTTATAACCAGAAGTAGAACCCAGATTTCCTGATTTCCAATTAAATGGACTAAATCTTCCACTGCACGGCATTACGTCTATGACTCCTTCCTGAAGTTTTATTAGTACGCTTTCTTGAGTTATACATCTCATAACTTTAAATGTAAAAGTATTTGTGATAATTTTAAATCCTATAAAGAATAATTTTATACCAAGGCAAATCACATTTTGTTAAAAGATCAATGGGGCTTCCCTGGTGGCACAGTGGTTGAGAGTTCGCCTGCCGATGCAGGGGACACAGGTTCGTGCCCCGGTCCGGGAAGATCCCACATGCCGCGGAGCGGCTGGGCCCGTGAGCCATGGCCGCTGAGCCTGCACGTCCGGAGCCTGTGCTCCGCAACGGGAGAGGCCACAACAGTGAGAGGCCCGCGTACCGCAAAAAAAAAAAAAGATAAATGTATTATTTTCCATTTAGTAATAAGAATGATTTTCTAACCATTATTAATTGATAGCTAATGGATTTTCTAGTCTTTATTTCTTCAGTTAAATAATATTCAAAATATAAATAATATATTTTGCAACTCTAAAACCTCTTGCTCCTCTCCAACCCCAAAACTGCAAGATGGTTGCCCCGCTCTCACTTTTAACTGATTCACTTTATTGCTTCATTCATTCATCCATCCATCCATCCATCAACTCTTTCCTTAATCAAACAAAAATATACTGTGCATTCAGTATTGCTAGGGACTATACTGAAAGTCTGGGATAGAAATAAAAAGACATCCTTCTGTTACCAGCTGTTAAAGTGTCTTTTTTTTTTTTTTTTTTTTTTGCGGTACGCGGGCCTCTCACTGTTGTGGCCTCTCCCGTTGCGGAGCACAGGCTCCAGACGCGCAGGCTCAGCGGCCATGGCTCACGGGCCCAGCCGCCCAGCGGCGTGTGGGATCTTCCCGGACCGGGGCACGAACCCGTGTCCCCTGCATCGGCAGGCGGACTCTCAACCACTGCACCACCAGGGAGGCCCTAAAGTGTCTTTTAAGAACGGTAAAAACTAATAAATAAATAGGGCTTAAGTCACCCCATCTTTATATCAATTTCTGTGAATGAATATCCCTGCCTTTTGAGTTGGCTCAGGTGGCATACAAAATAAATGTTTTCATCTAAAATAATATCGATACAGGGCTAATATAACAATCAGGTTCAGGATGGGCATACCTTGAAAACACGAAAGGCTTGCATGCATTTGTAAAAATACTTCAATACTGATTGTGTCTTATCCATGATGCCATCTTTGAAGTGGCAGGCGTAGAAAGCAAGCCCAGAGGTGCTCCTAACAATTGAAAGTCTCTAATTCAAGTATGTTACCTCTGCTTTTGGAAGAAACCATCCCCATTTTAGTTAGTATCATGTTACTGGGGGAATGTACCAGTGTGACATTTCTAATAACACTAACTTGTGTACTGTGCCAAATGTCGTATCAGCTCAGCCCCATGGATTGCAGGCATCTGGGCCTCCTGTGAGCTTACTGTCTTACAACACTGAACATGGGCAGGGCACTTACACATGCGGAAGGTCATTTCCAGCCGCATGGTTGTGATCAGGCTTTGCCTGGCTGAATGTTACATTTTAGCAGAGATCTAGGGAGCTAATATGTCAGTTCTACAATGAAGATACAGGTTTTAATTTTTGTTTGTTATCCATATGTTATCAGTGACTCCTGCTATGGAAATGGATCAGATAGTCAATGGGTAGGTTAAAAGCAGGAAAGGAATTTTGAGGATTACAGTACAAGGAATCAGGAGATGAGCATGAGAGCACGCTTATGTAACAGACATTTCCCACAACTTTTCCAAGAGTGTGGACATTGACCACCCAGTCATTTCAGTAAATTGTTAATTAAGTATCTAAGAGACCACAAAAAGATGGTTACACCTATGGAAAGGCCCCGTTTTTCTAAGCAGTAGCTCATTTAAAAATTGGGAGTACTGACAACACAGTGCAGGTTTTCCCTTTTTCATTTTTCTTGCCCATGTACTGTGGATAAAATAGTTTGTGGATCAAAGCAGCAAGGTCTAGAAGGATCTCAATTTAATAGTCACAAATTGAAATGTGTGAAGCCTAAAATTTTGTTTATTTGCTATAACTTAGCTTGCTTTGAAGAGCTCATTCCACCAGGCCTCTAATAGTTTACAACAGTCTCTTTCTAGAAAATATTTAGTTCAAAAGCCTTTGAACAAATGGGCAGCTGGTTTCCAAGTATTATGCTGGCACCCCCTGTTGAAGTTCATGGTGGCTCCCCTCACTTCTGAGGACCCTAGAGATCCTTTCACTCTGCGGGCCCCAGCCCTATCCTGAGACACCAGTCCTCCCTTCCAGGCCACCTGAGGAGCCTGGAAACTCAGGCCCCTTTCTTCACCTTTGTGAAGGGCCTGTGAACCTGTCTTTAGTATGTGCCATAGTCACTGCCACTCCACTGCTCAAGCACCATGTTGGACCTGGTACCAGGCCAAGAGTGGGACTTCTTTACAAGGCTATCAATTTTCAGGACTGTGCTCTCAGAAGCAAAGAGAAACAGACCTGCTATACAGGAATGTTTCTGTTATTCCTTGCTTTCTTCTCTCCATTTTTTCAAGTATCCCCTCCATGAAGTGGAAATGCAAAGTCATTTGTGTCTCTTTATAACTCTCTCTCCTCTTCCTCTGGTGGGGGGGGACTGGAAGGGCTCTGTACTCACCACTTCCCCTTCCTGTCTATAAGGGACTCTCCCTATGTCATATCCTGCATGTTCGCTATACTATTGCTTTTATTTCTTTAACATTTTTATTGGCGTATAATGGCTTTTAAATGGTGTGTTAGTTTCTGCTTTAAAACAAAGTGAATCAGCTACACATATATATATATATCCCCATATCTCCTCCCTCTTGCGTCTCCCTCCCACCCTCCCTATCCCACCCCTTTAGGTGGTCACAAAGCACTGAGCTGATCTCCCTGTGCTATGCGGCTGCTTCCCACTAGCTATCGATTTTACATTTGGTAGTGTACATATGTCCATGCCACTCTCTCACTTCGTCCCAACTTACCCTTCCCCCTCCCCGTGTCCTCAAGTCCATTCTCTAGTAGGTCTGCGTCTTTATTCCTGTCCTGCCCCTAGGTTCTTCAGAACCTTTTTTTTTTTTTAGATTCCATATACATGCATTAGCATACGGTATTTGTCTTTCTCTTTCTGACTTACTTCACTCTGTATGACAGACTCTAGGTCTATCCACCTCACTACAAATAACTCAATTTCGTTTCTTTTTATGGCTGAGTAATATTCCATTGTATATATGTGCCACATCTTCTTTATCCATTCATCCGATGATGGACACTTAGGTTGTTTCCATCTCCTGGCTATTGTAAATAGTGCTGCAATGAACATTGTGGTACATGACTCTTTTTGAATTATGGTTTTCTCTGGGTAAATGCCCAGTAGTGGGATTGCTGGGTCGTATGGTAGTTCTATTTTTAGTTTTTTAAGGAACTTCCATACTGTTCTCCATAGTGGCTGTACACTATTGCTTTTAGTAAAGTTCTATTTTCAGACCACTTCATATGCAAAAATAAGTTTTTCTATTTAGAAATTTTTTCTCTCAATAAAACTTAATTTTCAAAAATATTGTCTAAGACTCAAGAAAGCTTTGGGACTCAAAGCTAAACAAGGATTTCTTTGTCCTAGACAAAGGAAAAAAAAATCAGAACTGCTAGGATAAATCCCACTTTCCATTCAGCAGCACGAAACTGCAAGTGCTCATAATGAACTTAACGGGAAAACAAAGGCCAAAGATAAAAACATCCAAATTCAACCACGAACGTTCCAACCTGAGTTTCTTTTTTACAAATATAGAAATGGAGGCCCCAAATGTTACCAACCTTATACAGTTAGTTAATAATAGAGCCAGGTGTAATAATTATGTCTTCAAGCCATCAGACCAGGGCTCTATTTTTTAAAGTTGGCAATAAATTGACATAATCGAGGAAATGTGAAGTGATCTGTGTTAATTGCTTTTATAACGAGCAATGAATTTATGTAATTCAAAACTTTGTATATTATACTTACCCCATGGGCAACTCCTTACATTTCTGATGCTTTTCAGGAACAACCAGAGTCTCCCCTGTATTTTTCAGTTTCAATGCCCACATTCTTGTGATCAAAGCAGCGTTAGGCTCAACCTGTGGTATTGCAGGAGATAATTGCCCTTATTAAACTGTATTAAATTGAAGTGTCTTTCACATGCTGCTAAGGGCCTATTCTTACATGTGTGGTTTACAAATGGAAGCAGACTGCCATCTCCACACAAAAGGATAGGTTATAACTTTGGAATACAATTATAGGAGGCTATGAACATTTCTGTAACAATTTTTAAAAACTGAAATAGACTTCAAACTCTTTGGCCTCATGCTGGGTACTTCAGTAGTATGCATGGATAATCCAATGGAGATTGTTTTAAAAGGACAGATGAGGCAAAACAAAAACTTCCTTTTTTTTCCCTGCTGGGCACTGTCTGCCTCGGATACCTCTAAATATCTGTGTTGCATTTTAGCTATAAAGACAATGTTGGTATTTAAGAGATGCTGAATCCACTGAAACTATCAGTTCCCTTTGTCTGGGGACACTGCTTCTCCAAAATTATGCTGAGCCAGTGTATTTCCTAATTCCTCAACAGGGCACTTGATAGTTCCTAGATTATATAAACCTGGCATTTAAGGACCTGTTTAATAGACGGTACAACCCAAATAAAGCATCACTATCTCTTTGTTAGTCTCAACAGGAAAATACATTGTAAAGAAATCCAAAGTTCAAAAGAGAATTGGAAAGCAATTTAAATATTTACTAGATTCATGAAGAGGTACTAAAAGAGAAATTTCATTGCATGGCAAAAAGTAAAATTTACTCATGTTTTATCTGAAAGTATAACTCAGTAGGGATGCTCTTTCCCAGATATATTCAGCTATGGTTTCATATCAATCCTTTCTGATATAATCAGTCTAGTCTCTCTTCACTTCTGTAGCTCTCCCTACTGCACAGATTGCAAAGCAAAAGCCCAGAAACTGATAGGGAAACATAGTTGTCTTCTTGGGGAGTGAAGTGAAGGACAAAGTGAGTGATGGAAGGGGAGAGTCTGAACTATTTATTCATTAATACCTTTAATAAACACCTTTGTATTTGAAAATATATTCCTAGGGTGATCTTCCCACCAAGAGTATTTTCTTTCCTTTTCCCAAAAGATCCAACAACACCCTTTTGCCAGTGCAAATCACAATGTGAAGAAAACTTTCATTTGCATTAGCATCAGATATTTTACCAGGCTGTAGAGTACTCTTTGTGGAGACCTAGCTTGGAATATATGAGAGAGAACTGAACATGAGATCAGAAACTATGTAATAAAGAGCTCTTTTTTATTTTCTTAACACCACCACCCTCCAAATATATATATATATATGTACATGTATATATATATATCTCCACACATATGACGTAAGAGTTTCCTTTAGTCTAAAGACCTGAGGCCACCATCCTGCCATAATAAGAGTACAATAATAGGAATAATAGCCTCCTTGTATGGTACTTACATCTTAGAAGCCACTTTGATTCATAGTGCAACAATTTAATCCTTCAAACAGCTAGGTGAGGTAGAAGAGTTGTACTGAAGAAAGGAGTCTCGGAGGGGTTAACTATCCTACCCAAGATTTCATGGCTAATGTGGGCAGAATCAGTTTCTTGACCCAAAGTTCAATACTTTTTCATGGCATCAAATGAGACCCAGTGAAATGGCCTTATCAGTGGAAAAGGAAAGGAAAGGTGATGTGATGTTACCCAGTGACAACCATTGCCTCCCACGCAGCTTGTTGCTGGTACAATATTACAAGTGGTTGCTTCTGATAATTTCCAAAATTGCAACCCATTGGAGCTCAAGAGTAATTCCCCAAAGCATACACCATGGCGTGAGAGAGAAGACCTAATCACAACTGTAGATGACCTAGTGGTTTACAGTTCACCTCAGGGAGGAATTCAAGTCTCTTCCTCAAATTCACTCTAGCCAGTTTTAGCATCCCACCCTAATACCACCAGACGCTAAGGCACTAATTACCATACGGTCATGGATGATCATTTTCTTGGCTTAAAGAGGGAGAAAATCATTCTAGAATGGATGTTGACAACCATTCAACAAACATTTGTTGAATAACTGCTCTATGCCAAACACCACGACATGTGGTAATACAAAAATGAATAAGACATGGTTAGTTAACCACTAACCAGAGCTTTATCGGGCACACCCCATCTCAAGCCACATTGGATAAAGGAAAATCAACAGTATGAGGCCATTATCATAAAATCCAAAACTGTGCAATGGTTTCCATATATTTTTTTCATGACCAATAATGTATAGATAAAAGCTTCTGCTGTATCAGCGGTTGTAGCAGATAAAAGGGTTTCAAATTGTCTCCCTAATATGGCGTGGATGCCATATTGAATGTGAAACCAAGTCATATTTTCATTCATTGACTGTAAGAGCTAATGAAGAAACCTTTGCTCAAAACAGCAAATAACCTTGGCAGTGGTAGTTGAGGCAAGTAACTCAGTTCTCCAGTTCGCAAATTCTTCTTCCAAGATGGTGTATTCCACAGGCAGAGCATTTACCACACGGCCCTTTAGATGAGAATTACAATTCAACCTCCCCTAACCTCTGAGAAGCTCCAAGACCTGTGCTCATGAACTTGGCTCAGATCATTTCCGACCATTGTATGAACACAAGGTTCTCTCTTCTCTTCCAGGTCCAAGCTGCTCTGAAGCGTCAATGGAACCAATACCAAGCCCAGCGCTGGAGTGGCCGCCGCCGCGCCACCCGTGCCGCCAACGCTGCCGCCGCCACTGCTGCTGCCGCTGCCGCCCTGGCTGAGGCTCCTCAGATGCCTGTCTACATCTGCCATCAGGAGCCAAGGAACGAGCCCACCAACAACCTAGGCGAGGAGGGGGCTGAGGTCACCGCTATGGAGGGGGCTGAGGTCATCGCTATGGAGGGTGATGAGGTCATCGTTATGGAGGGTGCTGAGGTCATCGCCATGGAAATCATCGAGCAAGAGTCATCCGCTTGAATCTGACGCAAATACAGCATCGTGATCACTGAGCCCTCATTTCCTGGGAGAAAGACCAACCATGCTTTTAAAGTGATTTCCATCCTCCCAGGAGCAAACATCTCATTTGTGAGAATTATTAAGTGCATTTGTCCATAGTGAACCTGAAGAAAGTTTTACTTGGTACTGTTGCTACCGGGAGACAGTCTCAGAATGGAGTCTCCCTCTGTAACACTTGTGAACTCCTGTGAATTCCATCTTTCATCCAGGACTGAGATAAAAATGTCACAGTAATGCAAGCAAAGTGTCCAAGTAAAACACAGTTAAATTGACCTAGTTCAGATACAGGGTGCTCCTTGTTAATCTTGAGCCATTTATACCTTTGAAAAATTAAAATCACTGTCAATGTTTTTCTTTTTAACTCTAAACTTTGAATTAGGATACTTCTGTATTTGGCTATGGATCTGACTTAATTTTTTTTTAATTTCTATCAATTCTGATGTTACTCAGATGTTTTACCATCCACACAATGTAAACTGCACAAATTACAATGTGACCTCCACAAGACAATGTGGCTTTCTAATATAGAGATGAGATGACCAAGTGTGTGGGGGGGAAAAGATTTGCATTTGGCAGGAAAATGTAATGCTTTAAGTGAAAAAGAAATTTAGAGTCAGTTTGCTCTAAACCTTAGATGGGTCAATTTGTTAATTGGTTTACTAATACTGACGCTCATCTTGGTTTTGGATAATCCTATCTGTTGCGCAGGCCCTAACTGCTGTGAGGAATTGGCCTTCATGTTGCTAACATTTATAAATTGGGAGGTCACAAAGAATCCATCACTAAATTTTTCACAAAACTGCCAAAAATATAATTCCTAGTGGAAGAGAATACTCTTTAAAGAGAGTTTTCCACTTTCCTAAACTCCAGGATTTATAAAGCAAATCATTCCAAGGTTTATAAAGCAGATTACCTCTTGCCCTTGGGTGCTATCTAGCAGTAAAAGATAAATTTGTTTAACACTGGTAATTAAAAGACTCCATACAAGTCCATTAACTGCTTTACACCCAGCTTCTAAACTTAACAAGATCTCAGCCTTTTCCAGGAAGATTCAGTAGGACTAATTAGATATCAGTTTGTAGTTGACCTCTTGTTTGCTGCTATTAGTGAAACAGGAGGGGGAAAAAATTACTGCTACAAGTTTAACTATATACCAACTCACTTAAAATAAAAATAGACTTTCTCATTAAAATCCAATATTATACTCCCATACCTCTCTTTACTTCCTGCAATATAAAATCTTCAAAAATCCCTGAGTAAACCAGTATCATTACTAGCACCTGAAATTAATTTGTGAATTTGCAACAGTAATCAGTTATGTTAGTTAATTTGTATGCTAAATGAAGGGATACATTGAAGCCTTCCAAACCTCCTCTCATGTACATCATCTTGTGCCACTGCCTTTCAGAAATGATATAGTTTTGGAAAGACAAAAAGTTGATTTGTTCTGGTTGCATATTTAATGCACCCAAAGAAAATTATATTCTTTCACAGAAAATGTATTTTGGATACTAAAGTAGCTTAAGTCTCCTTTACTTTTGAATGTAAGGGAGGATTTGAAAAGAGGGTATTTTTCCAATCACAGTGTTTATGTAATAGCGTTCCTATTTTTGTTTACAAACATGGAAAACAGAGTATTTTTGGCAGCTCTAGCACAAATGTGATAATATTTTGCTGAAATATTCTAGATGCTATTGTGCTAATATAGTAGTGGCTGAAGAAAATCAAACAGCTTACTATAGAAATGTGCACAGTGCCAAAATTATGTGAAATGCTTATGCTACATCCATGTATGAATTAATACAGAGTATGTGATAAGCAAAAAGTTGTATATGTGCATATTTTTCTAAAGAAACATTCTTCATCTTTTCATTCATTCATCTCATCTCTTAAACTCATTCCATATTCTGTTTCATTTCAGCCGTGGGATGCTGACATCACATCCTGCTTGTATTACAGGAGAAGGCAAGATAATCCAAAAATATAGGTTAGAAAACCATATGCGAAACATCAGGGTTATTATCTTTGTCAGTGCAACCATCTTCCGTCTTCAATTTGACTAGACCCTCCAAAGCACAGTTCTCATACCCTTGCTAAAGCAAAACCACACGCAAGTGGCAATCTATATTGTATAAGTTTGGGCAGCACAGCAAAGAAAGCTAGGGTAAGAAAATATCACATTCTTTTATCATTCTTGGGGTTTTTGTTTGTTTGGGTTTTTTTTTTCCACTATTGTGGGACCAGACATGAACTGTTCAACATCACATCAGATCATTAGAATCGTTACAATCATTGATTTTTAAGATCGTTTTGGCTGGATTAAAGGCAACTAATTAAATATCATTAGAATGCATAAAGGCCACTACTGGAAAGATTTTCAGGTCTGGAAATGAGGAATAAATGAGAACTATGATGAATTAATACAGGGGGACAGGAGCAATTTGTAGGGTCTTCATACTACGTGACAGCAACCAGAATTGTTGGCCTCAGGAGATCTGGGGAACTTTTTCAGAAAGGATACATCAGGGCTACATTTTTCCCTTTGTGTTCCACTGGGAGAAACAAATATCCTTACCCTCGTGATACTGAAGAACAAAAATAATTTCCCGTCATACCGTAAAATCTGATTCTTCCACAGGGTAACTGGAACTCAGAGGGTCAGCTGCCCACCTGCTTTGATCCAAGACTGGCCTTTGGATACACGTGGATATCATGGTTCCTGGAGGAGGGAAAGATGTTGGAAAAGAAATGATAGAAATGCTGTCATCATGGATCTCCAACCCTTCTCATTCATTCCTGCATTCATTGTCATTGATGCAACAGATGTTTCATACACCTTTCATTCGGCTATACAATAAGTCATCATGACAGAGTTCTTTGTGTCAAACCTGCCAAGTGAACCCATACCCTTAAACCATAGCCACTGATATCTTTGGAGCGGAAGCACACACACATGGGGTTGGAGGTGGTAGCTGCGTGTGACCTTTTCTCCACATTAGTGCTGGGTGGGACAGCTAAGTTATAAGTAGTATTCTCAGAACAAGATCTCTGCATAAAGCCTTAGCAAGGACTCATTTTCTTGATGATAAGGTCTAAAGTAGTAATTCTTTCATTGGCTAGGTTACAGTTCAACATCTTATGGTTGGAGTTAACACTTAGAGTTTAAAATAAGGTTATTCATGAAGAGGATGGATCAGAAGACATATTTAGAAAAGCATATTTAGAAAGCTCAGAAAGAAATGGTCATTTGTTATTTTGAGAATGGAAACAGGTGCCTCGCTCCTAACTTAAGCTTAGGAAAATTAATTTTACTGAACCAATCCATAGATAATTTGTATGAGGTGGGGAGGGAGGGTGGGGAATTAGCTGGAAGCATAAAGAAAAAGGATGATAATACGTGCGTGTGAAGACTAAGAAAGAAACCACATTTGAAAATTTAAAACAGTATTTTTGATGGTTTTTGTTCTTCTGGACATAGAATTAACATGTTTAATATCTGTGAAAAATAAGCATTGAAGGAGGGAAAACATGGCCATTGAAACTAAGCTAACTTAGGTCAGGAAGCGATTCTAATATCATATCTTCCTTCATTTGGATTAGCAAACACCTCTGAAAGATTTCAGAGATTTTCCATTATCTTCAGCATTGACCAGCCAGTCTCTTAGGTCACTAATCCATGTCCATTTTCCATTCACAGACATCCAATGCATTCTACCTAGAAACCCTTCCACTGACACTCAAAACTGTCTCACTCTTCACTGATTGACCAGCAATGCCACTGCATGTCACTGCAGTCTCCTTTACTTGAGAGACTTAATATCTCATTTTAATTTGGAGAAATCACCTCCAAATAAAATCTCAGAGTGTTACTGGTGAAGTGCTAAGTACATATTCAATAAAAACCAACGGAGAAGTCTCTAATGAAAAAAAAAAACATTTAGAATAGGTCAGGACATCTGTTTCCATCCAACCCTGCCAGACTGGCTAATCAAAACTAGGACATTGGTCTCTCAGGCTGAAACAGACATCCAGCTGCAAGCCCTCGAAATCTTCACCCAGCAGGATAGGTGGTTAATTCTCAGGGCAGCAAGCATTTCTCTGGATATAGCACTTCTCCACTGCACGCAGCATTATAGCTTCTGTATGCTGCTCGTCACAAGGGGGATATTGTGAGGCTTAATATGAAGTTACAGAGAATTTATGAAGAACATCCCTCAAATGGAGATGATTTGAGAAGAAAACAAGAACACCAATCATTGAAACACCATAGTCAATTAAACCTATGGACATTAGCTTACCCCTTCTTTATAACAGCCAAACCTGATTTTACCCCCATTTTAGGTATGAGAAAACTAAGTGGAAGCCAAGTCGAATAACATGCCCACCACAGTCACACAGCTAGTAAGTGGCTGAGCTAGGGTTTGAATCAAGAGTGCCCAATGCCTCTGGCTTTTTAAATTGCCACCTTGCAGGACTGGCAAAAGCTCTTGTTCAGTACTTTTTGTTTCCTACTAAGAGTGTTGCCACATTTTGTAGGATGCCCTTCCCTGGTGGAGATGCAAACCGGGCTAACCAGATTGGTTTAGATCCTGGCCGCAGTGCACCAGAGGGGACCCAAGGAGCACTTGTACCTGGAATAGTAGGTGCAATGAGGCCTAGGTGAACTACAGAGTCAGGAGGATAGTACTCCAAGCCATAGAAGCTGGTATCAAAGGGGCTTGGGAATAAGGAGGGTCAAAGTGAGCATCAGAGCCCAAGTCAAATCTGTCAAGTTCATTCTTGATTACTGTTTCCTGCTCAAGCAAATGAGTCAGAGCTGAGGAGACTGGCCAGATAGGGGTCATCTAACTGGGAGCAGAGATAAGAGACTTCACCCTGCAGCTGAGCTTTCACTCAGGCACCTAGTGAAAGGGTGTGCAGGGTTGGGAGGCTGGTCCCACTGAAAGGGATAGAGGTGACTCATTTTTTTAAAAAACTAAGTCTGAAAACCAGGAATAATTTTCTACTGCAAAATGCTAAATAAGACCTGTCCTCAATGGTGGACATTCTATACCCAGAGTAAGACAGCTGTCAGTTCCTTCCCTTCATCCAGAGCCACATAAGCCAGTATTTTTTTTTCCCAATAGGCTCAGTTGGAATCTTCAACAGCTTTTTGTAAATCAAAACAGGCTATAGCCACCATTACTCTATTAGTCAGGCAAAGATTTCCCCTGACATGTTGCTGCATGACTTGTAAAACCTAGTTAGTAGTTCTCAAAAAAAAGAATGGGCATTATTTAGAATAGCCCAAAGGGGAAATCAAAGCCAGTAAGATGGATCTGTAGGCTCATAATTCTACAAAGTGGCTATGAAAGTGTCTCTATCCAACACCTGGACAAAAGGAGTCCCAAAAGGAGACCAAAAAATGAAAATAGAGAGGGGGAATATTTGAAAAAATACTGTTTAAATCCTCCAGGATTAAAGAAAGATTAAAAGACCTCAAATAAGAAAAACTCAAAGATTGCCAAATAAATACCCCAAACTAAAATCTTATTAATATTGACAAGACTGGGGCAAGATCAACATGACAAGAGAGCAGCCTAAAGCTTTCTCTTTTAGGGGAGGAAATAGAGATCTGGATAGCTAAGAAAGCAATATGGGTGAGTAAACATGACTATGGGCCATAAAATGTGTGAAATATCTTAATATAAGATTAATTATAATACAGTGGGCTTGGTCACCAATTAAAAACAGATAGTCCCATATTGGAGTGAAAAACTAAAGCCCCACAATGTACAGGCAACAAGAGACACACCTAAGACAAAAAGAAAATTAAATATTAAACATAGATGGGAAAGTTATGCTAGGGAAACATGAACCAAAAGAAATGTGAGATCCTCTCAATATCTGACTAACGGAATCCCCTGGCATTCCGCAGTGGTTAGGACTGCACGCTTCCACTGCAGGGGTCACGGGTTCCATCCCTGATCGGGGAACTAAGATACCACATGCTGCACAGTGCTGCTCAAAAAAAAAAAAAAAAAAAATCACAAGGTTAAAGAGCCTAATATGAAAGGAACTAAAATATAAATATTAAATGATAAATATATATATATGACGAAGTAGAATTTAATAAGGCAAAAAAGCATAAAGAACAGAAAGAAAATTATGTATTAGAAAAAGGGATAATCAAACAAGAAGATTATAACCATTATAAACTCATATGCACCTTAAAATACAGCTGCAAAATACACCAAACAACACTAAGACAACTTCAGGAAGAAATAGATGACTTATCAATTGTAGCTGAATATTTTAACATCCTTGTTTCAGAATCTAATAGATCATGCAAATAAAATATTAGAAGTGTTATAAAATATCTGGAAAATACAATCACCAAACTCAAACTATTAAAGATATCAAACTATATGCTCAGCAAACAGGAAACATGCATTCTTTTTTGAGTACACACAGAATACTTACAAAAACAGCCATATTTAAGACTACAAAGGAAACCTCTATTAATTCCAAAGGATTAACATCACTCAGAGGATCTCTGACCATAATGCAATAAAATTAAAAATTAATAACAAAATTGTAAGTTAAACAATCTGATGTTGGAAACAATAAATATTTCTGTACAATATTGACTTTCAAAAGGATATTAAAGATTATAGAGAGTTCCCTGCTGGCCTAGTGGTTAGGATTCCGGACTTTCACTTTCATGGCCTGGGTTCAGTCCCTGGTTGGGGAACTGAGATCCCGCAAGCCATACGGTGTGGCCAAAATAAATAAATAAAGATTATAGAATGTTGACTGTCTTATATTAGTGCCATGTTAGTTTTTAACTATTAATGCTATTTAGATAAGGAAAGCATTACATCTCTAATTTTATGGGACACACCGAAAGCTGTTCCTTGAAGGATACTTAAACTTTAGATATGTTTATTCTACAAGAAACAGAAGGTGAGCAATGGAGTAAAAGCAAGCATACACACACAGACACACACACGCACACACACGAAGAAAAATGTTGCGTGAGAAATTACCTTGACAATGTTGGAAAAACTGGCTCACAACATGGAGAAAAATAAAACTGGATCTCTTACTAATCCTACATAAAAAGGTAGATTCCAGGGAGATCAAGAGCTAATTGTGAAAGATAAATACATGCATTTACAAAAACAATGTACAAACAAATAGCTTGAGGGCAGAAAAGATTTCTTAAACAAATAACATAAACCAAAAGACCAAAAAAAAAGAATTTGTTTACATCAAAATAGACACCTGATCAATAAGGAATAGTGTCCCTTGTTAAACAGACAAATGTTAGAATGAAGATAAAACTAATAGTGAGTTAATGTCTAGAACATAGAAAGAACTCCAGTAAATCAATAAGAAAAATATTGACATGGGCTATGCAAAGGCAGGTTATAGAAGAAGTCATCCAAAAAGTTAAAAAGCATATGAAGATATCCACAGACTCTTTAGTTAGCAGAGAAGTAGTTACTAGAACAATGACACTATTAGACATGGGAATAAGACTGTTTCCAGGGAGAACCATCAGGATCCACACCGCATCTTGTGAGAGGGGAACCTGAAAAGTGGGTGTTAGGTTTGTCTGATTCAAAAGTCTCACAGATAATATATATTTTAGGAGCAAGCAGGTACCCCTATTTGGGAGAAGGCAACCCTCTTCCAGTTCATTGGAAGACTAGAAAGAAGAAAATAATCCTGAAAGTTCAGAATGGAAGCAAAGACAAAGTTTAGAACTTAGTGACTAGAAAAACACACATAGAAAAGGTAACTCTTGATCTGATTTGTGTGATAGCCATGTGGTCAGGGAGGGTGAAACTGAAGCATTTAGTCAGCAATGACAACAACCTAAAAACGCACAAATCTACAAGTCAATTAATAACAAGAAATAACCTGCCTATCTCTGCCCTTAGTATATGTGTTAAAATAACTGAATCAAGGAAGACACTTCATGCATTTAAAAAGTGGATAAGTGTCTCTACATTCCATAACAGTGAATATGTTGATCTACTGATAAACCAATCACTACCTCTTCATCTATACTACCATCTAAGAGAATCTGTCTTCTATGTTTAGACCAGATGATCTCACTGTCTTTGCCACAGCACATTCTGTGAGAATGGCTGTCATCAAAAAGAACACAAATAACAAATGTTGGCAAGGATGTGGAGAAAAGGGAACCCTCCTACACTGTTGGTGGGAATGTAAATTGGTGCAGTCACTGTGGAAAACAGTATGGAGGTTTCTCAAAAAACTAAAAATAGAACTACCACATGACTGAGCAATTCCACTCCTGGGTTTATATCCACCCCCCCTCCAAACACTAATACGAAAAGATACATGCACCCCAATGTTCATAGCAGTACTATTTACAATTGCCAAGATATGGAAGCAACCTATGTGTCCATCAACAGATGAATGGATAAAGAAGATGTGGTATATATGTATACAATCGAATATTACTCAGCCATAAAAAGGAATGAAATTTGGCCATTTGCAGCAACATGGGTAGACTTGGAGGGCATAATGCTAAGTGAAATAAGTAAGACAAAGTCTTTCTGTCTGACATATGTGGAATATAAGTCACATATCACTTATATGTGGAATCTAAAAAAATACAACAAACTAGTGAATACAACAAAAAAGCAGATTCACAGATATAGAGAACAAACTAGTGGTTACCAGTGGGGAGAGGGAAAAGGGGAGGGCCATTATGGGGGTTTAAGAAGTACAAGCTATCAATATTAGGTATAAAATAAGCTACAAGGATACATTGTACAACAGAAGGAATATAGCCAATATTATATAATAACTATAAATGGAGTATAACCTTTAAAACTTGTGAATCACTATATTGTACACCTGTAACTTATATAATATTGTACAGCAACTATACTTCAATTAAAAATTTTAATTACAAAATAAAATAAAGAAACGCAGGCAGACACCTAAACTAAGCCGCCATTTTTAGCCATATATGCACTGATAAATAAGAAAGAACATCAGGAGAATAGAGAAGCTGAGAGAATGGAGACAGGGGACCATGATGAGAGAGAGCAAGACAGAGATGGAAAAAGTAGCCGCCTGGTTACTTTCTATCTTCCAAGTGACCTGGCTGTTTTTCCGATTGGATTCTATAATACTGCCTTGTATTCTTACAATTAATCCCTCTTTTCCTTGCAATAGTTGCAGTAGATTTCTTTCCTGACATCGCAATGTGCCCTAAGATAATTGGCTTCTTAGAGCATATGTCTAAGCCCTGAAGAAAATCTTGCTAAGGCTCATTAAATGCATCAGACATACTCATACTCCCATAGGAATGAATACTAATGTCATAAAAAATGTTCCCTGTCAGAAGGTTTTAGGTAAGAGGCTGAGGGTCATGGAAGCACTGGTGATTTTCATTTCTTCTTCCAAATGATGGTAGTAGCTTTCTCAGAGAAAGAAGGTAGAATGAGAAGAGTTCAATTTGAGGATATCCATGAAAAATAGAATTTGGTTTTCTGAATCTTATTATCAATGCATCAGTACACTGGGTCCCTACTGAGGGCCTGCCTGCCCATCCTAAAGGCTGAGAGGATTCTATTGGGCAGAAAACCTACTGGCAAAACCAAGAAATCTTTGAACTGAAAAATGAGGAAGAGAGGGATAATAGTGCCCAGATACAGCTCCAAAACTTTCTCCAGAGGACCCCAGGCTGACAGATAAAGCAAGACCATAAGAGAAGAAGAGGACACGTTTCCCATGTTTCATGGGAAATTATCTGGGAAGAAAGAAACAATTCTTATATCCTACAAGGATGTGAAGTGTAAGAGTAACAAAGTGAATCGAAATATTAACACAAATAGAGAAGTACTGTCACATGGATGTTACAGAAAGTTGGAGAGACCAGAGCAATAGAAAGATGTGATGCCTCATATATATTTTTTAAAAAGCTCAACTACTGAAGCAGTGGAAGACCAGAATTGTATGTTGAGAATGTATGAAAAAATCACTGATCTGCCTGTAAAACCAATAATGGACCTCATGAGGAAGGGAAAAAAGAGCATCTAAAGAAATCAGCCTGGTATCCATGAAGCTCTCTGAGCAAGATGCTGCACATTTTGAAGAAATATGCACAGCTGGAATTCTTATTTCTGTTAATAGTTGATTAGATAATTCAGGTTAAGTCTATCTCAGAAAACAGATAAAAATCTTGATAAAATATTAAAATTATCTGTTAAAAACATAAAAGTGAAAACAAGAAAGAAACAAAACACAAAATCAAAAGCGAAGGGAAAATAATAACCCAGAAAGATAATAAGGCACTTGCACACTGAGGGCATTTGTCAACGTGAACCTCAATTCTGACATACAAAGAAGAGAGATTACTAATAATTAGGAAAAAACCCCTCCCCACAATGATCTGACATCCCCAAAAGGCTACACCATCAGGATTCAGGATGAGGGTGAATTAAAGTAACTCTTATGGAATTATATCCCATTCCACTCATCAGGATAAACTAGGGAATTTCAACTCCTGAACCTAGTTCTCCAGAAATATTTGAGTTCCTTACTTATGCACATGTGCCTGGCAAAAGCAATCTCAAGTGTTCTATTTTTAAAAAGTGTAAGTGCAAACTTTGTCAGTAGTCAAAAAAAAAAAATCAAATATGCTGTACAGCACATAGTCAAAGATGACTAGGCACGTAGGGACTAGACTTCATGAAGAGCTGGGAAAAAAACAGACTTGCCAAGACATTAGATGTTGAACTTGCTATGTAGATTATAAAACAACTTCGCTGACATTGTTTAAACGTATATAAAAGGTTGAAGATATCTGCAAGGAATAAAAATTATTAAAAGCATACTCCTTAAAATTATAGTGCTGTATGTCAATTATATCTCAATAAAACTGGAAGAAAAATAAAGGTAAGCCTTTATCTCTACCTCTTAAAAAGAATCAAATATAATTTCTATGATAAAAAAGATAATAATATCTGAGAGACAGTAGATGAGTTTGATAGATTAGGCATAGATATAGAGGATTCATGGACTGAAAGAAAAGTGAGAAGAAAATATCCAGAGTTCACACATAGATAGAAGAAACAGGTAGAAGAGAAGCTAAGCAATGTGAGAAGGTCTAATACATATTTAACCAGAGCTCCACCAAACAAAATGGAGAAAGAGAATGGGTTGCAAGTAATATCTCAAGAGATAATGGCTTAGAATTTTCCATAAACTTGAAACACATCAATCCACAGACACAAGGAGCCCAACAAAGCCAAGAAGAGTAAATAAAAAGAAATTCGCAGAGTCACATAGACTTAGCAACTTTCAAGTACATAATATAGTTGGTTAACTATAGCCACCATGCTGTACACTAGAATTTATTCATCTTATAGGTGGACGTTTGTACCCTTTGACCAACATCTCCCCATTTCCTTCATCCCCCAGTCCCCAGCAATCACCATTCTACTGTTTCTATGAGTTTGACTTGTCAACTCTTTTTGCTCTAAAAAAGAAATGCAACTCAAATATCTCTAACAAACTATGCAAGTACAGATATCTGATGGGCAAGGATTTCTTCTTCTTCAAAATAGATATAGGGAACCCAGTGATAAAGCTTTCTATTGTAGCTATTATGACAGTCCCAATTATTATTTAATTATTCCTCAGGAACCTTCAACTATACATGGATACTACAGAATGAAAAAAAAATAGAATCAATTTCCACATCTTCACTATTCTTTGGAGTAGAAGCCTTTTAATGTATTGTTAGATTCAGTTTGTCAATATTTTGTTGAGGATTTTTTCATCTATATTCATCAAAGATATTGGTCTGTAATTTTCTTTTCTTACAGCATCCTTGTCTGATTTTGGTATCAGGGTAATGCTGGCCTTGTAAAATGAGTTTGGAAGTGTTTCCTCCTCTTCTATTTTTGGAAGAGTTTGAGAAAGATTGGTATTAATTCTTCTTTAAATGTTTGGTAGAATTCACCAGTGAAGCCTTCTGGTCCTGGACTTTGTTTCCTTTTTGTTTGTTTGTTTTGTTTTGAAGGTTTTTGATAGTGATTCAGTCTTCTTACTAGTAATTAGTCTGTCCAGATTTTCTATTTCTTGATTCAGTCTTGGTAGGTTGTATGTTTCTAGCAATTTATCCATTTTTCCCAGGTTGTCCAATTTGTTGGCATATAATTGTTCATACTAGTTTCTTATGATCCTTTGTATTTCTGTAGTATCAATTGTAATAACTCCACTTTTATTTCTGATTGTTTAAATCCTCTCTTTTTTACTTAATGGGTCTAGCAAAAGTTTTGTCAATTTCCTTTATCTTTTCAAAACAGCTCCTAGTTTCATTGATCTTTTCTATTGTCTTTTTAGTCTCTATCTCATTTAATTCTGCTCTGATCTTTGCTATTTCCTTCCTTTTACTAATTTTGGGCTTCATTTGTTCTTATATTTCTAGTTCCATAAGGTGTAAAGTTAGGCTCCTTGAGATCTTTGTTTCTTGAGGCAGGCATTTATCACTATGAAATTCCCTCTTAGAACTGCTTTTGCTGCACCCCATAAGTTTTGGTATGCTGTATTTCCATTTTCATTTGTCTCAAAGTATTTTTTATTTCTCTTTTGATTTCTTCTTTGATCCTTTGATCAGTAATATGTTCATAATACATTGTTTAACCTCCATATATTTGTGAATTTTCTAGTTTTCTTTTTCTAATGGATTTCTATTTTCATACCATTGTGTTCAGAACAGATATTTGATATGATTTCAATCTTCTTAAATTTATTAAGACTTGTTTTGTGGCCTAACATATGATCTATCTTGGGGAATGTTCCATGTGCACTTGAGAAGAATGTGTCCTGTTGCTTTTGGATGGAATGGTCTGTATATGCCTGTTAAATCTACCTGTCATTTAAGTCCAATGTTTCCTTATTGATTTTCTGTCTGGATGGTCTATCCATCAGTTAAGTGAGGTATCAAAGTCCCACACTACTATTATATTGCTGTCTATTTCTCCCTTGAGGTGTGTTAATATTTGCTTTACATATTTAGGTGCTCCTATTGATAAGTTTCTATTTTTCACTTTATCAAAAATATTTATAAGCACCAAAAGATGTTTGTAATAAAAATATTGAGCTGTTTGTGATTCAAAGAGATTGCAAGAGAAAAACCCAATCCTCATCCCCATTTTATTCATATCACATTTCCATTCAGCCCCTAATTTCTTGTCTCATGTCTCTCTATGACACTTTCAAACAACAAAAGTGTTTAGTCATTGTAACTGAAGCAGTAGGAGTTTGTTTTACAGAAAGTTTCTTCCTTAGAAAAATAAATAAGATCCACATTTTGAAAGTTTTGAAATGAAGCCATTCATTGTGAGACTATATTATTTGTTAAAATAAATGCATTCTTCCTTCTGGGAGGCAATTTGGTTATCAGAATACTGGGCCTATTTTTGGCTGGAAAACCTCCATTCCAAATAAGATATAACACCTGTCAACAAAACGTCTCACCACAGGACTTCCTTTTGCCAGATCAGCACTATAGACTGCTCTAATAGATTGCTCTAGTATGTGGCTGCAATGTGTCTTTTGCAGCAATTTCTTCAGCAGGAATGAACTTATACACAGCACACAGAAACCTTCTAAAGAGATATTTTGACTTCACCATTCAGCAACCATTCTCCCTTGTGGCCTTGCAATTGACAGAGATCATTTCTCAGTTTTGACAGGAAAACAAACTTTAGATAGGAGAACAAAAGTTAAAGTGAGTTTCCACTTCTGGATGTGGTAACAATTACTATGTCATCATATTAATTTCTCCTCTCTGTTATGGGTACATTGGAAGATTTCCCAGTACTCTTGTAGGAAAGTGGGACCATGTGCTAATTCTGGCCAATGCCCTAAGAGTGGAAAATGACATGTGTCACTTTCAGTTCAAGAGGGTTAAATGACAGTGTGCCTTCTCCATTGCTCTCTTCCTCTGCTGCAGCAATTCTAGAAGTAGCATGTTGAGATGGCAGCAACCTAATATGGTGGAACCTCTGACAACCTGGTGTCCCCACAGCACAGCCCCCACCTAGCCCACATCATCCCTGTAGCACATGCAAGAAATAAAACTTTGTTAAGTCCAAGTTTTGGAGGCTTATTATCTACCTGGACTTATAATTGAGTTTTCTGAAGGAGCTTACCCCAGAGGGGAGAAGCAACAAGAGGGCCATTGTTTGATAGAAGGTCTCGGTTCTGTCCCTGACTAGTTATCTGACCTTGTCACCTCACCTCTCTGAACATCCCTTTCTGAAACTGTAAAACGAGGATCTTGGACTACATTCAATTCAACAAGTGTTTATTGAATGTTTGATATTTGTAAGATGCCAGGCGCTGGGCTAGGTCTTAGACACTGGGTCATCATAAACATTCTTTCCAGGTCTCTAATTTCACACCAGGAAGTCTCAATCAGCTGGCCTTTACATCACCCAAACATGCTGAATATGAATGAGGAACGGCACCAAGTCCACTTTTATTTAGACCACTATTATTATATAGAGATCTATATTATATAGTCCACTATTATTTAGATAATAATAAAGCCTGTATGTGAATGAATTGCCCTCTGTAGGGAAAAATCACAAGCACTTTCACTCCTTCTTATCATTTCCTTTAAACTCATTCTTTAAACTGGTTCTTCCCCACTGCTGGATGATGCTTTAGGAAAGTACCTTTTCATTCACAAGAGTAATCACATTTAAGGAATTAAAATGTTCAGGACAGTGTAATAATCACAGTCCCTCGGTCCTGGAATCTGGCAGAGCAGATTACAGCAAAGGCATGGCAGCTGTTGATCAGTATCTCTCCCCCACCATCACACTAGCTGATGTTTGTGAGCCCAGGGAGGGCAGAGTTTGGTGAAAAGAGGTTTTCATGGTAGGCACATCTGTGATCTGTCTTTATTGCCTCTGGATGTGTGGGGCCTACAGTTTTCTGGTTATTTCTAGTGCAGATTCCTCAGAGGCCCTACCCTCTATTGGAGGTTCCCTTTACTGGACCAGGGGGTTGAGGAAGGCTTGGAGGATTCATTCTCTTAGTGGTTGACATTCTCTCAGCTTATGGATATTCTCCCATCATCCACTCCCTCTGGTAGGGTCACTTCTTCACCCCAGGCTGGTTCCCTTCCATATAGGTCCATATTGGTTCCTGGAGAACACACACCACTAAAAGTGAAAGCACAGGCTTCCCTGGTGGCGCAGTGGTTGAGAGTCCGCCTGCCGATGCAGGGGACACGGGTTCGTGCCCCGGTCCGGGAAGATCCCACATGCCGCAGAGCGGCTGGGCCCGTGAGCCATGGCCGCTGGGCCTGCGCGTCCAGAGCCTGTGCTCCGCAACGGGAGAGGCCACAACAGTGAGAGGCCGGCGTACCGCAAAAAAAAAAAAAAAAAAAAGTGAAAGCACAGAAACCTCTTTGCCGCCATCAGGCAGGACAGCTTCAAGCAGTCACGCAATGATAGGATTTTTGGTGAAGGTCAGACTTCAGTCTTCTTTCCTTAAGCTTCTTTAAGCATACCAAGTTTTCTTCTCTGAATGGTTCTCCTTTCAGCATTTCTAATTTGGTTTTGATGGGGAGGAAACAACCATCTTCCTTCTGCCATTGGTGGGGGCGGGCAGGGGGAAGCTGGGGGTCTTGAATATTTACAACTCTCCAAATAAATCCTTTCTCCCAAGGTCTCTCTACCACAACTCTTTTAAACTCTCAAAGTAAGTGACAGAAACTATCTTGTTGGAAAACTAATTTATAATCTCTTGGGACCTCCAGTGTGAGCTAACCTTGTGCTTTAGGATATTCTGTAGGGTTACTGGACACCTATCATATTGTTCTTGTCTCAAAACTGAGACATAAAGAGTGCTATTTTGACATTCAATTTATAATACTAACTAACATATATGTACATGAATTTCACAAACTTATTTGGAGGCAGGCTGGTATAAAGAAAAGAACACACCTTCTAGTATTGGAGAGAATCTGGTTCAAATTTGACCTCTGCCACTTAGCAACTCTGTGTCATATTCCTCTTCTATTAAATGTAGATATCTAACTTCACAGCATTTCAAGAATTAAACCAGATGATAAGTAAATGTAATAACATTACTGACTTATTGTAGGGAGTCAACAAATCCACTTCCTTAATCCCTCCCAAGTTTCTGTGAGGTAGACGTTGTGACCACCAATCCCCAATGACATTAACTCAGGAACTGAATGACAGAGGCCATTCTCAAACACAGGCCTTCTCACTTCAAGCATCACTCTTTTTTACCACATCAGTTTGCCTTTATGTAAGAAAGCTTGAGATTGTGATAGATGCTACAGAGAAACACCCTTCTCCATTGGTTATTTGTGGTCTGTAAAACGTACTAGAGATGATGGAAGACGAATTCCTAAAGCCGCTCGGATATTTCCTTGGTGGTTTAGATGTGCACCGTGCATCATGCATCCTGACCGAGCCAATTTGTGTTCAGAATTTTGATTAGTTAGCAAATTCACAATAATTTGAAAATCAGTCAAGAGTCACTTCACAGCTCTGGGGACGACTGTTGACTATATTTATAGACTGGTGTGCATAGAGCACGATTATTTGTCAAGTTTCAAACGCCATCATTAAAGTGTATAAATTTTTGCACTTGGGATGTTCGAAGTCTTCACATTTGTAGGTGTTTTCATTCAATAAAGTAAATAAGAAATTGGTCTCGTAGGCTTATTTATTTATACCATGCAAGTATTCATAGGTTTGCATTTTTAAGAAACAGATGGAGATGCTGGCAGACATCGTGAGTGCCCCTTGATTCTCCCCTGTAAGAAAGGACTGGCTGCCCAGATGTGCAGTTAGCTGGCAGCTGTCAATTCCAGGTCCCCCTCATCTTTTGGGCTGAGCACACACTCTTTTCTGGGTGGCCCCAGCCACTGACTAAGTGGTATTAAACTTCTTTACAGTGAAATCTAGAAACTAAAACATGCAAGAGAAGAACTCAGAGCTCACAATCTTACAGATCTTTACCATTTTTCCAATCTTTATGGTTGCCTCACCCACACTTACTTCACTATTATTGTTCTAAAGCATTTAACTTAGTTTTCTTAAAAACAACAACTCGCCCTTTTCACACTCTTATTTAGCTTTATGTGATAGTTAAATTATGTAATTACAAAAGCAAGAGCAACTGGTATCAAATGGTTTTGGAGCAAACACTTGTTAAGCAGGTGTACTTGTCACAGTGCTGTTTAAACTTTAATGTGTTTACGAATCACCTGGGGATCACTGAAATACAGACTCCTATTCAGTAGGTCTGGGGTTGAGACCTAAAAATCTGCATTTCTACCAAGGTGATACCAGGTGATCACCCAGGTGATGCCAATGCTGTTGGTCCTCGACCACACCTTCTTGAGTAGCTTCTAGCCCTGAGCATTCAGCATTCCATGGGCATCTGCCAGAATGCTTTCTGGAGGGAAGGAGGAACATGGCTTCATCTGGAGAATTTTCTTCAGTAATGATAAATGAGGTTTTACTTTGGTCATACATTATGCTAAGTACTTTACATACACTATTTCTTCTAGTCCCCTTAAACACCGTTATCAAGGAAGATATTATTCCCACTTTATGGATCACAAAAGTAAGGCTCAGACAGCTAACTTGCTCAGTGTCACACAACTAGTAGGTGGCAAAAGGCATTCCGACTAGGAGAAGGCAGCTATTCTTATTTCCAGTTAAGATTTTAAATATCAGCTAAGTAGAAGGAAATGTACTAGTCTGAATAGAAGACCAGTCCACCTCTCACCTTCTCTAGGTCACAGTTCAAGGAATTTTCCCAAGAGGAACACAGAGCAAAAGAGAGAATGCACAAAGTGTTCAAATTCTGAGACTTCTGAACAGATGCTGGGGGAAGTAAACCCATGCCATACTTCATTTGCTGAAAGCAAAATTCTTATCCTTATTAATAGAAACACTTTTCACGCTTGATATTCTGTCTTATTTATTCATTTATAATGTTTGTGGATTTTTGAGTGCTCATAAATCAACACATTATGTTAGCCCTAAAATGGATGCGATGTCAAAAATTACAGATGTAAGTAAACAGCCAAACCCAAATTGAGTTGTACTGAATCCTAAACATTTACAAAGTTGCTGATAATCCAGCCCTTTAAATATCTCCAAAAGATACCCCTCTCTACTAGTAAGGACCTAAAAAGGAGAGTCACATTTATATTTTTACCTTAGTCTTTGAATCACTATTTTACCACCTACAGGAGAATAAAAGCAACACAATAAACTAGGACGATGAGCTAAGAACACAGAATCCAGATGTTCTTAAATTGTTCTTCCCGAACAATAGTACAACTAAAAGCAATTTTCGATTCCACAAAAATTTTCTACTTTAGTTACATTAATTACTAGTTGACAGAATTTCACAGAATAAATTTAACTGCATAATGCACTCTCACAGGAAAACATTTTGCAGATGGTAATTTCAGTCTGTTAGGTATTTATGGCAAGTCTTACTAAGCTTGGCGAATATTTGAGTGCTTACTAGGGGTTAAAGGGTGGTACTGCACCTCTTATCTGTTAGAGAAATGGAGGGTCCTGCATGCTCCATTCTGCAATAGCCAACCGAATCTCTTACTCACTTTCTTCAAAAACATGAAACCACCTGGGGGAAACAGAGAGGAAAAATAAAATTTTGTATCTATTATTCTTAAAATTACAATTGACAAGTAACATTTTCACTTTCTTGAAAAACAAGGGTATCTTTCAACAAAAAACAATGACGGGTAAACCTGAGGTGAGGTGTAGCCTGCTGTAATGATCATGAATTTGGAGTCTGAATCCTATCTCTGTCACATGCTATGTCTTGATTTCCACATCTGAAATGAAGCTCTTTCTGGCTTTATAATTCTAAGACCATATGAAGAATTTTCTTAGCAATGATGAAACATCAAAAACTATAAATACAATGACTGCATTACACTTAACCTTCCAGAGGTTATGAATCAAAGAAAACAATCTACAACCATCCAAAAGAGTTACTAAAACACTATTCCATGTTCTAGTACATATCTGTGAGACTAGATTTTCTTTACATACTTCAATCGAAAGCAATATATTTCAACAGACTGAAGGCAGAGGCAGATATAAGAATCCAGTTGCCTTCATTAAGCCAGTCACTAAAGAGATATGCAAACATGTAAAATAATGCCATCCTTCTCACTAAATGTTTTGTTTGGAAAATCACTCAAATTTGTACCTCAGCAAACCACACATTTTTGATCCTTTGGGTTGCTTGCGAGTGGTCCAAATGGCACATTTTAAAATCTAACATGTCAAGGGTCAATTGTATTTCTAAAAATTGTTCATAAGAGATCAGACAATAAATGTGACTGGATCTGCACATCTGCAAGAATGTTCCAAAGTCTGCAATTTCCTGCATACTCTGTAAGAAGAATTTTACCCCCAGGAGGTTCCACTTCCTAGGTGGGTATGTTTCCAGCTAATCAGTGAACAGATTTCCCCCAAATAAAGTGTCACACCTTCCCCAAACCACTGACTTTTGACTCCTCACACTTTCATCCCGTTTTTATCTTAGAGGGAGAGAGCAAAGAAACTACAGTAAGACAAATTATGTTGCTTAAAAAGACCTCTAGGGCTTCCCTGGTGGTGCAGTGGTTAAGAATCCGCCTGCCAATGCAGGGGACACGGGTTCGAGCCCTGGTCCGGGAAGATCCCACATGCCGCGGAGCAGCTAAGCCCGTGCACCACAACTACTGAGCCTGCTCTCTAAAGCCCGCAAGCCACAACTACTGAGCCCACGTGCCACAACTACTGAAGCCCATGTGCCTAGAGCCCGAGCTCTGCAACAAGAGAAACCACCACAATGAGAAGCCCGCGCACCACAACGAAGAGTAGCCCCCGCTCGCCTCAACTAGAGAAAGCTGCGCGCAGCAACGAAGACCCAATGCAGCCAAAAATAAATAATTTATAAAAAAGAAAAGACCTCTAATTTAACATTCCTTAGAGAGTTCCTTAAAGACTTTTCAATCAGTCAGAAATCCCTCTAAGATAATGATCAAAATACTAAGCTTTCTGTCCATATAGTCAACTTTTAGTTGTGACATGACATTGTAACTAAAGTCATAGATACCAGGCAGATAAAATTTCTCCCTCTAGGTAAGGGTAAGAATGCAATATATCTTGAGCATTTCCTAACAGATCCAGTAATCAATAAGGAAAAGAAATTGCATCAAGCCCAGAGTCTGTTATTAGTTGGTATATACTTCTGGTGAATGAAGTTATTTTCTGAAATCTCCTAAATTCCAAGGAGTATAAAAGGAGGATAACTGGGTTTTTATTGTCTACTGTGTCCCATGCTTATCTGGACCAATTTATAGAGAATTAAGAGTACTAGTGTCTTTCTCCACTTTGATCACTTTATTTTTTTAACATCTTTATTGGAGTATAATTGCTTTACAACGGTGTGTTAGATTCTGCTGTATAACAAAGTGAATCAGCTATACATAAACATATATCCCCATATCTCCTCCCTCTTGCGTCTCCCTCTCACCCTCCCTATCCCACCCCTCTAGGTGGACACAAAGCACCGACTTTGATCACTTTAAATCAGAGCAAGTACCTGAATGAAGTAGAAATAAACTTTCCCAGCTCCCGTGATGACTACATGTGCTGCAAGCAATCACAACTGTTGAGCTCTTTGTCACACAGAAGTTTCAGGTTTACCATATCTCTTCACTTTCTGAAGTTACTGGAAAGAGTTGTTTGGCGTGAGGAGAGAAGGGGATGATGTTAAAGATTGTAGGTCTGTCTGGAAACAATTTTAGATGTGTGAATTTTGCAGAGTTTCATGGCTCTACTGTCTTTACAATGGAGTTGGTTTTTGCTGTGCATCAGCAGTGGTTCTGGATGGCCCTAAAGGAAACGCAGTCTTTTCAGGGGGTGGAGGATGCAGCGCTATTGCTGGGGCAACACATCGGGGTCTAATTATAGGGGATGATTTATTTCCTGGAACCCAGTGGAGGACTGAAAGGGAAATGTGATGGCCTCTGGTCTAGTACTAGCCAGTTTTTTAGCCTCTAAGAGGAAGTTACTCTCAAGCAGAAAATCAAAGGACTGTTTTCACAAATGATTTAGTAAGACTCAGAGCACAAGTAAAAAGGGTCCAGATGCAAAGTGAAGTTCAAAATAGGAAAAAGACAACCAACTCCACACAGACTACAATGTGGCCCCTGGGTAGAGTGAGGACTGAAGGGGACACAGGATTGTTTCGTACCTTAGGGTTTTGTCATTTTAGCAACTGAAGGTGGTGACAGTTGGGCTGTTTCAGAAGACAACTGCCAGGAGGATCCCCCATGAGGACACGACCCAACTCAGGGGCTGTCCCTAAGGCCAGGCTGATGGCCAGAAGACAAAGCGCCTGGCTCAGTGATGAGACAGCGCCCGGCAGAGGGTGTAGGTCACTCCTTGGGGACAACTGTGCTGGGCGCTGGTGCTTTATGGTTACACGCTAGAAGGCTACCAAATAGTGAGTCTTGGAAATTAACGTCAATTGTCTTCATGTGACCACAAACTGATAGAAAGTAGACGCTTTCTGATTACACACACTTACCACATATTTGAGTTCACATTAAATGCACCTGAATTGAAGTTGCCAAACGTTTGATTTGCAAAACATTTTCAATGTGAGACCACTGTTCTTGAGGTGCCTAGTTAAAATGTCTTAAGTCTTCTTATCTTTGTGATTTTCTAACATCACCAAACTAAGTCTCTAGGCAGAAGCCATTCTCCTTTGCAACGACTGAAACCAAACATCTTAAGATTTTCTGTGCAAACCCTTACCCTGACTTCTTTACTGTCACATGTCAGGCCAGGATGCTTCTGAAATTAAAAATAAAAATGTTTCCTACATTACAAGAAACCACACCTGAATAGAAACTTACATAAAGTTAAGCACAAAGAGTCTCTATTTCTATACTCATTAAAAGAAATCAGCAAATGTAGGAAGAAAGATCTCTGAAGAAACATTTCAGGTCTCCTGCAGCACTTTGTGTTTAGATGAATTGCCCACTTGCTCCCATCAGTGCTAGCTGTTCTACTGGGTTGAGCTGTATGCATTTTGATGGCAAGATCTAAAAATGAATCACTGTTGCATGAATGTGGCATGCGACCAGCAGCTGGACTATTACAATGGAAACTCTTGGGCTTGTGGGACGTGATCACCTTTAAAATTTTACCTTTAAGATCATGTCTTACTTATCTCTCAGCAAAAAATTATCCTCAGATTTCCCACTGCTTTCAAAGGAGAGACTGACAGGTAAAATTTTAGCAGTTTTAATAATTCATGAAAGCAAATAAGGTTACTGGGTAGGTTCTATTTGGATTTCAGCTGTCCAGAGGAAATGGTTAAACGTTTTGGCAAAGGTACGAAACTCAGCTAAATTTGACAGTCCATCAGTGGAAGCCAAGTCTTTCTCCACAGAACTGACATGCAGGCTGGAAAAAGAGAACAGGAAATTGTTCTTGACAGTGGACTGAGGGCAGACCTCTGCTAGGATTTGGCAAAGAAAGCATTCTGACAAATTCCTGTGTCCTTGAAGTGCTCGTGTTTCCTTCTTCTTGGGACATAACCCTACCACCGTCCAGAATGACTGCTGCATTTTCTTTATTTCTGCCTTGCTGGGCTCAGTGTTCCACTGACCTCACTCGCCCTGTCGGATGCGCAGAACTTCCTCCAGAGTTCAGAGAAGCAGGTGTCAGAGCAGGGGGAATGTGGCTCTGGGAGAATGTGAGGGCAATGCAGAGATAAAGCAAGAAACTCAAGCCTAAGAACAGGTAATTTAAGTGCCACCCATATCAAAACTAGTCCAGGTCAAAGAACACATCCCTGTGGTCTCTTAGGAAATTCGTCAAACCTCAGAGACATAAGGACATCTCTGTCCCAGACAGGATGACATCTAAGTCACCCCTGTCGGAGAAAAACCAAATCCCTTATTTTTTTAACATCTTTATTGGAGTATAATTGCTTAACAACGGTGTGTTAGTTTCTGCTGTATAACAAAGTGAATCAGCCATACATAAACATATATCCCCATATCTCTTCCCTCTTGCGTCTCCCTCTCACCTCTCAGAAAGCAGGTGCACATCCATCCCAAGGACCAACCCCACCCCCCTGCCATTCCAGCACCCAGGAAACACACTACTCCCTGTCAGCTGGGATGGTACCCCTGAGTATTTCCTCAGGTTTTCTAGCCAAACCACTCTTAAGGTCACCAAATCTCATTCTCACTTAACCATTGTTGACACTTCCCGGGCGTGGCAAACACTGGAAAATTTCAAGTTTGAGAATGCTCCTCTCCAGGAGCAAGCAGACCGTGGGCTGCTCACATGTACAATCAGCACTTTCCAAAAATCCATCAGCTGCTTCCCTTTGTTTGGACTGGTAATGCGCTACACTTCTTTTCCTTTCTCAAAAAATTAGAGAAAACACATTTTCATAAAATGGCAGAGACTGCTTATAACTTTCAATGTTTTAATGGAACTATTACCTCAACTCTAAGATTCTATTACCAGTTGCCATTGGAATTGTATCTTCTTTTTGTAATTATACACTCATGTTAGAGACATCAGTTGGAGATGCTATATTTTTTAAGAAATATTTCCACAGCACCATTTCCACACACTCAGCAAAGTTAACAGTCACATTTCATTACCTGTAGCCAGAGGGAGAAAATAATGATGAGGATTACAAATTAGTTCATCCGTCTTCATTTTTCAAGATTCGGTGTTAACAAATTTTCAACCCAAACTGGTTGTGTGCCTTGATGCAGTCACCAAAAAATCCCTTCTGGACTAGCCTCGCTTTAACATGTCATGAAGGGAATGACAGGCTGTATGCTCTACTTGCTCTTTATTTCAGAATTTTCATAATGGTCTTCTCTGAACATGTGCCTGTCCCAGCACTCAGATATCCTTTCCTTAAATCCCACCTTCCTGCTCTCAGAGACGATAAAAAAGTTCAAAATAACTGAAGATGAAGACAAGAACTCAGTTCACAATGCATTGTTAAATCCCTAGTCATTGATGCCACGGATGTGGATGATACCTCGAGACTACTTCCATCCAACATTCTATTAAGATGCACACATTTACACTCCAACAAGAACCTAGAGCAATATCTAAATAATTTTATCATAGTTTAAACCAACTTTGTATTAAATCTAAGGGGGGTTATTATTTTGAAGTTCTGCCAATGCAGGAACTGAAGAAATATACACAAAGAAATTAAACTTCGAGTTATTTCACCAGAACTAAGGAAAGAAGTTTAGGTAAACTACACTATCATTCCAAAGAAAATGTTAAGATTTAAAGGATGAATGATTTATCTGCCTTTAGTTGTTGCTAATCTATGGAAAGAAAACTCACATTGCCATACTTTCTAGCCCCATTTCTGTTCTCACAAGGTTCTAACTTCCACCACTTGATTTGCTGCCCTTTATCCCCAGTGGGCAATCAAGTACTACCAAGATCTACTTCCATTCCTTTGGCAGATGTCCATTTGGCTACTTCTCTGGCTCTTATTCCAATTAAAATGTGTCCAGATTGGCTTTGCAGTGGTTCACAGCTGGCCACTTAATATTTACAGGCTATGATTTCTCATTTTGGAAAAACTTCTCCCCTCTAGCAAATGTACAGGTGTGAGTAGAGTGGGGCCTCTCCATGATCCACAAGCTTTATCATGACCAGTTTGCTTTTTACCTGTGGCCTGAATGTGTTTCCCAATGTAGGACTCTGGTGCTAATTCCTAATAACTGAGAACCTTATTCAACCCTCTAGTTCAGTGATCCAATTGTCTCCATTTCAGCCGAGTTCAGGCCACAACTTCCTCTCAACAAGGACTGTCTGTCTGCTCTCAGCTAGCAGGGCTAGAATACATCAAACAGCAGCCTGTGAGCTGGTTGAGGACTGTCTGTCTCCTCTTTGCATGGGAGAAGCGGCTGCATCATAGGCAGTGGGGGAGAATCTGTGACACGCTCTCCCTTTCTCCCCTCATTCCTACTACACACAGCCGGAGAGAAGGTGTGGGCAGAAGAGAGCACCAGGAGTGTACTTCAAAAGCACGTCCACATCACACTCAAACAGGTCCGCTTACCTTAACTTCTGTGCTTCTTCTGCTCTATTATAACCATTTCAATCAGACACTTTTGCTGTGATAAGAAATATACCATCAAGCAGAAACATGGCTGTTTTTTGTTTTTTTTTTAATTCACCATCACGTTTTTATACAGGAGAGGACTGAGGTGCAAATGGAACTGTCCCTAAGTTTGGAAAAGTGTTCATCAACGAAGTCGGATTAAGTAAATAAATAATTGGGCTGAGTTAACACCAAGTCCTTGGTTCTCTGTGTTCCCCAAGAAATGCCTCAGACCCTGTGTCCATGCGAAGTGCATGCTTTCTGAAGTTTAGCTTTTCTCCTTTTCTTCAGCTCTCAGCTAGACCCTCCCAATAAGCCATGCCCCTGCTCAGGAAGCAGAGCATGCAGCAGCATTCAGAGCATATTGAAGGGAAAGAAGGAAGGCACTGGATGCACGGAGAGGCTGAAGAAGCTAAAAGGAGGAGTACGTTTCTAGTCCTATTACAGTCTCCCTTCTCTCTCTATCACATGAACCTTCCCTGTCTCCTAGCTCAGAAGGATACAGATTACATGGAAAGTGTCAAAGGTTGCTTCTGATTTGGACCTAAGGGTTGAGACCTATTTTGCCATTTCTAGCATAAACCAAGCAGAAATCTGAAAATGACTTTCTTGGGGAAATAGTGGGCCACTGTGGTTGAACTAGAGGGTCAATACAAGAGACTCAAATACAATGCAAAGACTTTCATAGCATTTAAGAGGGGCAGTGGCATACTGGATGGGAGGTGGCAAATATTTGAACCCTATACTCAAGTTGAATTGAGTATAGTACTTATTCAAGCAAGAAATACCAAGAACCTGGAATCAGCCAATGCTTGTGTTAAACAACAACAACAAAAAGGCATGTATGAAAGGAACTCTGTAGACAGAACCAACTAGAACTGGTATTTCACAGAATGTAGAAGATGAAGGAAAATGAGGAGGTGAAATGGTCTCAAGATTTCCAGCCAGTGACTAGAAGGATGTTTATGGCATTATCTAAGAGAGAATTCTGGGAAACGAAGAGGTTTGGAGAAAGGATGTAGGTGAAGAAAATCTTGGGTTGGGTTAATAATGAGTTTCAAACATAAATGACAGCATGAATAACATGATCCAAGTTAGTCAAGAATTGTAAAGACTGACATTTTAATCTTTTTCTTGCTGTAATTTATATAGTCTTACCAAAATTCAGTTCTTATTGGTAGATTGTTGACTAAAGATATATTAAACCTGCTCTCCCCAAGACTCTTTTCCCCCCTGAAGGAGATAACAACCAACCAATTATGACCATGAATCAAGATGTCTAGAATCAAGGCAGACTATATATTCACACTTCTCTGATAGCCTCTAATTATAAGTAAATAAGTGAGCATATGAAATTTCCTATGTTATTAAGTGAACTCATAATGATAAACCATTAGAATAAGCATGGTCACCATTTTCACAACAACCAAAAACTTTCACCTTTTTTTTTTTTCTGAAGACTAGGGTAGACACAGTTGGGGAAGGAGGAATATTACTTATATTATGTTCATGTTTAGAATTCCTTTACAAACTTACCATATTATATCACTTATATGTGGAATCTAAAATATGATACAAATGAAATTATTTACAAAACAGAAACAGATTCAGAGACATAGAAAACAAATTTATGGTTACCAAAGGGGAAAGGGGATGGGGGAAGGATAAATTACAAGTTTGGGATTAGCAGATACAAACTACTATATATAAAGTAAACAATAAGGTCCTACTGTATAGAACAGGGAACTATATTCAATATCCTGTAATAAACCATAATGGAAAATAATATGAAATTATATATATATATGTGTGTGTGTGTGTGTGTATATATATATATATATATATATATATATCTGAATCACTTTGTTGTACACCAGAAAGTAACACAACGTTGTAAATCAACTACAGTTCAATTTAAAAAAAAAAAAAGAAAAAGGAATGGGATTCTAAACAGAGGAATTTGGCAGGAAAGAAGAAGAAGAGCCAAGATCCTGTAAACTCTATAAAGGGTTGGGTCCAATGGAGTACCACCACAGGGGGTCACCAGACGCTAGTTTCTTGGCAAGTTTGTGGCTGCATGTAGAAGAAGAGAGTAGCCCTCAAGAGAAAAGGAAAAGAGGTCTAACTCATGATTTAAGCTTATGTTAACTCATCTTCCACTTCCCAGGGAGGTAGAGGAAAACAATGTTGATATTTAGATCTCCCCAAACTGGAAAGAAACCAACCCATAGAGAAGAGCCAAGAGATAAGTGTGGGCTTCAATTTCTGTTTCCAAATGAGAAGGCGCTCAAAAAGCCACTGAACTGTCAAGAAGAATTTTGAAGTTAGAATGTTTAATCATGTTAACACACACTAATCAAATGTACTAAGTTGTCTCCAAACTGGCTGAGAAGACAGGACACTGACACTTACTTAGCCCACATATGTTGGAAATCAAGCAGCAGGTAGTCTTGCCTATAACAAAGACACTGTGGAGAATCTGGGGGTTTTTTTGTTTGTTCGTTTGTTTTGTTTGTTTTAAAAGCATGCTATGAGCTTCCACTTCCAGGAAAATGGAATACATGTGAATTTCTCACGGTGGCTCTAATGCCATTGTAAGCAAACCAAAACCCGAGCCTGCAAATGCCTCAAAGTTACAAAGTTAAAACACTAAGGACAACCAATCACAAACAGCCAACTATAATCAAGCTATAGCCAATCAAGTAATTTTTTCCTTTGGTCCCCACTTTTTCTATTTAAGTCTTCCCCCAGGCTCCTTTCCTAACCACTTCTGGTTTGGGATGCTGCCCAGTTAGAATTGATTTTTGCTCAAGTCAACTCTTAAAGTTTTTAATATGCCTCAGTTTATTTTTGAAAATCCTTAACATGTGCTTGTGAGTTTATTTACCTAGTTTTAATTGCTGTCTTGTCCTTTCCACAATCCCAGTGAGTCCCCCTTCTGAGACTGCTAATGAAGCCGGCTGCATGTACTACACTCTGTTTCCTCCACTCTGCTGCTTCCTCCCATGACCCTGATTATTCCCCCAGTGTTGGCTCAGCTTGCGTACTATTTCCAAGCAGGCTGTGTTTCACTGAATCTTCCCCTCTGGATTAGATTTTCAAGGCCTTTGGTCATGTCTGCTACTTATCTCTGGAACTCCTTCCACTTTGCCTACATTTCTTAGGTAATGAGATGGTCAGGACTGAATACATTACTCACCAAAGTAGGACAGAAGGAACATTCTGCCTCCCAAAATTATGATGAAATTCCTTGAGCTATGCTTTTTAATAATTTTTTTAAAATATCCATCTCCCATTTAAGATTTGAATATAATTTTCTGTCTACTGATAACTTCGGTTGCATTTCTGTTCCCTGGATTTATCCTACTAGTTCAAAATATACTTGTGAAAATATTTCTATGGATTAGCTTTAGTTTTTAGAGAGTATCATATTAATTGGATCATTTCTATATTCTTAATTTTCCAATTTTCAATTTTAAAAAAGTGTTTTTCAATCTGAATATAACCAAAGTTTTGCATAAGGGGAAATTAAAAAGTACTTTTAAAAATGTAACATCTTTTAGGAATACCCTATTCGAAATCATCATGTTTAGAGAGTGCCAAACTAAATCTATTTACACAACAAATTCCTACAGATTGTTTAGAACTAGGATTAAAAGGTATTATAATTAAGCTTTGGCTTTGACACAGCATCAAAATTAACAAAGTGCTTTGCAGTTTACATAGTCTTCAATTTCTTTGTGAGTGGAAAGATATTCTCCAGTGTATCAGATCTAAGAGCGATTATTCTTTCCCAACAATTTGAATTATGAAAGTTCATATAACTTTAGAATCTTTAGATAATGTGAAGTAATCAGTAAAATAATTTTCAAAGAATATTATTAATTCAAAAGGCATATGCTCTTAGTGATTCTTTAAAAATAAGAAAGCCCTCTATATGTAGTAGTAAACATGAAAAAAAAACCAATGGTTTTATCAAAAAAACAAAACCCCAAATAAAGAAACATCTCTTATCCATCCAGGCAGCAGAGGAGGTAGGGTAAAGTCAATCCACCCAAGATCAAATGTTTTACCAAAAGTAAGAAAACATGTAGTCATTAAGAAAGGTCTCATAACCACAAAAAGAACTATCAAAAGCAAGAAATAGTGATGCGACAAAGAAAAACTGTAACTGCTGAGGCTTAAAACATTTGTAAATTGTGCCTTTTGGATACTGAACATGACATGTATCAACAGTGAATGAGGACAAAGAAATTATCTATAAAGGCAAGACTGTATAAGACAAATGTTTGTCTAAATACACCAGGCAGGAAATGTTTTTCCTCTTTTTTTTAAAACAAATAAAGCACAGGTCAGTCCCTGCCAAAGAGCAGCATAGATTCACTTAACTGAAGCACTGACTTACTTTTTACCTAAAAGATTTCAGAATATCCTATGTTCATTACAAGTGGTAGATCGAGTATAATAAAGGTGGATTAATACCAACCATCCTCCTAGGAAAGACTTGAGTAGAAAGTAACATAACTCTTATGCCTTTGACACAAAAATATACACAGCAATTATTCTTCCCATGGATAACGTAAATACTGCCATCTGATTTTAAGTGGCTTATTGTTGGCACTCTTTCTAAGGAAGTTTGAAAGTATTTCTGAATAAGTACTGATCCGATAAAATACTGATTGATGGAAAACATCAATAAATAATACTCCAATGTTGATAGACTACAATCTATTTACATCTGGTTTTCTACCTTTTGGTGACTTGTCTTGACTGGAGACCTAATCAGCATAAGAAAATTCCTAAATTTGTGTAGGGAGGAAAGATGCTCTGGGGCTTCCCTCCCAATTCTCAATACTCAGTGTAAGGCCAACTTCAGACATTGTTATCAAACAAGGATCTTAGCTGCAAGTGACAGAAAGCCAACTCAAACCTGTATAACAAGGAAAAAAGGAATGCGATGGCTCATGTAGCTGAAAAAGCTGAGGTTGAACTGGGTTTAGGCATACTAAGATCCAGAAGTTCAAGCTATCAAGTGGACTCAGTCTCTCTTTCTCCTCTCTGAGTTCTACTTTCTTCTGTATTAGCTTTGTTCATTGGCAGGCCCTCTCCATTTAATAATCCCTGGCATTTCCAGCTTCTCTTTCCCCCTGATTCCAATTAAACCCCAGAAAATAAGTCTCATTGGCTATGCCTGAGTCACATTTCCATGCTTGCAGTCACAAGGGGGTTTAAGAGTCGATGTGACCCATCTACAAGGACCAAGAATGAGAAAGGTGGTTCCCAAAAGGAAAATCGAAGTGCTGTTAGGAAAAAGGGGAGAAAGATGCTGGGCAAGCGAAACCTAAAAGGTGCTATCAAAAGTAGTCAGGACCCGCTGGCTACATGTAGCAACCCCAAACTAACTTATACAGTGAAGATGAGAGATTCAATTCCCAAAAGAAGAGAGAAAGAAGGCAGGGCAAATGGAACAGTAGATGTCCAGGTTTGCAACATGGCACACTACAGGAATACCTTAGAAATATTGCAGTTTTGGTTTCAGACCACCACAATAAAGCAAACATCACAATAAAGTGAGTCACACAAAATTTTGGTTTCCCACTACGTATAAAAGTTACATTTAAATGGATAAATGTAGTGTATAGCACAGGGAACTATATTCAACATCCAGTGATAAACCACAGCAGAAAAGAATACGAAAAACAACGTATATAAATAAACGGAATCGCTTTGCTGTACAGCAGAAATTAACACAACATTGTAAATCAACTATACTTCAATAAATTTTTTAAAAGCTATGTTTACACTATACTATAGTCTATTAAGTGTGCAATAGCATTATGTCTAAAAAAACCCAACCTACATACCTTAATTTTAAAACAAATACTTTATTGCTAACAAGTGCTATCATCTGACAACTCAGCCTTGCTGCAAATCTTCAATTTGTAAAAAATACGTTATCTGTGAAGCACAATAAAGTGAAGTACAATAAAACGAGGTTTGCCTGTATACGGTTCTATTTCTATTATGGCCCCTATAAATATACCTTCCATATCTCTGAAAGCAGACATAGAAAATAAATAAATAGATAAGTAAACATCACTTTGATAACTATATTCTAATGAGGGAACTCTTATGGTTTCTCCAGGTCCTGTCTTCTGTGCATTACCTGCAAGTAGGGTTATCTTCCAATACAAACCTGTCTCGTAAAAAAAGTTTCCTTAGAAGGTACAAGCATCAGTTCGATTCTAGTGCCTATAAGTGCACTTGTAATAGCCTGAAAGTAGACTTGGTATCTATGGAACATCCTATTTTCCTTTTTTCTTTGCCAGAAAGGTGACATAAATTCTGTATTATTTCAGTAATTCTTTGGTAAGTGAAACTGTACAGCTTTTTTCCCTCCACACATGACATCTGATTTTTTTATATGTATGTATGCTTTATATGTATAGACGTATTCAAATAAGTACAATGGGGCATATTTTAGAAAAAAATAAGTAAGATTTTTATAAGTGTCAATCCAGAAAATCTTTCTCTGTACCCTACATCTGATTCCTCATGGTCATTCCCATTACAGCACAAGTTAGAAGACCTTTCAGGAGTTGGTCTATATCAAGAAAAATTAGAAATAAGTCCATGGTTCAGTAAAAGCTATTTTACCTCTAGAATATGTACATCAAATTTTGACAGAAAAAACTCTATGACCAGACTCTGCTAAACAAAAGAGCCATTTTTTACCTAATAAGAACCTTAAATTTATAATGCTCTTCACAATTTGCAAAGTTACCTGGCGAGGTGGCCAGTGTCAGAGCTATTATCATTATTATCTCTGGTTTTCACATGCAAAAACCAAGGGTAGAGCAGCCCAGTGATTCATCCCAGGCCTCAAACCTTGGTTTTGAACCCATGGGCTGTCCAGCCCCAGAGCTCCTTCTATTACAACATTCAGGTTTCCTCGAACAGGCTTCCAGGGGCTACTGCAGCTCTCTGGGAAGACTATAATCTTTGTCTCAGATTTATCAGCACCTTCACGAAGAGATTCTGGTAAATCATGACTTCTCAAGGCTAAATATCCTCTGCCAAGTAAACAACAGCGCCCACTGCAACAGTAAAATCTGCAAAATGTCGGCTCTAAGACCACGAAATAGGGATCTCTCAACTAAGCTCTCTTTACTGTTCATTTAAATACAGACGATAAACAAGCAGCTGGAGAACCACATTTCAACATGTAAAGTCACCTAGAAAAGTGTCTTTGAAAGACTGTTCTCTCAAGATGCTCCTTGAACAAGAGTTCTCTGGTATTAGTTTCCTAGGGTTGCCATAACAAATTACCACAAACTGGGTGACTGCTATGGTCTGAATATTTGTGTTCCCCCAAAATTCACATGTGGAATCCTAACGCCCAATATGCCAGTACTAGGAGGTAGGGTCTTTGGGAGGTGCTTAGGTCATGAAGGCAGAGTCCTCATGAACGGGATTAGTGCACTTATAAAAAAAGACCCCACAGAGCTCCCTCGTCCCCTTCTGCCACATAAAGACACAGTGAGAAGTCTGCAACCCAGAAGAGGGCACTTAACCAACCATGCTGGCACCCTGGTCTCTGACTTCCATTTTCCAAAACTGTGAGAAATAAATTTTTGTTGTTTACGAGCTATCCTGTGATATTTTGTTCTAGCAAACCAAATGGACTAAAACAGTGACTTAACACAATAGAAATGTATTCTCTCAGGGTTCTGGAGGCCAGAAGTCTGAAATCAAGGTGCTGGCAAGATTGGTTCTTTCTGAGGCCTTTGAGTAGGAATCTGTCCCATTCTTCTCCCCTGGCTTCTGGTGACAACCAGCAATCCTTGGCATCCCTTGACATGCAGATGTATCACTCTAATCTCTGCCCCCTTCACATGGCCTTCCTCTCTCTGTATGTGTCTCTCTGTTCTTCTTATAAGGACAACAGTTATACTGGATTAAAGGCCCACCCTATACAAGTATGACTTCTTAGCTAATTACAGTGACCCCATTTCCAAATAAGTTCACATTCTGAGGTGCTGGTGGTTAGGACATCAACATAAATATATATATTTTTTACATAATAAAGAATATTTATTATCTTTATTAATAGGAGGAATTATATATATATATTTTTTAAATAGATCTTTACTGGAGTATAATTACTTCACAATACTGTGTTAGTTTCTATTGCACAACAAAGCAAATCAGCCATATGCATATACATGTCCCCATATCCCCTCCCTCTTGAGCCTCCCTCCCATCCTCCCTATCCCACCCTTCTAGGTCATCGCAAAGCACCGAGTCGATCTCCCTGTGCTATGCCGCTGTTTCCCACCAGCCAACTATTTTACATTTGGTAGTGTGTATATGTCGATGCTACCCTCACTTCACTCCAGCTTCACCCTCCCGCCCCGTGTCCTCAAGTCCATTCTCTATGTCTACCTCTTTATTCCTGACCTGCAACTAGGTTCATCAGTACCAATTTTTTTTTCTTTTAGATTCCATATATGTGTGTTAGCATACGGTATTTTTTTTTCTCTTTCTGACTCACTTCACTCTGTATGACAGACCCTAGGTCCAACCACCTCACTACAAATAACTCAATTTCATTTCTTTTTATGGCTGAGTAATATTCCATTGTATGTATGTGCCACATCTTCTTTATCCATTCATCTGTCAATGGACATTTAGGTTGGTTCCAAGGACATCAACATATATTTTTGAGGGGACACAATTCAACTCATAACACTGGTCAAATAATGTTGAGAATTAGTCCATACTATGTTACCTTCTTTGTAAATCTGTATTAGCATATTAAGAATTTTGAAGTAAAGGAATCTGTTTATGCTTCTTCTAACTCAGCATTTCCAAGGTACCCACACATCATTTTATTTACTTAACATCTATTAACATCCTGAGACTCAGTGTTCTGAGAAGCACACCGTGGGAAACATTGATCAGGAAACTCTTCGACATCTCCATATGCCAGCGATACCGTCCCACTTCCTAGTTGTTAATGAGGATTTCCATGGCTGCTGTGCTCAGCTAATTGCTCAGTGATGACAATAAGGTTAAGGTTGCAGCAAAACTCTTTCATGATGCTGTCTTACCAGTGCCTGTGCTTCTCCCCATTGACTCACTTAGCAATGTGGTGGGGTAGTCCCCAGAGTGAAGTGGGTAAGAACTTATGCTTAGTAAGTGTTAAGCCCTCTTCACTGCTGGGGGAAAACTAAAAACTGTTAGAGCATATCCTGTGGCTCCTGGCTAAGAAGCATTACGAGACTTATTTTAGTTAGAAAATTCATTGTGTATGCATGTGTGTATGCTCATCGAGGGCCAGAATTACTCCTTACTCATATTTGTGTATTCTAATTGCCTACTACAGGGTCTGGAATTCATTAATGTATTCAATATTTATTTCTGAATGTCCACTCTAATTCATTCACAATGTATTTATTGAATACTAAGTGCTAGGGGTTCAGCAATGAATAAGCACAGATCCCGTGCTCTCAAGAACCTGGTATTCAAGTGGAGTGAAACAAACAATAGACAAGACTAGCAATAAGTAAAATGTTTTCAATAGTGATAAACGCTACGAAAAAGAACACAAAACAGGGTGATTTAATAGGGAAGTAGGTGGTTTCAGGGGGGGATGATACTTTAGATGGGGTTGCCAGGGAAGGCATCACTGAGGAAGTGACATTTGCACTGAGCCGTGAGTGATGCAAAAGAGCCTGCTATGGAAAATTTAGAAGAACAGCACGTGCAGAGGCCCTGAAGGGGTGAGAGGTTGATATGTACGGGTGGTAACAGAAAGAACAGTGTGGCTGAACCAGGCTGAGCAAAGGCAGAGCATCAGCTGAGGCCAGAGAAGTACACAGGGTGTGTTCAATAAACGGCATGAGAAAATCAAGTTAGACCATGCTTTCTGAAAACAGTATCAAGGCAATGGTCTACAAAGGATATTTTTTCAGATGTTAGAATTCACTAATATAAAAAAAACTTTTAAGTATATGAAAGTTATTGTTACCCTGATACCAAAACTTCAAAATCTCTGAACACTTGGAAACTAAGCAACACACTTCTAAGTATTCTAAAGGTCAAAGAGGAAGCCTCAAGGAAAATCAAAAGATAAGGTGAACCAATGAAAATACATGATAGCAAAACTTGTGGAAAAGAGGTAAATCAGTGCCGAGTAAAATCTGTAATACTAAACGCTTACATTAGAAAAGAGGAAAAGTCTCAAAGAAATAAGCTAAATGCACACCAAAAAAGAAGATCAAAGGAACTGAAAGCAAACAGAAAGAAAAAATAAGAGCAGAAATTGCTGAAATTGAAGATAGAAAAATTGAGAAAGTCAATAAAGAGCTGGTTCTTTGCAAAGATCAATAAAATGGACAAACTCTAGCAAAACTTAAAAGTGAAAAATGATAGAAGATACAAATTATCAATATCAGGAATGAAATAGTAGGTATCATCACAGACCCCACAGGCACCAAAGGGATAATAAGAAAATATTACAAAGAATTCTATACAAATGAATTTGACAGCTTACATGAAATGACGCAAACGCTCAAAAAACACCAACTACTACAATTCACTCTATGAAACAGATCATCTGAATAGCCCTTTATCTATTAAGAAAATTGTACTCATAATTTAAAACCTCCCACCCAAAAAGAAATCCCCAGGCCCAGACTGTTTCACTGAAGAATTAACACCAATTCAAAACAATCTTCTCCAGAAAACAGAAGAGGAGGAAACACTTCCCAATTCATTTTATAAAGTTACTATCACCCCGATATCAAAACGTCACAAAGACAGTTCAAAAAAGAAAACTACAGACGAATATTCCTCAGGAATATAGACATAAATATCCTTAAAATATATTAACAAATAGAATTCAGTGATATATAAAAAGAATTATACACCATGACCAAGCAGGATTTATGCCAGGTATGCAAGATTGGTTTGATATTTCAAAAAGCAATCGATGTAATCCACACATCAACAGGCTGAAGAAGAAATTATATGTGGATTATATTTCCCTCACTGGCCAGAGGTACAACTACATTACAAACCCAGACAGGCTCTTGGAACACTTCAACACAAAGGTGCTTTAGGGCTGGGTGCCTTTGTAAAACAGGGTGCCTAATTTGTTGAATTCCTAAGACATCATAAGTGGTCAAGTTACTGAGGCATGTGCTATCTATTTACTCTATTCTAGGTTAAAATTACCAACTCATACAATGACTAAGTCTATTTTCCAATTTACAGACACAGAACCAGGGCAAATGGAAAATAGAAAAACCAACACTCAAAGAGTTAATAAAAATACTACTATCTCATTAGCTGATAAGACTTGCTTTCAAAACGAATCCTAAAGCACCATTTTAATCAAATTGCCCATTGACAGTTGTAGAGCAAATATGGTGAGGCCTTCTGTCATCTCTTTGAACTGGTGCACTGCAGAGTATCAAGAACCACTTGCCCGAGGTGGGACCTTCCACACTACCGTGCCAATGGAAAATATGGAAACTGCCAAAAACAAACAGAAAGCCTACACAGGCTTAATGTCAGAAGTGTTTTTATTATGACTCAGAAAAATATAACACATCTTAGAGACATCATAGTGGTTTACTCACTTCCTATAAAAATACATTATTTTTAGAGGATTCTAAGAAACTGAAGCAAAGGCAGCTAAATTCATTGTTATCCACCTGCAGGATTGTGGAACACACAGCATCTCATTAGTCTTCAGTTACATAGCCTGAGGGTGAGAGTTTGGGGTGACCAAGTGGTAATGAACCACACTCGGGGAGTAGGCAACTTGCCCAAGGAAGGTGAAGTATCTAAATCCAACTCTAGGTGCTATTTATACATATATCGTTCACCACATCCCAGTTCATGCATCATCAACTCCTTCCTTCCTTCCTTCCCTCCCTCCCTCCCTCAGGGACTCTTTCCAATATGGATTCCTCTTCCTCCAATGGAACTATGCTATAGAAGTGGACCTCAAACCTGAAGACATCTTCTATAAGGCTTATTCTGCTCAAGGCAGGGCCATCTGCGGATTTCTGGCTTTGCGTCGCTGATGGTTTCATCATTCAGGAAGCAGGGGGAGGCACAGGGCCAGTATGTGTGCACTGCACAACTGTAGGAGGCACTATTCCCACTGCAGTCCATGCGACACTGCCCCCTGCAGTTGTGTAGTACACAACACACAGCCCTGAAGGCGGCTTTTTAAACTTCATTTTTCAAGTAAGGGAGAACTGATTAATAAAGGGAAGATGATGAGAGTGTTGGATGAATGGAACTAAATTCCTAGGATTCATAATAGCTTGGTCAAAAATGATCCTTATACCATAAAAATAATTAATACATATTGTATCGCATTGGGCGCTTTACTAAGAATTTTACTTATTTTTATCTTTACGCTTCCGCTATGACATATTATTCTATTATTCCAATTTTACAGATGAGGAAACTGAGGCAAAAGGAGGTTAAGTAACTTGCCCAAGTTCACCTAGCATGTTAGACCCTGGAGCTGAGTAGCTTAACTATTATACCATCTCCCCCAAGAGAAAGCAAAATTCAAAAAATGGTCAGGCAAAGATATCACAATCCTGTGTCCAGACTAAGAGGGAATTTAGCTCTAGAAGAACATTAAAAAGAAGAGAGAGGGAGAAAAGAAATTCTGACTAGGGAGTTCAAAGCAATCATTCTGAGAAGGAGAAAGAGTCCTCTGAAGATGATGGTGTACCTGCCCAAGGAATATTCTACTCATTTCACTGTAGAAAGTACAAAAGATGAAGAGAGAGGTAGGTGCATAACCAGAGTCAAATGCAAAAGAGTGACAAGTGACCTTTCAGGAGGTTAGAGCACAGTGTGACCTGAGATATCAGGAGCCTCAGGACAACTCTCAGTGTGTTTACATATATGTTCCAGGCCCAAAGGAGGAGGAAAACACATCGCTGCTTGAGGTATACGAAGTAATATTAAATAGGTTTAAATTAAAAAGATGAATGTTCATTATAATTAGAAAAGGAAGAACAAACACTATTAAGATAAATGGAAGTCAGAGATACATAATACTCCAATAAGTAAACAAACACCTAGAAACTTTACATTAGTTCAAGTCTTCCTCCTGTGGTTACAAAGGAACTAGAAGTGAGATCTAGCAGAAATTTCTGCACAATTCTACAAATGGACACAAAGTGTCTGAAGCCTAGAATTAGGTGAATAACATTCTAATACTGAGAGGGATTAAGCTTCCCACACAACCAGCTGGTGAGCTTACCATGGAATACTGGCAGATTTCAAGATTAAAATATTAAAAATTAGTTTGTGAGCACTTATAAAAGGTCACCATCAAAAGCCAGTGTAGAATCAAGCGAGGACAAGAATACTAAAATATTTCCACTTATCGTTTTGACAGTGTTGTTACTATTTTATTCCTAGCAAAGAATTTCACAAAATTTCATATTACCTTTGTGGTCAAACTAGAAAAACCTGGGGAAAATGATAAAAGGTAGTACACTCATAGTTCTAATATACCTGTTCAAAGAGTTCTGATTACCGGAGTTACCTTGTGCTGGGCCTGAAAGCTCTGTCCTTGGTTCTCTCCCACTTTCATTTTTATCCACTTGACTGAGGACCTACAAGAAATACCACCTTATTGCCTGGGCAGCAAAGTGGGGCATACTTCATATTCTGAATGGCAGAATCTAGAACCAAAAAATCCTAGACAGGCTACAGTAAGGCCAAAAGTAATAAAATAACATATATACAAAAATTGCATAAGATCTTGAATCGACATTTAAAATAATCCACTGCACAAATGCTGAAGAGGATAGATTTTAACAGCACTGAATCAATGTAAGACCTTCAGGTGACTACCTAAAGCTCAAAATGAGTTAGCATCCTGCATACGATCTGGTTATCATCATTAATGCTGCTGCAGGTAGCATTAATAGAAGGGAGATAGAAACATTTCTATATTCTCTCTGATCAGAAAGCAGAACACAGGACAATGAAGGTAGGCCCCATGGAGTACAGGTTTCAGATCCAGGGACATCTCTGCTGAGAGGTTGTGAGGAAGCAAGTTTCCTGATGCTGGAAATTCTCAGAAAGTAGCTAGGACTGATCTGGTAAGTATGCTGTAAAGGATATCCTGCCTTGTGAATACTCAGAGGTTATGGATATCCATAACTTTCCTAGTGGAAGGTTGCACTAGGTAACCTTGAAGCTTCCTACTAGCTTCAAAACTGTTAGATGTTACTCTGGAAGCTTCTCAGCACCTTATCTTGTTATCCCCTGGGGCTATGTATAATATTATGCATCCCTACTGCCAGGCCCATATGCTGCCTTCCATGTAGACCCACTGGATCCTGGGAAAACAGGATGCTCCTGGACTTTGTGCTCAAATAAGATTCCTGACGTTCCCTGCCTACTTGTCACTCCCCCACCTCCATGTAGATCTATGGTGGACTCCCCAAATTATGGTGAAGAGATAATTGTTTGTTTTTTATTTTTCATGCTCAATTGTTATTTGTTTTCACTAAAATATTTTTTACCCCCCAACTCTACCTCGCCAGATGGACAATTTTAGTGTGATGTTGTCACTGCTAAATCTTCCTATTTCAAATGCTACAGTTATGTCTTTTATACATTGTCCCTGAAGCTCAGGGAACAGCAGCTCATAGCATCAACTGGTCAATACCTGCTCATCCCAACCCCTGCACAAAGTCTTCTACGCCACCATCATTTTTATTAAATTGTGATCTCTTCCCAAAGTTCCTCTTCATGTTCTCCTGAAGATGAAAGAGCAAAACAAGGGTCAAAGGAAAAAGAGAAGTTTGACCTGTAACAAAAACAAAACAACCCACCGCCAAAGAACCCCACAAACAAACAAATAAACCCAAAAGCTGTTTTGGCCTAAAATTCTTTTAAAAAACTATCAAGATGCCTTAAACCGTAAGAGCCCAGTACCTTTTACCATGGTTAAATACCAGCCAAACAACACTGCAAATTGCCAGTATGTTGAAAACTCCTCTGATACGTTCAAAGTGGTCAATAGAATTTCACTTATGAAAATCATCTTGGCTTTTCTCTATAAGATGCTTAGGAAAGCATTTAAACCCCCTTTCAACAAGTGAGCTTTTTAAAGATGAAGACAAAGTACTTACTGAGAAAAGTGTATCAGGTACTGCCAAATCTCAGCCCCTAAGCCCGCACTAATTATAATCTCATTTAGAATTTTATTATTGATACACACTTAAATCTCAGGGACAAAACTGCAGTTAGTTTGCTTGTAACAGCCTTGTCTCAAAGATTAATGACTCAGAAGAGGTAACTGATGGGCCTCAGCTAAAATAAATTTAAAAATAACTATTCCATTATCTGAAAAAACAGACACCAGGGCAGTACATTTGTTTATTAGTCAATGAAGTTGGGAGCTCCAGGAGATGTATGTGAACATACAAGCCTGGAGAGGAAAATATCAGGTCCTCGTATTTATAAATTTACAAATTATAAAAAAACCTATTAAAAGAATGAGAGTACTCTTCTGACACTCTTAAGATATTAATAAATGGCAGGGTTGTATTTCCATTAATGCTTCTGTTGGTTTTCTGGGTATTTCCCTTTTCTTTGCTTCTCACTAGCACGCAAGTGCCATTTTTCCTCCTTCAACCCTCAAAGAAGGTGAATTACTAAAACCTAGTTGACACAGTGTAAACAAAAACATGTCCACTTGCAGAACCACTTGTTCCCCAAAACGTGGCAAGACTGAGGCTAGAGAAAGAGGCTGACTTTCTCAGTGGGGTGACTGATGAAAAAGGAAGGTATGGAGAAGAGCAAAGTGGAGAAAAAGGAAGGCAATTCTGTCAAATGGACAGGAGACCAAAGAAGGGACACAGTGCTGTGCTTCCCCGAGTGTGAACATTCCTATTACCTGTGGGCCACCTGCCACTCCACAGCCCTAGATTTAAGCCCCTGAACAGAGACTGGGAAGACTGGGTATCTTGTTATGAAGAGGAGGCAAAAAAGAAACCCTTGCGCACGCCTGAGGTGGAACTGAGCATAACATTTAGGATTTCCTTAGAAGCTGATATGGCAGCAGAAACACTAGCGCTGCCAGATGTATCATACCTGACTTTCTTGATTTACGAGTCAGAAGAGGGTCCCTTGGGTGGTTTACCAACAGAATGCATGAAGGAAAAGACTCTTGAGCATTTGCCTGTCATAATGGCATAAACACTGATTCTCACCTCCCCAAGTCAAGACACATCACTCACCTGCAGCAGGCTCTGCTATTAAATCTGGAAGCACTAAAAGCGGAAGGAGCCCCAGTGAGGACCAGCGTGAATTCTGCAGTGCGCCAGCCAACCATTCAGGAAGGAGGCCAAAGTACAGCCAAGGAACTGACCAAGGGAGGCAATTCAGGCAGACCAGGCTTCTGAAGGAACGTGATGAGGTCCATCAGTGGCCAATACATAGATCAGACCTCTACTAGAAGCTGTGATGGAAAGAGCGCTGGGTTCACGTGCTGCTTCCCTGCCTTGCAACGTGACTTTGGGAAGACAGCTTCAGCCTCCTGGGCCCCGATCACCATCTCCACAAAATAAAGTTAATATAATAACCACCATTTACTGAACCCTTAACTAAATGCTAGGCACTGTTCTAAGAACTTAATTTCACATTTTCTTTTATCCTTACAATAGTTCTATGAAGTAGGTACTATTATTATCTCATCTTAGATAAACAGAAATTTAAAATTATTGACACAGAGGAGTACCTAGAGACTAGGCAGGAATGAAAGAATATGAACTCGACAGAAGCCCAGTCACCAACACACATCCAGCTCATGCCAAGCTTCCCTTGTCAAATCATCAGCTGGCCCCTCTCCGTCTGATTCAATGAATTGCTGAGAGAATCAAAGACAAAATCTCTGTAAAATACATTATATTAGTTATTCCTGCAGTTCCACTTTTCTCACTGCTTGTGACTTATGCACCAATTAAAACTGTCCTGGGAGAATCTTTCTGATTCTACTCAAGTCAGAGTAAAGGACACACACATGCTTGGTGGCTTGTTCAAACACTAGTCACTCATAAAGGTTCATATGGGGAAGGCAATGCTCTAAGATTTATTCCGTAGAAAAGTATCAATTCTTATCCTAAAGTGGGGAAAAAAGAAAAAAAAAGGCCCGCTCAGCAGTCTGTCTGTAATAGCTATACTACAGTCCTTTGAGGCTGCTGGTCTGGGAACCAGACTCTGAGAACCACTGGTCTAGGGCGCAGCCTATTAAAACAAGTCAATCTTCATCTCAGGCTGCCTGCAGGTGTGCAAAAAAAAATTAAGGAATAGAAGTATTTGCTCCTTCTTAAACTGCTATTGTTTCAGCTTCCAATGCCAGTGGGCACCTCTCTTCAACAATCACTGAGTAATTAATCCTTTCCTCAGTACTGAGAAGTCAATAAACAAACATTTAATCTACAAGGCTATTTAATCTAACTTAAAGTTTCACTTTAGCACTCAGCTAAATAGAAGATTTCAAAGGAAATTCTGCTTAAAGATATGATAAAATACCATACGATCCTGGCTTCAAGAGAAATTCGATTTCAGTAAGTTGAGCAAATGAGCTTATTAGTCAAAGTGAACTTATAAGATATCTATAGGTTTCATAAACTGAAGCAAACTAGTTCACTTGAATTGCTATGCATCTCCCTAGTATTTCTTAATGCGAAACAATGTATTTGTAGAAATCATCATTCTTTCTCAGGGGATAATTTACCAGGCTCTCATTTCAACTTAAAATCTTGAATTCTACAGGACACATTCATACAAAATGTCAAAGTTCAGGAACACTTAGACACTAAAAGAAATGTTTTATAACAGTAAAGTTTTTAGAACATGTATAATTCCATTTATATTCTCAAGCTTTTCAATTCTATTTATCTTAAAATTAGTTTCACAAACTTATGATTATAATAAAATTAGTTTCATAAACTGTTATGATTATAATTCAATATCATTACATAATATATTTGAGAAATGTCTGGTAACTCTCGTTATTAGGTAATTTAATGATTCAAATATCCTGTTATTATTTTGATGTTATTTGCACTTATTAAGTTACCTTTTAATGAAAACACAAACAAAAAACCTTTTCCAAAAAGTATCGGAAAGATTTTTATTTTGAAGATGGGGAAAGCAAAGTATGGTTAAGCAAAAAGGTCTCTCCAACTGCACGGTTGAGTCTCTAACAAGATAAGTAATTCTCTGTATCAACTGTTATCACCCAGGAAAATACCCTACCAGGCAGAAAACTGCTGTCCACACTATCCAGAGTGAACTAAAGTAGAAATGAAAGAAAGCCAACTATGAAATCTATGTGAAAAATAAGAAATAAGCAGCTCCTAATCAACTGAGAAATGAGATTGATAAGCTCTTTATGTGCCCAGCTGAATATGGCTTTGAAACACAAGGACCAAGCTTATCTCATGTTTGTTTTCTTCAAGTGGCTGCAAATAGATAATGGCTACCAGCAGGATCTACCTTACAAGTACACAGTCTAGTTCCACAAGTAGATCACAATGGCACCAAATTCATACCTTTTCACAAGAAGGGAGATTTACTGTCAATATTAAATCGGCAGCAAGTGAACAGGGAAGCGAGAGACTGAAAACAAAAAACTCATCACACAGATGCAAACTAACACCCCTCACATAGACATATTCTCAAAAAGTGTTTCATGTTATCTTGTGCCGGTTATGGGTACCTGCAGCGACCGATGGACAGTGAGTGGCAATCATCTCCTTGTCACCTCTGTGCTTGATCACATGTCACACTTTGCCCTTCACTTCAGCACCTCAGCTCTCGAAGACTCACAGTACACAAGGCCAGTGTCTCATGAGATGTTTCAGGATTGTGAGCTATCGATGTTACAGGTCATGCCAGTAATCCTGGACCAACACACAAGCTTCTCCCCAGTCAGAAAGAACACGCAAAAAATTCCTTATCAGACAGTTGGCAGGAGCGCAAGGGAAACTGATTTTTATGTCATATTTGTTGGTAGAATATCCCTGGCTTCAACGCAAAGTTTAGAGTAACAGTACACAGTTACTAAAGACTAATTAAGTTCCGAAGTTTATCACTGGCTAAAGTCACATTGTATCTGTGATACAAAGCAGATATTTAAGAATGGTGAACAGATGACCCTGCACTTATGCTTGACTAACTAACTGGCAATTCTTTCCCTGACTCAGCTAAGCCAGGTTTTGCTGTTCTAAGAGAAAAGTTAAATTCAAAGAGGGTAAAGCTTACAGGGGAAAATATCCCATTATTTAAAAAGGAAGGGAGGGAGGGAGGGAGGAAATCCTACCATCACCATTCTGCATGCTACTCAGGCACTGAAGAGGTTTACCCAATGAAATTACTTTTCACCATTGGTTTCAGGATACAAGACCATTAAAATTAGAAAACACTAAAAAAAAAATCCCATTATAGTTTCATGAAATCTGCCTGCTGTGGAAAAATATCAAAATGCAGTCTCACATAGGCTGATCATGTTAGAGTATATTTATTAAATTTCATCATTTATGATCACTCTCACAACCAAATTAACCCTAACACAACTTTCACATTTAGAAAGACAGCAAACTGATTTTTCAACTATTTTGCTTACATTACTTTTCAACTGTCATGCAGTGCTCATAATTAGGAGATACTACTATACATTAACACTCTCATATTATGCTTATTAAGAACCAAATTCAGAGGGTAGAAAAATGCCAACATAAATTCATTCTCCCAAACTGCCCACAAATGTATTATCACTGTTCTTTCTAATCATATATTTATAGTACATTCTTCAGTAAAAGGTATAACTGTAGTCACATAACAATAGTTATGATGAGGCAATATCATTTCAAGAAAGAAATACAACAAATGAAACTAAAAATTGAAGAGAAGCAATCGGAGCATATAAAAATCATTTGAGAACACCACATAAACTCCAATGTTTTCCACTTTCCAGTTGGAAAGAACATGCACAAAGTTTTCTTAAGACAGTTGTCAGGAGTGCATGAAAAATTGGCTTTCATGTCATGTATGTTGAGAGAAGATCAATGTCATTGAGGAAAAGGGACTGTGTTCATTATCTTTTGGGTCTGTCTATATCATCTATAGCTGAGAGAAGTTTTTGTCTTGCTTTCTTATTGATATGGGATCCCAGGCAAACATTTACCAGATTGGTCAGCTGCTTCGTCGAATACTCCTGCTCAAAAAAAGAAGATTCAAATTTAGTACACTAAAACACATGTATGTGATCAATGCAAAAAACAGGCAGACAGATCTTCAGGTCTCAGTGGATAGTTACTGAGCACTAGAAATCAGTGTAAAGCAGTGGAAACTGTAGTCAAGACATGGAAGACACACTGTTTACAGAGCTGTTAATAGTGGGGAATAAGGATACCTATGGTACACACTTGAAACAGGAAGCACTAGAATGTTTTTAATATGGCACATAACATACCAATTAAGATCACACACTATGCTTCTTTCTATGACAGTCTTTGTTATTAGGTTATCAAAATACACTGACATTTCAAAATTTTAAGATGCCACTAAGTAAGCAGTTTCTAGCACTGTACCTTTTGCAAACATTTTAGGTAAAAGAAAAAAATCTCCAACCACAGAACAACTCTTCTGAGATATAACAAATGAAAAAGGTAACAAAGGACAAAAAGTTACTGGTTTTTAAACCCTCGTATTATAATTGGTAGCTAGAAAGTACAATTAAGACTACAGCTGACCCTTGAACAATGCAGGGATGAGGGGTGCTGACACTCCATGCAGTGGAAAACCTGCACATAATTATAGTTAGCCCTCCTCATCAAGGTTCCTCTATATTCGAGGATTCAACCAACTGAGGATGATCATGTAGTACTATTATTTACTATTGAAAAGATCTGCATATAAGTGAACCTGTACAGTTCAAATCCACGTTGTTCAAGGGTCAACTATGTAAGTATTATTTTGCTGTACAAATCAATTTAGTTCCTGAATTTCAGATAAGTTGTTAGGATGAGCATGAATAGGAGCTCATCAGAAAGTTTTATATCTTCATTTGGTTCCGGAGGATGAACAGTAAGAGTTCAGCTCAGGAAAGAGTTGTGTACTAGCATCTAATAAGAAAAGAACATGTCTTCACTGGAGGTAACCAATAAAACAGTGCAATTTCAAAACATGAGAAAGAGTTCATCTTAAAAATTCAGCAAACTGCTCAGTTTGTGTATCTGATCTCTGAGAGCACCTGTAAACACCTCATAAATTCTCTCAAGTAATCACTCAACATTTAGAAAGTACCACCCAAGCACTGCACTAGACATTGTGGAAAGTTCTCTGAAAACAGGACAATCCGGGCTGCTGGGAAAATTTCACTGTATTACAAATATCAGTTAGTTAAAGCTTTTCCAAAATACGATTACTAAAAATTTTAGTCCACTATATTAAAAGAAGAAACCCTAAAATGGGCATCGTTCTTACATCAAATAATGGACCTCTACGAGCTGTGCTTTTTCTCTTCAGCTACTTGTCCTTTTACCCCAAATCCCTTCCTCAGTACCAACCCCAAAGTGTTTACAGCTTACTTTATTAAATGGATTCTAGCAACATCAGCAGTTCATCTGCATCTGGTTTAGCATTTTGGTTCTCAAATGACGGAGGTCAATGGGACAAAAAGTGGTGATACTTTTCTCAATTCTGGTGTATTGATTAAATCACTGAAAATAACATGTACATTTCTACTTTGCTCCCAAAGATCTGAAACTGCCCTACAGTGGGCACGTTTACACAAAGTTCAGGCTGCAGACTAAAACTCATTTCATTTATCTACAGTGTTGAAACTAGAAAGGATGAGCCTGATAAAGTAAATATAAATAATTCCTTACTTCCTTACCCAGTCAAATGAAATAAAAATTTACTTAGCTTTTACCCACGATGTTTACAGTATTAATAAATGTGAACACTAGAATTACTGATGGAATAAGATTTGGTGATAATTTTAACACTTCTCATATTTTCATTAAATCTGTCTTCACATACTGCCTATCTAGACAAATGATATATAATAACAACCATACCGAAAAGCTCCCTGTATTGAGCATTCTCTGGTGATATATGTTGAGTTGAACTGTGTCAAAAAAATTCAGCATCCACAATAACACTTGCTATAAGTAGTATTTTTCTCTACTTACCTATATATTCACACAAAAGAAAAATAATCTCACCTATACTTAAGGTAAAATCTAATGTAGGATGAGGTTAAATTTAGCTATTTAAATATTAATATACCAATCATCACTACTACATGTCAGTGTGTTCAGGCCATCACCCATTCATTGTTCAGGGCTACAAGAAGGTTTAAGTTACATAACAGACTTTAGCTTGTGAATCATTTCAATGTTGCTATATTCAATTTGTCCTGATGTTAACCAATTTCAGCCTTCTCCTACAACACAGCTGCAGGATAAACACAGCTAAAGTTCAGACTCTGGCTGTTTTTCCAGATAATTACTGCTACAGTTCACAAAGTCTCAAAAGGATTTGATCAGGCAAAGGACATTGCATAAACAGTGTGAATATGGTAAAGAACTGGCATAATTAGTTCATGCTAAAAAAGCAAATGTTTCTATTTCACCCATATGATTTTGAATTATATACTAGACAAGAACAGCACAATGGATAAGGAATAAAAACTTAATTAACTGTTTCCCAGCTCTCACCCTATGCTCTTTGATCCAGCGTTCCATGTCATTCTCAGTTAGATAGTAAGCTTTAATATAGGTTTCCACAAATTCTTTATCTGGAATTGGTCTAATATCTGTTAGTTTTTCAAGTTTCATTAAAAACTGTTGAAAATCCAATTGCATCAAGGCACGACCCTCATTACTACACTTCTTGACGTTGGCATATCTAAGACACACAAGAATTAAAACACATAAATGATGGGATGGTTAGAAAAAGAAACCTTTAGGTACTTAAACTTTTCTCTAATCCACATTTGGTGAGATTCTATGAGAAAAAAGAGCACATGAGCCTTGAGTCAGAAGGACTGGGTTGTGTTCCAGCCCTGTCACCAAGCAGTCATTTTACCTATCGGGGCCTCAGTTTCCTCATTTGCAAAGCAGAAAGATCAAATAACTTCTAAGGTTTCTTCCTGCCCTACAGACCATGGTTCTGCCTACTCAATTAACATAATCATCTGTAAGAATGTTAAACTGGTATTTAACTGGTATTCCAGTTAATCTGGCTGCCAAGAATTATTTATAAAACTAAGCTATGAATATTCCCAAGTAATCTTAGCTTCATAAAACTGTTCAATATTTTAACTACTCAATGCAGAGAAAACAAATGAAATAACTCTCCCGTAAACATTCAGCAAACCTAAGAAACATGTAAGCATGTAAGCAAAGGAAGTACATACATATTTTTCATAAAAAAACACTTTATAGACTTATTCTGAGACCCCACACTACTAAAAAACTGTGTTCTAAGATGGACTAGTAATAAGAATAAATATGTTAACCCTAACAGTACATTTTATTATTCATAAGTCAGTGTCTCATTCCTTCAAGCATACAAAATGTGGAGAATTCAACACTAGGAAATGAGGTACTTCCCCTAAGGAAATCTGCAAGAAAACTAGTTTGTATTATTTAAAGTGACCAAGCTTTTTTTTTTTTTAAATAAGAAGTGTTTTATACACAAATATAACATTTGTTATTCACTTTTCTACTATTAAATAAATTCGTTAACAGTACAATCCAGTCATGATTGTTGACCGAGAGCCACTTTGGGATTTACAGCACTGCTGGTTTCAACCCTAACCCTAACCCTAACAGACTGGATGGTGTATTATACAAAATGCCAAGGCTGTTGTCAGCTTGTCACCGTCACTTCCACTTTCAAACACATTCATTTTTATGACAAATAAGAAACGATGAGAAATCAAATAAATGATAGTGTGAAAATTCAACTGATGTGCAATTCTAGATCACTGTGAATGGTCTTTGAAATAGCAGTTTGCTTTCCAGGGATATTTTAAATGTATTACTGATTCTTATTTGTATTCTAGATGTTACAGGCAGAGTAAGCATGGTCTCTAAGTGGGAAAATTACTTTTGATCTGTAAACTCAACATATGAAAGACTGATACAGTTTACAATGATATAATAATGATATTAACAGTGATATAGTGGTTATGAGGACTGATTTTACCATTAGAAAATGAGGAGTTCATAAGCCTTCTCTGCATTTAAAAACTATGTGAACTTGGACAAGTTACTTAACCTCTTTAGCCTTGAGTTTCTGAGGCTAGGTTATCTCTCTGTTGACAAAACAGCGAGAATACTACCACCAAAGAGAGTTTATGTTAGGATTTGGTGATAGAATCCTGTGAAGGGCTTGTTTCAATAAATGACAAATAGCACTCAATGAATGCTATGTATAATCAACATTGTAATAATTGTATTAGGTAATAATAATTATTACTAGTTTAATTTTCAGATAACCATTAGATGCTGCATTCCTCACTCCTCTACTAGCTGATTCTAAGTCACCAGCAAGAAAAAAAAGTGACACAGTGGCGTTTAAGGTCTCTTTCCTAATTACATTCCAAAGTTAAACCTGAATTACTATGAGACTGTCTGCTATTTATCACTATCTCTACCTATTCTCTGCATCCATTAGTGATAACATATAATGTTATTCATATATTATGATTTATCACTGAAGAATCAGATAATGCTTTCATGAAAAACTTACCCTTCCACAATTGTTCTATTAGCCAGACGTATACAATGTTCCCAAAGTATATTAGACACGGGCAAGGGTATCCGAACTCTCTTAGAAACTTCATTTAACCTCGTGTTAAACTGCTCAAATTCCTAAGAAGACAAAAATCGTGGCCATATGTGAATATAATTATAATGTTACATTGCTTTCCCATCTTAGAGGCAAAAAAGATTTTAAAATGCTCAGAATGAAATCAAGTAAAACAAAGAGAGATAATGCCAAAGATAATTTGGACTTAGTGTGAAGTGTTTTTTTAAGTATATCAAATTGAATAAATCATGTTGTAATACAGAGTACACTACATTTCATCCCAAAGGAAATAAGTGTCATTAACTGATTAAACAATGTTCAAGTGTTTCTACATCTCAAATTTTTGTATGACTGTCAGTATGGATTAAAAAGGCTTAATAATTAATATATCTTTAAAAATATCTTTAAGAAACCCACATTTTAAAAAAGCGTTTGAATGAGCTTTCACCTCAGAGTGAACTATTTGTAATTTGTAGCTGTACACCTTACAGAGCAATCTGATAAATTATTCTCTTTCCTAAACATTCTTTTAAAGTAAATAAATTATTACATACTGAATGATTCAAAAGTCATGTAATAGTTCTAAATTTTTAGCACCAAAAAAACTCCATAATATACATTATCTCATTACGTATAGAAAAACTGAACATTTTTATTACTTATTAGTACGTTTTGTGATACCACTCTACTAAAAAATATATGTAACTAATTTAGACAATTTCAACAGCTACATGAAAGCAGCAGATGGTTCACCCTTCAGTAAATTTATTTCTGATTTCTTTCGACTATTATCATCTAAATATGTTCATTTACAAAAGTAAATGCTGTTGATCCTTTCTCGACAATACAGTTCAAATAATTTTAACAAGCCTTAAAATGATATATTTTTCTTTAGTTTCCTCAATAGAGAAACTAAACAATGTGTACCAAGTCAAGACTGACATGTATTCAAATAACACACAGAAAAAAAATCTGATCATCACCAATCAAGCTACCACATGATCGTTGTGTTATCTCTGGCTGCTTCCTAAATCACAATTTTTTAATGATTTTTGACAGTTAACTGCTTTTAATCATTTATGAGAAAGAAGTAGGTCTTCAGTCCACTAAGCTTACTTTTGAAAATCAAAGTAAATAAGTAATTGCTCTTCCTCTTTTTCATTTCATGAATCTAGCAAAACAGTATTTGCTACTGTATTTATGCTTCACACTACAGTAAACTCTGCTTTAGATTTCAAGAGTCATAATTCAATACTTTTCATTAATATTTTAAAGATAAATTTATAGGCTTACTATATGAAATGCCATTCTACTCATTGCTAAATCCAATGTTCAAGAATGCTTATTGTTAAATAAATAATAAAACTATTTCATTTTACTTATGATTCTTTTGGGACAGATTCTTTTGCAGACTGCTTTTACCTAAAGGTTTGGACTTGGAAAAGTAACAGGACAAAAGTTATCATAAAAGTTTATTTTCTTTTTTTAAATAAATTTATTTATTTATTTTTGGCTCCGTTGGGCCTTCTTTCCTACACACAGGCTTTCTCTAGTTGTGGCGAGCGGGGGCTACTCTTTGTTGTGGTGCGCGGGCTTCTCATTGCAGCGGTTTGTCTAGTTGCAGAGCACAGGCTCTAGGCGCACGGGCTTCAGTAGTTGTGGCATGTGGGCTCTAGAGCGCAGGCTCAGTAGTTGTGGCGCATGGGCTTAGCTGCTCCGCGGCCTGTGGGATCTTCCTGGACCAGGGCTCGAACCCATGTCCCCTGCACTGGCAGGCGGATTCTTAACCACTGCGCCACCAGGGAAGTCCCATAAAAGTTTCTTTATGAGAGAAAGTCTTAAACTGCTGAAACTTGGGTTCAGGTTAATAATCTGAATAACACTGGTTCTTTCTTATAATATTAATGTTTCTTGGAATTAAGAATAACTGAAGCAAGTAGCCTCTTCTAGTATGTATATTCACTGAAGGCAGAAGTCTCTTTTTTCTTGCATCCCCATAGGTACCAAAATTAGCAGGTCATAAAAAACAGAATCAACTTTTCAAAAACAGAACTGTTCAAAAAAGAAGGGGTGTGATTTATAAATTACATGTATCTTTTACATTCCAATTAAAATTTCCAGCTGAAGTCTCCTAGGTGATCTAGAAATCAAAGTTCTTCCAGGGTGGCAATTATAGAGCATGCTTAGATCTCACGCTAATACCTAGACACTGTTAACTGATCTGGCACCCTTAGTTCCTTGAGTCTGAGGACAGCCTGAGAGTCCTCAACCCAGTCCTCCAGAAAGGTGCCAGACGTCACTGGGAGCTGGCACACCAGCTGAATTCAGCTGCTATCTCTGTTTTGATCTCTGGCTTTGTTTACTGGTTCTCAAGTGTCCCAGCCTATTATTTACTGCCTTGGGCTAAGCAGGTAAGAATATTGGTGTAAATGAGGTAAGTCAAGAGCTAAGAAGGGCCAATTTCTTTTCGCTGACAAATATGAAAAGCAAAATTTTTCTGAAAGCTGTTTTCATTTTCTCAGATGCTCTTCCCTCACCTCAGACGTGCACATGGTTCATTTCCTCACTTCCCTCAGGCCTCTCCTCAATTCTCACTTTATCAGAGTCCTTCTCTGACCATAAGTAAATAAATGGTATTCCTCTCCAACCCATACGCTGCCACTCTCTATCCCTCTTCTGCTGGTTATTTTTTCACCAGACTCTTCATCACCTGACATATTATATATTAACGTATCTCCTTCGGGCCTCTCACTGTTGTGGCCTCTCCCGTTGCGGATCACAAGCTCCGGACGCGCAGGCTCAGCGGCCATGGCTCACGGGTCCAGCCACTCTGCGGCATGTGGGATCTTCCCGGACCGGGGCACGAACCCGTGTCCCCTGCATCGGCAGGCTGACTCTCAACCACTGCGCCACCAGGGAAGCCCTAATGTATCTCTTTATTGCTGTCCCTGCGCCGGCATATAAATTCCTTGATGGCACATAAGTTCCTTAACTCACAACTATATTGCCAGCACCTAGATCAGTACATGGCATATGTCAGGTGATTTATAAATATCTCTTGATGCATAAATGAAAAATAAATTATCACAATTCTTTCCAGAAAACTTATAAATGTTAGGTTATTGAACACAAAGGTATTTGCATGACACACTGCAAAAGTAATGTGATTTCTGGAAAAAAAAACCTTAGAATAATCAGGGGTGTAGTCTCTTGCTAATGAATATACACAACTCTAGAAATATCTTCTAATTAAACAGAAATATCCTCTTGTCACTACAGTCATGGCCATTGAGGTTACATAATATGAAGCCAGCTAAGATACACTAATCAGACTCTAATTCAAAATGGGATATTACTGAGCAAAAACAAAAAATCTACAAAGTATTCTTGGGTCTAAAAGAACACAAAATTTGGAAAGAAATCCTAATCCAACTCAGGGACTTTAATATCACAAGAATGCTAGAATGTGGTACAAACTATAATCTCACAATTTTGGAGCTATTGCAATTACAGGAATAATTCCCTTAGTAGAATTATCTTTAACAGAGATGTTTCCCAGAATACTTGCCTTTAACAGTGCATCTACATATATGTTGTGCTGTGACATAATTTCTTTTACATCCCATTTCACATTAGCCATTAGAAGCAGCATCTGTTCATAATCAATGGCTTTACCAGCTACAATCCAGTAAATTGGTTTGCGTAGTTCACTGGCTGTTGAGACGGTCTGAAATAAATTTCACAGAAATGAAACCAAATATTTTCTAAAAGTATAAAATTTCTAAAATATATTTTGTTCCTGTTTCTAGTACACATCATATCTGAAAATAAAACACTATACACTTGGAGATTTAAATTATGAAAATACTTTAACTTGTGGGCAAGGAAGGGTCTTACTCAAAACATAATTTTGAGATATTCAACAAACTTGAGGCCACTGACAATTCAACTAAAAAACTACAGATTTTTTCACTTCTCTCCATTTCCATTTCCACTTGCACCTCAAGATCCCATCATCTCTCACCCACATTAGTCTAAAAGTCTTCAAACCAGTCTCCTGCCTCTAGGTTTGCCATCTGAGGTCCATTCTTCATACTTCCCCCAAAGTGCTTTCTAAAACACACACCTCACCATGCTACTCACCACCTCTTTCAAATCTTCCAGTAGCTTCCCAGTTCCCTTGGAACAAAGTCCAGCTCCTGGCTGGGAGCACTGTATGTCATGTGACTTCTGCTTAATCACTCCGGCCATCTTTCTCATCACTGGCCCTCTTCCCCGCTCTGAGAATTTGAATTTTCCTTGGCTGCTCACAGGCACCGTGCTCTCTCATCTGTAGGCCTTCATATAAGCCACTACCTTAGTCGAAATATACTGCTCTCACCCTCTTTCTCTCTGGTCCAGTTTAAACATCAGTTTCTCAAGACAGCCGTTCTAGATAACCTCCCCCAAACCATACCCCTTCTCCGCCTCCAGTCAAGGTTAAATACCCTGCCACTGTTTCTTTCCCTTAACTATACTTTATTGTAATATAGTTTTAATTGGCTCTTTCTCTTACTAGACTAAAAGTTATAAGAGGTACTCAATAAGTATTTATTTAATACAGGAATTCATGAATGAATAAACAAATATTCTAATCCACCTCTCCTGAGGTTGAGAGACTGACCACTAGTTTAAAAAAAAAACAAAACACCTAAATAACATGTGACAGTCCTATCCTGCTCACAGTTGAAATGATATATAAGACATGTCTGACCTGAGAATAAAACTGCTGAAGAAAGGGTTTTTTGACTGCAGGCATCACAGCATCCAGATGTGGCTGAAGGAACTCAAACTGTTCAGCCAAGAATACCCTAAAGGGAATAAATAATCCACCATGTAAACAAAACACAGTATTTAGAGCCTGTCAATATTTTTTGTGTAACTAATCTTTAAGATCTCTGAGCAAAAGTTTAACAATTAAAATTATTTTCCATTTTAAACAACTACCTTGCATTGCCACTTGACACACTCATTTACAATTCACACAAAAATTAATGCTGAGTTATCACTGAACGTGAGGTGATGTGAAAGAAGGATGACTTCAAAGGAGCTAATCTGGTTACCACAAGGTGTACAGTTATGCTGCTTTGCATGTAAGACATGAGCACAGATAACACAAAAGATTGAAGAAAGAATACAACAGTATTTTTAGAAGGATTTCCCATGTAATTACACACATCAGACCCATGAATTCACAGATTTAACACCTGACACTTTTTAGAAATAACCCAAACATTCATAACAGGAAATAAAATGGAACTTGGCTGAGACACAGACATGAACTTCACATGCATACACGAGACATACACGTGCATGAATCGGAATCATTCAGCTGAAGACTGCTGGTAGTCACACTGTTTTTCACTACTCTTTGTCATATACAAAACCTCTTAAATTATACTGGACCATATTTTATGGAAGAAGTTATATGCTCTCACTTTATTAAAGAACTTGGGGATTTATAAAGGTCAGGATGCACTCCTGCTGATGTCAAGGGTCGACTACATTTAACACTAAACTGACAATGTAACTACAGTTTCTCTAGAATTGTAATTCAATGGCAAACTATAAAGTACTATACTATAATATGCTTTTCTAAAGTCTTACTTAAACCAAGGATCATGCTGCTAAAGAATGAAACTTAAAAGGTTACCCTCCTTCCATTTATACACCTGAAAATCAACCATGCCATTTTAAAAACTGATTCGTAATCTAGTTTAGGATATACTTTTTAGAAATACTGAGTAATTTAAGGAATATTTAGAAGTGGGAAATGCATACAGCTAGAATACAGTGCTTACTTTTATAATCTTTCTTAAATATTTAATGGCAAAGCAACTGTTTTTAACAACTTACAAGGATTCTGTGGCTACCACTCTTTCCGCCAACCCATACAATGTATCCCCAAATGTCAAAACCACTAGGTGACTGAGGTGAGGGCTCGGTACCTTCTCCTTTCTCTCTTCTGCTGCTGTGAGCGTGGCAGTAGGATCAGCTGAAACTTCCTGAAAATATAACATACATATACACACACAGCCTGAAATAGCAAATCTAATAGCAATAACCCATGTGATTTTACAAAACTGGAGCTATAATTAAAATGCTCTCAGGCATACATTAATTACACTTAGTTTCAGTTCTTTTTTCCCTCCTTTTACATTTTCTAACTACTAGAACTTTCCTTTTTATACTAAGTGAAAATGATCCAACTCCATATGCTATTATCTGTGCATGACCTAAAATTGGCCAACACAAGGAATCTTTATGAATTGACAAATATTTCACAGAGACAATAGTGAGATGCCCTTCAAGAACTTGTAAATGAGGAAGAACAGACTGCCTCTCCAGGACCAGGCTGGTAAAATCCAAAATTATGGTGTGATTAACCATTTCACACCTAAACCTTAATCAAGGTAACTTTGGTATAATCCCAAGAAGGCAGGACTAAAATGTTGTCTAACCTGAAACAGAAGCAACTGTATTGTATATCTCTAGGGATAGATTACTGACCTGAAGGAAGATGGTAAATGGAAATAAAAGAAAGGGATGCCCAAAGAGCAGAGTGAGCTGAGCCTTATAAGATCCTCAAAGAAAATTACAGCACAAAAATTGAATACAAACAAATCTAAAAGTGTACAAAATGTAAATCTGGATTACTTTTTAAATCAATTACATAATCACAAATCTCTAACATTTGCCTTACGAATAAAAGAGACATCAAATGCATAGGACTCTGGGAGTATAACAGGTTTATAAATTTTGCAAAATGGAAATAATACATTATAAAACCTTTCAAGTTAGAAAATGGTTTTATTCTTGTTTAGTTCTTTTTTATATCCTGTATTCTACTAAAGGTATTGTCTCTCTTCAATCTCTAATTACTCAATTAGCATTTAAAAGTTATTTTGGAAACAACTGTGCTTTCTCTAAGGAGGATCAGGATAAGGGAACTATGCAAGTTAATCAATGTCACAGCTCCACTATTTATTTCCTTCTACTAAAAAGGAAAATAATCACCCCACTACTGCCAAAAACAACAATAACACACAAATCACAAAATTACATATGGTTTGGTACCAACTGGGTGCCTGTGCTATTTAATTTAATTCTGGTGGCTATTTAATACTTTTATTATTATTATTATTTTTAAGATTTATTTATTTATTTGGCTGTGCCAGGTCTTAGTTGCAGCACACGGGATCTTTGTTGCAGCATGTGGGATCTAGTTCCCTGACCAGGGATCGAACCCAGGCCCTCTGCATTGGGAGCGTGGAATCTTAACCACTGGACCACCAGGGAAGTCCCTGAGGGGGCTATTTAATCACCATCTACCAGACTGTCCAAGTGAAGAACCTTAGAATCATTCTTGAACACCCCCTCTTCCTTTGCACCTCCCTCATGCCTAAACAGACACCTCTCTTGTTTGTTTCTTCCTCATGTCATTACTTCAGTAATACCTTGGTGATCTTTCTAAAATGGAGATGTGATCATACCACTCCGTAATTTAAAAGTCTCAACTGACGATCCCTTCCTTACAGAAAAAAAGCCTAAACTTGTTGCCACGATATTACTCCTTTACAAACAGCTACCTTGCCAGTCTCATTTCAAGATAATCTCTACACCCCTAAGCTCTCGTCACACTGGGCTGCTTACTACACCTGTCCTACTGACACTCCTGTCGTACCAGCTCTCTTCTCCTTGCCTGCCTGGCTCTTACCTCATTGTTTAAGAATGAACTCATATTCACCTCCTTTCTATAACTTTCTCAGTCTCCCAAGAAAAATAACTATCTTACTTGTGTTAATATTGCCTATACATATACCTGTTATGTGGCATACGGCATACTTTATCAGTTGTTGTTTTCTAACTCTCCTACCTCATTGTGAGTTCTTGGTGGGTAGGGACCAATTTCACCCTCTTTGTACCTTAAGTCCTTGGCATGCCTGTTGACATGTTGATAAGAATCTTCTCTTCCTCTCCTATTATCCTCTTTCAAGCCCATTCCAACCAGGTTTTTGTCTGCTCCACTCCAAAGAAAGAGTAAGCAAGGTCCCTACCGGCCTCCTTATGGCCAAATCCAATAGCCAACTCTGAATATCCATCTCTGACTATTCCCCCTGATCTTTAAACACTGGGTTCAGTCCTGAGACTTCTCTGACTTACATTCTACTGCCTACATGATTTCATCCGGTCTCACAGTTTTAAATGCCATCCACATGCCAACAGCTCAAAATTTATATACTTGCCCTGACCCCTCTCTCACCTCTAGTGCATTTAACATATCTGAAACTGAACTCTTGATGTCCTCTTCAAATGTGTCCTCCTAAAAGTCTTATCCATCCCCATTATGGCACCTCCATTCTCCAGAAGCCAGGTGCCATCCTTGATTCTTCTCAGTGTCACACTCCTCTTATAATCCATCAACAAATCTTAATGTGTCTACCTTCAAAACAGATCCATTTAGGGAAATACACTTGAAGAGGGCAAGAAAGTCCCAAACTGTCAAGCTGACGTAAATAAATGGTATGTGCTTATTGCACACTTAAATGGAAAAGCTCCTAAACGGATCCATGTTTCAGTTTATACCAGTATAGTAAGGAAAGGACACACAACTCTTTGAAGACTTTAAAAAAATGAAACTTTAATCAATCTTTACTCTCACAGTGAAACTTACATTTTTAGCCTTTCCTGCCAGTAATGTACTAACACAAAGAAAATTCATATTTATGGACTTTTCTGGATCAGTTTAAAATACATTTTTATTATCAAAGATTCAAAGTTGGCCATAGGTCTTAAACAGTTTAGCATCACCAGGTAGATAACTAAAAATTCACATTTCTGGTACCATTACCACCTACCCCAACTTCCTTTCCTGCTTGTCCACTATTAGACAATTTTTCTTAGACTTTTATTTGATGTGTCAAACAAATTTTCTTAGTTTACGGTGAATTTAGATGATAAACAATTTCAGGTGGCATTTTAAAGAACATGATGATTCCATTTTGCCTTTTACAGCTTAAAGAGAAGCAAAACTCAGAAGATATATATGGAGAAAATAAAATCACCAAAAAAGTGCTTATTAAAGTTTTAACTAACACATAGGAGAAATATAAAGAAAAATACTACCTCCATCCAGTGGTTCCAAATTAGGCTATAAATTATTTTAATAGCCGAAGAATGTATTGAATAGCAAGAGACCAATTAATGTTCTCTGCCAATGTAGATGCAAATTAATGAAGTGAAGAAAATTTATATACCAGCTTATGAAAACCTGAGATCAAGGTCTAGTAAATGACAAATATATTTTTTAAAATAATAAAACGATGCTTATCAGTATGCGTAATAACTTAACACATAAAACACTGGAAATTTTCAGAAAAACTTCTACTGTATTGTTGTAGAGTCTTATCCATCAGAGGAGTGGGGACTGTGGAGAGGCTCTGTCAAAGGTCAGTACTCCTTACAAACTGACAGAGGAACAACGGCTCACACAGTCTTCTGATCCAAGGTACAGTCTTTGATTTAAGAGATGCTAAGAATAAGGTCTTTAAAAAAAAGATATTTTTAAAAGACAAGGGGGCAAAGAAAAAACCAGGCACATCTATCAATTTATTGGGGAGGGGTGTGTAGCTGGTTTTAAAAAAACGCATTTCTAAAATTGACTATTACAGCAATTCAGGAAAAAACTTATCCAATGAACAAAGAACTGGTCTGACAGATGCTACAGATACACTGTTATCGTTAGATGGGTGACAGCTTGTCTTAAGTAACAGCTAGTTTGGTCCCATTGTTTACTGGGTCACGCTATTTCATTACACACTGTATGGCAGCATTAAATCCACAGCTTAAGGGTCAGATCTGGAACTGTGGTTTGACAATCATAAGCTAGTAACTAGTAGAGCTGGCAGAGAAACGCTAGAGTGAATGATTCTAGTGGTATATTTCAGCCCACCTATCTTGAGGCATTCAGCCAGAAACAAGAAAAACTGAGGCTGTGGACTAAGATCTGGAAAACAAGATCTTCAGGTCAAGGTTATACTAAGTATCAAAGAAGGAGAAGCAAAATCAAAACAGGTAACTGCCAATGGGACTGAAAGCCAATGATGGATTTTACACAACAAAGACCAAAAAAAAAAAAAAAAGAAAGAAAAAAGAAATAGATGGCTGTGTCAAACAAGGAGCCTTGACTCTGAAAACAAAGATCAGGATTAAGTGGACAAGAAAACAAGCCAGGTTAATCCAGGAGACACCAAACTCAAGGATTCGAGTTTATTCATTTACTCTATAAACATTTATTGAAGAGATGCTATGTGCCAAGGTAAGTGTTAGGACTATGAACCTATATTAAAAAAATATGTGCTGGGGCTTCCCTTGTGGCGCAGTGGTTGAGAGTCCGTCTGCCGATGCAGGGGACACGGGTTCGTGCCCCGGTCCGGGAAGATCCCACATGCCGCAGAGCGGCTGGGCCCGTGAGCCATGGCCACTGAGCCTGCGCGTCCAGAGCCTGTGCTCCGCAACGGGAGAGGACACAACAGTGAGAGGCCCACGTACCGTAAAAAAAAAAAAAAAAAAAAAAAAAATGTGCTGGGCCAAAAGACCTCCAAATTTTAAGGGGGATGGATGAGACGGATACAGGTTATTTCCTCTGTGTAAACAGTGCTCACCTGAAATATCTGCATACGCCTCTCTCACTTTATTCATATCTCTGCTTAAAGATCACTGTCGCATCACTCTGCTTCATCTTCTTCTTGGCACTGATCAGTATCTGACACTGTTATACATTTATCTGTCTCTCTGCCCCAATAAGATTCAAGTCCCAAGAAGACGGGAATTACCTCTTTTGTTCACTGATGACTTTCCAGGCCTACAATGCCTGGCATATAATAATTATTCCAAACAAGTATTTCTTAAAAGAATGAATGATTACATTGCTTTATAAAAACTTCAATAACAGAAGTATGCTCATAATATAGAGCTTATGAGAAAAGAGGAAAGTGATTGCTTATTTGGGTAAGTGACGGAATAAAGGAAAATTCATAGATGCAGAGAAATGCACTGAATGACAAAAGTCTCTGGCTACAGTGACCAAGCATAAGAAAAATTTTTTCTTATTTTAACTGCTTATGTTGGCTTAAACACTATAGAGGATCAGCCCTGTTTTGCAACCTAACCCAGCTTTTTAAAACATGCATTTCATCACATGACACAGTTAAGAATCCAGACCCCCTACTGCACAGCCGACTAAACCTAACTTCTCAGATGTTAAAGCCATTTATAAAGTCATCCTAAACACTCTTTGCAACACAACTCTTCGGCATAAACTGGTGCCCCATCACAAAAATCTGCCAAAATTTGCGCCAGGCTCGCTCCCACCTCAAGGCCCTTGCTCAGCCTCTGAACCTTAAATTGAATGCCGTTCTTTCTCCTCTTCCCCACTGCTCTCATGCCTACTCTTCAAAGTCTAGCATAAGTCTCACTTCCTCCTTCAGTCATTCTCTGACAGTAATTTTGAACATAAACCTTTCTTCTCTTTGAACTTGTACTGCATGTAGAGCCAATATCATATTCTTTTGTGTACACCAGCTTTCTCTCTCCATCAGACTATAAGAAACCTCCATTTTACTTACTGCATGCCATTAATGTTCTAGGGACACAGGAACTCAATGTACATATAGGAATACACTTACATGTAGTTGATTAGATCGCCAATTTCTATTTTAAATAACCTAAAAGAACTGATTACTTACCAGATCAATGAGGCTTTCCTGTATTCTGTTTAGAGTTGTTCTTAGTCTACTACTGCTAAGACCTAGTCCCGTGGATTCCAACTGAAAAAGAAAACGAGAGGCATGTTAAATTGCTGTGGAGATAACCCTGCAAATGTTGTAACTTCAAATTAGTGAAAAGTAAGTATGTGGTGAGTTTTCACTCAGATACTTAGCATTCAGAGGGTTTCCAAACTGCATTTAAAAATACCAAAACATCAAAGACAGAAATCAAATCTTAACCCTCAAAGGAACAAGAGAGCTATTTACACATGTTCATTTACAGGTCACACTAACATCTATCAATCTAATGGATTTATCAGGCGAGAGTTCACCAGAATTTATTTCCCACAAGTTATTGTTTTTACTTGCAAAACTTAAGATTTTTAGATACTTAAAGAACCCAAGGATAAGAAGGGCCACACTGATACAGAAAAAACAAAACAGAGATGATACATACTTTCAATATCAAGAATGAGAGCATGGATAACACTACAGATCTAATGTTGAAACACCAGAAGGATAATAAGGGAATATTATGAATAATCTTATGCCAAAAAATTTACCAAACCAGATGAAACAGACAAATTCCTTGACAAGCTATTATAAAAATTGACCTAAGAAGAAATAGAAAACTTTAGCAGCTCTTATTAAATTTCATTTAATAAAAAACTTCAAAAAGGACTAGTCCTACGTAGACTCTCAGAAAGTAGAAGAAAAGAGAATGTTTCCCAATTGTTTTATTGTTTTACTACTATTACTCTGATTCCTAAACCAAACAAAGATACCACAGAGGGCTTCCCTAGTGGCGCAGTGGTTGACGGTCCGCCTGCCGATGCAGGGGATGCGGGTTTGTGCCCCGGTCCAGGAAGATCCCACATGCCGCGGAGCGGCTGGGCCCGTGAGACATGGCCGCTGAGCCTGCGCGTCCGGAGCCTGTGCTCCGCAATAGGAGAGGCCACAACAGTGAGAGGCCCATGTACCACAAAAAAAAAAAAAAAAAAAAAAAGAAAGATAGATACCACAGAAAACGTAACTACAGACTCCTAAACTTTATGGACACAATTTTTTAAAATCCTTAAAATATTAGCAAACTGATTCATGACCAAGTGGTATTTGTCTTGGGAATGCAAAACTAGTTTAACAGCCAAAAATCCTACTTTGAAGTTAACCAGTGTATTTCACCATATTAATATATTTCTTTAGGAAAGAAAGTTAAGATTGTTTAAATAGATTCAGAAAAAGCCATTTGACTAAATTTATCCTTTCATGATAAAAATTTAGAAAAATTCAGTAACAGAGAAGAGTTTCTTCAACATGACTACAGGCATCTATAAAATAGCTAGCATCATACTCAATGGTGAAAGGGTCAATGCTTCCTATCCAGGACAGATGAAAGTGGAGGGAACAAGATGAGGATGTCAGCTCTCACCACTTTTTCTTGAGAGGTAAAACCTTTGATTTCAAATCATTTTTTTTTTATAACATCTCTGTTGGAGTATAATTGCTTTACAATGGTGTGTTAGTTTCTGCTGCATAACAAAGTGAATCAGATATACATATACATATATCCCCGTATCTCCTCCCTCTTGCGTCTCCCTCCCACCCTCCCTATCCCACCCCTCTAGGTGGTCACAAAGTACTGAGCTGACCTCCCTGTGCTATGCGGCTGCTTCCCACTAGCTATCTATCTTACGTTTGGTAGTACATATAAGTCCATGCCACTCTCTCACTTTGTCCCAGCTTACCCTTCCCCGTCCCCGTGTCCTCAAGTCCATTCTCCATGTCTGCGTCTTTATTCCTGATCTGCCTCTAGGTTCTTCGGAACCATTTTTTTTTTTTTAGATTCCATATATATGTGTTAGCATATGGTATTTGTTTTTCGCTTTCTGACTTACTTTGCTCCGTATGACAGACTCTAGGTCCATCCACCTCACTACAAATAACTCAATTTTGATTCTTTTTATGGCTGAGTAATATTCCATTGTATATATGTGCCACATCTTCTTTATCCATTCATCTGTTGATGGACACTTAGGTTGCTTCCATGTCCTGGCTATTGTAAACAGAGCTGCAATGAACATTGTGGTACATGACTCTTTTTGAATTATGGTTTTCTCAGGGTATATGCCCAGTAGTGGGATTGTTGGGTCGTATGGTAGTTCTATTTTTAGTTTCTTAAGGAACCTCCATACTGTTCTCCATAGTGGCTGTATCAATTTACATTCCCACCAACAGTGCAATCACTAAATGATTAGTGATGTTGAGTACTCTTTCATGTATTTGTTGGCAACTCTCACCACTTTTATTTTACATTGTGCTGGAGGTCAATTTTTTTTTTTGTAATTGACTTCCTTCTTTTGTGGTTTCTTCATTAACTCAATCTTTATTTAGATGTGTGTTGTTTAATCTCCAAACACTTAGGTTTTCCTATTTTATAGATATTGGTTTCCAATATAATTTCATTGAAAATATATTCTGTATGATTTCAATGTTTTAAACTCATTACAACATGTTTAATGGCCCAGAACATATGGTCTCTCCTGATAAATGTACCATCTGCACTTGAATATATATCCTGTCATTGTTAGGTATGTTGTCCTACAAATATCAATTAAGTCAAAATGGTTGAAAGAGTTGTTCCAATCTTCTGTGTACTTGCTGATTTTCTATCTAACTTGTTCTATTAGTTACTCTAGTGTTAAAATCTCCAGTTGTCATCGAATTTTTTCATTTCCTCTTGAATTCTGTCAATTATTGCTTCATCTATTTTGAAGCTCTGTTACTAGGCACATATGCATTTATGATCATTATGTCTTCCAAATGAATTGATCCTTACATCATTAGAAATCCCTCTATCTCTGGTAATACATTCTGTTTTCAAACTTATTTTATCTCATATTATAGCCACTGCAGCCACCTTATGCTTACTGTTTGCATGGCATATCTTTTCAATCCATTTGCTTTCAATCTATGTTTTTTGTTATTAAGCATGGGCTTTGTTTTTAATCCACTCTGACAATCTCTACCTTTTAATATGAGTATTTAGTCCAGGAACATTTACTGTGGCTGGGTTTACATCTACCATTACATGTTTTCTTTTTTGTTCCTTGGTTCCTCCTTTCCTGCTTTTTCTAATTATATGATTTTTTCTTTTATTAGAATCCTACTTTAATTTTCCTGTAGGCAAAAGTTAAAGTGCTTTGTATTATTTTTCATTATTCTTCTATGGATTATAATATACATTCTTGATATTTCACAGTCCATTTACTGTTAACAATGTACTGTTTTACATAATATATAGAAATCTTGCCATCTTATAGGTCCACATCCCTCCACATACCATGGTATAGTTGTTATACGTAATACATTTACATATATTATGAACTCCAGAAAAGAATGTTATACTTTCAGGTTTAAACAGCTATATGGTTTAAAAAGAAATTAAATGGAAAAAGAAAAACAACAACAACAACCTTTTGCATTTCCCCAAGTAGTTTCCATTACCAATGCTTTCATACTTTCTGAGGATTGATGTTTTCATCTGGTATCATTTTCCTTCACTCTGGAAAACTTCCTTCAACATTTCTTGTATTACATGTCTGTTGGTGACAACTTCTCTTAGTGCTTTTTTTTCTTTTTATCTGAAAATGTTTTAATTTCATATTCATGCTTGAATAGTATTTTTGGTGGCTATAAAATTCTGGACAGACATTTTTTCTTTTCTTTCAGTGTCTGAAAGGTGTTGTTTAACTCTCTTCTAGTCTCCACAGTTTCTCGTGAGAAGTCAGCTGTTAATCAGATCATTGGTCCCTTTTATGTCATAAGTCTATTAAAGTTTTCAAGAGACAATTTCCTCATGAGGCACCCCACTAGACTTTTCTTTGTGTTTATTCTGTTTGCTGTTCATTTAGCATCTTGTATATGCAAATTTTTGGACAGTGTTTCTTCAAATATTTTTTCTACCTCATTCCCTCTCTCATCTCCACCTGGTATTCCAATTAAATGTATGTTTGACCATGTGATATAACTTAGCACGTCCCTAAGGTTTTGATCATCTTTGTTTTTCAATCGTTTTTCTCTATGTTCTTCATTTTGAATAATTTCTATTGATCTATTTTCAGGTTCACAAATTCTTTCCTCTGTCATGTCCATTTGGCTAAGTACATTCAGTAATTTTTTTTAATTGCTGGAACTGAATTTTCAGTTCTAGGATTTCTCTTTGGTTTTCTTCCTACTGTTTCTACTAGAACTTCTTATTTCTCTACTGAGCTGTTCATGCATTTAAAACATGTTTTGTTTTACTTTATTGAAGATAGTTAAAATGGTCCATTTAAAATCTTTATCCCTTAGTTCCAACATCTTGAGTTCAGACTATATTGATTTTCTTTTTACTGAAGGATGTATTCCTCTTTTTTAGCTCTATGTATTTAGGTAACATTGGATTGCATCATCCATTCGATTCTAGAGATTTTGGATTCTGTTACTTTTCTCCAATAAGTACTGTTTCCTTTGTTTTCAGTATGCAATTTTCTTGGCCAGGCTTCAACTATAAACTATCTCTTGTGTAGCAGCTTCAGTCTCTATTCAGATCTCTTTTCTTTGACTGGCTGCAGTCTGTTCCACACAAACATGGTTCATGGGTTAGTCAGAGATGTGGGTAGACAGAAATTGGGGATCCCTCCTCTGACTCTTCCCCGTCTGAACTTCTCCCTACTCTTTTCAGTGTTCCCCGTTTCCTGGCTTCACTTTTCTGATCCCCCAATCCATAAAGGCTATGGATTTCCTTATGCGTGTCTCCAGTTATGTGCCTCAGGGACTGCACTTAGTCCTGGGCTAAAGGCCACGGAGATGGAATTTTTTTTTTTAATTAATTAATTTATTTATTTATTTTTGTCTGTGTTGGGTCTTCATTGCTCTGCCTGGGCTTTCTCTAGTTGAGGCGAGAGGGGGCTATTCTTCGTTGCGGTGCATGGGCTTCTCATTGTGGTGGCTTCCCTTGCTGCAGAGCACAGGCTCTCAGAGCACGTGCTTCAGTAGTTGTGGCACGAGGGCTCAGTAGTTGTGGTGCATGGGCTTAGTTGCTCCGCGGCATGTGGGATCTTCCCGGACCAGGGCTCGAACCTGTGGCCCCTGCATTGGCAGGCGGACTCTCAACCACTGCGCCACCAGGGAAGCCCAGAATTTCTTTTTATAGTTTCCCTTTCCCCAACCGCTAGTGTGAAATCCCACCAGAGTCTATGCTTCTGTTCACTCTCCAGCATCTTCAAGAAGTTGCCTTTTGTTTTATAAAACATCCAGGTTTTATAATTGTTTTCTGCAGGAAATATCATCTAATAAGGTCTCAGTCCCTCATACCCAGAAATGGAAGTTAATTCATTCTTAAAAGTTTAGATTTTGAATCAGACTCTCTACAAAAAAACAGTTCCATTAATGAAAGTTAACTTTAAATGAGGCTCACAAACCGTTGTCAAGTAATAACCCTCATAAGATTTACTTGGATAAGAAATAATTCGGATATAGGACTTCGCTGGTGGTGCAGTGGTTAAGAATCTGCCAACGCAGGGGACATGGGTTCAAGCCCTGGTCCGGAAAGATCCCACATGCCACAGAGCAACTAAGCCCGTGCGCCACAACTACTGAGCCTGCGCTCTAGAGCCCAAAAGCCACAACTACTGAGCCAGCGTGCCACAACTACTGAAGCCTGCACACCTAGAGCCCGTACTCCACAACAAGAGAAGCCACTGCAATGGAAGCCCGCTTGCTGCAACTACTGAGCCCACGCGCCGCAACTACGGAAGACCACGAGCTCTAGGGCCCGAGTGCCAACACTACTGAGCCCACATGCTGCAACTACGGAAGCCCGTGTGCCTAGAGCCCATGCTCCGCAACAAGAGAAGCCACCGCAATGAGAAACCTGCGCACCGCAATGAAGACTAGCCCCTGCTTGCCACAACTAGAGAAAGCCCGCGTGCAGCAACAAAGACCCAACGCAGCCAAATAAATAAATAAAATTATTTTAAAAGAAATAATTAGGATATCAATCCATATCTCCTAAGAATCTACTATGTGCTTACTACTGCATTAGAGTAAGCTACAGAATGGCCTTCACAAAAGAATGAACAGGAAGGACCAAAGAAAACATAACTCAAGAGTTGAACAACAGAAGGCTTGAGGCAAGGCAAGACAAAGCAATACTATGAGTACCATTATTATAATAGAATCAAATGGATTAGATATATACTACAACATGATGTAGTAGGCTATAACCAGTTCAGTGAAGAGTAGGAGCTTCAGGAGTAATTAGTATGAACAGAAAAAAAATCCCTTAACCTAACGCATACACTGTGTCCCCCCTCCCAGACAATGACTTTCTAGAACCCCCAGGACACAATGAGATGCTTATTCTTCCATGAGCAGCAACCATTTAAATTCACTCATACAATTCTCTCTTCTGGGAAGGAAGCAGCAGTAGCCATGTTAAAAAGTGCAAGTAAGAGGTAGAGTAAATGCAGTATTCACTCATACAAACTCGCTCATATGCACATTTTGATCTGGTTCATAGAATACACACTGTTTCTAATACAGCATATGGGTGAACATCCATATAGAAAGAAACCCTTATAATTAACAATATTGTTTGAATACAGTGAAATGGCTTTTACTGAGTCTTACAGGATTAAAAATGCTTTTAATATAAAATATCAGACTAATGTTTTCTTTAAAACATGACAGATTTTAAATAAAATATGCAGCATACTTTACAGTGAGCACCTACCTGCACTTTGCTTTCATCAGCTTCTAGTGAACCCCACTGTAAACAAATCTGTGCCAGTATCTAATCAGCTAGAAAGTCACATCCAAAAGCACTCAGTTCCAAAAGTTTCTGAAGGACTCTACTTGAACACATCTTATCAAAACTGTGGTTCAGAACTGTTTTAACTAATATGATAGTCACAAGTCATGTGTGGCTATTTATATTTCAAGATAAACTAACTAAAATCAAGTACAATTGAAAATTCAGTCCCCAATCATACCAGTCACGTTTCAAGTGCTCAAAAGTCACTTATGGCTTATGGCTACCATATTGGACAGTACAAATATAGAATATTTCCATTACTGCAAAACTTCTCTTAGACCGCACTGGTCTAGAGGCACAGTCCAAGAAGACAGAGTAAAGCTCATGTAGAAGACTAAACGATTCTGACAATTGGCTAAAACTCCAGAATGTCTTTCTTCTTTAATATTTATTTATTGAGAGTGATGGATTAGTACATATTTTAAAGCAACATAAATTCTGCAGCAACTTAGTTTCTGATTATATTAGTATTCTTTCTAATTTTGCAGAGTTAAGAACATAGGAAATTCAGATCCCATATTAAAAGATCATGTCTTTGATATACCTGTAATCACAGCAAGACTATGAACATTTATATGATGAATGTAGTTATCCATTAAAATCCACAAGTTTTTGAAAAGGTACAAAATATAGTATGTGAAAAGTTAGTATTATGAGTATACTTTTATACGAAAAACTGTCAAACATGTAGGTGAACTACATAATAATTCCCAAGTATCAGATCAGTTACCTGCTTAATACTGTGCTGTTCTCCTTAGGAGTAGAAAAAGGTAAACAACAAGAGCTTTGGAAACACAAAAAGGAGGTGCAGGAAAATTAATTCTGTGGCAGGTTCAGTTCAAAGATTTTCAATTATTTTAAATAAATATTTGCCGTTATCTTCTGAATGTAGTAGTGCCTGCTAAGGTTGTTAGCCAATATTTAAAATGTCTCATTTACTGTGCAATAATTACACACTGGGCCAGATTTAAACAAGGCAACCTGCACATTTTTCATCACCAAAATATGTCAAGGTTATAAACTGATGCTGTACTTTTTCTGTCAAAAATTTGAATAACATACAATATGTTTATCATATCAAAGCTTAAAATTAATGTATTTTAAATAAGGTGATGGGGCACACAAAAAGCTAATATCAATAATATGTTGAATTTTTTATGGATAATTTTCAAAGTAATGTTATTTACGTATTTTATACAGAGAGAATGAATTTTACATTTACAAAAAAAAATAAATTTTAAAAGAAACAGACTCCTCCCCCAAAAGGTTGACTTACTGAATCATTCCGACCAAAAAAGGTATATATTGCATACAAGTAATAATCAAATAGCTGAGACATGAAATGGATAACATCAAAAGCAATTGGTTTAAGAATGTTCATCATCTGCATATATTTACCTGAAAAGAAAAAAAATTAAATAGAAAATTAAAATCTGTTAGTCTATAATTATTAAGAAACCACAAAATTACTTTACCAAAATATTTTTTTAATGAAATATTACATTCCTCAGTCACACCAGCCATGCCTCAAGTACTCAACAGTCACTTGTAGCTAGTGGCTACTGTACTGGACAGCACTGATACAGAACAGTTATACCATCTTGGAAAGTACTACTGGATGGCACTGATATAAAAAAATACCTACGAAGATTTTTCATATCCTTATATTTTACTGTTTGTCTTATATTTATGGAACTCTTAAACTAACTCTTCTACAATGACACTGTACAAATGACACAGTTCCTCATTTCTTGGAGATTCCATTTCAAACAATGTCTTCAAAAATGTTTAGGTGTAATAAAACAAAAGACAATGTACTTGAGGAAGAGTGGGGTCTTTTCATAAGCTTATACACACATAGCAAAAGTAAAAAAACAAGAAGAAAAAGGACACGTGGAAGACACTTCCCATTCCCCTGCATCCTAGCCCTGTGAAATCTAGCGTCAGAGGCTAAGAACATTTCTTTATCACTACATCACTCAAGAGCTCAATACTCGCAAAGTGCCAAGAACATATCTTCCTCATTCCTTCCTTTGGAAGATGCCAATATTCCACTCTTTTTCCTCTAAACATATCACACAGTTACAGAAAAAAATTTAAAAACCAAAATGCCTGCATTCATAAACTTCTTAATGTGTTTGAAGGGTGCATGGGAGATGGGCTGAATCAAATAATAAACAATAATGAGTCCCTAATTGTGTTTATTTTTTATAGGAAATAATTGGGAAAGAAGCATATCTATAAAAAAATGCTCTTCTGCAGAAGATATTAAAACAGGCCATTTGTTTTATTTCCAAATGAGCAAATAATTCAGGTGCTGGCTCTACTTTATGTAACTGCTATAAATTTTAAATTGGTACTATTGAGGACACCAGGATTCAAGAGAAAACACATTAACTGCAGTAGGAAAAAGTGACAAATTTACTCGAATGGAAATGTCTACTATCAAAACCATTTCTTTATTATCTAAGAACTCAGTCCATCCGTCTTAATTTACATGAGAAATGATTCTAAATAATAGATGGTCAGGAAGACATACACATCGTAAAGTAAAAACTATTCAATTTAGATTCTGTTCTTATTCCTATTCACAAGTCTTTTGTTTCAGAATCATTCTTTGTAATTATTTCACATAACAAGACATTTAAAAAAAAAATCTCAAAAAAAAAATCTCAATTGAAAAAAATTTGATAGTATGCTCCTAGAACATTCTGGATCACTGCAGATATTCCATTGACTGCAAACATATAGCTATTTAAACTGTAGCTATTTACACATTAAATAATGTGATACTGTAAAGGAAAAAAATGAAAAAATGTTATATTACTTTAATCCATAAAAGAAAATTTTGAACAGGTGAATAGTAGAATGAGGAAGGATGCAAACTTCGGGGTTGATACATATCCAGAATAAAAAGCTCCTCTCCATTCCTAATAAGATGAACCACTGTTCATATAATTCATCTTAAGAAAGGATATAAAAATGAATTCTTAATAGGTAAAAGCTGTTTTAAATGTGCATTCAGAAGGAAAAAAAAACTAGATGGTCCCAAATGCTCTGAAAAAAATACATAATTATATTCATTCACTCATTCAATACATTCAACAAACACTTTTTGAAAGCTTACTATGTTCTTGGCATTGTGTTAAGACACAAGGAACTACACAGAGTCTCTGCTCTCTCACAGAGCTCCTTCCATGACCTTAAATGGTCATACGTGGAAGGCAGCCATTGATTAGCAGGCTGCTAGTATATTCAAATGTAGAAGAGTGAGAACTCTGTCTTTCCAGTTCAAGACGGCAGAGTAGGACTTTGGAGGCCTGAGGGAACTTATGCACCCCCTCAGACTTACTGAACTAAAAGAGAATTTTACAATGAATTAAAACATCTATGAAGAGAAGTGGGTGAGAAGGTAACAGCAGGTAGGTATGATCACCAGAAAATGAGAAATCTCAAAACATTTCTAGAGCAGGGGTTGGCAAACCTTTCCTGTAAAGGACCAAAGACTAGATAGTTTAGGCTTTGTATGTCATTCAGTCTCTGTGGCAGATACTCATCTCTGCTGGTCTTTGTTTCAACTACTCAATTCTGCTGTCATAGCACAAAAGCAGCCACAGACAGTATGTGAACAAATGAGCATGGTTGTATTCCAATAAAACGTTATTTACAAAAACAGGCAGTCAGATTGATTTGGCCTGCAGGCTATAGTTTCCCAACCCCTGTACTAGATGACAGACAGTAGATGGAAACAAGTTGATGGAAAAATGCAAAGAGAACCACAAAGAAGGTGGAAGCTGTCTGATAGGATGTGACTGCTTAAAGCAGCAGCTACAGCAAGAGAACAGGAGCAAGAAATAGGGCTGAGAAAGGACGGATTAATTGAAGGTCTACATATGGGACAAACTACCTGTCCACATGCCCCCAGTTACTGTTCCTCCCCAGCAGTTATTACTGTAGCCCCCCCCCGACCCCTTATTAGCAGTTTCAGTTACCCACGGTCAACCTCAGCCCAAGAATAATAAATAGAAAATTCCAGAAATAAACAATTCATAAGTTTTAAATCAAGTGTTGTTCTGAATAGCATGATGAAATCTCGTGCCATCTGGTGCCATCCCTTTGTCCCGCACATTCTGCCCATTAGTCACTTAGTAGCCATCTCAGTTATCAGATCAACTGTTGTGGTATCTCAGTGCTTGTGTTCAGGTAATCCTTATTTTATTTAATTATGGCCCCAAAACGCAAGAGTAGTGATGCTGGCAATTCAGGTATGCCAAAGAGAAGTTGTCAAGTGCTTCTTTCAAGTGAAAAGGTGAAAGCTCGTGACTTAATAAAGAAAGAAAAAAAGTTGTATGGTGAGGTTGCTAAGATCTGTGGTAAGAATGAATCTTCTATCTGTGAAATTTGGAAGAAGGAAAAAGAAATTCATGCTAGTTCTGTTGTCACACCTCAGACTGCAAAAGATACAGCCACAGCGATAAGTGCTTAGCTAAAATGGCCAAGGCATTAAATCTGTACAATAAGATATTGTGAGAGAGAGACTACATTTACATAACTTTATTATAGTATATTGTTATAATTTTTCTATTTTTATTATTAGTTTTTGTTGTTAATTTCTTCCTGTGCCTAATTTATAAATTAGACTTTATTATAGGTATGTATGTATAAGAAAAGACATAGTATATATAGGGTTTGCTACTATCTGTGGTTTCAGGCATCCATAGGGGATATCTTGTAACATATCCCCCACAAATAAGGGGGGACTACTGTAGAGGCTGCCAGAATTTTCCCACAGCCAAAAACAATAAAACCCCCTAGGATTCCTCTTCAAAAGAAATAAACAAGCCCCCCCACCCCCCAAATTGAGCAAACTTAAGAAAATAAATTAGAAAAGCTAAGGTTTCTAGTGTGGATATTGGCACCACAGATTAAAATCTATCTCATTCTGGGAATTTAGGGATCTGTCCCCATAATGTAAAGGCTACCAATAAATCCACCCAGACCTGCCCTACTCTATACATAAAGCTCCTAGTCAGGATTCATTCTAAGGAGAAACAGCCAGCTCCAACACAATTCTAGTCACTCAGCAGAGAACACCCACAATGGCTATATAGGCCTTCTACTTTAGGGAAGAGTAATCAAACATCACCAGGCCCATGAGGAAAATTCAGAGGCTGAACGTAAAAAGAAAAGCTGGGCCCAGAGAAAATAAAATAATTGAAGGTAAGGAAGAGAAATACAGTAATTATATAAAACCCTATAAAAGGTGAATATGGCGGGAAAAAACACAGATTATAAAGGGTTCTTAAAGATTTAAAGTCATTAAAAATGTGATTTTTTTAAATAAAAAATTAAAGAAATGGGAAAAAGGAAGTCTCCCAGAAGGTACAGCAAAAAGAATATAGAAAAATATTAGAAAAATATGACAGACATAAAGGGCCAACCTAAGAGACTAAAACACTTGAGTAAGGGGAAATCAAAGAAAGAGATTAAAGAAAATGGGGATGTGGAAATCCTCAAAGAAACAGTAGTATCAGTCACAGCTGAGGAGCACATGAACCTTCAGATTGAAAGGGTCATGAACTACCCAACACACTTAATGAAAAAGAACTCACACATAGATACATCAATAGAGAATTTTGAAACATCAAGGGAAAAAACACTAAAAGGTTTCAGAGAGAGAGAGAGAGAGAAGAAATTCACCTACAATAAAATGAATAGAACATTAGAGGTTTTAACTTTCTGAGGAAAAGTAATATTGAACGGCAATTCTATAGCCAACTAAACTGTCACTCCCTGAAAGAGCAGAATAAAGACATATTTAGACTGACAAGGATTCAAAACATTTCCTTCTTATCACCCTTTTCTGGGCAATTACAACTAGAAGAAAGACAAACAGAAACAAACCAAGAGATTGCCTTCACACTCCTGGTAGGGAGCAGTGGGTGGGTGGGAGACACGTGCTTTTCACTGCAAGCTCTTCTTTACTATTTAATGTGTTGCTGTGAGAAGTGCTACCTTGATAAAACATAGAAGCATGGTTCTAAAGTTAGCCAGCCTAGTTGGAAAAATGTGGTCAGTGGCTCAAGATATGATTCAGATGCATACCACCCTCTCTCTTCCTCTCCAGAGTTCCCTATAGAGGGCACAGAGAGAGCAGTGGACACAGCATGCTTTGGGAACACGGAGGAAGGTTACCTAATACATAGCCCAGATAACCACAAAAGATGTGTCTTCCCAAATTACAAACTGCGAGAAGTTCTCCTCCTGCCTCCAACCTATATTATAACCTTGCTGAACTCTGTCCAGGGATTAATGCTCCAGATGTCCTCCACTGGCTGTGAAGCATGAAAGTTAAGAATGTACTGGCTCTAAGATCAGACAACCTGGTTCTGCCACTTACCAGCTGTGTGGCAGACATAAGGCAAGTTATTTATCTCTGAGCTTCAATTTAGTTTGTAAAAAGGGTACTATGAAGAATTCATGAGAAAATTCATGTGAAGTGTTTACATAGCATATAATAAAAGAGCAAGAAGTCTTAGCTACCTCTGCTATTATTTTAAAATAAATATACTTATGATGAATGCAAAAAGGGAGAAGTATATACAGGATGTTGCGGGAAGGGAATCTAGCCTAATCTAGAGATGAGGAAGAGCTTCACAGGGGAAGCACTGTTTAAACTCTCATCCTTTGCAGCAACATGGATGGACCTAGAGATTATCATACTAAGCAAAGTCAGAGAAAGATAAATATCACACGATATCACTTATGTGTGGAATCCAAAAAAATGATACAAATGAACTTACTTACAAAACAGAAACAGACTCACAGACATAGAAAACGAACTTATGGTTACCAAAAGCGGGGGAGGGATAATTAGGAATTTGGGGTTACAAACTACTATGTGTAAAATAAATAACAAGGACCTACTGTACAGCACAGGGAACTATATTCAATACCTTGTAATAACCTATAATGGAAAAGAATTTGAAAAAGAAATATATACATATATATGTATGTATATATGTATGTGTGTATATATCTATATATAACTAAATCACTTTGCTTTACACCTGAAACATCGTAAATCAACTGTACTTCAATTAAAAAAAACCCCTCTCTCACCCTAAACCTAGACCATGAGTCCTTATACTCAAGGGAAAGAGACACAGAGGGACTGGCAAAGAAACCAAGCAAGTAGCAGCATAGATGGACAAGGACTACAACCAAGAGGAACAGGACGGGGCCTGACTTACTAGCTCATCGTAGGAAATGCAGAGAGAGGAGCGTGATTACCACAGGAAAGGCGGCCCAGGGGAATTCAGTCAGTGAGCCACAACCCCTATGCAGAGGAGGGAACACAGGGTAAAAAGAAGTGCTGGAAGTGTGTGTGTGTACACACACGTGCATGGGTCGGGGGTGGGGATGAGAGGCTCCTTCCGTTGTGGATTATTACAAGAGAGGAGCAAAAAGTGTTTCTCTAACACTCAGATTTTACAAATTAAGTTTTGTCAGTCCAGTGTATATTGAGCACCTACAAAAGCGAAAAGCACTTGGCTGGGTGCTCTATATGCTGCAAAGATGACAAACTCTCTCCTCATGTAGGAGCTGACAATCTGATGGGGCAAAAGCAAGAACAGAATCTGAGCTGGAAGGATGTTCGTTACCCTTACTACAGTGCACTAAGTTGAGAGATCATCAATGGGTATGAAGAGCACATAAAGGCAAACTGGAAATGCTATAAATGAGGAAGGAGACTTGGAGGTCAGGAGTTTTGTTTATACCTCAGGGTATTTTAATTTTTAACCATTTTCATGCATTACTTTTTCAATTTAAAACACTCCATGATAAAATAAAAATATCAATGCCCCACCTAAAAGAATGTACCAATGAAGGAGATTTCTTCCCTCCTACTTCTGTGTTCATCATATACACTGCAACTCAGCCACAGTATGACTAAATATCCCTTATGTACATATTCTGGTTTAATGTTAAGTCCTGTGCATGTGCTGGTGTGTATTTTTTCCAGCTGCTAAAGTAATAATTTTGTTGTAAGGTCTGTAGGTTTTACAAACATGGGTTTCGGCAACCTATTTTCTGCCCCTCAGACCTATCACACCCGCTCAAGTGAGAGCTGCCTCCTTGGATACCAAGGCTACTTCAGTGATGAGACACATTCCCTAAAATTTCTCTGTCTCTGTCTGCAAGAAATCATCAGGCTAACAGGATTTTCTTTTTTCACAAGCAAGCATTCTGATTGGTCCTCTGCACTTGTGAAAAACGCCAAGTCTTCAGATGTAGGTACCACCTGGGGCTGGGAAGCCCCATTAACACTCTTTTGTTTAATATCTCCTAATTATGCCAAATAAATATCACTTAAAAACAACATTTTGAATATGCCTTTAATGTTCTAAAATGTGTCTCCCAACCACTGAGTAAATTAGTTCCTTCATCTTCCCAGGCACCAAAAATTAATCTATCTTATTCACACAACTGTACTTCTGGCCTTGTAGGAAGAGACATTACTTTTGTCAGTTTATAGTCTTCAAGCACCTCTATGCAATAACAACCGTGGTTGGAATAGTGCATTTACTAGTTGGAGACCCCTTAGTGAGTGGTTCCCTTAAAGTTCTATTTTATGAATATGTACAATATGAAGATAAAGACATCCCAGGGAGAAAGTGGTAGGCATGAAAGTCTACTGGGGAATAATGGCAGCACCTACTCCCAGCCCTAAATGGAAAGACATGAAAGTTAAATTTTCATACTAGGCCTTGTTTCCTAATTGCAACTCTAGTAAAAGATCTAGTGGGAAGACGACTGAAATGACAACAGTCAGAGTCTCTTCCCTGAGTAAGGTTTTATTCAGGACTGCTCTGGCTTTATATGGCTGATTACCAAAGGCCCATAAGAATGCAGCTTTTCTGTTTCTGTAAATCCACTGTTAGAAAACAGTGTCCACTGTGTTGGTCAGTAATCCTTATATAAGAATTCGTTGTTACTGTCTTCTGAACTTAGCACCAGCAGCACACTTCTGTCATTATAATATCCCTTCTTAGATAATGAGAATAGCACAAGGCATTGTTTCTTCATTTCCTTATGCCTATCAAGAAGTGAAGATTTGGATTTGTCTGCACTGAACTGAAAAAAACATGACTTCCCCCTCCTCAATTTTGTTGTGGCTTTATATCTGATTTGCGTGAATGTATGTCTTTTACAGTAAAAAGCAATATGATGACCTCTAGTCCGTTTTGAACTAGGTAAGGAAAAAAAATTATACAACCACTTAAATGTGGTTGATTGTATAATTTTCCCCAATTATCTGCTCTTCCCCACCTCCACTCTTGTAAGAGGATTATGCATCCTTGTCCACTGCCCTGGACTGGTTGTGCCATCCTGTGACAGAAGTACAAGTACACTTCTCTCTTCCAGTCAAGCCTGACTTGCTATGACCAGTGACATGTCAGGGTGGCACATCAGAGTGGCAGCTTTAAGAGTCATAACATGGTTCAGCTCTACTCTTCTCCCCAAATCCCAGATTGGTGCTACTTTTTCAGCCTGCATCTCAGAATGAAGACATACATGGGGCAGAACTAAGATGATCAGGAGTCAATATGCATCATGATAAACCTCTGGGTTGAAAGCCACTGATATATTAGGGTGTTTTGTTACTTCAGCATAACCGAGCAAAAGCTGACTTCATTCAACTACATCTCAAGTGTGTATCCAGACACCAAAAACTACAGTGAGTACCGAAGACTGAGGAGGATGACAAGGACTTTGGAATATCCATCAGTGAGGACCATATAAGGCAACTGAGCACACTGACCCTGAAGAATGGACTGGGGAAGGGGAAGTACAAGGAAAGGAAGGACAGTATACCTACCACCACAAATCTGAAAAGTGACCACATGGAAAAGTAGGAGAAAAAAGTATAGACTTACTCTTTTTGCTTTTAAGGGCATAACTAAGACCAGAGGGTAGAATTAGAGACAGAGACAGAAATAGAGATTTTGGTTTACCATGAGGACAAGATTTCTACCAATTAAATCAGTCTAATAGCAGAATGAGTAGTCTTCCAAAGTAATATGCTTCCAGCAATTGTAAGACATAAAACAGAGGCTAGATGGCCACCACATAACAGATGCAGTAAAGAAAGAAATGCTCATTCTATGGTAAATTATACCAGATGACCTCTTCAGAATTCTTCTAATTCTGATTCTGTAAATTCTAGAGACTAACTCATGATGCTAGGTTCAGTTAGCATTCTTGGATAAAGAAGGAAAGCTAATTCCCCAGCAATAATCAGCCAAACAATAGCTTTTTAGAATCTGTCATTTTTCTGTGTCATAAAAATACATAATTTTTCTTTTCTGCTCAGTTCATTATTATAAGTTTCCACACTATTTTCCCTAAAAGAAAGTGGGACTTCTTAAAAAAGTCTTCTTTATCCTATTCATTAATGAAATTTAGAAATTATCTTCAGGAACACAGACTATTTTATCAGAGCTAAGAGTAATTAAACCAGGCAACAGGAAATTATCATCTCCATAAACAGAAGACAGAGATCTTTACAGAAAATCACTAAGATTCTTGACTGTTATAGATGACTTAATTAACATGAGAAGACATCTCTATAACTTATTTGTCAAATGTACAGACCTATTTGTGAAATACAAAGGTTGAGATAGCATATAAAATTTTGAAATACTGATATTAAAAAATCCATAACATCTTCAAACCTAAATATTTCATACGGCATTTCTTCATGCTATTTGCCTTCTACAAAATCATCAATAAAGGTCTTATCTGTAATAAGAACATTTCCTATGGTGTGAACATTTAGCTTATAGAACTCTTGTGTCTGAAAATGCCAGAAAACCACCAATCACTCTGCCTATCTGACAAGAAGATTGCAAAGATCAATGAAACAATTAAGTACAAAATATTGTGCAAATATAAAACTGGTATTATCATCATCCTACATGTACCTCTAACTCACAGAGAATTTTTCCACTACATTTCTATTAATTGGAATATTTTAGGAAAAGTGGAAGATACAAATTTTAAGTAGTTAACTAAAAAAGAAAAACTGACATTAATATTAGTATTATACTATTCGGAACAATTAAGATGAGAAGGCACTGACATATGACCATCTTAAATCATTCACTGTGGTGGGCCCTGGAGTACCCAATGAAAACCCATTTGGTAACAAATGTAGACTAATTTAACTGCTATAATAATGTTTTTTTTAAAGGTGTAGCTACTTACCAACAAGTCTTATTACATTCAGTGTTGTATTTGTTAAGATGGGTGCATTCACTTTATTTAGACTGTAATCTGATTTCTTCCTGCTTTTTAGAGTCTCTCGAGAAACGCTTAATATGAGAAAACAAAACAGATTTGCAATTAGGGTTGTCAAGTAGTAAATCAATAAGTAACTCAGCTTAGGATCTAATTTGCTAATTAGTTAACTGAAAATCACCAATTAGTTACTGAAAATCTTACCACTTATTGGCTGGGTATATAGAGATTATCCTCCTGTCCTTACAGAGCTTACAGTCCAGAGGGGAAGAGAAATCAGTAAACAGAGAAATAAAGTACTATAATGTATTTCTTTGGTTCTCAGACATTAATTAACAACCATTAAAAGAAGCTATGTCACTATATTGTAGCAATGTTTTCTTAGGTCAGTCTCCCAAGGCAACAGAAATAAAAGCGAAAATAAACAGATGGTACCTAATCAAACTTATAAGCTTTTGCACAGTAAAGGAAACCATAAACAAAATGAAAAGACAACCTATAGAATGGGAGAAAATATTTGCAAATGATGTGACTGACAAGGGCTTAATTTCCAAAATATACAAACAGCTCATACAACTCAATAACAAAAAGACAACAACCCAATCAAAAAATGGGCAGAAGACCTAAATAGATACTTCTCCAAAGAAGACATACAGATGGCCAACAGGGACATGAAAAGATGCTCAGCATTGCTAATTATTAGAGAAATGCAAATCAAAACTACAATGAGGTATCAGCTCACACCAGTCAGAATGGCCATCATCAAAAGTCTATAAATAATAAATGCTGGAGAGGGTGTGGAGAAAAGGGAAGCCTCTTGCACTGTTGGTGGGAATGTAAATTGATACAGCCACTATGGAGAGCAGTATGGAGGGTCCTTAAAAAACTAAAACTAGAGTTACCACATGATCCAGCAATCCCACTACTGGGCATATATCCAGAAAAGCCAAAAGCTCTAATTCAAAAAGATACATGCACCCCAAATGTTAACAGTGGCATTATTTACAACAGCCAAGACATCGAAGCAACTTAAGTGTCCATCAACAGATGAGTAAAGAAGATGTGGTGTATATATACAATGGAATATTATTCATCCATAAAAAAGAATGAAATAATGCCATTTGCAGCAACATGGATGGGCCTAGAGATTATCACACTAAGTGAAGTAAGTCAGACAAAGACAAATATTATATGATATCACTTACATGTGGGATCTAAAAAATAGTACAAATGAACTTACTTACAAAACAGAAACAGACTCACAGACATAGAAAACAAACTTATGGTTACCAAAGGAGAAGTAAGGGGGGATAAGCTGGGAGTGTGGGATTAACAGATGCATAAAAATAGATATAAAATAGATAAACAACAAGCATTTACTGTATAGCATGGGGGACTATATTCAATACCTTATAATAAACTATAATGGAAAAGAATTTTTAAAAAGAATATATATACACATATATGTATAAGCAAATCACTTTGCTGTACACTGAAAACTAACACAATATTGTAAATCAACTATACTTCAATAAAAAACAAATAAACAAAAAAAGAAGTTATGTCACTTTAAAAAATGTTCTAGGAAAATTGTACATCAACTGTACCAAGCATCCTGATTTCAGACCTACAAATATGCAAAATACCTTCCTTAGAATCTGGATTAGGCATAAAGTATAATGGTAAAGTCTGGAGTTGGGGGGCAGCACTAGATTCAAAGAAAAAGTAGAAGTTATATGGTAAGTACAGAAAAAAAGGGGACAACATGTAATAAGATCGGAAGTAAGAGAACAGAGTACGCTTAAAGAAGCGCAAGGAGTTGACAGTGGTAGCCTGGAGAATGAGTGGGCAGAGGGAAATGTGATAAGAAAGGAGGTAAGTAAAGGTCAAATCACTGAAAGGAAGTGAACCTCATGATTATAACGAGTATGAACCATATCTTAAATGCAGTGGTGAGCCATTAAACATTTTAACCAGGAAAATAACATGATCAAATTTGTATATAAAAGAAAAATCTAAATTTGTATCCAAGAACAGATTAGAAAGGGTTAAGACTGGAAATGGAAAGCCACGGTAAGGAGGCTGATTCAATAATCTGGCCCAGAGATTTCTGCATGAACTAGGATGGTAGCAGTGAAATACAAGAAATTTTGATAAATTCAAGAGACACTTAGAAGTTGGAATTGATATAACAGTCAACTGGTTAACTGCAATCAGTAGTTTACATTGTGTATATTTCTTAGGGGTAGGTTAAAGACAGTTTAAGAGGCTGCATAACCCTACAAAGAATGCGAGGACATACACATATAGTGGCAGACGTTTGTTCATTTCAACTTAATTAGACCTTTTCTTTTAGTAAAAACATACTCAAAACATCTAATGAAAAAGTCCAACAAAATAGTTCTATTCAGTTCATAATGGATCATAGATGTAGATAATTAAATACCACATATTTGTGTAAACCAATGGAAACAAATTTCCCCAATTAAAATATCCCCAATTATATGAGTTGTTCACTTTTGAGGTGAGAGATTACATCAATCAGGGTGTCAAATCAATCAAGTATTCACTAGGTACTTTGGGGGTAAAGGGTAGGGAAGACTATACTTAAATCTATCATTAAAAATAAAGTATATTTGCGGTCACTCAATATCTGATACTCAGTCATGAAACTACCTCACTCACAAATCAGAATCAGGCCCAATTTAAAGAAGGTGACAAAAATTCTTATACAGTTACAACAGTTTTTGAAGAAGACAGTTTATCATAAAACAAAACTCAAGTACAAAAATAGGAACCTTAATAGAAGGCTCAAAATATCAATGACATTGGGAAGATTTTTCTGTATTTACTAGATTGAGGCAGCAAAGCCACATACAAAACAAATGACTATTTTCCTCCTTGAGAAAAAGGAAATCAATGTGAAACATAAATTGATCTATGTGAAGCATAAACCGCCTCCAAAGGCGGCACTGATTCTATAAATCAAAAGTTTGTTTTTCTGCAAAAACCACTGATCTCTAGATTAAGAGCTCTTGGGTTATACCCATTATCAAAAAAACTACATTTTTAGCCTTTCAGGAATCATTTTTAAAATACATTAATTTCTCAGGGTATGTGCCCAGTAGTGGGATTGCTGAGAGTCATGTACCACAATGTTCACTGCAGCTCTATTTACAATAGCCAGGACATGGAAGCAACCTAAGTGTCCATCAACAGATGAATGGATAAAGAAGATGTGGCACATATATACAATGGACTATTACTCAGCCATAAAAAGAAATGAAACTGAGGTATCTGTAGTGAGGTGGATGGACCTAGAGACTGTCATACAGATTGAAGTCAGAAAGAGAAAAATAAATACCGTATGCTAACACATATATATGGAACCAAAAAAAAAAAAAGAGGTTCTGAAGAACCTAGGGGCAAGACAGGAATAAAGATGCAGACGTAGGGAACAGACTTGAGGACACGGGGAGGGGGAAGGGTAAGCTGGGATGAAGTGAGAGAGTGGCATGGACATATATACACTACCAAATGTAAAACGGATAGCTAGTGGGAAGCAGCCACATAGCACAGGGAGATCAGCTTGGTGCTTTGTGACCACCTAGAGGGGTTGGATAGGGAGGGTGGGAGGGAAATGCAAGAGGGAGGAGATATGGGGATATATGTATAGCTGATTCACTTTGTTATAAGGCAGAAACTAACACACCATTGTAAAGCAATTATACTCCAATAAAGATGTTTAAAAAAAAAAAAACAAACAGTAACTTCTGTCACATGACACTATAACCAAAAGAAAAGTTTAATGAGTTTTTTTCCTTAACCTTTCAAGTAAATCCTATATGTTAAACGTGCAACATAAAATGAGAAATACCATAAATTCCAAGATAAATACCTTTTCACAGGAGCATCGCCTGTCTGTTCATCAACATAATCTTGTTTTAGTTCCTCAGGAACATCACTGTCACTGTCATACTCCTGATAGGCACTTTTTTCTTGTTCATCAGATTCATACTGAAAAGAACACAGTATATTATTCAACAATGGGCACGAAGAACCAACCTTTCTTGGAGTCTTTCAACACAGTAAAAAAGTATCCAATTTTATAAGAAGTACATTACAGATGAAAGTTCTTCATAACTGAGCTTTAATTTTGCCATCAAGAAATCATATTAACTTTCCATTTTCTTCTTTATCATCCTACCTTAACCAGCTCAAAAGAAAATACAAACATTATATTTCAAATGCTTATAAATGCCCAAAAGAATCTCCATATAAACAAATGAAAACAAACACATACCCTGCTAGACCTTAGAACAAGGAAAAGAGTGTTTAGTTGATTAAAAAAACTCTTCCTTCAAGTGGTTTCATCCTATTTATTTCCATTTTGCTAGTTCATTATAAAAAGCTTGAGAATATAATTCTGGTACGCTGGAAGTATTAAGTCAGCTTAATTAAACACAACACACATGCTAATATTCTATCTAATTCATTATGATGAGATTTAATTCCAAGGGCAACTTAGAAAATTAGGCTTAGCACCTATGGACTACTGAGAGCAAGGACAAAAATGGTGGACTTGCTCTTGAGAGGAAGAGTGCCTTTTCATCATCTTTTTGGCACCATGGCCCAGTGCCGGCAAGGGAGAAGACAGTGGAGTCCATGCACAACAAAGGAAGCAGCGGCAGTACCACCATCATCATTGCTGATTAGTATTATAAACTAATATGATTAAATAATGGCTAACATTTATTGAGTTTCAACCAAGTACTGGGCTAAGTGCTTCCATAAATTGTCTCACTGAATCTTCAAAACAATTCTATGAGGAAGTTTTGTCCCCATATGCCAGTTGAGGAGACCAGTATAATGACAGTAAGGGAAGAAGTCAGTCCCCTAATTCAACAACTATTTTTTAAGAGTCTAAAGCATTACGACAGGCTGTTTTAAGATGTGGACCCTGACCCTCAGGACTTATGCTGTACCTGTGAAGATCAGATCACACATTAATAACTACAAACAAACATTAGAGACATTCTCCCTCACTTGTACACAATGTGATCCTGGTGGCATTCAGAAAGGTGTTCTACACAAACTAGGGTCAGTTCCACAGTACAACAGATCCTCATTTCCAAGAATTCTTTATTTGCAGATTTCCCTACTCGATACAATTTGTAATCCCAACATCAATACTTCATGACACTCCTTGGTCATTCACGGATATGTGCCATGTGGAGTGGCAAACACTTTTGAGTCACCCTACATACATGTTCCCAGCTAAGAGCAAGCAAGGCGACACTCTACCTTCTTATTTCAGCTCTCCTGCTGTAAGCAAGTGCCCTTTTCAAAGTCTATTTAGTGTCACATTCTTAAAATTTTTGTACATTTTGCTGGTGATTTCACTGTTCAGAATGCCCCCCAATCATAGTACTAAAGTGCTGTCTAGTGTTCCCAAGTGCGAGAAGACTGTAATATGCCTTAAGGTAAAAATACGTATGTTAGATAAGCTTCACTCAGGCATGAGTTACAGTGCTGTTGGTCATGTGTTACAATGCTAACGAATCAGCACTATATTAAATTAGGTGTCTTTAAGGAAAAACACACATAAAACAAGGTTGTGTATGGACCAGTTGGTGAAAATGTTGTGACCAGAGGCTTGCAGATACTTAATCCCATATTTTGCTTAAGAACAACGGTTCTGTATTTGTTAATTCAGAGTTCGTGCTTACTTTATTGAACACAACTGCCATAAATAATGAGAATCAAATGCTATGTGAGATTTAAATTAACAAATCACCAGTGCAGAGGGATATATTATTTCAAAAATATTGGAATGACTTAATTCCTTTCAGTTTAGTCTACTTTATAGAGGCAAAATGTCACAAAGAATCACTAAATTATGATTTTAAATATGGTTCTCTACGGAATAACTTCTACTTCATGATAAAACATGATAGTGGTATATTTTCATGACAATATTTTTAAAATTATATCTTCACTTAATAACAAAAACAAACCAAAAATATGGAGACAAATTCAACAGATTTTTGTCAAACCCAAACAGTTTTCACTTCAACTTCATCAAATCTAAAATAAAAATTATACCTAGTCCCTCTGGAAATTAAATACTGTAAAAACGCCCTACAGGTAACTGTGAAGTAAGTATTTCCTCATTGTAAATATGGGGAAACTGAGGGTCACAAAATCACAATAACTTGCCAAGATCCACACAGCTACTCAATAATAAAGGTCATATTCATTCATCTGCCTGCAAACCTTTCCATTAACTCACACTACTTCTAGTTTATACTGTTTTTTGCGCTGCTCAGAGTGCTGTTAAAACATTGTATTCCTAAATCCTCAAAATATCCCTGCCAGGTAATTAAACAAGACATTACCCTGTTTCAGTTAAGGGGACATGGAACAAAATGACTTCCTTAGTTACCCAACAAGTGGCGTTGAGAAAAAAGTGCAGATGATCTATTCCTTCATACATCTGTCTATCCAATAAATCATATAATTATGCAGTGAATAAACTATGCTCCTACTCAATTAGTAACCTGGTAAGAACATAAAGAAATCTAATAACAACATAAAATAAACATAAAGGCAAAACTTATCATTCAAAAGGACAATGTCAACAAAGCATACTGGAAAGCCATTCATTACCTGTACAAGTAGTATTACAGGTGTCTAAGTATATAGGTAGGAAGGTGGGTGGTAAATGTATGAATAAATCTAGTCAATTACCTTGCTCATTGGGTACAACACGCTCAATAAGAAAATCCCACTAATGTTCCACAGTATGTTTTAAAAGCACCGCATACCCCATTAGAAGCCAGGACGTCTTCTGTTTCTTCATCTTTGTGGTCAGCCTGAATTTCAAATGGATTCCCACCACTACAGTACTGCTCAAACAAGGTTATCATTTTTGAGGAAGTTGAGGATGGCTGCTTATTGGGTGAAACTGATGGGGAACGTGACTGTTCCATGAATTTAAATTCCTAGATGTTTAAAAAAAAAAAAAGGAGCCAGATCCCTTTTAGCCACAACAATAAAATTCAAGTACATAAACATATTCCATCAATGCAGATGTAGTTAGTATAGAAAACAATCCTATTCTTTAGGTTATTCTTTTTTTTTTAGGTTATTCATTTTTAAATCTTGCAAGTTATCTGAAAGCACAAACTTGGACATACATGTTCAAAGGTTTTCCTAAAGACAAATCAGTCGCTGATGTCACTTAAAACAGTGTTATCTGCATCAAGCTGCTTTTGGCTTACTTTATGGAACTCCACAGAAAATTTTTTTAAATAACTTCAATTTGAATGATAATTCTAAAAATTTTTACATAACAGCAAAAGTCCTAGTAGAGTACAGTTTTAATAAAGTCATTCATAAAAACTAATTGTTGTTAAGTCAAACAGCTTGCACTATTTGAGATACTCTATGTGAATACATTGAAATCCAAGCATAAAAGATATACCTTTCTTTGTTATATTGATGTCTATAAACTTTCATTTATTTTTCTTCATATACCAAGAAGCTGACAACAAAAATACATGCTGAGGTCAGATGATACATCTTCTAGTCCTAGCTTGACTTTAATCCATTATATTCCATTAACTTCCTATATAATATTGGGAATGTCCCCTGATTCTCTATGCCTCCATTTCCTCATCTGTAAAATGAAAGGGTCGATCTAGATCAAAGAATCACAAATACCAAAACTAGATAGTTATAGCACCCAGTCCAAATCACACACTTCTCAGATGAGGAAACTGAGGCAGTCCAGAGGGATTCAGGTCCAAGTTCAAGATTATACAGCTAATTAGAGGAAGAGATGGAATAATGGCTAAAGTTCTTTAGAATTACAAAACTCTTGATTTAATGATATTTAACAAAAATTTAGTACACATTTTTCTTATACTTTTTAATCATTTTAATATTATTCCCCAATTTAAAATTTTTCATATTCAGAGATAATCTTCTTTAAAATTACATTGGTTTACTAAGTTTCAAATGATGTGTTTAGTTTCTTTTTAAATTGCAGCTACACATTAAATCAGATCCACAATAACGCTTAAAAATCAGGCCATTACGGGCTTCCCTGGTAGCACAGTGGTTGAGAGTCCGCCTGCTGATGCAGGGGACACGGGTTTGTGCCCCGGTCCGGGAAGATCCCACATGCCGCGGAGCGGCTGGGCCCGTGAGCCATGGCCGCTGAGCCTGCGCGTCCGGAGCCTGTGCTCCGCAACGGGAGAGGCCACAACAGTGAGAGGCCCGCGTACCGCAAAAAAAAAAAAAACAAAAAAAAAACAGGCCATTATTTTAAAAATTCTAAACAAGGGGTGACTATAAATTAATAAGACAAAAAATTTTTAAAACAAAATCTACAGGAATACATGTGTCAAATGAACACTATCTCAGCTGTAAACAGCTTTCAATGTAATTACTTTTTTCCCCCATTGTGGTTACAACATGAGATCTACCATTAAAAAAACTTTAAGTGCACAGTATAGTATTGTTAACTACAGGCAAAATGTTGTATCATAGATCTCTAGAACTTACTCATCTTACATAACTGAAACTTCAAGGTAACCACTTTAAAGGATATAATGCTCACTTGGATGGAAATGTTTCAACGTACCTTGTAAAAAAGTTGTTTTCTAATTACAGCAAGTTTATATACACGTGTACCCCCCCCACACACACACAAATTGATGGTTAACTACAAATTCAAATAAAAGTATTTAAATAGAGATTCTAAAATCAATGCTGGAATTCTAAATAATGTTAAGGAATCATCTTAATTTAATAACTAAATAATGTTAAAATTAATGTTAACTTGATTGTCTTTAAAGCATTTATTAATCAACATGTTTCAGTGTATTTAATATTTCCACATTAGGAAAGCAATATGATAAACCTGGATGAGAAGTAAGCTATTATACAATATGAGCATAAACACTGTCCCTTTAAAAAAACTTTTAATCATGTATTCTTTACATTTATCCAGGAATAAGAAAATTCTTTCTAGAAAGCCATTTCTTCTAAAGGCAAAAACTACACACTCAACTTTCTAAACAGGGATCTAAATTTATATACTGTATTCTGATATTTGATATTTGTCAGATAGGACATGGTCTACCACACAAGAAATATTTATCTATAATATGTTTCAACCAAGAGAAAAAAAAATAAAGATATTTTCACATATTACATTATAGGATTCAAGGAATCAATTAACTAATAAAACTTAGTTATGTTTTTTTTTATAAGTGCCTCTTTTATCTCTGAGGCATTTTCTCATTACAGACAAATTTATGAGTTGCAGCATAAATTCAGAACCTATTAGACCCTTTAAGAAATGACAAATATTCTGCAAATATAAGCATTTTCATTAAAGACCATCAAAATATAACTGATTTTTCTGCAAAATTTAAATGAAGTAGACCCTCTTCTGAAATCTAAAGAAAACAAATTATTTTAATTGTGACTCTTCAGGCAAAGGAGTTTTCCTCAAGTGTATAAAATGAATTTGTAAAAAGAGACAGATTTTGACATCCATTAAAGTATCACCTTGTAAAAGAGGCTTATTATTAATCACTTTTAAGGAAAAAAGGAAAGGCACTATTTCTTAATTGAATTATTTTATAAATGTTTCCATATATATGGTTTGCTTTTAAAGATGACTACATAAAAGACTGATTTATTTGCTCTTAAACTTACATGAAGCTGCAAGATGCTGAAATTTGACTTAACAGGACAAAGCTCCCAGGTCTCATTTTCTAGAAACATTCTCAGTTCATCAAGCCGTGTTCTTAAAAAAAGAAAATGAATACTCCAAAAAATAAGAAAAGTACACTGCACACAAGAATATAACAAAAACTATTATAGAGTTATCATCATGATCATAATCAACTTTGAAAACCCATTCAGACCAACACAGTAAACACTTTTACATACTTGTTAATATCTTATCATCTGTAAGAGAAAACCCACAAATATTTACTAAACTCAGAATATTTTTACTATATTGCAAAAATAATGAATGCATAGGAAATGATATTTTTCTTAAGGGACTGAACTAAAAGCTACTCACCAACTCATGTACTTAAGACATCCTTAGCTATTAGTGCCAAAAAAAAACAAGAAATAATTTATAGGGTTTATAAAACCACAAATGCTAAACATGTTTTATGCTAAAAAGCATAGATCTTAATCATTCTTACTAAGCCAAAAGATCAAGTTGATTATCACTATCTAAATATATTTTAGCTCAGGGCCTATCTATCTCCACACAGCATTTACCAATTAAATTAGCAAGTATGGCACTTAAATTAGCAAGTAGTCACATGTCATACTGATTTCTTCTTTCTTTAATGCTATTGCTCTTACTGTCTCTCCTGAGTAATCAGTACATTATAGGAGCAATTCCAGAAAAACAAATACTTCCTGTTAACCCAGAAAACAAAGGGCCAGGGTCTGCCCTATTCTTCCTTCTTCCTGCAACAAGCCTCATTGTTGTTTCCAAAATCAAGCTAAAAACAAAATCTAGATTTTTTTAAATCCACAGGTTCTAAAGTAAAGAGGGAATAAACAGTAAAATCTGTGAAAAGCAGAAATTGCTCCAAATATTAGAGTTAACAGACAAGGACTTTAAGATAACTACTATAAATAAGTTAAATAAAATAGAGAAAAAGATGCACAAAATGGACAGAAATGAAAATTTTAAAGCATTGTAATAATAAAAACAAAAAAGAATCAAACAAATGTTCTATAACCAAAAAAATACAATACCTCAAATTAAAAACTGATTGAGTAAGTCAAACAGCAGAAGACAGGAATAATGAACTCGAAGACAGTGCAACAGAAAATATCCAAACTGAAGCACAAATGGAAAAAGAAAAAAGGAAGAAAGAGAAAAGATCGTAAGAGATATGGGAGACACATTCAAAACATCTAGTATGCATGCAGCTGTATGGAGAGGAGAGAGAGAAAGCGCAAATGAAATATTTGAAGATGTAGGTAATGACTGAGAATTTGGCAAAAGTGATTGTCTCCATACCTATCACCATATACAAAAATTAACTAAAATGAATCACAGATCTAATGTAAGAACTAAAACTATAAAGTTTACAACTCTTAGAATTCTACAATAAAAAGATAAATAACCCAATTTTTAAATGGGCAAAGGCTTTGAACAGACATTTTTGCAAAGGAGATATATAAATGATCAGTAAGCACATAAAAAGATGCTGAACATCATCACTCATCAGGGAAATATAAATCCAAACCATAATGAGGTACCACTTCACAACCACCAGGATAGCTATAATCAAAGAGACAGTAACAGGTACGAGCAAGGATTTGGAGAAATTAGAACTCTTATATAGTCCTGGTGGAAACATAAAATGGTGCAGCCCCTTTGGGAAACTTTGGTAGTTCCTCAAAATATTAAACATAGAATTACCATATTACCCACCAATTTCACTCTGTATTGGTTTCCTGTGGCAGCTATAACAAATTAACAAAAACTGGGTGACTTATAACAACAAAAATTATAATCTCACAATTCTGGAGCCCAGAAGTCTGAAATCACAAGGTTGAAATCAAGCTGTCAGCAGGGATACACTCTCTCCAGAAACTCTAGAAGAGAATCTGTTCCTTGCCTCTTCCAATTTACGGTGGTTGCTGCCATTCCTTGGCTAGTGGCCACAGCACTCCAATCTCTGCCTGTCTTCACATAACCTTCTCCTGCATATGTGTATGTCTTTTCCTCTGTGTCTATATCAAGTCCCCTTCTATCTCCCTTTAACTGTGATTGCATTTAGGGCCCATCCCGATAATCCAAGATAACCTCCTCATTACAAGACCATTAATTTAGTCACATCTACAAAACACTTTTTCCAAATAAAGTAACATTTACAGTTTCCAGGTATTAGGACCTGACTTTTTTGTGGGGGTGGGGAGTGGGAAGGAGGGGAACGGGGAAATGACCTGTCAGACTACCAAACACTCCCAGGTACATACCCAAAGAACTGATAATATATGTCTATGCAAAAACTTATACACAAGGGGGCGGAGTCGAGATGGCAGACTAGGAGGACACGGATTCATGTGTCCGCACAACTAGGGCATCTACCAGGCACTGGTGAGGGACCACAGACACCTAAGGGGATGGGAAGAACCCACAGCGGCCGGGTAGGATGTGGGGCATGGGGGGTGAGGGGGAGGGGAAGCAGAGGTGGGACGGGACTGGCACCCCTGAAGAGCAGCTGGAGGAGAGGAAGGGATCTCACACCCGAAGGGGGAAATTGGGGGACCACCAGGAAGACAAAGGAGCAAAAGGGAGTGTGGCCAGGTCTCCCCTGCCCACTTGGGCCCCCAGGAGCCTGCTGAGATCCTGGGCCTGATCCTCTGCCCACCGAGGCCCCCTACAGCCACGTGGGTCCTGAGTGAGTGGGGGGGAGGGAACGGGGAGAAAGGCCAGACCTCTAGGACTGGCACCCCTGAGGGGTGGCTGGGGGAGGGGAGGAGTTCCTACACCAGGCGGGACACACCCATGGTTAGGGGTCCAGCGGGGACTGGGGAGACCCCGGGGGAGATGGGGAGTGGGGGCGTGGAGGAATGGAAGGGAACGGGGCCAGAGCTTTCCCTGTCCACTTAGGCACTGGGAAGCCTGTTGGGCTCCCGGGCCTAATCCTATGCCCTTGGAGTCTCCCTCCTGCCTGCAGAGCCCAAGCCCCGCCCCTGCACCCACACCCAGGGCCCTACCTCTATACTCGGAGACACCCTCTGAGACCCCCTCCAATGTGCTGGGCCTAAACCCCACCCACACACCCTCACCCAGGGCCTTACCTCCAAACTCAGAACTCCACACTGCAGAGGCCCTCCTTTCCACATGCTGCCTCTCCCCTTCCCTGCAGGTCCTAAGCAGAGGCCCTGCCCTACACTCAAACATCAACCCCCCACCTGCCTAGGTCTCACTCCACTGTAAACCCCACCCCTGCCTGAGTTCCACTCCCATAGCCAAGGCTTTTTTTTTTTTCCTCTTTTAGATTGGGGTTCTGTTTTACCTTGTTGATTCATTGTTCTTGATTCATTTATATTTTTATTATTCCTAATAAATCTTTTATTTTTCTAATTTTACTTTATTCTTTATACTTTGTTATTGCTCTCTCCATTTGGCTTGTTCCCCCTGCACGGCCCCCCTCCTTTTTTTCTTTTTTCTGTTGTCGTTTTATTTTACATTACTGCAGTTGTTTCAATTATATTTTTACTTTTCATAATATATTTTTTATTTTTCTAATTTTATTTTGTTTTTTATTCTTTGATATTGTACTGCTCCTTTTTTTTTTTTCTTTTTTTTGCCGCACCATGTGGCTTGCAGGATCTTGGCTCCCAGGCCGGAGGTCAGCCCAAGCTCCTATGGTGGGAGCTCTGAGTCCAAACCACTGGACTAACAGAGAACTTCAGACCCCAGGGAACATTAATCAGAGTGAGGCCTCCTGGAGGTCCTAATCTCAGCACAAAGACCCAGCTCTATCCAACTGCCTGCAAACTCCAGTGCTGGACGCCTCAGGCCAAACAATCAGTAAGACAGGAATACAGCCCCACCCATAAAAAAAAAAAAAAATGACAAAAAAAATACATTACAGACAAAGGAGCAAGGTAAAAACCTACAAGACCAAATAAATGAAAATGAAATAGGCAACCTCCCTGAAAAAGAATTCAGAGTAATGATAAAGATAATCCAAAGCCTCGGAAACAGAATTGAGAAAATACAAGAAACATTTAACAAGGATCTAGAAGAACTAAGCAAACAAACAGTGATGAACAACACAATAACTTAACTTAAAAATACTCTAGAAGGAATCAATAGCAGAATAACTGAGGGAGATGAACAGATAAGTGAGCTGGAATATAAAATGGTGGAAATAACAAACAGGGAACAGAATAAAGAAAACAGAATGAAAAGAACTGAGGACAGTCTCAGAGACCTCTGGGACAACCTTAAATGCACCAATATTCGAATTATAGAGGTCCCAGAAGAAGAAGACAAAAAGAAAGGGTCTGAGGGGTTCCCTGGTGGCGCAGTGGTTGAGAGTCCGCCTGCCGATGCAGGGGACACGGGTTCGTGCCCTGGTCCGGGAAGATCCCACATGCCGCGGAGTGGCTAGGCCCGTGAGCCATGGCCACTGAGCCTGCATGTCCAGAGCCTGTGCTCTGCAACAGGAGAGACCACAAGAGTGAGAGGCCCGCATACTACAAAAAAAAAAAAAAGGGGGGGGGGTCTGAGAAAATATTTGAAGAGATTATAGTTGAAAACTTCCATATCATGGGAAAGGAAACAGTCAATCAAGTCCAGGAAGCACAGGGTCCCATAGAGGATACACACAAAGAGAAACACAGAGACACATTAACTCAAACTACCAAAAATTAAAGAAAGAAAAAATATTAAAAGCAGTAAGCAAAAAGCAACAAATAACATACAAGGTTAACAGTTGATCTTTCAAGAGAAACTCCGCAAGCCAGAAGGGAGTGGCAGGACACATTTAAAGTGATGAAACAGAAAAACCTACAAACAAGATTACTCTACACAGCAAGGATCTCATTCAAATTTGATGGAGAAATTAAAACCTTTACAGACAAGCAAAAGTTAAGAGAATTCAGCACCACCAAACCAGCTTCACAACAAATGCTAAAGGAACTTCTCTAGGTAGGAAACACAAGAGAAGGAAAAGACCTACAAAAACAAAACAATTAAGAAAACGGTAATAGGAACATATATATCAATAATTACCTTAAATGTAAATGCATTACATACTCCAAACAGGGCTTCCCTGGTGGCGCAGTGGTTAGGAATTTGCCTGCCAATGCAGGGGACACAGGTTCAAGCCCTCGTCCGGAAAGATCCCACATGCCGCGAAGCAAATAAGCCCATGTGCCACAACTACTGAGCCTGTGCTCTAGAGCTCGCAAGCCACAACTGAGTTCACGTGCCACAACAACTGAAGCCCGCATGCCTAGAGCCCATGCTCCATAAAAGAGAAACCACAACGAGAAGCCCGTGCACCACAACGAAAACCCAATGCAACCAAAAATATATAAATAAAATAACTAAATTTATGAAAATAAATAAATAAATAACTAAAATCCTCCAACCAAAAGATAAAGACTGGTTAAACGGATACAAAAACAAGACCCGTATATATACTGTCTACAAGAAACCCACTTCAGGCCTAGGGACACATACTGACTTCAAGTGAGGGGATGGAAAAAGATATTCCTTGAAAATGGAAATCAAAAGAAAGCTGGAGTAGCAATTCTCATATCAGACAAAATAGACTTTAAAACAAAGACTATTACAAGAGACAAAGAAGGACACTACATAATGATCAAGGGATCAATCCAAGAAGATATAACTGTAAATATTTATGCACCCAACATAGGAGCACCTCAGTACATAAGGCAAATGCTAACAGCCATAAAAGGGGAAATCGACAGTAACATAATCAGACTAGGGTACTTTAACACCCCACTTTCACCAATGCACAGATCATCCAAAATGAAAATAAATAAGGAAACACAAGCTTTAAATGATACATTAAACAAGATGGACTTAACTGATATTTATAGGACATTCCATCCAAAAACAACAGAATACACTTTCTCCTCAAGTGCTCATGGAACATTCTCCAGGATAGACCATATCTTGGGTCACAAATCAAGCCTTGGTAAATTTAAGAAAACTGAAATAATATCAAGTATCTTTTCTGACCACTACGCTATGACACTCGGTATCAATTACAGGAAAAAACCTGTAAAAAATACAAACACATGGAGGCTAAAAAACATGCTACTAAATAAATAAGAGATCACTGAAGAAATCAAAGAGGAAATCAAAAATACCTCAAAACAAATGACAATGAAAACAAGGCAATGCAAAACCTATGGGATGCAGCAAAAGCAGTTCTAAGAGGGAAGTTTATAGCAATACAAGCCTACCTCAAGAAACAAGAAAAATGTCAAATAAACAACCTAACCCTACAACTAAAGAAATTAGAGAAAGAACAAGAAAAACCCCAAAGTTAGCAGAAGGAAAGAAATCATAAAGATCAAATCAGAAATAAATGAAAAAGAAATGAAGGAAACAATAGCAAGGATCAATAAAACTAAAAGCTGGTTCTTTGAGAAGGTAAACAAAACTGAAAAACCATAAGCCAGACTCACCAGGAAAAAAAGGGAGAAGACTCAAATCAACCGAATTAGAAATGAAAAAGGAGAAGTAACACCTGACACTGCAGAAATAAAAATCATGAGAGATTACTACAAGCATCTATATGCCAATAAAATAGACAACCTAGAAGAAATGGACAAATTCTTAGAAAAGCACAACCTTCTGAAACTGAACCAGGAAGAAATACAAAATATAAACAGACCAATCACAAGCACTGAAATTGAGACTGTGATTAAAAATATTCCAACAAACAAAAGCCCAGGACCAGTTGGCTTCACAGGCAAATTCTATCAAGCATTTAGAAAAGAGCTAACACCTATCCTTCTCAAACTCTTCCAAAATAGAGCAGAGGGAGGAACACTCCCAAACTCATTCTACTAGGCCACCATCACTCTGATATGAAAACCAGACAAAGATGTCACACAAAAAGAAAACTACAGGCCAATATCACTGATGAACATACATGCAAAAATCCTCAACAAAATACTAGCAAACAGAATCCAACAACACATTAAAAGGATCATACACCATTGAGGAGGGGAAGATGGCGGAAGAGTAAGACACGGAGATCACCTTCCTCCCCACAGATACATCAGAAATACATCTACACGTGGAACAACTCCTACAGAACACCTACTGAACGCTGGCAGAAGATCTCACACCTCCCAAAAGGCAAGACACCTCCCACGTACCTGGGTAGGGCAAAAGAAAAAAGAATAAACAGAGACAAAAGAATAGGGACGGGACCTGCACCAGTGGGAGGGAGCTGTTAAGGAGGAAAGGTTTCCACACACTAGGAAGCACCTTCGCGTGCGGAGACTGCAAGTGGCGGCGGGGGGGAAATTTGGCGCCCCGGAGGAGAGCGCAGCAACAGGGGTGCGGAGGGCAAAACAGTTAGATTCCCGCACAGAGGCTCGGTGCCGACCGGCACTCACCAACCCGAGAGGCTTGTCTGCTCACCCGCCGGGGCAGGCGGGGCTGCAAGCTCAGGCTCAGGCTTTGGTCAGAGCTCAGGGAGAGGACTGGGGTTGGCAGCGTGAACACAGCCTGAAGGGGCTAGTGCACCACGGCTAGCCGGGAGGGAGTCCGGGAAAAGCTCTGGAGCTGCCGAAAAGGCAAGAGACGTTTTCTTCCCTCTTTGTTTCCTGGTGCGCGAGGGGAGGGGATTAAGAGCACTGCTTAAAGGAGCTCCAGAGACAGGCGCGAGCCGCGGCTAAAAGCGTGGACCCCAGAGACAGGCAGGAGACGCTAAGGCTACTGCTGCCGCCGCCAAGAAGCCTGTGTGCAAGCACAGGTCACTATCCACACCTCCTTTCCGGACAGCCTGTGCAGCCCGCCACTGCCGGGTTCCCGGAATCCAGGGACAACTTCCCCGGGAGAATGCATGACGAGCCTCAGGCTGGTGCAACATCACGCCGGCAGCTGCCGCTGCAGGGTCACCCCACACTCCGTGCCCCACCCTCCCCCCGGCCGGACTGAGCCAGAGCCCCCGAATCAACGGCTCCTTTAACCCCGTCCTGTCTGAGCGAAAAGCGCCCTCTGGCGACCTACACTCAGAGGCGGTGCCAAATCCAAAGCCGAGCCCCTGGGAGCTGTGAGAACAAAGGAGAGAAAGGGAAATCTCTCCCAGCAGCCTCAGAAGCTGTGGATTGAAGCTCCACAATGAACTAGATGTACCCTGCAACTGTGGAATACATAATAGAGAACGAATCATCCCAAATTGAGAAGGAGGACTTCGAGAGCAAGACTTATGATTTTCCCCCTTTTTCCTCTTTTTGTGAGTGTGTATGCTTCTGTGTGAGATTTTGTCTGTATAGCTTTGCTTCCACCATTTGTCCTAAGGTTCTATCTGTCCGTTTTTAAATTTTTTCTTAATAATTATTTTTTAATTAATAACTTTATTATATTTTACTCTATTTTATTTTAATTTATATTCTTTCTATCTTTTTTCCTTCCTTCCCTCCTTCCTTCCTTCCCTCCTTCCTTCCCTCCTCCCACCATCCCTCCCTCCCTCCCTCCTACCTTTCTTTCCTTCTTTCCTTTCTTTCTGCCTTCCTACCTTCCTTTCTTTCTTTCTACTTCTACTAATTCTTTCTCTCTACTTTTTCTCCCTTTTATTCTGAGCCATGTGGATGAAAGGCTCTTGGCGCTGCAGCCAGGAGTCAGTGCTGTGTCTCTGAGGTGGGAGAGCCAACTTCAGGACACTGGTCAACAACAGACCTGCCAGCTCCACATAATACCAAACGGCGAAAATCTCCCAGAGATCTCCATCTCAACACCAGCACCCAGCTTCACTCAACGACCAGCAAGCTACAGTGCTGGACACCCTATGTCAAACAACAAAACAGGAACACAACCCCACCCATTAGCAGACAGGCGGTCTAAAATCATAATAAGTCCACAGACACCCCAAAACACACCACCAGACGTGGACCTGCCCACCAGAGAGACAAGATCCAGCCTCATCCACCAGAATACAGGAACTACTCCCCTCCACCAGGAAGCCTACACAACCCACTGAACCAACCTTAGCCACTGGGGACACACACCAAAAACAACGGGAACTATGAACCTGCAGCCTGCAAAAAGGAGACCCCAAACACAGTAAGATAAGCAAAATGAGAAGACAGAAAAACACAGAGCAGATGAAGGAGCAAGATAAAAACCCACCAGACCTAACAAATGAAGAGGAAATAGGCAGTCTACCTGAAAAAGAATTCAGAATAATGATAGTAAAGGTGATCAAAAATCTTGGAAATAGAATAGACAAAATGCAAGAAACATTTAACAAGGACCTAGAAGAACTGAAGATGAAACAAACAATGATGAACAACACAATAAATGAAATAAAAAATACTCTAGATGGAATCAATAGCAGAATAACTGAGGCAGAAGAACGGATAAGTGACCTGGAAGATAAAAGAGTGGAAATAACTACTGCAGAGCAGAATAAAGAAAAAAGAATGAAAAGAACTGAGGACAGTCTCAGAGACCTCTGGGACAACTTTAAACACACCAACATTCGAATTATAGGAGTTCCAGAAGAAGATGAGAAAAAGAAAGGGACTGAGAAAACATTTGAAGGGATTATAGTTGAAAACTTCCCTAATATGGGAAAGGAAATAGTTAATCAAGTCCAGGAAGCACACAAAGTCCCATACAGGATAAATCCAAGGAGAAATACGCCAAGACACATATTAATCAAACTGTCAAAAATTAAATACAAAGAAAGCATATTAAAAGCAGCAAGGGAAAAATAACACACAAGGGAATCCCCATAAGGTTAACAGCTGATCTTTCAGCAGAAACTCTGCAAGCCAGAAGGGAGTGGCAGGACATATTTAAAGTGATGAAGGAGAAAAACCTGCAACCAAGATTACTCTACCCAGCAAGGATCTCATTCAGATTTGATGGAAAAATTAAAACCTTTACGGACAAGCAAAAGTTGAGAGACTTCAGCACCACCAAACCAGCTTCACAACAAATGCTAAAGGAACTTCTCTAGGCAAGAAACACAACAGAAGGAAAAGACCTACAATAACGAACCCAAAACAATTTAGAAAATGGGAATATGAACATACATATCGATAATTACCTTAAATGTAAATGGACTAAATGCTCCCACGAAAAGACATACATTGGCTGAGTGGATACAAAAACAAGACCCATATATATGCTGCCTACAAGAGACCCACTTCAGACCTAGAGACACATACAGGCTGAAAGGAAGGGGATGGAAAAAGATATTCCATGCAAATGGAAACCAAAAGAAAGCTGGACTAGCAATTCTCATATTAGTCTTTAAAATAAAGACTATTACAAGTGACAAAGAAGGACACTACATAATGATCAAGGGATGGATCCAAGAAGAAAATATCACAACTGTAAATATTTATCCACCCAACATAGGAGCACCTCAATACATAAGGCAAATACTAACAGCCATCAAAGGGGAAATCGACAGTAACACATTCATAGTAGGGGACTTTAACACCCCACTTTCACCAATGGACAGATCATCCA